>NC_141698.1:960487556-961099556 GCF_964263255.1 Lissotriton vulgaris
TGGCGCTGGCAGCTGGCCGGCGCCATCCTAAAATAGTTACAACATGCCCTTCCTGTAGCGTCGTCGAGGCAGGTGTGCCTTCTTCACAAATCAACCGTGGAAAATCAGCTGTGATGCTGGATAGAGGCTTTTGCATCCTTGACTTTCACGAGCACAATACCCGTGCTGTTCTTGTGACCAGGGGTTTCTTTCTCTTCATCTGCTGAACTGATCTTTCTCTGACCTTTTATGCACACAAGAGGCATGTGAACTCGCATGGTAGCCCTGCCCGTTTGGCCCCGCCCACACACTCGCGGTTTGCACCCTCTGCCCGCCATTCACCCAATATGATGGACAGCTCACTCAAGGGACCCCTGCGCCCGTTGGGGCGATTGCATAGTAACACACACATGGTCACTCGAACTAGTTGATGCTCAAATTCAGTGACTCATTCATTAGCCCAAAAACAATCGTGAGCGTCGTCGAGGCTGGACAGGTGTGCCTTCTTCCCAACTCGGGTTTCTTTCTCTTCATCTGCTGAACTGATCTTTCTCTGACCTTTTATACACACAAGAGGCATGTGAACTCGCATGGTAGCCCTGCCCGTTTGGCCCCGCCCACACACTCGCGGTTTGCACCCTCTGCCCGCCATTCACCCACTATGATGGACAGCTCACTCAAGGGACCCCTGCGCCCGTCGGGGCGATTGCATAGTAACACACACATGGTCGCTCGAACTAGTTGATGCTCAAATTCAGTGACTCATTCATTAGCCCAAAAACAATCGTGAGCGTCGTCGAGGCTGGACAGGTGTGCCTTCTTCCCAACTCTACCGTGGAAAATAAGCTGTGATGCTGGATAGAGGCCTCACAAGAGGCATGTGCACTTCAATGGAAGCCCCGCCCCCGCCCCAAATCCGCGGATCCGCAAATCCGCAAAATCCGCGGATTTTGCGGATCCACGATCCGCAAATCCGCAAAATCCGCAGATCGTGGATCCGCAAAATCCGCCCATGCTTATTCAGGAGGGCACACAGTACCGAGTCCGCTCTCACAGTAGCTGTCAATAACATCCGCACTAAGGTCGACAGTGGCCAGACCACCCTCCTGGTACTGCTCGACCTGACAGCTGCGTTTGACACCCTCTCCCCCTCCATTCTGGCCACTCGCCTCAGGGAGATGGGAGTGAATGGATCAGCATTGAGCCTCCTAACATCCTTTCTCAACCAATGAGAACAAAGGGTCAAGTTGGGTGACTTTCTTTCTCCCGTTAAGCCCGTGCAGTGTGGGGTCCCCCAAGGCTCGTCCTTGAGCCCCACACTTTTTAACATCTATGTGGCCCCACTCGCCAGGCTAGTCAGATCATTCGGGCTGGAAGTGTTATCATATGCTGATGACACCCAGATTATGGTCTCTCTCTCCCAACCGGGGAGCACCACCGCCTTTAATTTCAGGACTTGTATGGAAGCCGTCTCGTGTTGGATGGTACAGATCTTCCTGAAATTAAATGGGGAGAAAACGAAGTTCTTATCTTCGGGGGCAAACAGGAGATCTGGTTGAGTGACTGGTGGCCTTCTGCCCTGGGAGTCTGTCCTCTGCCCTCCCTTTCTGCTCGCAACTTGGGTGTAATGCTGGACACCACGCTCTCCTTTGACAAGCAAGTCAGTAGGACGGTTTCAACCTGTTGTGGTGTTATTAGAATCTTGAGAAAGATCACCCACTATCTCACCCCTAAAGCCTGAAAGCAGGTTACGGTGGCCCTCGTCTCCTCAAGGCTGGACTACTGCAATGCACTATACTTATGCATAAATAAAAAGCTGATTCAACGCTTGCAAATAGTGAAAAATGCGGCGGCCAGGTTTGTCGTTGACGCTCCAAGACTCTCATCAGGCTCCCTCATTAGGAAAGATCTTCACTGGCTCCCTATCCAGTCCAGGATAAACTTCAAGACCTTATGTATCACCTACATCGCCCTGCATGGGTCTGGAGCCAAAGATATTAGGTCCCTTGTGTCCTTCCAAGCCCCTAGCAGGGCCCTACGGTCCTCCAATAGGAAACTTCTTTCTGTCCCCCGAGTCTCCAAAGCAAGATGGGGAGGGAGGGCCTTTTCTTCCCTCGCTCCTAGACTATGGAACTCGCTTCCTGCTGAGATAAAAGGGCAGACATCGCTCGCGCTTTTTCGTAGAGCATTAAAAACATGTCTCTTCTCAGAAGCCTACCTGTAGTCGGTGCACTTTTTACATCACTAGCAGCTATAACATCTTTAAGCGGCTTGATGCCCCTGGGCTAAGTTGCGCTCTACAAATTTTATTCATTCATTCATTCATTGATCTTGATAAAAATTATGTCAAACCTCTTTAGACTGCGATCAGAAGATTGGATAAGAATGTTATCGGTGTTGTCTAGGGTGATGGTGATGCCTCAGCATTGAAATCCATTGAAGGTCTTATGGTGATACGTAGCCTGTGTGGTGTTTTCTGTGATGTGTTAATCGCAAGCATTGCAGCATTAGCTTTCCTCTATTGTGCTCTACTATTGGTGAATAAGATTGAATCCGTAACCACCACTCCTTTATTAGCACAATAATAGGCATCAGATATGAGTGTTTCAAAGCTCTGCTTAAGAAGACTGCGTTTGACAAGCTTGGTAGCACTCTTTGAGAGATTGGTGGGTAGATAATCTCATATGCATTACGGCCCACCAGTGCCATCAAGCAATCCCTAGAGCTTAGGTTGTTAGCTCCCATATTAGCAGCGATGTCCTTAGATTCAATGAGTAGAAACTTCTGCTGCTAGTCAAATGACAGGCCTCAGAATATAGAAATAAGTGTGGCACACTCTAGTGTGCTGACATCAGGGGTTAAGTGTTCGAACTGAAAATAAATTGTTCAGAGGTATCAGCCCTATTACATTTAAATATGGCCACTCCAGTGTCAATGAGGCGAAGGGGTCCTTCTTTTTTTATGATCAAATAGGTTTGACACACCGTGTCGGTAATTGTAGAGAGGAAAAACCTTCGAAATGGTGTGTAGGCAACAGAGGGCCTTTTTAGATCTCGGCGGATGGAATACTGCATCACTAATGTAACAGACATCCGGTCCGCTATATTGCGATCTCCATAGGATATAATGGGGTCATAATATGGCGGACGGGATGTTCATCATGTTTGTGATGGAGTATTTCCCTCTGCCAAGATCTAATTCACGCTCAGAATAAGGTGATCCCAGCTAGCCATCAAAATGGCCACCTAAATGCAAACACTGATCAGAAAAATGAGCAGCCATGCAGAGTGTCATATATGTGGAAAACAGACCCGATCTTAGAGATGATGTGTAGAGCAGGAGAAGCCTGCATTATGAAGAGGTCCGCTCAGGGAGGTTGGAGGGGGCCAGCCGATATGCTCCAGGCACAAGAACAAAGGTTCCTCAAGATCCACCACGGCTCAGCGTGCCATGATTTGGAAACACACTGGCCACAGAATCAACATTACAGGCCACAATGATATTAGAACTGATCGGTGGGGGAATAAAGGGGCACGATGTATTGCTGAAGGCGCGAGCCATATTACTGGCAATCTCACGTTTTGTCAGAATAAAAAACAGCTGCTGCAACAACCCCAGAGATGGAGGTTGCGTGCAAGAAAGGAGATGGCATTACAGACCCCACGATGCAGGAAAATGGGCATGGACCCTAGTCACAGCAGTCTCACCTTCAATAGTGTAGTGATGCGGCACTGACCTCCTAAAACAAAGGCCACAGAGTAGTGCTTAAAGCATGAGTGGTGCTCCCTGCAGTCCCCTGTCTTCCTGCACTCTAGTACATTTGCAGGCACCTGGGGAAAAATCACAGCACCCATCTAGGGCATGGGCGAATACAGCAGGCAGGTCAATCGAGTTAAACAGTTCAAAGCAAGTAATTGGGACAACAGCTAGGCCCCAACAACATGGATCTGAATAGTGCTACAGGCTTGAGTCATGCTAGCCAGCAGATTTACGGCCACCCGCATTCAAAACCTATTGTCGGTCAACCTGGGGGAGTAGAGCACCACCAGCTGAGGGCAAGACAGGAGACGACTGGCCAGTGATAAATCAAAAACTTGGGCAGCACTCACTGGCGCTGCAAAACTTCAGGCTCTCACTGAATCAGGTCGGCTTCACCCAGTATTACACCGGCATCCAAAAGCAAAAAAGGGATGAACAAAGAGCAGCCCAGGCCCAAGGCACATCATGGAACAGCGAGTCTGTCATATCAAGAGAGGCCACATTCACCAGAGCCGCAAACATCAAGGTCGGCTTCCTCCTGTTTTAGTCCCTGCAGTCTGAGAACATGGAAGGGCGAAAATCGGGACTTCAGCTAGGTCCCAACATCACAAATCGAAGCCCTATCAACACAGGATGAAGTTGTTCTTCTCAAAAAGTCTTAAATTTCCCTTAGGTGAACTGGCATGGAGGTTAGAAAAATCAGCTTGGCAGTGGGGTCCATTGTTGCAGATCGAATCACCAGTTGGGGGATCAATATCTTCCAGTGTCGTCACTTTGTATAGAATTTTACCAGTATATTTCTAAATGTAAAGTGTACTTTGTTTCAATTCAGTATAGCATAAGGGTCAATGGCAGCGTGTAGAATGGGATTTTCACAGATTTGAGACAGTAGACCCAGGAGCTTTCCTATGGAGCTCCCTTTCAGTGGCCATCTTTCATTCCTTATGACTTCAGTAGGATAGTTGCACTGAAGAGTTTCCTTTTCAAAGTCCGAGAGAAGAGTTCTGTTTACGATGGTGGGGGCTGCAAGGAGATCATTGTGGGTTGGAGGAGCAGGTCGAGCATCACAAATGTTCACTGTAAAAAGCCAGTCCTTACTAGGGATTCGCCTTAGGCATCACTACGGGCCGTCACTACTGACGCAAAGTGCAGGTCTTGCTTTCATGGCCACCATGGAGAGTCACTGTCAGCATGTAGAGCATGTCCAACTGGATCTTCTTGTTGGCGGTCATCATAGGCAGTCAATTCTCAATACGAAAAGGTCACGGAGTGTCCCTGTGGAGCTCAAAACTTCTGTATCCTCACCTTTTCTTACGGAGGCGTACATTCAAAAGCCAACCACGGGTCGAGGACCAGGGGGGCATCTCTTAGGGAGGCCTCTGTAATCTTGTTGTGTCCCTGTAGCTCAAACAGGAGTTCAGCCAACTGGCTCTTTCAGTCTTTTCTGGAGAACCTGGGATCAAGGCAAGCAGGTCCAATCTTCCTTCTTCTGACAAAAGGGTAGTCTAGTCTTCTGAATCTTCCACAGATCCCAGAGTGTGCTGATGAGAGGTTCTGAAGATGACCCATTCATATCTGGGGCAAGCCTTAGCGAGAGGGAATTCCCCAACCTACTTCCAAAAATAGTTTTGGTCAGTTCTTCCCTTCCTCTGGTTCTGGCTCCAAACTGTCTACGGTGACAAAGGCAAGTAGAGGCTTGGTGTCACATTCCTTTGTGTGTCCTGCCAACAGGGCCCTTTAAAAAGTAATTAGGGCAGAGCAAAACTCCTCACCAACTATGTCAGGAAGAGCCACCCCATCACACCAAGGATGTCTTTGTTTCCATGCCTGGAACCAATACACAAAATATCACAAGAGAGCTGTTCACAGTCATATGACCCTGGACAAGGCAGAAAGGCATATTTGGTTTAGGCAGAACCCCCCCCAACTTTCTAAAAGTGGCATTTTGAGAATAGTAACTTAAAATAAGACTCCAAGAGAAAGATAGCCTTACAGCAACAACAAAAAAAACTTGCCATGCTCTATTGTATTTCAGGGCCTACCTTAGGGGTATCTTGTAAATAAAGAAGCAATATAGGCTTCAGTGGCAGACCTGAGACATGTTTTACTTTAGTGGATGACACAATGAGTGCTGCTGCCCACTAGTAGCATTTAATGTACAGGGCCTGTGTACATGCAGCACCATTTGCTAGGTACCTATAAGTAAAATACATATGCCAATCAGATGTAGGCTGTTATACCATGTTTAGAAGTGAGAGCACAAACACTTTACCGCTGGTTAGCAAGGACTAAATGCAAAGAGTCCTAAAAGCCAACACAAATGGGATCAGAAAAAAACAAAGGCAGATAAAGGTAAAGATCTGGAGTGACCCTGCATAAAAAGCCAGGATCCAAATTCTCTATTTCATTTAACATAACACTGCCTTCATGCCTCAGTCTCTTTCCTATTGTCTTAATCAATTCCTCTGTGTCCCAACTCTTCCAACCTTATGCTATTTTTTACATCCTCTCCTTTCTATCATCATGTACCTGTCTTGTTTTCCCTTCTTCCAACTTCTACACTTTCTCATTTACACTCATCTACACTCTAGTTGTGCATCTCACCTTCTTTCAATTACTCACTCTTTATTTGTCACTCTATCTCTCTGTCACATTAACGTTTGTATACCCTTTCTATATGTCAAAGCCCAATTATCCCACAGGCATTCCTTTTTATGTTATCTATCACTCCCTCTAGCAGTCTCTTACTTCATTTCTTTCAGTGCATGTATCTATCCCTGAACTACCTCACTATATCCCTGTCTTTACTTCTCTTCCTGTGTTAGGCAATCTCTGTGAACTACCAAAAACAACATGTATCTGAGTGCCCCTTTCAGTAGTTCGGTCGCCTTTACTCTTTGTTACTCTTTCTCCATATTTAGATATCTCTGTCACTCAATATGTCACAATGATTTCCTTATGTTTACTTTCAGCAATACTCCATCACTCGCTTTCTGTTTCTTTGATTCTTTTTCCATCTCTATTTCCCCTTTGTAATATTTCTCTCTCCTCCTGTATTTATCTCTCTATCTTTGACAACCTATTTGTCTATATATCAATCCCTTTCTCAAGCTCTTTTCTTATGCATCTCTCTCGATCTTTTCAACTTTTTCTTAGCCGCTTTCTGCAACGTACTTCATTCTACTATCTGTTCCTCTCTTACTCTGTGTAAAGAAAGGGATATTAAATTGGATATTAAATTGGAACATCGACAATATAATGAACCCACCTTGTTTAGGTTAAAACATAGTTCTGAGACCACAAGACTGTGTAGCTACGCGTAAGCAGCAGGTAATTTCTAGTGAAGTTCTAATGGTACCAACAATTTCAAAGAAAACAACATTATAAAAGAAATTCCAAATCCACATTAGAAAAAAGGCCATGTGCATGAGCAAAAAGACACCAATATAATTTAAATAGGTTAAGGGGTAAGAAAATGTAGGGGGCAAGATGGCCGCTGACCGGCTGTGGAGAGAAGTCTTAGATCTATCCCCCCTTTCTACGATCTGACGGTGATGTAAAGAATGCTGCTAGTCCCTGTTCGGGTAAATCGATTACCTGGTTGGGCACATGAATACGATCTACTGTGGTGGTTGCCTCACCGGGTTGTTCCATTGGCGATTTCTGTGCACCATAAACTTGGCCGTGCATTAGGGCTGTTACAGCGGTGGAGAGCCAAGTGCAGTATGGCGCGGAGGGGTCCTAAACAGCAGAAGGAACAGAAAGACCAGAAAGACCAGAAGGATGGAGGTGAAATCAAAGAAACGCAGATGGAGGCGACGGCCCTGGCCTAGTCTCTGCGTGGCACAGGGCAGCCGCGCAAGGTGATCACTAAGAAACTGGATGAGCCACAGGGCACTGACAGCAGCTGGACTGCTGTGACTGGCGGCAATAAAGACTCTGCCAGTGCAATTCGGAAACCTAGGAAAACCACATTGCAGCAACCTACCTTGATTGAATGATTTACCGCAAAGTCGGCATAGACCGTGGGAGCTGGAGCCAGAGCCGCTGCGCTTGAGAACGAAAGTCTTGTGACTGGGCATTGCGAGGATACAGTGTTGCATCCACAATCTGGGTCTGCCGATAGTCAAAGGGAGCCGAGCGCTGAGTTCACGGTTCTAACAGGCAGTGCTCAGGGAACACACAGTATGGAGGTAGGAAGCCCTGCTCTTGGTAGCTCAAACATAAACAATTTGGTAAATGAAGTTGGGGTGCTGAGCTGGAGACTGCTGGGGTAATGGCGGGGGATGAGAAGGCACCTGTGAGTGGTAAGCTGAGTAGCTAAGCATTGATCCCCTCAGTGGCCCCCTCAGTAACCGCTCTGGCAGTGGTAGACATGGCAATCTCAAAGCAGTCACAAGGTCTTACCCGCGATGAGGGAATCACTGGCTCACCTGATGGAGATTGTTTCTTTTCCCTCAATGACAAATCGGATTCCTTTCTATTCAGCGAGGGAAGTCTATCTAGTGACTCAGACTCAGTGGAGAGCTCATCTGTGCAGGCCCATAGGGTTTCTCATAAGAAGAAGAGGTCTAAATCAAAATCCAAACTGCCAATTAGTCCGTCAAACACTGATGCCGCTAGGAAACTTCTCTGGGATTACTCAGCCACATCACAGTTATATCAGGATGATGGTGGCACAAACATGCAGGCGGGGCAGAATAATCCACCTCAGACTCCTTCAATGGATCTCCTTTACACTACCCTGAAACAAATGTAGGGAGAAGTACGGTCAGAGAGCTGGAGAGCAAAGCAGGCAACAAAGAAGATCCAGGGCTCTGTGAGAAAGATGAATAAACTGTACAAGGACATGACAGATAGGGTTACCCATGTGGAGGAAAGAACAGGAAGACTTGAAGATGATGTTAGTAGGTGGCAGACATTTAAGGAAGCACAAGTGAAGGCGGTCAAGGACATCCATGGAAGTTGGAGGATTTTGAGAACCGCCAGAGGCGGAACAACATTAGGCTGCTGGGGGTGGCCCCGCGGCACTGGAGGCCCGTTGCGGCGGCCTTTATAATTTATTTGGGAACGAACACAGTGTCCTGTCCCCAAATAAATTATAAAGGCGGCTGCAACAAGCCTCCAGTGCAGCGGTCGCCCGCGGCCCTGTTTAAAAGTGCAAAGCCTCAGCCGCTCTGCACTCCTGACCTGCTTTGGTAACTAGCTGCTGCACAGTGCACACAAACACGGGACTTAGTTTTTGGCAATTTAATTGAAAGCACTGCAGGCGGCCGCAGTGCTTTCAATTAAATTGCCAAAAACTAAGTCCCGCGTTTGTGTGTCCTCAGACTCCTCGACCGTTGTTGGGCCCCCCCCAGTCTCCAGAGTCCAGGGCCGTCAATCTTGTAGCGTGCGCGGTGCACGCAAACGCTACCAATGACGGCCCTGTAATCACATTTTGGCCAGCCCTCGCGAGTAGAACGTAGCAGTGGCGCGTTACGCGCTTCACCGCTACGCTCTCATGAGGGGTCAATTGGGGCAGTGCTTTATGCTTGTAGGCAGCGTGGCTTTGGGTGTTTTGCTGGCTCTCTGGACTGTGAGTCTGGCAGCTGCACTGCACACTCAGTACAGCAGAAGTCAGTCATTAGGGGAGCAAAGTTGGAACCGAACGACCCCTGCCTGCCATAGAGAGACCCTGCCTGGAGCGAGTGAGGTAAGAGGAGAGCAGCAGGTTTAGAGGGGTGGGTGGCTGAGTCTGTGGCTCATCCATGATAGCTGCTGCCAAGGTTTCCGATTGCTAGGTGTGGCACTTTCAGAATGTTATTGTACTTATGAGTGACATTTCAACGTGTAGGAGTCTCACAGGCAAAAATTAAAATCACTCAATAAAGATGAAGGAAACTTATGAATACCAGAAATTACACCCATTTGATTATGGGGAAACTCTAACATTTTGAAACACCTGCAAAGCAGCTGATCTTTGCAGCATGCATTTTAACCCTATATGCACAATGTTATGCAGAGTCAAAACTGCTCTAGACAAGTAACTATCGAGCAGGGGCTTTTACAACCATGTCTAAGTCCATCATCCTGTCTGCACCCTTGCTCTTCAGTGAAGATGTATGAGATACATGGATGGCCTGTCTGCGCCCTTGTTATTCAATGAAAAGGTAAGAAATACATGGATGGCTTGTCTGCGTCCTTGTTATTCCATGAAAAGGTATGAGATATATGGATGGCCTGTCTGCACCCTTGATATTCAGTAAAGAGATATGAGATAGATGGATGGCCTGTGTGCACCCTTGTTATTCAGTGAAGAGGTATGAGACACATGGGTGGCTTGTGTGCGCCCTTGTTATTCAATTAAGAGGTATGAGGCACTTGGGGGGGGGCCTGTGGGCACCCCTGTTGTTCAATGAAGATGAGTGAGATACATGGGTGGCCTGGGTGTGTGCCCTTGTTATTCAATTAAGAGGTATGAGATACATGGGTGGCCTATGTACGCCCTTTTTAATCAATGAAGAGGTATGAGAGACACTAGTGGCCTGTCTGCGCCCTTGTTATTCATTGAAGAGGTATGAGATACATGGATAGCCTGTCTGCACCTGTGTTATTGAATAAAGAGGTATGAGACACACCAAGGGCCTGTCTGCGCCCTTGTTATTCAATGAAGAGTTATGAGATAGACGGATGGCTTGTCTGCTACCTTGTTATTCAATGAAGTGGTATGACGAGATACACAGATGGCCAGTTTGCGCCCTTGTTATTCACTGAAGAGGTACGAGATACACAAATGGCCAGTCTGCGTCATTGTAATTCAATGAAGACGTATGAGACACACAGGTGGCCTGTATGCACCCTTGTTATTCAATGAAGAGGTATGAGACACTTGGGGGGCCTGCGTGCACCTTTGTTATTCGATGAAGAGGTACGAGATACATAGGTGGACTGTGTGCTTCCTTGTTGGTCAATGTTTCAAAATAAAGACATGTGCAGGGCAAATATATAGATACAAGACAAAGACGACATGAAGCACGTTAAGTGTGATTGTCAGCTGCTAAAATACAAGTGAAAAACTATATTAAAGGAAGTAGATGTACATAGATGAGGCTGGAGCAAACCAGGTAGGCTGGATTATGCTAAACTTACTTGAGATGCTTGATGTGTCTATTTAAATATATTGCCAAAATAATACCACACATTATGACTAAATAGTACATTAGAGAAGAAAATGGTGCAAACTACATGACTTATATGGGGGTACTGCCAAATAGATTCAACTCTTGATGTGCATGGACAAGTCACAGATGATGCACAGTAGGAAGCGTTCTACTGTACATTGTTGTTTTGAGTAGTTCCAACGTCAGTTGGTAAAGAGCAGCCTCAAAGTGCATAGCTGCCAAGCTTTCAGATTGCTAGGTGTGATATTTTCATAATTTTATTGTAATTATGAGTCCGCCGCCACAGACATTTGCACTAGTTTTAGTCCCTTTAGAGTGTCTCATTGCTCAAATGGATGTAATTACTGATATATATATATACATGTGAGCAAGGCACAAGGGGAGCCGATACGTTATGAACCGACTGGCGAATAAATAATTCCACCGTGAAAATTTGATCCGTGCTTGGTGTTCCTGCGCATGCTGGGGAAAGCGGCGAAGGCGCAGGAGGTTTTGGTTGTTAATATATATATATATTTATTTATTTATTTTATTTATTTAAAGTTTTATATAGCGCGAACAAGATCTTTGCAGATATCAGAGCGCTTTACAGAAACAGTAGGTAGGTAAACAAAACTCTTGAAACAATATAAAATTCAGTAGTCAGTGAGTTGCAAAATAGGGTAACAATCACACAAGAGTATGCAGACTAATAACAATCAAGAAACATTAATATTGAAGCAGTACAATGACTAATCGGGTACGATTATAGCACCCCATAGGGTGAGTAAAAGCAGTGTACAAGCAGAGTAGTAGTCAGTAATGGGTGCGTTGCAAGTTAGTGAGGCACTCAAATCATAGTGTACAACCCAATAGCCGAGTTGGCAACCAATAATATAGCATCCGTGCGATGATTTAGATCGGAGATCAGTCAAAAAGAGATTCGCATAGGTAAGCAATCAGAAGGCCGATAATGTAGGAGCCAAGTATTGTCATTGTTCCTGTATCAATAGTATTCAGGTGAATTTAGCCTGAAGGATGGCCTTCACCTCTTTCTTGAAGAGTGCAGTGGAAGGGATAAGCCTAGTTTCTGGCGGGAGTGCATTCCAGATCCTGGGCGCCATTCCTGAGAAGGAACGTTTGTATGTTTTTTTCCTTCCGGAATCTCCGTGGTTTCAGGAGGAGCGTTTTTGTGCTTCTGTTGGATCTTGAGCCTCCTGAAATGGTCAGCTTTTGAGAGAGGTAGTTCGGTGACTTGTGGTGTATGGCCGAGTGCGCCATGCAGGCAATTTTCAGCTGAATTCTGGCTTCAATAGGCAGCCAGTTTAGGGATTTTAAATCAGGGGATATATGCGAGTGTTTTCTTGAGCCAGTGATGAGTCTTGCGGCCGCGTTCAGGGAGGCTCTTAGGGGAGCCGTTGTTGTAAGGGGGAGCCCGCTGAGAGCCGCAATACCGTAGTCTATCCGAGGAATGACTAAGGCTTGAACAACAGTTTGGAAGTCCTTGGGTGGAAGAAAGGGTTTGAGTTTTCTCAGCGTGTTAATTTGGAAGTTGACTCCTTTAGTTGCTTTGCTAATATGCTGCTGCATGTCGAGATTGCAGTCCAGTGTGATGCCAAGGGATTTCGCGGAGTCCACGATGGTGGGCTGGACATTGAGTGCGGTTAGATGATTGAGCCATGTTTGGGTGACGGCCTTTTTCGTGGGAGGAGAGATCAGAAGGAACTCAGTTTTCCGAGCATTTAGTTTGAGGTGATTGTCGGCCAGCCAAGCTTGGGTCTTTCTTAGTGTGGTATTCAACAGTTTGATGTCTTCAGGGGATTGAAGCTTGAGGTAGAGCTGAGTGTCATCGGCGTACATGTGGAAGTGTACCTTTGTAGATTGAAGCAAGGTGGTGAGTGGTTCCATGACGAGGTTGAACAGTGTGGGGGATAGGGAGGAACCTTGTGGGACGCCTAGTGTTACTGGCACAGGCGTGGACAGAGCGTTGTTAATCTTGAACTTCTGAGATCGGTTGTGCAAAAAGGATGTGAACCATTTGAGAACAGTCCCGGATATGCCCATTCTGGTGTTTAGGAGCTCCAGTAGTTTCTCGTGTTTGACCGTATCAAATGCTGAGGAGAGGTCAAGAAGTATGAGGAGGCAGGACTCATTGTGATCAAGGATTTGGAGGGCGTCATCAATTATGTGTGTCATGGCCGTTTCCGTGCTATGTTTTGCTCTGAATCCTGATTGGTGAGAGTTGAGGAGCTCATACTGCTCAATGTGTTTTGTCAGTTGGAGTTGTACGCATTTTTCTAAAAGTTTTGCCAGAGTGGGGATATTGGTGATAGGACGATAGTTGTTTAGGTCGGTCGGGTCAGCTGTGGGTTTCTTGAGTATAGGCGTGACTTGCCCAATCTTGAGGGAGTCTGGGATGAGCCCTTGTTGCAAGGAACAGTTGATGATTTTAGTCCAGAGTGGGAGGAGCAGGGGGGTGAGGACTTTAACAGAATTGGCAGGTAGGGGGTCTGTGTGGTGATTGGCGGGTTTCAAAGTGACAAGCAGCTTGTGAATTGATTCTTCAGAATAGGTGTCGAAGGACGACCATGAAGCATTGTTTTTAGGTTGAGTGTTAGTTATGCCTATGGAGCCGGAGTATCGACTTACATCCTTGAGGAGATCACTTCTTATAGTGTCGTTCTTTTGTTTGAAGAAAGCAGAAAAGTCTTCACAACTTGGAATAGCCTTTGCTGAGTTGTTGGGTTGTGGAGGTTGCGTTTCGGTTTGGGTTTTGACTAGCTCGAACAGTTTTTTAGGTCGGTTTTTAGCTTGATCCAGCTGTTGGCTAAAGAAGACTGATTTTGCGTGTTTGATTTTTCTGAAGTAGGCGTTTCTCTTACTCTTAAGCGCACTAAGGTGCAGTGCTGAGGGGTCAGATCTCCACGAGCGCTCAGCCATGCGCATAGCACGTCTGTCTTCATTAAGGCTGCCATCGTACCATGGGTTCGAGTTCTTAGTGGCTACTCTCTTCAGTTGCAGGGGTGCGGCTTCATTGATTATGGCAGACATGGTGTTTAGATAGTGGTCCGTCAATGAGTGCACATCAGAGACGCCCATCGGGGGAAGGAGGAGACTGCCTGTGTGGGCAGGCAAGGAGTTTGGGTTGAGATTCTTCAGGTCTCTCTTCCAAATCCTGGTTTTGGCAGGTTGAGCTGGGTTAAGTTTGACCTTTTCGTTGATGAAGAAGGTGATGATGCGGTGGTCTGACCAGTCACATGGTTCGATTGCCACCAGCTGGGTAGAGTCTTCTTTGGCGATGATAAGGTCAAGGGTAGAGCCTTTTTCATGTGTTGGACCGTTGCAGATTTGGGTGAGGTCAAGCGCGTTGAGGAAACTCTTAAGGCTCTTCACCACTGCGTCTTTCTGGTCGTTCCAGTGGAGGTTGAAATCTCCCAGGTAAATTTGATTAAGCTGTCGGCCAGCGTTGGTGGATATCGTGTCCATTAGTTGTTGGGCGAAGGGGAGGTTGTCCGCGGGTGGGTGGTAAATAACATGAAGGGAGCACACAGGTTTGCCCTCACTAGTAATATCAAGGCAGATGAGTTCGCAGGAGGAGAGGGAGGGGGAGGGGCCTTCAGTGATGGCGAGGTTGCTCCTGTAGATGCATGCGATTCCCCCACCCGTCTTGCCATATATATATATATATATATCCAACCAAAACAGGAACCAACTTTAAACGGAGACCATAGGAGGTTAAATTATGAAGCTCTTTATTAAGGAGACAGCAGCTTGCTCGCAGACCCTCTTCAGGCAAGCACAACCTGGAGTAAAACGCCGGACGCGTTTCGAGAGTAAATCTCTTCTTCAGCGGCGTGAGTTCCAATGAGAAGTGACAAGTACGTTTTTCCTGTGCACATAATATTCACATATCCCCGCCCAGGTAGGCGTGGCCGCCACAAGCCTTCTGGGATATGTAGTGCCAGGATATTGTTCCCATGTGGGCGCGTTGTCATCTCAAAAGGTGAGGAAATAAACCCATGTGGGCTGGTGTGCAGTCAAGAAAAAGTCTCTGCTCTGCTTTGTAGATGCTGTCTCAAGCTGCAAAAGGGCACTTTCCTGTAAAGCGCCGAGTTTGCGCCTCCTTCAACGTTCGCACACATGTGGTGTCAAAATGGACCCGCTGCAGCGGTAGGTCTCAGTTCACGACTTTGGCAAGCCGTAATAAATCCAACCAAAACAGGAACCAACTTTAAACGGAGACCATAGGAGGTTAAATTATGAAGCTCTTTATTAAGGAGACAGCAGCTTGCTCGCAGACCCTCTTCAGGCAAGCACAACCTGGAGTAAAACGCCGGACGCGTTTCGAGAGTAAATCTCTTCTTCAGCGGCGTGAGTTCCAATGAGAAGTGACAAGTACGTTTTTCCTGTGCACATAATATTCACATATCCCCGCCCAGGTAGGCGTGGCCGCCACAAGCCTTCTGGGATATGTAGTGCCAGGATATTGTTCCCATGTGGGTGCGTTGTCATCTCAAAAGGTGAGGAAATAAACCCATGTGGGCTGGTGTGCAGTCAAGAAAAAGTCTCTGCTCTGCTTTGTAGATGCTGTCTCAAGCTGCAAAAGGGCACTTTCCTGTAAAGCGCCGAGTTTGCGCCTCCTTCCACGTTCGCACACATGTGGTGTCAAAATGGACCCGCTGCAGCGGTAGGTCTCAGTTCACGACTTTGGCAAGCCGTAATAAATCCAACCAAAACAGGAACCAACTTTAAACGGAGACCATAGGAGGTTAAATTATGAAGCTCTTTATTAAGGAGACAGCAGCTTGCTCGCAGACCCTCTTCAGGCAAGCACAACCTGGAGTAAAACGCCGGACGCGTTTCGAGAGTAAATCTCTTCTTCAGCGGCGTGAGTTCCAATGTGAAGTGACAAGTACGTTTTTCCTGTGCACATACTATTCACATATCCCCGCCCAGGTAGGCGTGGCAGCCACAAGCCTTCTGGGATATGTAGTGCCAGGATATTGTTCCCATGTGGGCGCGTTGTCATCTCAAAAGGTGAGGAAATAAACCCATGTGGGCTGGTGTGCAGTCAAGAAAAAGTCTCTGCTCTGCTTTGTAGATGCTGTCTCAAGCTGCAAAAGGGCACTTTCCTGTAAAGCGCCGAGTTTGCGCCTCCTTCCACGTTCGCACACATGTGGTGTCAAAATGGACCCGCTGCAGCGGTAGGTCTCAGTTCACGACTTTGGCAAGCCGTAATAAATCCAACCAAAATAGGAACCAACTTTAAACGGAGACCATAGGAGGTTAAATTATGAAGCTCTTTATTAAGGAGACAGCAGCTTGCTCGCAGACCCTCTTCAGGCAAGCACAACCTGGAGTAAAACGCCGGACGCGTTTCGAGAGTAAATCTCTTCTTCAGCGGCGTGAGTTCCAATGAGAAGTGACAAGTACGTTTTTCCTGTGCACATAATATTCACATATCCCCGCCCAGGTAGGCCTGGCCGCCACAAGCCTTCTGGGATATGTAGTGCCAGGATATTGTTCCCATGTGGGCGCGTTGTCATCTCAAAAGGTGAGGAAATAAACCCATGTGGGCTGGTGTGCAGTCAAGAAAAAGTCTCTGCTCTGCTTTGTAGATGCTGTCTCAAGCTGCAAAAGGGCACTTTCCTGAAAAGCGCCGAGTTTGCGCCTCCTTCCACGTTCGCACACATGTGGTGTCAAAATGGACCCGCTGCAGCAGTAGGTCTCAGTTCACGACTTTGGCAAGCCGTAATAAATCCAACCAAAACAGGAACCAACTTTAAACGGAGACCATAGAAGGTTAAATTATGAAGCTCTTTATTAAGGAGACAGCAGCTTGCTCGCAGACCCTCTTCAGGCAAGCACAACCTGGAGTAAAACGCCGGACGCGTTTCGAGAGTAAATCTCTTCTTCAGCGGCGTGAGTTCCAATGAGAAGTGACAAGTACGTTTTTCCTGTGCACATAATATTCACATTTCCCCGCCCAGGTAGGCGTGGCCGCCACAAGCCTTCTGGGATATGTAGTGCCAGGATATTGTTCCCATGTGGGAGCGTTGTCATCTCAAAAGGTGAGGAAATAAACCCATGTGGGCTGGTGTGCAGTCAAGAAAAAGTCTCTGCTCTGCTTTGTAGATGCTGTCTCAAGCTGCAAAAGGGCACTTTCCTGTAAAGCGCCGAGTTTGCGCCTCCTTCCACGTTCGCACACATTCTGGGATATGTAGTCCAGCTCCATATCATACCGCCTCCCTCCACCTGTGCAAATCCATGAGATCATAGGATGGTAGTAATGAATAACATTAAAAAATAAAAAGCGTATGATATTAATAGCTTAAACATGCGGTTTTAAATAAAAAGTAAATGTGAAGTTACATTCGCTACCACATAATCAAGATAAGAAGGGAGGCAGGAGAGTAAAACTGTAGACATTTATGAAAAAGTAATGAATTGATTGTGTATGATATGGAGCTGGACTACATATCCCAGAATCCCATTGTGTGAAAAAAACAAATGGATGTCGTCATGTGACTGAGGTGGGTGGGAACTCCCAATTTTTAAATCACAACCAGCAAACAGTGTTTTGAACAACCGTGATCAAGGTAGTGGGGAGCTACCGAAACGCGTTGGTTTATGCTGTGAATATGCTGTTAATGGATTCAAGAATAAATTAAGTGTTGTCTCACGAAAAACTTGAGTGGCTGGAGTGGCGGCTTTTTTGGTCTGCTACGGAATATCGCTTTCTATGGGATACATTGTTGTAACATGAAGCGGTGTGGTTCTACCGCAAAAAGCTACGCACCTGCAGGCAGCGCTATACGGAGGAAACCCTGAACCAACATTTGTTGAATGATCGAAATCACTTCCGTGGTTCTCACCGTAAATCAAAAGAAGAACCCAAAGGAAGCAGAAATCGAGAGGAGCCGGTTTGGGACGGAACACCCACGCTACCCGGAGACTACGTCCGAGGTAAGAAGGGATCCCCCTTTTTTTCTCCTTTCGCCGACATAAGAGGGTTGGGGCTGCACAGATTCCCTCGGGGAAGACGGCAAAACAAACAAAGGTGACCTAAAAGCCGAACGATTAAGCAGCGGTTAACAAACAACAAGAAAGTGAAACGCGTATTTCAAAAAGGCAAGGCGAAACGCAGTTTGAACTTTGCATCTCACTGAAGAGGAGAAAATAAACGCGTGCGGACACTTTCTTGATTATTGTAAAAAGCCGACATCCACTCTGGAGACACAAACACAAGAATAACAAAACATACATATCTTGCCACTTCTGACCGTTCCTCCCCCGGCTTGGTTCCTTCCCAACCCCTCTGTCTCTCACTCAATAACTTTTTTATCGACAAGATTGCGAAAATTAAAGCTAACATTCCCACTGTGCCTCAGCCTATCCTCACTAGCCCTGCCACTCTCCCTTCTTCTTCCCTTGACATTTTCCCCCCTATCTCCCCTGACTTGTTTCACAACTATCTGTCTAAAGTTAAATCTGACTCTCCCTTGGACGGTGTTCCCGCGCGTATCCTCAAAATCCTCTTCACTAACTGTCCTGGTCCTCCCCTCTCTCTTCTCAACTCCTCACTGGCCTCTGGTACTGTTCCCTTCTCCTTTAAATCTGCTGTTGTGCTCCCCATTCTAAAAAAACCTGGTCTAGATCCTTCCCTCCCCGCTAATTTCCGTCCTATCTCCCTCCTCCCCTACCTGGGTAAAATCTTAGAGACCCACGTTACCTCCTGCCTTTCCTCATACATCGAGGACAATGGTCTTTTAGCTTCCCACCAGGCGGGCTTCCGCCCTGGCCATTCTACAGAAGCGGTGGTTCTAGCGGTCTTGGATGAACTCAAGGGCAAGGCTGATGTTAACCTTCCCCAAGCCCTGGTGCTTCTCGACTTGTCCGCTGCGTTTGACACGGTCGACCACTCCATTCTGCTCGACCGTGTCCGCGCAGCGGGCATTCGGGGCGCGGCCTTCTCCTGGCTTTCATCCTTTCTTCAGGATAGGCATCAGGCTGTTCATCTCTCCGGTTTCTCTGCCCCTTTCTGTCCGGTCACCTGTGGTGTTCCTCAGGGCTCCTCTCTTTCCCCTCTCCTCTTTAATCTGTACATCTGTCCCCTTGTTTCCTCTCTTCTCAAGCTGGGGGTCTCTGTATATAATTACGCAGATGACCTCCAGCTTGTCTTTGATCTGTCTTCTTCTCCCGATTCTATTCCCAAGTTCAGTTCCACCCTTATCTTTATCTCTGAGTGGATGAGCGCCAACCATCTTAAGCTCAACCCCGATAAGACGGAACTTGTCCTCACGGGTGGCCCTTCTAACCCTTGGTCCCCTGCACATTGGCCCCCTTCTTTCGGTCCCCCCCCCCCACGCCCTCTTCCTCTGTTCGTACCCTTGGCATTAAAGTCAGCTCTGACTTAACCATGCACAGCCAGATCAGCTCTGTTGTGTCTTCATGTTTCCTTTCCCTCCATCTCATTCGGAAAATATCTCGCTTTTTTACCATCGACGCGCTTAAAACCATAGTCTTGGCTTTAGTCATCTCACGCCTCGACTACGGCAATGGCCTGTACGTGGGCATTCCTTCCCACGAGTCCCGACGCTTACAGGCCATTCAAAACCAGGCTGCCCGTCTCATTCTCTCCCTCCCCAAATCCTCTCACATTACCCCGGCTTTGAAATCCCTTCACTGGCTCCCTATCCGCTTTAGATCCCTCTTCAAACTTGCTTGCTTTGCCTTTCGTGCCCACTCTCGCTCTGCCCCTGCTTACATCACTTCCCTCATTTCTTCCTATGTCCCCAGTCGCACCCTCCGCTCTTCCTCTCTCTCCCTTCTTCACATTCCCCGCTTCCGTAAATCCAGATCTGGGGGCACTCGTCTTTCTGTCTTGGCTCCCCAGTTCTGGAATAGTCTCCCACTTCATCTTCGCTCCATTCCTATTTTTAGTCACTTCCGTAAAGCCTTAAAAACTTTTCTTTTTTCTTTGGCTTTCCCTCCTTAGGTTCCCTTGTGTTCCCCTCTGTGAGTTCTGATCCAGGTCCCCCAGCGCCAGGAAGCCGCTTGGCAGCAGTGCGCTTTATTAAATACTGTTTTCATTTCATTTCATTTCATATCCAAACAGCGCAGCACAGCAGCATAGATATGGAGAAAAGAGAAGCCAAAAGGAAAGAACATGTGACAAGTATGTTCGAAAAGGGAAACACGGAGAAGGTTCAAAATAAACAAAACGAGACACCGAAAGATGACATAAAAAGCAAAATAAGACATTGGGAAAAACTGAACAAAAAAGAAATTAACAAGTCTTGGGAGTTAATTGCTTTGCAGAAATACCTGGAAGTAGAAAGAGTCCCGAGAGGACTTAGAATCATGTTAATGCCAAGCCAACAGGATGTTACCAACGAGTTGCTACATGAATGGGGGGCATTTATTTTAAATTCATCATTGGGCTTGATAAGGATACTAGTCAAACACATTGAAATTGCCTTGGACAAAATAAAAGAGCAACTTAAAGAGGTGGAAAAAGAACTAGATGCCCTAAAATTAAATCAGGAAATGACTAAATTCAAAGAGGATTTGGAGAAACAAATCGACCAACATGAGGAAACTGTTAGACTGAGAAAACATAACAAATTTGTAAGAGATGCAAACGATTATTCAGAGGGAAGAATCTTTACATTTGCCCGGAAATATGATCCTTTCAAAAAACAAACAGATACAAGAACCATTTCATCCTCCAGTTTATCTTCACTTGCATCCAATGAGCCAATTGAAGAAGACCAAACACTAGATGATACCCAGAGGCTTTTTTTAGGGGACATGAGCCTCGTTCTCCAACAACGGCAGTGGGAACAGGATCAGGGGGTGCAAAGACAGATACGCAGAAGAGGAAGAGGAAGAGCAAGATCATGGCAACCCAGACAAAGGAACCAACAAAAAAAAACAGAAGAGGCTGGAGGAGAAAGTACATCAAATCAACAGATCGGGATAGAAACGAGGGGCATGAAACAGAAGAAGGGCAAATAAACGAAGAACTTCAAGTAGTTAATTTATCGAAGAGGAAGATATCACCAGCAGAAACATCTTTATTAAAGAGAGGCATTAATTTTTGCCCTACGAGAAAAACGGACATGGCACAGACAAGGATAGATTTTTATCTACACATCCGGAAAATCAAGCTGGCAAAACACTTCCTAGAAAGAAAAAACAAACCTCAGATCAACAGAATTCCACAGAACCCATCCTCAAAGCTAAGTGTAAAGGATGCCGATGGTTATTTAGCGCTCCTAAATTTGGATGTGGAGGAAGAACATGAAATAACTCTGGAAACAGCAATACCACAATTGGGGGCAGGAACCAGCAAAATGAAGGCAAAGTCAAAATTCTACCCTCAGCTCACCCAGGCAACAAAATTGATATCTTTCAGGAGGTAGTGATACATGAACTCTATAACATTTCAAAAACACATTGCAAAGACAATTTATCCCAACAGGAACGAGAAGCATTATCTACTCTGATCAATGACCAAGGGTTGGAAATAAAAATGGCAGATAAAGGGGGCAACGTGGTCATATGGGATAAAGAACTATACACCGCAGAAGCCATGTGTCAGTTAACAAACCCCCTATACTATGAACAATTACTCAAAAAACCCTTGATGCAATAAAAAGAGACATTGATCAAAGACTAATGATCTGGGAAAAGAAAAATTTAATCGACTATGAGGAAAAGAAATATCTAACGGTAGACTTTCCACGCACAGCCACAATGTACTTCCTACCGAAGATACATAAAGATCCCATTAGACCACCGGGGAGGCCGATTGTATCGGCGAATGGCTCATTGATGGAACCAATGGCAAATTTCATTGATTATTTTTTGAGACCCTATGTTGAGGATTTAAAATCATACCTCAAAGACACAACTGACTTTTTATGTATGTTGTCCAATTTGAAATGGCAAGAAAATTGTCTCCTGATATCTATGGACGTCATCGCCCTATATACGAACATTGACAATGACTTAGGCTTGCAGGCTTGCAAACACTTCTTGAAACAGCGAAATATACACTACAAAGAACACAATGAAATGCTGTTCGAAATGATCACTCTAATGCTAACAAACAACATCTTTCTCTTTGGGGAACAACTCTATCGCCAGCGCAATGGGGCTGCTATGGGGTTCTCATTCAGCCCAAGCTATGCTTGCATAGTTATGGGCTGGTGGGAGGAGGAGGTGGCCTGGAATACACAGAACTCGAGATTCACCCGACACATTATACAATGGAAAAGATTCATTGATGATCTGTTTATAGTGTGGGACGGAAGTGAAAAGGAATTTGATCAGTACTTTGAACTTCTAAACAACAGCACTCCAGGATTAAAATTTACTTGCACAAAGAGCAAAGAACGAACATCATTCCTGGATACAGAAGTATACATAAAAAACAATGAGGGGGAAACAACACTGCACAGAAAGGTCACGGCAACAAATGCCACCCTTGAGGCTTCGAGCTTCCATCAACCGGCCCTGATTTCAAGTATACCCTACAGAGAGTTTCTTCTAATAAAACGCATCTGCAGTGAAAATACAGAATGGGAGAAACACAGTGCAGGAACTATAAAAAGATTTCAAAAAAGAAGGTATGGAAAAAATCTGATAAAAAAATGTTGGGAGAGAGCAAATGAAAAATCGAGATCGGACTGCCTAATACCACAAACAAAGGAGAAAACATCAGAGGAACCAATCAGGTTAATATTGGATTATAGTAAGGAATCGAAACAAGTAATCAAAATCCTAAAAAAGAATTGGCGAATTCTAAAACTTGATCCAACCATAAGCCAGAAAATGGGAGATTACCCGGTAGTGACATACAGAAGAACAAAAAACCTAAAGGATCAATTGATACACAGTCACTTTTTCAATAAAAAGAAAAAAACAACATGGTTAAAAACCACTGGATTCACCAAATGCTACAACTGTAAAGTATGCGAGATAGCAAAACCCACCAAAGAAATAACCATGGCAAACCAAAAGGTCTGGAAAATAAGAGAATTGATAACCTGTAAAAGTCAATATACCATCTATATGATCGAATGTCCTTGTCAACTTCGTTATATAGGAAGCACAGTCTGTGAACTGAAAAGGCGCATCCTGGAGCATGTACGGGCCACTGTGAATAAGGACAGAGGAAACGCAGTGGCCAAACATATGGAGACACATCACATCGAGAATTGGAAACTGTTAAAATTCCTGCGATTGGAAACGATGTCACTTTCAGATAGAGGGGGACACCGCGAAAAATTGTTACGCCAAAAGGAGTCACTGCATATTTTGAACTTTCGAACGATGACCCCCTTCGGACTCAACCAGTCGGAAGAACTTTATGCTTTATGTACATATATGATAGACTAAAGAAATTGGACTTCTCGAGAAATCTCCAAAATCATTCCTTTTCCCTAGTCCCACATAATAGGTTCATCCAGGGATGAACGCAAGAATGAATCTGGGATGTAAGAGTAAGCAAACCCACTGGTGGGTGAGAAAAGAACATGAAGCAAAACAGCCCCATATACCAATCGAGAATGTAAACATGAGATTCGATGCTTTAAATAATTAATGTCAGCCCACTTGAGGGCTTTAAAAGACAAATAGGTACAGCCATTGGTAAAAATAACCCTGGCGTCCCTTCCTTCCCCCTACCGCCTCCCTCCACCTGTGCAAATCGATGAGATCATAGGATCGTAGTAATGAATAACATTAAAAAATAAAAAGCGTATGAAATTAATAGCTTAACACCTTGGCTGCTAGGTGTTTTCCCCTCCTGTGCTGAACCTGCTTGAATACTATGGTTTCATGACGAGCTCAGCTCGTCATCAGCACAGCTCAACTGTGCCTCATGACGAGCTAAGCTCGTCATGAGCATCGAAGGGGTTAAACATGCGGTTTTAAATAAAAAGTAAATGTGAAGTTACATTCGCTACCACATAATCAAGATAAGAAGGGAGGCAGGAGGGTAAAACTGTAGACATTTATGAAAAAGTAATGAATTGATTGTGTATGATAAGGAGCTGGACTACATATCCCAGAATCCCATTGTGTGAAAAAAACATATGGATGTCGTCATGTGACTGAGGTGGGTGGGAACTCCCAATTTTAAATCACAACCAGCAAACAGTGTTTTGAACAACCGTGATCAAGGTAGTGGGGAGCTACCGAAACGCGTTGGTTTATGCTGCGAATATGCTGTTAATGGATTCAAGAATAAATTAAGTGTTGTCTCACGAAAAACTTGAGTGGCTGGAGTGGCGGCTTTTTTGGTCTGCTATGGAATATCGCTTTCTATGGGATACATTGTTGTAATATGAAGCGGTGTGGTTCTAAGGTAAAAAGCTACGCACCTGCAGGCAGCGCCATACGGAGGAAACCCTGAACCAACATTTGTTGAATATATATATATATGAAGGAGTAATCCTACTCCGAAACGCGTAGGACGTTGTGTCTGAAATAAACCTGCACTTGAATAAGAGGCCACGGCTCCTGTGTGATTCCTTATCTACTATCCTTGGAAGGATTACGCTGGGTTTGAACGTGTCGAATATATATATATATATATATATGTTTCCCTCGTCTTCATTGCTTGAGTTTTGCGGGCAAAAGGGAATAATAATTGGTGAGATAACCCTGGAGGTTAAAGTATTTCTTGGAGAAATTTCTGTTTTGTGTAGTCTCAGATCTGACTCAAAGTAGTATAAAAGGTTAATGTGCCTGCAAAGCACATCATGTAATATGCAGATGACAGGTTTATCTTTAATGTAGCTAGGTAAAGTTACTATTTTGAACACAGATCCTTTTGTTACTTGCAGTTCATAAATAGTAAGCCTTTTGAAATAGCACAGTGAGCTATATAGGATATGTGACTGCTACAACGTTTAACCCTCACTGACTCATGCAACACATCTTGTACACTGATATACACGCTTGCATGATTTATTTTCAATCTGTATGTTATGGAAATCGCTCTGGCACTCTGCATTGGGATGTGTAGCGTTATAAAAGAAAGTAAAATAGTGCTATTTAAATGGTGTGTAATACTGGGACAGACCAACACATCTGAGATACTTTCAGTACATGCACTTACATAAAGGGGCCTAACAAAGTCAAAAGCATCTCTCTCTTAAGTACCTGTGAAGAGATAACCAGCTGTGTGATTTAGTCTCCATTGTATTTACATTTAGGTGTGAGGTTCCAGGCCACTTGATCAAACGGAAGCCTAATGGCCCCTTAACTGAGCCCCGCTCTGACAGCTGGGACGTGATGTGATGCCCCTCTCCGTATGGTACTAAACGTACAGGATGTGTCAGATAACAAGACAGTGAGGGTTACAAGATGTAGGAGTCGCAGGCCCTTCTTAGCTCACTGTATTTTATTGCAATTTAAATGGAGCAGACTACAAGCTAACATTTTAAAATGGATGTATTTATCCGTTATTCTTTTTATTATGAATATCTTTCTTTTTCTTATTCGTTCAAGCTTAATTAAGATGAAGCGAATAGAAGAAAGTGGTGCAGCCTTAGGAAAAAAGCAAAAGGCTAGAGAGGAAGAATTAAAAAAGTATGAAGGTTCACTACTGAAATACCTCAGTCGTGAAACAGAAACTACTAGTACTACTACTGTTACTGAAGCCGTTTCTGATTCAGAATTTAATCCATCATCAAAGTCATGTGATCATTCAACTTCAACAAGTGATAAGGGGTCTAATGAACAACAAATTCCAGCTATTGACTTAAAAGATGTTAGTCTTTGGCCAAGTAAGATTAAAGATGACACACGTATCTTATGTAAATGTACAGGAATTTATATAGCGCAAATGACCAAGCGGTTTCTAAGCGCTTGCTTAGGGAACCCGTCCTGGTATTCCCCTGTGAGATAGCCCCGGCAGGGTATCTGCAGGGTGAAAGCCAGGCATCCCGCTGCGAGGGACCGTTGTGGAGATTAAGCAAGCTATTGCCCAGAGTCGCAGAGTGTGAACCCGTGAACCGAGTAGGCACCGGAGCGAGAATTGTCGGGTCCATGGACATTATTAGGACTCTAGAGCCCGCCGAGCCGGGAATTGAACCCTGGTCCCGGGCTGACCTCTGCTTCCAGGTCTGCCTCCTCTAACCAGTGAGCCACACTTCTCCACTATCTTACTGGTAGAACAAGGGGCGTCTGTGGTTCAACATCTAGATTCTGATTCTGGTGAAGTGATTCGTGAGGGTGCCTTAATCAATGGACGAACCAGAAAAATTACACGCAAGTGGTTTTTTCAAACTCTGCCAAATAATGAAAAAATATTGAGGTCATGGTTGGTGTACTCTTCTTCCAAAAAAGCTCTTTACTGCTTTTGTTGCAGACTATTTGCTGACAGAAGTCATTCAAATTTTGATTCTGCAGATGGATTTAACACGTGGTGGAAACTAAATCCTAAAATTTTCGATCATGAATCTAGTATGGCCCATGTTCGATGTTTCACACAATGGAAGGAGTTGCAAATTAGAATCCGATGTGGAGCAACAATTGATAAAAAGGCACAAGAACAAGTTGAAAACGAAGTAAAGAAGTGGAGGGAGATACTTTCTAGATTGTTGGATATCATTAGATTCCTAGCTAAGCACAATTTGGCTTTACGGGGTCACCTAGAAGGAATTCATTGCAAGACTGATGATGAACCTGAATCAATAGGAAATAAAGGACATTTTCTAGAATTTGTTCATTTGTTGGTGAAATACGATTCAGTGCTAAGTGAGCATACTGTAAGAATTAAGCTGGGGAAAAAAGTATGCTAAATCCTATATGTCGCCTACTATTCAGAATGAGTTTATAGAAATTTTGGGAGAAAAAGTAAGAAGCAAAGTTATCGAGCAAGTGAAAGAAGCAAAGTATTTTTCTATGATATTCGACAGCACCACTGATATTTCTCGTAACGATCAGACAAGCCAATTTTTATGCTACGGTATGATCAATAGAAATAAAGTGATGATTGTGGAAATTTTTTTCAATTTCATTGAAACAAAAGGTAAAACCGCTGAGAATATTTCAACTATGATTTTGCAGAATTTAGAAAGCAACGGAATTGATATTCAAAATTGTAGAGGACAGGCATATGATAATGCTGCTGTGAAGGCTGGTCAACATACTGGCGTTCAAAGACGCATCAGAGAAATTAATGGAAAAGCAGAATTTGTTGCATGTACAAATCACTCGCTGAATTTGTCTGGTTTACATGCAGCTTCTGTTGCTGTGAATTCTGTTACCTTTTTTAGAACAGTGGAGCGTTTGTTCGCGTTTTTTTCTTCCTCGACCCATCGCTGGGATATTCTCACTTCAGTCACTGGTCAAAGTGTCAAGCGTATAATAGAAACTCAGTGGAGTGCACGTAGAGATGCTGTGAATGTTGTAAAAAGAGAATTTCTCAAAAATCTTAAGTGCTGTAGAATGTTTAACTGGTGAAGAAGAAAATAGAGTTACCAGGTCAGATGCTGGTGTGCTGTGTGTTGCTTTACAATCTTTTTCCTTCCTGTGCTTTCTTGGCCTGTGGGAATCTGTCCTTGTAGAAATTAACTTGTAAAAGAAAATAGGAGGTTCCCCTGTAATTTATAGCAGGGAGGGGGATCTTAACATCGAAAGAGATTTAGAGTCCCTGTCTTAAACGTAGCAGACTAGGATTGCTGAATCATTACTCATAGAAGGGGTCTAGCTTGGGAAGTAGGATAATTCTCCATATCACCTTAACAATACAATTTAGTAACACAAGCAAGGCAGAGTGGACAACTAAAACAAAGTGAATTAAACTGGAACCACTAGTAGATATACCAGGCAAACAGTTTTTGTCAATTAAAAATAATCATGAAATTTATTCTTTACCTCCCGGCTGGGTTACAATCTAAAACATAATAAAAAACCAATTTAAAAAACCACCAACAGTGGTAATACAGTGAATATATGTACAGTCAAAGTAAGCAATTAACAACACTCAAGTCTACCTCTAAACCAAAGGATTGAATATACAACAATGTGACATAAAGCTCAATGCTTTAAAAGCATTTCTAACTGAAAATAGGTGTGAATTAGTTAACAACTCAGTACCTTATGCCAAAGAAATTTATGATGATCTTGGGATAGTCATGGATCGTCGGTGTAGAAAGAAGAAACTAATGGCAGGTGAAGAATCACGAGATGCTGAGCTGTCATACGAAACTGAGTTGAGGAGAGAAAATTTTTTTTCACTGGACAGAGTGATCCAAGAAATCACCACAAAATTTCAACAACTTCATGCTCTTGCTGAAAAATATGCTTTCCTTACTCCATCGAATCTTTTGAATGATAAATATGAATGTGAACTAAATCATTATCATGATGACATTAATGAGGGTGAGTTCCTGGTTGGGAGAAAAAGACTTCAGAGTTTTATTTCTATTGCTGCTACGCAACACCAAACAGAGACATGGAAGGACAGTCCCCTTGAACTTTTGCAGTTTATACTAAAATACAGTCTTGAGAATTCCGTTCCAAACATTGTAATACTACTGCAAATTTCCCTCACAATTGCTGTAAGTGTTGTTGGTTCTAAAAGGAGTTTTTCTAAATTGAAATTGATTAAGAATTACCTAAGATCTACAATGAGTGCCCCAAGTTTAAGAAATATTGCTATACTGTCAATAGAACAGCAACTGAGTGATGAAGTAGATTTTGATGATGTCATCGATGATTTTGCAAATAGAAAAGCAAGAAAAATAACATTTTAGAATGTTGGATTTAAGTTTTACTTGAAAAATAAACATAGTAATTTCATATACTTTCCTTTACATCATTTTGAATTTTTGTTTTTTAATTTTGGTGTGTATTAAGAGGGGCTGCAAACTAAAACAATATTTTTTATATTATTACAAGACCTAACAATAAAGTCATATTAACCTTAGTGTTGTTTTCAGTGAATTTACTATAATGAATTCATGTCTATCTCCATCCCTCCTCAACCTTCTTGTGCAGGGGGCCTTACCACCATGTTTGGGGTACAGATTCTGAGGTGGGCATGCAGGACCGCCAGGCCTCTCATCTGGGAAGAGGCCAAAGCAGTCTTTGGCACCGAATGACAGGTTATTGATAAAGATCTGATTGACTGTCCTAATCCTCCGCAGTTAAACGGTCGATGGTCCCTCCACTCCCCTCCCTTCACACACCAGGGGCTGAAGGTGCCCCCCACCCGGCGGTGTGCAAGCCTTGCCGTTCTGTACTTGATCCAGTCTTATGATTTTACTGTTCTTGAAGACTTTTAACACTGTTGGTTACCATGAAAGTAACGTGAAAACAAAATCGCAGAAGTAATGACAGGGTGCGACCCCTGGTTGTTGCCTTTGGGCCACCAGAGTGGGTTGTGTATCCAGTCTGTGTTGGCAAGGTGGAGCTGACTGAACCCTTTATGTTGCGTTTAGTTCTAAGGGAACACAGTGAGTCATTCCCTGTGAATAATTAATTTGCTGTTTTTGAAAGATAAAGAATCACAGGCTTCGACACTGGTAAGTTGGTTTTGGGTCCCCAGAGCACATCATGTTTGTGCAGGTCCCCACTGCTTCAATGGGGAGACTATGATGTATGGTCATTTAATGTCAGCTGTAGATGATGGATCCCTGAACAGTGTCATGTATGTGCATGTTTGCCTCGTGCTGAGGGGATTACCAGGTAATTGTTCACACAGCTCTCTGATGGAAGTCACATGCGGTTTTTCTGATTCCCCAGATAGATCATGCAGTCTGTGTGTTCGTACTGCCAGTCACCGGTGTATTCAACTGTGTAGCCTTTGACCGTGTCATGTATGTGCATGTAACTTGCATCACCAAGGTAACTATTAGCGGCAATACTACGTGTCTCTCGGACATCTTTCATGTACTCGCCATCCTTTTTCCCCAGCACCCCGCCCCCAAGGTGCGGCAATCTGAGGGATAGCCCCGGGCGCCACAAGCTCTAGCTATGCCTCTGCCGAGATGGCCTCCTGGAACTGGGAGAACAAGGTGCAGAGAGCTCACCGGTTTCCTCCGACCCAAAGGAAAGTCCATGGGGCGTCTCAAGCTGAAAGGCCAAGGGCAATCCTTAATTATGTTGGTAATTACCTCCTCAGGCAGGAAATCATGGAGAAGGCAAAGCCGGATTCTAGGCGCACATTTGACGGTATCACATTCTTTGCCCGTCCTGACTTCTGTCACGTTACCGTGGAAAGAAGGTGGAGGCTAAGGAAGTTGATTGCTCCTTTTCAGGGTCTTGGGTGTGAGACCCATTTATTGTCCACAGCGCGGCTTAAAGTTATAGCCAAAGGGCAAGTCAGGATGTTTTTTTTCTGAAGTTAAGGCCCAACAATATATGGTAGAGTTGAAGGAGCAGTAGGGGTGATAAGGGAGGGGCCTTGGCTGGAATTATGGATAGTTAGGTGTTTTTTTTTCTTTTTAGATATTTGAGATTTAGGCGGTATGAAGGGTGGAAACAATAGGAAGGGGGGTTGCGCCTTGCTACAGGCTAAGCTGTCACACATTGGTCATGAGTGACCTATTTGCCTGTAAGGGGGTGAGGAGTGACTGGGGGAGGGGTCTGAGGCTTGGGGGGTTGGGGAGGAATGGGGGCTCATATGGTACAGAACAGTGCAGCATCTTAGATGGTTGGGTGGACACACGAGGTGTAGCAAGAATGGGGTAAGAGGGAATTCAGAATGGGGAAGAGGGGGCGTGGCTTGGACGCCGGCTATGATGGCGGCGTGACCCAGAGGCTCCGGTGCCAACCTCCTCAACTTGCCGAAATTTGGGCAGTTTTTCCATGCCTGCAGCGGTATTGGTTGCTGTTCCGTGGACCGGAGCATGAGGAGAGCCTAGCGCCCTCATTGTTTCCCGGTTCCGCGGTCTCCTGCGACGGCCGACTGAGGGCTCCGTCACTGCTAACTGCGGCCGCCATTTCACACGCCGGCCGTGGATTCTGTCAGCGGCCGGCTCGCATGACTTCAGAAATGCGTGTGTTATGCTTGGAAGAAACTCACATTTTAAAAGACTGGCATTTTGCGTAAGTAAGCCCCTCACACAAGGAGACCTAATTTAATTTGTTAATTCATGACATTACAATGATGAACTGGTACTGTCAGCATATAATTCAATTAAAGTGGCAGGCAATGAAGGGATGCAGGGAGACGTAATTCATTTGTGAAAGATAAACCTCATGAACATTGTAGTTACTTCAGCAAAAGCGGCACAAGTGATGAAAAACAGAGATTATACACGGAGAATTAATGGAAAGTAAATTAAACGTTTAAACATCGCAGTATTTCATAAATGCAAAGAACTGTCTCCAGAATTTATATTTGTTTGAAATGTAAACAATTTTGAGAAGAGCGGAGAGTTGGTTGTACTTAAACGGTGTATTTCAAGAGAAACACAACATGAGCAGGGAAGCTGAGGAATAGCTCGAGCTTACTAATTAAAAGCGAACAGGCAGTGCGCAGTCAAGTGTGAAAGGCAGCTCGAGCCTCACAATCATATGTAAACACAGTACGTGGCCAGCTCGAACCTAATAATCCTAATTATCCAAAGTAAACACGCTGCGTGTGGTGAAGGAGAGCACGAGCCTTCGATTTCGAAATAAGCACTGTGCTAGGATTAAAGCACAAGACATATCTCAGGCTGGCAACAGCATCTACAACAAACGCTAATGTCCTTTTCAACAAGAGCTGCTTCTCCCATGTTAACCTGCGCTCTATGCATTGTTCACCTTCATGATATTACTTTTTACATTTTCTGAGAGGCTCTCTTTTCTTCAGTGCTGCCGGTTACATTTTTGAATTATATTTGGAACTACGTGCCTTATCTCCACCTCAACGATTGCTCTTTTCATAGACTCTGCCACATATTGTCCACACGCAGCGTTTTTTCTCATTATTTGGCGCTTCTGTTTTCTCCATGCTTTGACATTTCTGAAAGAACTTTTCCTCTTCCCAAGTTCCTTCGTTCCTGCGTTCTTGATTCATTGTCTCTGGATTGTTTCTTCTAAGCCGTGGGATCATTACTCACCACCATTAATTGACTTTGCGAGGTTTCTCCTATTTTCCCTTTTCTACTGGTGCTTGACTGCCTTTTATGGGGAAACTCCGTACCTTGAAGCTCACTTCTTTGCCGAAGCTACCATCTGGATCTGATTCTGATTCTCCAAACCACGAAATGGAAGAGGGCAAATCTTCGAAATCTGACTCGGCTCATGGAGCTATCCCTAAAGCCCACACAGGAGGAAAGGCACAGCCTTCTTTGACCTCATCCAAACGGTTGAAGAAAGATCCGCCTTCGCCTGGGAGTAACTCTTCTTCCTCCTCCATGGACCTCATTCTGGAGGAACTCCGAGCCTTCAAACCCTTTATGGAAGCCACCACAAAAAATATGCAGGCTATGCAGGAGAAATGGACTTCTTTGGACTCTCGAGTCACAACTTTGGAACAATCCTCAGACTCTTTACATTCTTCATGCTCCCGCATTCCTTCAATAGAGGCTGAAATTCTTCTCCTCCGGCGTCAAACTGAGGATTTGGAAAATAGAAATCGCAGGAACAACCTTCGCTTGTACGGCCTTCCGGAACTTTCAGAAGGGTCCAACCCTACCGTCTTTTTCCAATCCTTTCTTGCGAAGATACTAGACACTCCGGCTCTATCCTCCATAAATATCCAGAGAGCACATCGTCTTGGCCCCAAGGTTGCTGCCAAGCCTAGAGGTGTTATCATGCTCTTCTTGCAGTATACAGACCTCCTGCAGGTCCTCTCGGCTGCCAAACTTAAGAAGCAAATCATATGGGAGGGTCACCGTCTTTATCTCTCGCAAGATGTCTCCAAGGCCACTGCTGATCGACGGAAAAGGTTTTTAGACTTGAGACCTCAGTTACGAGCTATCAATGCCAGATATGGTCTCCTACACCCTTGCCTCTTCAAGGTCACGTATAAAGACAAAACCACCACATATGATGATCCTGCGGTTCTACAAGCCTTTCTGCGCCAACTGAATCCGGATGTTATGGATACCTCCAAACCTGGCTGAGGACGCTTGTTGCTACTGTTAGATATATTTGCATGTTCTCGTCTGACTATGTTTCTTCCTGAATGTTGTTTATTCAATGTTAATTGTTTCTCTCTTATTCTATTAGCTGTTTTGCTAATTCATTTTTACTGTTTTTCTATACTGTGATATTTCGTCGAGTCATGTTCTCTCTGTGACTTCTTATATCACTCTCTAATATGTATTTCCTTCCTTTAGATGTTCCCTTCGTCGACCCTTCTCGATGCTTCCTAATGTTTTTTGTCTTGCCCATTGGATCTACGTATCACTGGTTGGTTGCTCGCTCTGGTTGTTAACGTCGTCATCTCCCGCGACCACCACCCCCATTCCTGTTCGAGTTTTTTCGTTCTCGTAAGTATGTCTTTCAGTCGTTCTCTTCGAACTTGTACTGTCTCTATGTTCATCTCTGTCCCCTTTTTCTTTCCCTTTCTCTTTTCTTGCATTCTCTTCTCCCTCTTCCCTGGACTCTTTCTCACTTTTCTCTCCTTTTTTCCACATTTTCCTTTTTCTCTTTATCACATCTACAATTTCCACGTCTACCTATTTCTTCTTCATTGGTTCTCTCTCTCTGCAATCATTTTTACTCACATCCTTGCTTCCTTTTTTCTTCTCACATTTCTCTTCTACTTTCCTCATTTATTCTCAATTGTGTTTTTATGCATTATTAAGCATGTTGTTTATAGCTGTTTTCTAAATTGTTTCATTCCGTGTAACAACATGGAACGTTAAGGGATTAAATAATCCCATTAAAAGACAGAGGGTTCTTTCGCATTTAGCAAGACTTAAAACTGATGTTGCCCTCCTTCAAGAAACTCATCTGTCTGAACCGGAGGCTTTGAAGCTTAAACGTTGTTGGGTGGGTAATATTCTTTGTTCACCTACCACTTCTAGAAGGAATGGAGTTGTTCTCTTGTTACATAAAAAGTTAAATGTTTCTTTAATAACTCATGATTGTGATATTGATGGCCGTTGGCTCATTGTTAATTTACTCATTGATAACATCCCGCTCACCCTTTTTAATGTCTACGCTCCTACTGCAATTGATAAATCCTTCTGGCCTGCTATTTCTACCAAACTGTCTTCTCTTAGTGGAGAGTATATACTCCTCGCTGGGGATTGCAACCAGATTGTGGATCCTTTCCTTGACCGACACTCAAAAGTCAAATTTACCCCCTCTAGAATGCACACGCAATTTCTCAACTCATTTAAGACTAATGCCCTTGTAGACATTTGGAGACTTTGCAACCCCGACCTTCGTGAATACAGCTTTTTCTCCCCTCCTCACCAATCCCAATCCCGTATTGATCATATTTTTCTCAGTAAACCCTTGTCCCAACACGCTATCCGCTCAGAGATTGGCTCCATTCTACTCTCAGACCATGCCCCTGTTTTTGTAGACCTAGATTTACTCCCATTTTCCCCACATTCTGGTAGATGGCGTTTTAACAATGCTTTACTTACAGACCCCACTTTTAATGCTGAATTTACTGATTTTGCCAAGGAATTTTTTCTTTTAAATCAAACTCCGGACTCTCCCTTTGTTATGGTTTGGGACTCATTTAAAGCAGCCTCTAGGGGTTTCATTATTAATTTTGTGTCACGGCGGAAAAAACTACATGCGGCCAAATCGGAGAAAATTCTAGCTGACATTAAGATTTTAGAACAGGCCTATTTCACCTCTAAATCTGATTCTTCCCTTAAAGCTCTTATTGATGCAAAAATCTCTTTTAACAAATTTACAACGGATGCCGCTTCTAATATCCTCCTCAAATGTAACTCTAGATATTATGGTGGTAAAAATAAAATGGGGAAGCTCCTGGCCAACTATTTGAAGATTCGTAAAGAACGCACAAAAATTCAATCTATTAAAACCTCGTCTGGTGAATCTACATTTAAAGATAAAGAAATTCTTGCAGAATTTGCTAAATTTTATGATGCGCTTTATACTCCTGAACAAACTCCTGCTCCTGATGATCTTCTTGCTTATTTTCAATCTCTCCCTTCTCCCCCAACCTCACATGTTGATTTTCATGCTTTGGAACGCGATCTTTCCCTTTCTGAAGTTTCCCATGCCGTTTCTAAACTCCATCATGGTAAATCTCCGGGCCCTGATGGCTTTACAATTGAATTTTACAGTCACTTCGCTTCTCTTCTTCTTCCCAAACTCCTACTTTTATTTCAATCCTTCTCCGACACCGGCTCTTCTAGCGGTTCCTTCCAACAAGCTTTAATTTGCTTAATTCCAAAGGAGGATAAAGACCATTCCCTTTGTAAAAATTATAGACCAATCTCCTTGGTTAATACTGATTATAAAATTTTGGCAAAGATATTGGCCCTACGTATGGATTCCCTTCTACCGGACATCATTGGACCAGAACAATCTGGTTTTGTCAAAGGACGTCTCTCCTCAGATAATTCCCGAGTTTTTCTTAACGTACTTAGTAAATCTTCTTCACTCAATCTTCCTTTTGCAGCCATTTCCCTAGATGCGGAGAAGGCTTTCGATCGTATTGGATGGGATTTCATGTTTCAGGCTTTACGTTGGATTGGTATTCCTCCTAAATTCATTTCTGTTATCTCCTTGCTTTATTCTAATCCTCAAGCTTCTATTTTTGTTAATGGATTGTCTTCGGACTATTTCTCTCTCCACAGAGGAGTTCGACAAGGCTGCCCACTTTCTCCCTTACTTTTTATTTTAGCTTTAGAACCCTTCCTTACAAAAATTCGCTTAGATGACACTATTTCTGGCTTTCCTTTTGGTTCTCAACAAGTCAAACTCTCGGTTTATGCCGACGATATTCTTTTCTATTGCTATGACCCTGCTACTTCCATTCCCTCTTTTCTTCATCAGGTTTCTTCTTTTTCTGCAGTCTCCGGCTATCGTTTAAACGCTGATAAATGTGAAATTCTACCATTAAATCCTCTTTGTCAGAAACATTTTTTCTCTTCTACAGGTTTCTCGTGGCAAACATCCAAAATTAAATACTTAGGGGTTTGGTTTGCTCCTTTGTTATCTGATACTCTCAAGTTAAACTTTGATTATGTGTATAAGAAAATGGATACGGCTATCACTCGTTGGCACCCGCTCTTTTTATCCTGGTGGGGACGCCTCAACTCTATAAAAATGATGCTATCTCCCCTACTTCTTTACACTATTTCCATGCTCCCAATACGCATTCCTCTCTCTTCTTTTAAGAAAATTGACTCTCTATTGTTGAAATTCCTCTGGAACGGTAAACGATCCAGAATAGCCCTTACTTCCTTACGTAAAGACAAAGCTAACTCGGGAGTCCGTTTTCCTGATTTCAAATTATATCATCGCGCTTTTTCCCTGAAGCAAACGATTCGCTGGTTATCATCTGATTTACCACATCATCCTCCTGTCTGGTTAAGCATGGAATCTGCTTTTATTTCCCCATTCACCTTCCGAGAATTCTTATCTTTTACTTCCTCCTCAACTCGTCTCCGCTCGCCTATTCTTTCCTACTCTCGCAATCTCCTTTTCCCCTACATCTCGTCTTCTTATTTATCTCTTCTCTCTCTTCATGAACAACCGATTTGGAATAATGCTCTTCTTAAAATACGAAACCGTAGCATATATTGGAAAACTTGGCACTCTCGTGGTCTTTCCTGGATTTCTCAATTAGTGTCTCAAGGTACTCCTCTTTCATTTCAACAATTGCAATCTCTTTTCTCTTTGCCCATCTCTGCCCGAACTCAATACAACACCCTTTATCCAGTCTTACTTTCTTACCTTCAAGCTCTCCCACCCTCTAACGAAATTCCGGCAGATTGCGGACCCACTTCCCTTTTATTGGACTCGACTCCTTCTGCTTCCACCTTATATAATTCTTTTCGCCTTATCAAGGATAGACCAAAATCTCGTACTGAACTTGCTTGGGAGCTGGACTTTTCTCAGACATGGCCGGTCCCTTTTTGGGACAAAATTTGGACTAAAATCCATAAGACCTCCAGGGCTGCTAATACTACCCAGACTCTATTTTTTATTTACCATAGGATTTTATTCACCCCTCTCGCTCTATCCCGTTTCTCCACAGACACTCCCTCCTCCTGTTGGTCTTGTTCATTTCCCTCTGCTGACCTCAAACATATGTTGTTTGACTGCCCTCCTATTTCCCAGTTCTGGCAGTTGGTCTGGAAGCAAATTCAAAAGATTTTTCAACTCCAGACCTCCTTCTCACCTCTACTAGTTTTTCTTGGTTCCCTCTCATCAGAACTTCCCCGTCCCTCCAACCATTACCCTTTACTTGACCTATTCCTGGCTATAGCTTTTCATATCATTACCTCTAATTGGAAACAAGCTGAGAATGTTACCTATCAATCCTGGTGGAATGCAATTTGTTTTAATCATCGTTTAGACACTAATTATGTATCTCCCATCTCCTTGGCTATTAAACGTGACCTTCTTTGGCTCCCTTTGGTAACATATCTCTCTCCTACCACTTCAGTTCCTACTTCTCCTGCTCCGGACACAGTTGAAGTCCGCAAACCCCCATGACTTCCTCCGTCATTGTTTATTCCTACTAATATTTGATTATTGTTATTATTGTATTCATATATATTGTAGTTTTGCCTTATGTATTCCCGCCTATATGATATGCTCACGCTTTTCATGCTTGTAATGCCTATTTTTATGAAGTTTTTACTTTAATGTTTACTTCTACCACCTGCTTATTGTAATTCTTCTCTTTCCTTCCCCTTCCCTTCCTTTTCCCTTTATTTCTCAATAAATCAAACTTAAAAAAAAAAAAGAATGGGGAAGAGGAATTTTTGTATTGATTCACTGGTCAATTGGTTGGGACAGGTATTTGATGTGTTTTAATGAGTGTACAGATCACTTCAGTTAATGTGTGTGGGCTGAATGATCATCTTAAAAGGCAACAAGTTTTGGCCACTCTGAGATCAATGCGGCTGGATTTTATCTGCCTACAGGAGATGCATGTAGAGGGGACAAGAGGCTAATTACTGGAGCAGCTGAGTTTTTCTTGCTTGCACATATGAAACAGGGGGCTAAGACTAGAGGGGTTGCTCTTCTGTCCAAATGAAATGATGTCATAGTCAAAAGAAAACTGGAAGATCAACGGGGTAGATGGGTCTTGGTGGAATGCATAATAAATGATGAAACGGTTGCTATAGGATCGGTGTATGGTTCTACTGAGGATGATCCGGATATATTTGAGTTTTTAGTTTTAGGATATGGTCTGAGCCGGTTATCCTATGTGGAGATTTTAATATGAATGGGGTAGGGGGGCTGGGTACGGAAGTGGGACATTGCTATGTTGGTCGCAAAAAAAAAACATGTCGAGCAATTGTTGACCTGGCTCGGAACAACTCCTATGCAGATGTGTGAGTACGTTTGAAGCCCCTTGATCCTGGTAGTACTTACTATTCCGCCCCACGTAAGGTCTGTGTTAGATTGGACTATTTGTTTATATCAAATTGCTTGCTGTCAAGAAGTCAGATGGAGAAATTGCCTCGGATTATCTCTATTTTTATTTTTTTTTTCTTTTTGTTTTCTTTTTTTTTGTTTTCTTTTTTTTTTTTCTTTTTTTTTTGTATTCCTCATATACCAGAAGTGGGTATTCTAGAAAGGGTATCTCCTCCTCTCCTCAATGCGATGTTCCGTCCAACTGGACCAAAACTACCGTCTTGGCTCCAGATTGGGAGAGAAGGTCGGATACCCCTCCAGTCTCCACTGTGAGCTAGGTCCACTCCATACCCTATAGTCGATAAGGCCCTCAGTTGGGTAGGATACCAAGCGTCCACAGGACCCAGGTGAAATCATAGGAATATATATCATCGGTTCCGCCAGGCCACCAGGGTCGCCCAAGTTTTGTCAAGGCAAGAATTATCACATGCAAGATCAGCTTCACTGATATATATAATATAGCTTAAAAAATCTGCAAAGGTAGGAATGATCTCTGACTTCCAAAGTTTACAAATTTCTCGTCTAGCTATAATCATTGCATAAAATATAAATTTAGTCCTCATCTCATTAAGCGGAGATCCAAACTCTAACCCAAAAAAAATGGTCATCGGAGTAATTTTAAACCGTATATTACACACTTCTATTATAAATTCCTCTATTTTGGACCAAAAGAGAGATAATTTAGGGCACTCAGCGAACATATGTATGTCGTCTGCCTTGGAAAGATTACAGCGCAAACAAGAGTAATCCATATTCGTAAACTTGGACAGCTTCTTGGGTGAAAAATACGCTCTATATAATGTAAACAGATGGTTTCGCTTTAAGGGGGCAGATTTAACAACCGTATGCAACAATTTAAAAGAATCTCCCCAAAGACCTTGTAGTTCGCCATGTTGTAGAGCTATTTCTTCTCCCCATAATTTGTTAAGTTCAGATTCCGTGGCTTGATCTTTCTCATTTAGTGCGTCGTACCAAAAGGCAACTTCTTTTTTCCAGCTCCCTTTTCTCTTTACTAGATCAAATTTAGGATTAGTTGTGAGATTCCAAGTTATAGTACTACACCAGTTGGATAATTGATAAAATTTGAATCTAGTAAGGGTTCCATTTGTTAATCTGGATAAAGAATCCCACTCCATTAGTCTAGAGTCTACGATGAGGTCTTGCCACTGTCCAATGCCCGCTGTTCTAAGAGGAATCGATAATTGATCTCTCAGGCATTCCGGTGTTCCCGGCGAATCCCATATGGGGGCAAGGGGAGTGTTGTTTATATCAAATTGCTTGCTGTCAAGAAGTCAGATGGAGAAATTGCCTCGGATTATCTCTGACCATAATCCGCTAGTGTTAAAATTAAAAATTACAAGAGCAGTTATACATGACCGGAAATGGACTTTTGAAAGAGGATTACTCAAAGATGTAAGCTATCTCAAACATATGAAGGAGTGTATAGTAACCTATTGGGAGATTAATAGAGGTAGCACTTCGTCAGGGGTAACTTGGGATGCTTTTAAGGCGGGCATCCGTGAAGAGACGCTGAGCTTTAGCTTATATAAACAAAAGCAGGAGGAGCTAAGAGCGAGAAAGCTGGCTAAAATAGTTACTGATGCAGAGGAGGAACTGAATTTAGCAATTCTTTCCGGGGTCTCCCCTGATCAGGCGCTCCTTAAAGTTGCATGTGCAAAGGCTGAAGCAGTGGTGAGCATTGCTAGTATTGGGGCTGCTACTTTTTTAATAAAAAAGGAGCAATGTCATGAATTGAATGAGCGAGTTGGGCATACTCTGGCAGTCCGTACAAGACAGAAAGCGGCCCTAGGAGAAGTTAAGGGGATCTCGGATGGTAAGGGGGGAATAGTTATTGACCCTGATGGGATCCGAGGGGTTTTTAGGCAATTCTAGGCTAGGTTGTATAGTGAGGATCAGCCAAGGGACCTAACAGCTATTCAAGGGTATCTCAGGGATATCTCTGCTCCTCTACTGTCTGAGGGAGATAGGGAGGCACGTGATGCACATTTGACCCCTGAAGAGATTTTTGCAGCACTGACTAGTCTCTCATCGGGTAAATCTGCGGGCCCCGATCAGATCTCCATCGAATTTTATAACGTTTTCCAGGAGGTAATCTGTCTAGATCTGGTTGATACAGTACTACAGGCTAAATTAGGAAAGCCCGTTCCAAGCTCTTGGGGAGGCGCCGATATAGTGGTAATATTAAAAAAAGGTAAATCACCTTTAGAACCAATGTCTTATAGACCAATAACTCTTATGAACTTGGACGCAAACATTTTCTCCAAGGCAATGGCCCTTATGCTCTGTAAGATTATAGGTGAATTGGTTAGTCCCACTCAGCATGGTTTCATTCCAAGGAGGGGTACTACGAAGCATTTCCGCAAAGTTATCACCCTTTTTGGTGCCATGGAAGTCTCAGGAGAGCTCATGGTGGTCATGCTGCTGTATGCAGAAAAGGCATTTGATCGGGTCTCCTGGGACTACCTCTGGATGGCCTTGAGGTGGTGTGGTATCGGTGAGGGATTTATCAATGCTGTCCAGACTCTTTACAGAGCTGGTATAACCCCGACTCAGAGTCAATGGAGGTTACACATCGGCCCTGCATATTAAGCGTCGCACTCGTCAAGGGTGCCCATGCTCGCCGGTACTATTCGCGGTATATATTGACCCATTAACCCGTAAATTAGAAGCAAACAACAAGATTCCTCCGATAAAAGCCCAAGGTCAAGATTTCAAAACGTTGGCATACGCAGATGATGTGGCTATAGTGACCCCATTTCCCGCTGGCGCTATAATTGAGGTGGAATCAGAAGCCCTGGCATTTGGTCAGGTTTCAGGTTACGCGCTAAAAGGGCCTAAGACCCAGATAATTAAGAACAAGGGGACAGTATGTAATGACATACATGTTATTGATTCTGCTGTCTACTTTGGGATTAATATCTCGGCAGATCTGGATAAGGTTGTTGATAGAAATATTGAACCCATAATATTTAAAGCCAAAAAAGACCTAAATAGAATGCACAATCTCCACCTCTCTTTAGTAGGGAGCTCCAATGTAGTAAAAATTATTATTTTGCCCAAGTTCCTCTATCTTTTTAGGGAAATACCATTGGTATTTGAGGTGAAATGGTTTTCGGCGCTGGAGCACTTGATCAATAGATTTATTTGGGCACATGGGAAAACCTGGAGGGCTCTTCGTTTTATGACTCTAGCTAGGGCTAGGGGAGTTTCGGCTGTTCCTGATTTTAAGATGTACTACTGGGCGGCAGCCCTTCAGCGTAGGCGTGGGCTGTTAGGAGGGGATGCGTCTGATCCGCAGGTTAAACTAGGTTCTATTGAGATATATGCTATACTCATTGGGGAGGAGGCAGAGAACTGCTTCATTAAAAAAACTGACCCCAGCTATTTAAAAAAAACAAGATTCAAGACATTGATGGCAGCCTATAAAGTCTGGGCGTCATTTCGGAAAAAATATGGGCTTGGTAGGTTTAATGCATATACTCGGTTGTTCAGGAATCTATCCCTCCCGGGGAAAATATTTGCAGATTCTGTAATGGCTGACTGGGGCCGACGGGGAGTCCGGAAACTGGGTGATCTGATAGTTCCTAATGGAGTTCTTCAGTTTTCTGATATACTTGGGGTTTAGGGTATTGATAGAAAGAACTTTTTCAAATATTTACATGTTCAGAGTTTTTTTGTGAATAAACAGGGAGGCACGGCCAGGTTCGTAAAAATAAGATATTGGATGTTATTGAGGGCGGTGCACACTGTATTATTCGAAGGTTTAATTCTGAGCACACTGCAACGAAGGACGACGACCTGGAAAAATATTGGACTAAGTGGGCAGATAAGCTTGGGGTAGATCAAGACTGCTTTCGAGACTCATTAGTGTTGGGATGGACCATCTTATGTTCTGCAGGGCTACAGGCCCAGCAATGTAAAACGATGTACTCTCAGTATTATACACCTGCAAGGATAGCTCAGTGGGGGGGAACCGCAGGCACTAGGTGTCCCCGATGTGACAGTTCAGAGGCAGAAATAATCCACATTTTCGCATCTTGCCCTCAGTTACAGTTACTACATAGAGCTATTGAATCTTTTCTGGATAGAACTCTAGGAATCAAGATCTCTTTCACACCAACTTGGATAATACTTAGAGTAAGTGGTGATGACAAGCAATGCCCTTCACATTACTTCTTAATTATGGCCATGTCAGTTTTACGGATGTGTATTTCAACAGCATGGTTATATAAAGCATCTCCAACCTTTCAACAGTGGCTTGCTAGGTTGCTTTCTGTGTATAATCTCGAGAAGGAGATTTATGGGAGGAAGGGCAAAAAGGGGAGAATACCTGGGAAACGTATCTGGGAACCTATTTCAAGATGGAAGGAGAATGTGTAATGTTTTAAGTTATGTCGTTCTCATTATGTTGTTGCAGTAGTAATTTCAAGGATCAATATTGAGTTTAAGTTCACAATTGGAGGCTTTTGTGTTAACATGTATATCTCAGATGTGTGTTTGTTCTACGCATAAGTACTTGGGATTGTTGGTGTGCTTAAAAAGATGAAAATCCAATAAAAACATTTTTTTTAAAAAGGGGATAAAAAAATGTAAAATGTCAATCAAGTGACTTTAAGTGCCTGAGATCTAAGCTTGATATCAGGCCAACTGTAATGGAATGAATGTTGGATGCAGCAAGCTGGTTGTCCCAGGCATAGGTATTACCTTTGGATTTAATCTCTCAAATAGAAGTGAAAATCTCCCAGTGGGGCAAAGTCCAAAGTTGTGGTCGGTGAGGGTTCATCGAAGTTAGATATGTTGTTGTCCGACTTAAATCATTGGTTTTAGGTCAAAAGTTCTGAGTTGGACAAATCTAGATGTCCTACTTTCTGAGGTGTTTTTCAGGGTGAATAGATGTGTCATCTCACAGTAGTACAAGGTTTAAACTTTGGACTTAGCCATTTTTTTGGAAGTCAAAATCCAACAGCGGGGCATGGCTGGCAGACACTCTAATACTGGTCTCCATGAGCCTGACACCTTTTCTGTGAGATCTTGCTGACTCCGTTTTCAGTGTAAATAGCTCTGAGTGGGAAAAATATGTTTTTTTTGCCAGCCACTTGTGAAACCTTCCTAGGGGATCTTCATCACATAGTGCTGCTCCTCTGAAGGTGGAAAATAACTCAGTACCAATTCTGTCCAAGTTGTGGGGAGGTTCCTCCTGATCAGTCCTGAAGCCACTAGCTCACTAGGCTAAGTTTCTAAGCACCCGGTTTCATTGCAGCTAGATCTCCTTAAAGGTCCAGTCTTCTGTGGTAAGCTTGTCTATATTGGAGTTAGGTGTGTGTCTGCTTTTTGTGTCTCTGTAGCAGGCAAACAGAAGGCAGCCTCTGGATCCTTGGAAGGAAGTTCTAGTCCCTGAATATAAGAAGGATTTAAGGAGTCCTTACGTTCCTCATCTTCCAGCAGCACTCAGGAATCATAAGTCAGGAGTCTTCTTCCAAACAGGCCTTCTTACTCAGGTGGAGTCATTCCAAGTCAAGGAACATTCTGAGGAGGTGGTAGTTGAAGTACCAAATTGATCCTGTGCACTAGTCAGTGACCGGACAAATTCTACTCCCCAGTCCTATCTATTTGCTTTCAGTTCCTCCATCTCCTTTTGCAGCACTCTTATTTGACTTAGAGTACATGTATTCAGGAGCCACCCTTTCAATAGGGCATATCTCAGCTCTCACTAGGTATGACAGTTTTTAATTTCTTAGCCACTCCCCTAGTTAGATGAGCCTTCATCCGACCTGGAAGGGTAAAAACTGCTTCACTCCTCTAGCATGACTGGAGCCTGACTATCAGGGAGGATCCGGGAATGAACAGTAAAAGCCATCCCTTCGATCTACAAATCAAAGTTATAGTGCTAAAGTTGGCCTTTGTTCTGCCTACTGTTCCTGTCCACATTCAAATACATAATTCTTGCTACGTGGGCACAAGTTAAAACTCATTTGGTATTCTTGGGCTGGGAGTAGGCCATTGTCCTCTAAGCCAAAGCTGCTAATCTCTAACCAACAGATGTGTATTTCAACTCTGGAGGGATGACTAGTTTAAAGTCACTTCTGCCTCAGGCATAAATCAATCAAATGTTTGTAAGGCATATCTATTCACTTTAAGGGTCTCAAGGCGTGGGGGGAGCTGCTGATCCATCAAGGCACTGTGGATCAGTCGAAGAGCCAGCTCTTGAGGTTGTTCCTGAATTTGGGCAGCGACAGAGATTGCCTTAGGTCGAGAGGCAGGGTGTTCCAGGTCTTGGCGGTGAGGTAGGAGAAGGATTTTCCTTTGGCCCTGGTCTTACCGATCCGAGACATCCTAAACTACATTTTCACAAAGTTACTTTCCCCTAAGTTATTATAAATTAGGTTTCATTATTATGTCATATTTTGAAAATTAAATGGAAAATAACCATGAAACATTAGTCTTGCATTTTCCCAAGAGGAGATAGTTAATGAAGATTGTATTCCCATTTAGACCTGTACAGGGAAAATTCTAAAAACTTTAAACAGCTTTTGGGTAAAAAAATAAACCCAATCTGTATTGCACCTTATTTGTACATATTCCAACCGACCGGCTAATTACAATATAGGTGGTCGGAATTAAAACCGGCTGGTCATTCGGAGGCCGGCCAGTAATCCCAATGGACACCGTTTCCTCTGTTGGGATTATAATGCTCGGATTCCGACAGGGTTTCCGTGCTGGGTTTTCTGACATGGAAAGGCTGTCAGACAGCGAGTTTGGGGCCCCTAGCAGGGCCCCCTTCTCTTTACGTCCTCCAGTTTGGGCTGAGGGGGATCCAAGATGCCCCCCTGTTCTTCCCTATACTGTGTGGCAGGCATCGTGAGGTGCCTGCCAAGCGCTGCTGGGATGAACACAATCTACCATTTCTTTATGGGAGCTTGTGCTACAGCCCGTTTAAAGTCATATCGTAATTCTGTGGTCAGCACAGATTATGTTGTTGGTTGGAGTTGTTTCCGACTGACTTCATAATCGAGCCCTTAGTGTACAAAAAACATACAATATAACCTATATCAACTGATACCATACCAGCCAATGGTCTGCTCTGAATAACAAGCATGCAGACCCACCCTGCCCATCTATTTCCAACATATACATTTATAGGGAACATCATCCTGCACTTAAAGTCTAGTTTACTGGGGATATATATCTGCTCTTTACCTCAAATACTCCTTTTCCACAAAGCATTGACCTGCTGTAAAACAACCATAGAAACAACCCAACGGTGGTGCCCCCCTTCATGTAAGGTTAACAGCAACCCTTTTCATGTCAGGTATGTGATCAAATTTTAAATTGAAATTCTGGCAATGTACAGGAATGCAATATTTACCTATAAAGCAATTTGTTTCAGAAGATATGCTCATTTCACATCTAAGGGAGCAAAAATGACATAGAAGTAGGCATGAGATACCCTGCCACAAGAACTCCTACAATCCACTCCCACATTTCTCCACAGCTGCTGAAATGTTGCCTTAAAGGCAAACAATTGCATATCAGTACTAAGCCTGGGCGTAGTTTGAGAATTCGCGCTACGCATAGCTACGCGAAGATGTCAGTGCACTACGCGAGCTATGCGAACGTGCATAGTTGCATGTCGCGCCAGTTCGCATCGCGTTTTTCTTGTTCGGGAACGCGTTGTCCATGTTCGGGATGCTGTGATGCTGTGATGCTGTGATGCTGTTTGCGTGCTCGGGTGATAGTATCCCGCCTATGGGCGCAGCCATCTTGTTTTTCAATTGTCCCGCCCGATCGCAATGCCTTATTTCCAGTTTGGGGTGGCGATGCGCATGTCATGTTCAGAAACGTGAAGATTATTGCATGCTCGGGGGAAATATTGCGCAAACTTACCCATGCAGTCGCGATGGGCGCAGCCATCTTGTTATTCAGTCTATGCTATGGTTCTGGGCCTGCTTTTCTATCCTCCCCTAATCTTTGCAATCCTTAGTTTTTTACACAGTTTTTCTGACTTTTTTTTATTTATCATCTATCTCTCTCTGTCCCTAAGTTTATATTTTGCATTTTATTTCGACTTTTACTGTTTTTGTTTAACTTTTCTACTGTTTTATATTACTTCTTTCTTTAAGCTCCTACTTCTTCCCCCTAACTTTATTTTTTCCTCCTAACATTTCTTTTCTGCCTCACTCACATCCAAGAACCATGGCAAAGTGGGTAGCAGTACCGGCTCCAAGGGCAAGGCGCCTGCGCCCAAGAGCCGCCTGCCTTGAGGCAGAATTCACCCTGGAGAGGTGCAAGCCTTGCAGCTTTTTTCTGAGGCAGAGGTGGCCACTCTTGTTTTTTTTGTCCAGCGCCACCTCCCCTTGACATTGGCAGAAGGCGGCAGGCCAGGCTCTGGGTACCCTACCCAGGACCGTCATCGCTGGTGGGCAAAGGTGCGCCGGGCAGTGTTTCGCTGCTCATGGGTCCGGCGCACCCATAACCAGCTGGCCATCCTGGACTAGGAGCAGGACCTGTTGGATCTCTTAGGTGTCGAGGTCGTTGGGCTTAGTGAGTAGCTAAAATATAGTAATCTAAGTATTGTGTATAATTTTTGGACAAATAACAAGATTACTGCTGCTTACATTGCAGGTAAATTACGTTTCAAAATCTTCTGTGATTGTAGGACACAGGTGCTCAGCGCTCCTCTTACTTGTTTTCAACTTTGCGCTCGCTTGGGCTGATTATTATGTAATAGTTTACTTTAGTGAACTTAAGTTAGGTAATGCTATTGCTAAAGAGACTCTAGCCCTTGTATTGTCCTTCTGTGAAATAGTGGTGGATGGATTGATACTACGTTTAGTTAGTATTAGTTCATAATTTCTTTGTGGTCTGCGTAACGCCTCGTCTGTCACTGAGTGCTGCTTTCCCCAGTCCTTCTTAGAATCTTTTGTAGTTAGCTTAGTGAGTGGTAGGCTTGGCAGTGTTAGTCAGTAGCGGAACATCAGATGCAACCACCCAACAATTTGTTGTATGCACAAATTTATGCGTGTCCTCCATCTCATCTATGCATTTTTGAAGGCTAAAGAAAATGGAAATGCAGGCTTAGAGAAAAATTGGCCTGCCTGAAATAGGTGGGCTAGGTCAGGTGGGACTTAGGCTTCGTTAGTATTCTGCAATCAGAATGATTATGGAACACTGCATTAGTGTTCATAAATAAGTAGACAGTCCATGAATCCCGCAAGCCAGTAGTCGATCTGAATAGATAGGTCAATTTTATTCCAATGTTTGTTTCCTAAAAGGTTTTTGGAGCCTTTTTTTTAAATAATGTATTTGTTTCACAGCAATCATTAATGTTTCTTTAGTTTATCTCACATGATCAGCAGCACCCAGGTGCAAGAAGATGGGGTCCAAGTCGGTGGGATAACCAGGGGACCGCTCCTCTACCGAAGGCCCTGCTGCTGGCCCCAGTAAGTCCTCCAGTGTTAATATTAACAATTATATTTGCCGAACTTTTACTGCACCTTATTTTTTCCGAACTATTAATTCTGGTTCCACTTCCTAATTCTATTTTCTACAAAAGCTTCTTTGATCTTGACTATCTGTTTCCAAATTCTGGTTATCCCTGCCTCTAAGTTCCTTCTGACTGCTATGAATCTCTGTACTACTACTATTAGTCTGTCTTTAGCTAAGCTTTCCCAGTTGGCCACTCTTTATTTAAGGTTTTCTTTTTAATAAAACTCAGATTGACCATTAGCCCTAGCTACTGGGTCCTGTCCTTTGAGTTGTCCTCTTCTAGTCTTCTTAATCTTGAGGCTTTGACAATTCCCACCAACAAAATGCCCAACCACATATTTGACTAGTATTTTTGATAGGATAATACATAATACTACTGTTGTGGGGATTCTGCATAGGAACATACAGAAGTATGCACAAGAAAAAAAGGATGTTGGTGATAGGAGGTTGGACCTTACTCACACCTCAGTCAGAACCCACAATCACCTGACCAACTAGCTATAGTGTCTCATTAGGTCCCGAACCCCTACACGTGGATACCCAATGATTACACAACCCAGAACATAACACCCTTTCGCTCGCTCACTCACTCGTGTAAGTCCACCCCACCACACCAAATACCACAGAGTCTATGTGTAAGTTCAAAAGGTTTATTTTCAAATAACAAGCTCTGTACGTTGTTCTATGAAATTACTACAGCCAGCTCCAACAGCAAAATGCATAAGAATAAAACAGTAAACATTGCTACAAGTGCATGATAGAAGACAAAAAATCTGTGTGAATTCTGGGAGACCCCTCACCATAGAACGTAGAAATACTGGTCACATGCATCATAAGCCCCGCAAATCTCTGGTTTGTAGAAGGGAATCTTTCACCTGTTATGAGAAAAATGGTGCACATTAGATAGTATATTGCAATTATGCAAGCATTTCGCAGTCATGCCAAAAAGTGTAACATGTTATGGATAAGCAATACGGACTAACCGAACTCCATAACAAAGTGGCTTGTTTTTTGACCTCTTCACTTGTACGCACACTCATGTGGGCTCAATATATTCATTACTTATTGACATGACTACTAGCTAGAAGGGTGTTCACTTTACTCACTGTACTGTTGAGACTTATTAAGTATGAAGTTGTAGTGAACATTATACAACGGTTGAAGAAGACACCCTTTACTTCGCATTAGCAATGCATTAGCAATAGCATTAGCAGCGTGAGTTGAGTAACCAATGGCCTCTTCTATCTGACTCTAACTCAGCTGTGAACGTTTTATATAGAAGACTAAAAGTCAGATCAAATGACCTTGATAGATGTGTTGAACAAAAAGGAAAGAACTGTGGAAGGAGTAAGGACGTGCAAGATGTAATATGACTTCCAGAGAAGGATACGTTGGAAGCATGCACAGGTGGCTGATAGGAATCAGATGCATGGGTTGTTGAAGGATGGATGGAAGGTGAAAGAAGATGCCTGCCTGGGTGGGCAACACAGTTTGGGTGTATACTAGATAGCAAGAATCATCCGTGGTGTTTGGGTCAAACTCAAAGCCAAGGCAAGCACGGAAGGAGTGGACGCATAGGTTGTTGTTGGTGAAACCAACTAAGGTTTTCTAAGAGATATATAAAAATAATTATATACATTTACTTTTATTGGATGGATGCCTGGATGTATTCATCATAGACAGCATAGGTGGAGACTGTCACTGGATGCAGAGTCTGACTTTGAAGAGAATGTAAAAGAAACTGCGCCAGAGTAGCAAAGCAGAGGTGAATATAAGTAGTATTTTCAGAATACAGTTGACTCACAGTAGTTTGCAAGCACATCATATATATATATATATATATATATATATATATATATATATATGTTATCAAGCGCCTTCCTCCGACTCCGAGGACCACTCCCTACCTATGTTAATTTATTTTCAATTGTGTCAGCCAGCCTGCAAAGGGTGGCCTATCTGTTGGTTACACAAACAAAGTACATTATGCAGTAGCGGTCGGTGGTGGGAGTGCTGGCGGGCTCCCTGCACCTTCCTCTGGAGAGGAAGGTGCAGGGTGTGGGTAGTAAACTATGTTTTATGGCCAAATACAGGTAAGTAAACGTAAAAATAAATAAACCGAATTTCATTGTGCGCACTGCACCGCCAAATGTGATGCAGTGCGCGCAACAACATTTGTTTTATTTATTTCTAAGTTTACTTACCTGTAATTGGCTGTAATCCACAGTTTACTACCCCCTCACACTGCTCCTCCCCCTTTTCACGCCACCACACCCGAGCACTCCCACCGCTGACCGCTACTGTACTGACCTTATGTCACCGTTCCATATATAAGCAATGATCATTGGATCAGATATATAATTACAATCTGCCTATTTGTAGTAGCCAGGGCCGAGTGAAAGTGAAATTGAGCAATTGCCCTTCATGTAACAGAGAGAGTATGGCCAGTGCCACCCGTAGAAAAATACAAGTTTCCCTACCTGCCGACAGTAGTAAATAAAACTAACGGGAGTTTGCGTCATGACTCGTATGTTTGTCTTGGGTGCAAGCTTAGCTGACTGAGCTGGCCTGCCGGCTACAACAAGGTTATGTAATTTAGCTAAACGAAAAATAAGAAAAAGACTGGTGTTCTGTGTACTGGAGTCCATAGTGCTAGTATAATGCCTGAAACTCCAACAAATGTTAGAGGCCAAGGAAGTGGGAGGATAGATACTTACCACAAATGTTATGTACTGCGCTTGCTAGTGCTACTGTGCCACAGTATTGGTTACAATTCTTTTTCTTTCTTAAAGACTATCTGAAGCTTATTTGCACCTGCTGCAGCTTCACTATTGCCCGAGGTGGTGTCCAGCAAGTTGCCGCACTGGTGTGGCCATCCTACAATGCTGCGCCGAGAGACGGCGTGTCCAGCTGAGTTCCGGTCACTCTTGCGGTACAGTGAGTCGAACGTGCCGAGATCCGGATGGCACCGAGGTGGTGTCCAGCAAATTGCCGCACTGGTGTGGCCATCCTACAATGCTGCGCCGAAAGACGGCGTGTTCAGCTGAGTTCCGGTCACTCTTCCGGCACAGTGACTCGAACGCGCCGAGATCCGGATGGCACCGAGGTGGTGTCCAGCAAGTTGCCGCACTGGTGTGGCCATCCTACAATGCTGCGCCGAAAGTCGGCGTGGGGTGCCCCGTTGGCTTATGAGGTGATGTCAGTAGTGGACCGATGTGTGAAAAGGTCGGAACCAGCACAAGGCGCCAAGATCCGAATGGCAAGTCCTGGATGTTGAGTGCCATCGTTGAGAGTTCTGAGCAGTGTTTGTAAGACTGTCTGAAGCTTATGTGCACCTGCTGCAGCTTCACTATTGCCCTGGTGTGGCCAAAGGTCGCACCTGACATAGGCGGCCGGCTCCCGAGGTCCGGCGGAACTTTTTTCCTTTTCCTTTCTGCTTCTTTTCCTACAATCCGTTTCATCTGAAGACACGACCAGGTCCCTGAATGTGTGCAGGGGGACGCTATTGATTGAATAAAAATGGCGGCTTGACACAAAGCTGACTCAAGCGTTGCTGTTGATGCTATACAGACAAAAATTGGTTTTCAGTTTGTACATTCTTCAGGATTTTTTTTTCTATCCAAGTCTGATTGACAGTTTGTAGAAAAATGGCTTCAGATTTTCCACATACTACTCTTCAACATTCTTCCTAAATGTAACAATGTGAAACTCACTAGGAGAACGGCTGTTTCTGTTTCCTTTCAAAATGCTGCCAACAATATTTTCTGAATGGAAGACACCATCTTGTAGCATAAAGGGCCGAAAGGGGTTCTGGTCTGGCCGATGGTTGGTGGAGACATTTTGACTATATCTTGGACCTGCCCGGCCTCGCACAAAATGGCGCCGGTATAAATGGGACTCGTAACTCCTTGCCCGCAAATGTATATCTAGAAAATGTTATTGTAAGTGGCCCTGTCGTATTTTAATTACAAAATGTACGTCCACCGATTCCGCAACTGTTAGACACCTTTGTTCTTGCAACCTAATGGCCCGCTCGTTACGTTCCTCTACAGTGTAAATGTCTCCTCATCATATACGATTTCAGTTTGCTCCGTGGCCGGCCCACGTGGTTATAGGCCTGTATTTGTATACTGATATTTTCAAAATAAAGGTTTTTAAAACAAAACACGGTAGTAGTATTTACATTGGTAAAGTTTTTACTTTTAGTCACTGTTTTCGAATCAGTAAAAGGCAAGTGAAATAAAGCAGTCCAATTACATGACGGATAAAAGGTATAATATGTAGGAACGCAGTGAAGATAAATGGTCAAGGGCAGTTGTGTTTTTCATTTCTGCAACATAAAGTGATCGATAAGAATCTGATAATCAGGCGTATCGGCGACTAAGACAGCAGGCCGAGTCTCTTTTACTCAACGGCTCCGTCATGGAACGAAGAAACGCCCTTTTTCTCGAAAAAGGAATATATTTTACTTGCAGGACAGTTGGAAATTTTCCGGGAAAGTACATTAGCCTGGAATATTATAACATATATGTTTTAAAAAAAATAATGTTCGAAAACAATAAAAAGCGTAATTTTTAGGTCATATGACCAAGCTTTTCATCATTAAAATAACAAAAGCAAAATGAACCAATGAAAAGTTTTATTAACAAGTCACATGACCTGTTATGCTTACGTTACGCGCTGCGCGCCGCGCCTCGGATCACTTCCGGGTGCGCTAACGCGGCGTGTCATATAACGCATTACGCGACAACGTAGGTCAAGAATATAGTCAAAATGTCTCCACCAACCAGCGTTCGGAACACAACCCCTTTCAGCAGTCCAAAAAGTTCTGTTAAATGACAACAGAGGGGACAGGCAAGAAGAACCATCAGTCAAAGAGGGGAGGGCAAGTTCTTCTCTTCCGGGTCATGTTGGGGCGCTACCGGAACTGATCGAATTGGTAGTCTAAAGTGTTTCTGGATGTTTCAGACTAAAGCTGGCGTCAGCATGAGAGCACTACCATCTCGTAGCTCCGTCGTGGCCATTCCACGAGCAATCATGGCAGCCGCTCCCCACCAGAAGCCTGCTGGAGTCGGAGGCCCCCAAGACTTTTGTAGAATCTTCACGGCTGAGGGGACGCTTTCGAGAATGGGACCCAAGCCCTATCAGGGAAGCGTCCGAGTTCAAAGGTGTCCCAGGGCCATTTTAGTGGACCAGGTCCAAAACCGAAGAGCCGGCCGCCATTTTGAGAGTCCTGTGGCAGCCGCCTATCGCTGCACCGCAAGAGCGGGAGCAACTCAACTACATGATGAGCGAGACGCTGTAGTCGCAAGAGCGGGCGGTAAACAGCAGAATGGCGGAAGAGGCACAGTGTAGCAAAAGCGGGCGGAATGGCAACTGAAACGGTAAAGGGGCGCCCCACTACAGCGTGTCTTCAGGTCAAACGGATTGTGGGACAAGGTCCAGAATAGAAGAGTCATCAAAAGGCAAAAAGTTCCGCCGGACCCCGGGAGCCGGCCGCCTATGTCGGGGGCGATCTCAGGCTACACCGGTGCTATAAGACTTGGGGAGGGTGTCGGAGCCAAGCGTCTTCTCCGAGTCCATGGCCATCACACCGCCCCTCAGGGGCCTCCGTCAAGCTGTTTAGGAAGGTAACATATCACATTGTTTTCTAATGCAGTCAGGTCCACAAACGACACTCACTTACTTTGAGAATAGTGAAGCTGCAGTAGGTGGAAATAAGCTTCAGACAGTGTTACAAGCACTGCTCAGAACTCTTAACTATGGCACCCAACATCCAGAACTTATGCCATTTGAGAATGGCAGTGACATTGAAGCAACTCAGGGACCAAAACCATTAACGTACTTTCACGTATGAAAAACTTACTTGGGGAGGGGGCAGGAGCGAAGCGCCCCCTCCCAGTCCGCGCCACCACACCGTATGTTGAAAATCTGAAGCCATCGTTCTACAAAGTCAACCAACCTTGGATTGAAAAATCTAGAAAAATGTACAAACTGAAAACCAGTTTTGGTCTGCATAGCATCAGTAGCAACGCTTGCTATCAGAGTGCATGAGTTTCATGCTCGATCGATTGAGCTAGCCGGATCGGGCAATAAAAAGTATAAAATAGTTATGTAAATAGTTATTTAATAAAATGTTTTACCCTGTTTCTTTGCTGGTGTGTTGTCTATATTTTTAATATTTGCATAGGGTTTGTCGTTATTTTGGGCGGGGTGGGTGACGGAGTCGAGCTGTCTTGCAGCCCTCATGGTGTGGAGCTCAGTTCATCTCACTATTTTCGTATTTCTCATGAAGGGTTGTTCCTAATATTTCTATTTTAGCGAGGTCAAAAAGAGATCCAATTAGTGGCCTACTGATTTTGCTCGATTACTTTTATTTTTTTACACGATTTTTCACTATCTGCAAAGACTAAACAGAGTATTGTTACTTTGTGCTTGTTTGTAAATAGAGAATGATCCAAAGAGAACCAATTCTAAAACAGTAAATGCTTGGATAACAATCAATCAAATGGAGAGACAAGCAGGCACGACGGATTACAACGGGGGCAAAGGCCTGCGTTAACTACCGTTCACTATCTGCAAAGAGAGAGTACTACTAAGAGAAAAGAGGGGAAGGGGGGGCAGCGTTCAAAGCACATCAGCGTGCATAAATACGAAAATGTTTTTATCTATCACGTACTTGACATTTTAAAGCTTTTCATATTTGCTATTAAAAAACCAATGAAATTCACAGAAAAAACCATAGGATATAGTGGATATATAGTTGGGAATTTGCATTTACAAAACCTTGAAAATTCAATGAAAAAACCATTGGTTTTAGGCCATATATAGTTAGGGATTTGCATTTACAAAACCTTTTTTTACTCGCATAAAACCATTGAAATTCCATATATAGTTATAAGCGCTAACTATATATCGCGCACCCGCAATCCACTGCTGATGATGTCACATATTACATCATTCATGACATGGTTAGTGACATCACTGATGACATCACTGATGACATCTCAAATGACATCACTGATGACATCACTGAAAACATCTCATTTGACATGACTGATAACATCACTGATGATATCATTCATGTGATAATACCATGAACCTCTTCAGACTCTAATATAACCTTAGATACAATCAGTGTAAACAGACAGTCACAGACTGTCACTCATCCATGGAGTTACTCACACACCTAGTCAGTTATGCCAAAAATCAATCACACCTCCATTTTCTCAACTATACAGTTATACACACCTTACTTATTCAAACATATACTAACACATATTTACTTTACTCTCTTATACAATCCCTGATACAAGTTCACAATGATCCATACAGCCACTCACACATTCACTGGCTCTTATGCACAGTTATTTATATATGTCAACTCTCACATGTACTGTGTTTTACATATGTACTTACTTTGACATGTAGCACTGAGATATCCATTCATTCACCAATACACTCATGCACACAGTCAACCGCCCATACAGCTGTTTCCACATGCACTTTTGAACCCATACATCTAGTGAATCAACTGCTCACACATCTATGCACAGAGTCATACACCTCCCAGCCACCCACACACACACTCAGTCTCCCATACAAATACTTGGGCAACCAATCAATAACCCATATAGTTACTCATATAGCTACTGATCAACAAATGCAGCAGTTTACAGAACAACAGACATAATGATGCACAAATTAAGACAGTTTAGTCACTAACGCATGCACTCAGTGAGACACATTTAATCACTCACTCATACAGTCAGATATGCACCTACTAAATCCTTCATCCAGACACTTATACATCCACTCATTCTTCAATATGTAAGACATATTTTTACTTTACAGAAACATACAGTCACTGGATGTTGTCATCAGTGATGTCATCAGTGATGTCATTTGAGATGTCATCAGTGATGTCATCAGTGATGTCACTAACCATGTCATGAATGATGTAATATGTGACATCATCAGCAGTGGATTGCGGGTGCGCGATATATAGTTAGCGCTTATAACTATATATGGAATTTCAATGGTTTTATGCGAGTAAAAAAAGGTTTTGTAAATGCAAATCCCTAACTATATATGGCCTAAAACCAATGGTTTTTTCATTGATATATATATATATATATATATATATATATATGTTATCAAGCGCCTTCCTCCGACTCCGAGGACCACTCCCTACCTATGTTAATTTATTTTCAATTGTGTCAGCCAGCCTGCAAAGGGTGGCCTATCTGTTGGTTACACAAACAAAGTACATTATGCAGTAGCGGTCGGTGGTGGGAGTGCTGGCGGGCTCCCTGCACCTTCCTCTGGAGAGGAAGGTGCAGGGTGTGGGTAGTAAACTATGTTTTATGGCCAAATACAGGTAAGTAAACGTAAAAATAAATAAACCGAATTTCATTGTGCGCACTGCACCGCCAAATGTGATGCAGTGCGCGCAACAACATTTGTTTTATTTATTTCTAAGTTTACTTACCTTTAATTGGCTGTAATCCACAGTTTACTACCCCCTCACACTGCTCCTCCCCCTTTTCACGCCACCACACCCGAGCACTCCCACCGCTGACCGCTACTGTACTGACCTTATGTCACCGTTCCATATATAAGCAATGATCATTGGATCAGATATATAATTACAATCTGCCTATTTGTAGTAGCCAGGGCAGAGTGAAAGTGAAATTGAGCAATTGCCCTTCATGTAACAGAGAGAGTATGGCCAGTGCCACCCGTAGAAAAATACAAGTTTCCCTACCTGCCGACAGTAGTAAATAAAACTAACGGGAGTTTGCGTCATGACTCGTATGTTTGTCTTGGGTGCAAGCTTAGCTGACTGAGCTGGCCTGCCGGCTACAACAAGGTTATGTAATTTAGCTAAACGAAAATAAGAAAAAGACTGGTGTTCTGTGTACTGGAGTCCATAGTGCTAGTATAATGCCTGAAACTCCAACAAATGTTAGAGGCCAAGGAAGTGGGAGGATAGATACTTACCACAAATGTTATGTACTGCGCTTGCTAGTGCTACTGTGCCACAGTATTGGTTACAATTCTTTTTCTTTCTTGATATAGATCCTTCTTCCCAAAAAAACCCCACAGGCAAGGAGTTGGCAGCCAGGGCCTGGCGCCGGAAACTGGAGACCAAGAGTACCGTCGGCTGGTGGCTCAGGCAGAGGAGGAGGAGGAGGCGGCAGCAGCTGCAGCCTCCTCCAATGCCCCGGGCTCCAGCCAGGCCCCACCACTAGTGGTACGGCGCTGCGGTCAGGCAGCCGCCCGCTGCCGCACTTTGTCAAGCACTGCTGCCCCCCCATACTGGATGCAACTGCAGGGCATTTCGCAGCCAGATGCTCCTCCAGATGGCACGCCTAGTAGAGCAGCTAGAGGAGCGGGTTAAGATCCTGGTGGACATACACCTTAAAGCCCGCAGAATCTAGAACTATCTAGGACCCCGTTGCATTGCCCCTTTTTGTTACTTTTGTTGGTGGGTGGGAATTGGGCGTTGAAGTTTATGGAGATTGTTTGGACATTTTAGTTTTGGACATTGGTTGGGGTTAGGGAAAGGGGTGGGTCAGGTGTGGGATAGTTTATTTTTGTTAGGGTAATAAATTATATTTATTTAGACTAAAACATTCAATATTAATGTTTTGTGGGGGGTTACTGTTTTACACATTTATGTCACATGGTTTCCTTGCTGCTGCAGGGCAGCAGCCGGTGTTGGATTTAAATAATCCGCCAATTTTGTAACACACAAACAGATATATGCGGTACCCCTCACTGAGTTATTTGTCCTATTAGTACTGTCAGTCTCTCCTCCTAGTCCATTATAACTCCAACCAAACTTATGTTAACTGTGATTGATGATGATTAAGTTTGGTGCAGCGATGGCCGCATGGTTTCCCAAGAGAATGGAGAAGATGCCATGGTTGTGGTGGTAGTAGTAGACACTGGCAGTAGCATTTGCAAAACAAAAAAGAGACAGTCACTTGCCTGAGAGAGAGTGTGGGAGGAGTATTAGAACTTAAGGAAAGTACAGTACAGAAGAAGACTCCCAAACAAACAATATTGCAACTGCTAAGTTAAAATAAAACATAATGGAGGCAGGGACAGCTTAGTACAAAGAAGTTACAAACTGTAGATTTGTCGAGTGAGTCACTTAACACAATCGTAATTCGTAACCTGCTGTGTGGTAGGATGATGATAATGATGATGATGAAATCAATGCCGGCAATTAATTATGATGTATTAGGTCCCTTTAGAAAAAAATTGGCTTGCACATAGACTGTGCATGGGTGGGCAAGCAGAAGAAGATCCTCGCCCTGCCTTCAAATTGAATTAGTGTTGCTTTGACCACATCTGCCCCGTCAAGCATGTGATCATTTGTTGGTGTACATTTAATGTAGTCACATCACACCTCAATATAAATCACACAGCCCGGGGGAAGAGGGTTAGGGTTTGGTAAGTGGATGGGAAGGGGGTTTGGGGAAAGGTTTGACAAAGAAAAACAGTATGCTTGGACACAACAAAAGCAAAACACAATCTTCCCAGATGTGCATGATCTTATCCAATAAATCTATAAAGGGAGAAAAAGGAAATGCATGCATGATGATTATGAAGACAACTTGATGGTTTATGATAATGAGTAGTACTTACTAACTACTACTAGACAATTAGACAGTACAGGGCACCAGTATATTAGTATTCATTTTGCCTTGCCTGGGTGTATGCCCTCAGAGAGACCCAAATTACATGGTGTACCGGGCTTACTTTTAAAGATAGCAAAGAAAAATGAAAAATAGTTGTAGGGATCTGTTAACAAACAAACAACAACAAAAGACACAGTCGTAATGATTGAAAAGAAAAAAGGAATCCAATTAATTAAAAGATGAATGATGAATGATACTAAAGTTACTGCATTATTCTGGTCAAATTGTGGGGTTGAATCTTGTCATTTCTCTTGGTCTTCCCTTCCATGGACGCTCCGCAGAACAATCTTGTTTGGGTGCCACTGCATGACTAATGCGGATTGGTAAGGTAAGTGTGAGTTGTTTCTCCCAGTATAGCACAGGGTAAAGGCCGGCCTGTAAGTGTAGATGGAAAAGCAAAAGGGATATTGAAAAATCAATGAATAAAAAAAAAGCATCAATTACGGTGGAGTGCAGGAACAGAAGAGAGAACACTTTCAGACTGAGGCGGCTTGGATACATCATGTCTACTCTTCTGTTTACAGCATTAGGCTACAACAACAACAGGACAGAGCAGGTCCACACGTCACCGGGCCAAGACCCAACCTCCATTTAGCTTAAATTTTGACAGAGCCAGACAAAGGCACATACAGCAACCTTGCATTTTCAAAATAAAGTGACTAAATCAATGCACCAGTGTCACTCATACCACTACACTCGACTCCACCACTACATGGACATGTAGGTCTGCTGTGGTTCTGTTTGAATTGTTGTGTTTACCTTTTTTGCCACTTCATGAAACACAGTTATTCCATCAATCCTCTCTGATCCTACTGACTGACTGCAAAGATAGTATGGTCATCATCATGGTGTTGTACGTGTGTTGTTGTCCAAGTCCAACTCAGTCGGTAGTGTACCGAGTACAACTCTGACTAAGTCCACACAGTGATGAGTTTCGGATCGGAATCAAAAGGCGGATAGCTAAAGTCACGTTCCACTTGTTCTGGAGGGACTGCTCGAGGCAACATTTCTTGTACTATTCTCCATCCAATGTCTTGATTGAGGGAAAAAATTAATTTAGGACGAGTCAGGAAGATGGAGCAGGACTCTGAGGAGTGGAGAGTGAAATGCACAGAGGTGAAACTCCAATATGGAAAATAAAATAGCAAGAGAAGACGGTGGTGATGGGTTTGCTGTAGTTTGAACCAGAAAGAAAGAGACACACACAAATAAAGTAAGGAAGAAAGTAACAATTTGAAAGCCTAGTTGTCAGGGAAGAGGAACTCGTCCTCAAACTCTGGTGGTTCGACCAGAAGTAGCAGGTCATCTAACAGTAAGTCGCTCTCCTCTTCATGCTGTGACTCAGGTATTTTGTACTCCGGTGGTATAAAGTGCTGATTCATTTTTATCATGATTAACCTCTCCACGCTTTTAGGAGAGAGACTGGTCCTTTTCACAGTTACAATGGCACCAGCAGCACTGAAAACACGTTCAGAAGAGACCCTTGCGACAGTGCAAGCCAGATACTTTATCGCCAGCCTGCTGAGCACTGGTCATTGGCTTCTTTTCCCATTCCAATACACCAATGGGCTTTGATCTATGAAGACCTCTGTTGTGTCATCCAGATAGGCCTGGACCATCTGCTCAATGTTCAGGGGTGCTCCGATTTGCTTGGCCTCTTTTGCCTTTGCATCAGCAATGGACTTACCATACCCTTTCTGTAGAAACCAATCAGTTGCCGATTTATTTGATGTGGCTGATGATCCTGTTGTTGCTGGTATTGGTAGTGTTGGTGACTGCTGGGGGCCAAATGCACTGCTCTCAGGCTCTGAAGTAGAACTTGACTCTGGATGACCTGTAGTACTTGTTCTGGCCTGGGGTGGCAGGCCTCTGATTAAGAGCTGTTTGTTTTCGAAGTCAGTGACTTCCTCAGCTATCAAAGTTTTATACTTGGCAACATCCACTTCTGAAAAATGAATTACTACATTACTGTTCAGAAATACTTTGTACCGTGGATCCAAAATTGTGGTAGTAATGTAATGTGGATGTGGCACAATGTTATTTTGAATCCTTGTATTTTCAGTTAAGCGACAGGCTAAGGTGTCCTCCAAATAATATGCATCTACTTTGTCATCCACATCTGCGTACGTTTCAGACACCTCCTTCAGTTCTTGCTCTAGCATGTGCAACAATGGGATAGCTTGGCCCATAGTACAGTCCTCCCTGCTGTCCTCCAAGTGAAGACCTCAAAAGAAAGTAGCTCTCTCTGTCAGGCATTTATCAAGGTCCCATTGGCCCATCTCAATGGTCATGCCTATCACAGCAGGATCCCCTAATCTTTTCATGACATGAGCATTGAGTGGTATGTACTGCTGAAACAGACGATCAAGCATGTAGTAAGTTGAGTTCCAACGTGTTGGCACCTCCTGGATGAGTGCTTTGACTGGCATATTATGCTCACGTTGAATGACCCTCAGCTACTTCCGGGCTTTAAAAGAATGGTTGAATTGTGGTCATATTCTTCTGCAGGTGGCCAGTAAGTTGCTGACTTTGGTTTAATTTTTCAGAAAGTCTTGAACAACATGTGGCTGATGATCCTGTTGTTGCTGTTATTGGTAGTGTTGGTGACTGCTGGGAGCCAAATGCACTACTCTCAGGCTCTGAAGTAGAACTTGACTCTGGATGCCCTGTAGTACTTGTTCTGGCCTGGGGTGGCAGGCCTCTAATTAAGAGCTGTTTGTTTTCAAAGTCAGGGACTTCCTCAGCTATAAAGGTTTTTTACTTGGCAACATCCACTTCTGAAAAATGAATTACTGCATTATTTGTTCAGAAATACTTTGTACCGTGGATCCAAAATTGTTAAGCGACAGTTCAGCGAAAGGCTAAGGTGTCCTCCAAATAATATGCATCTACTTTGTCATCCACCCCTGCGTATGTTTCAGACACCTCCTTCAGCTCCTGCTCTAGCATGTGCAACAATTGGATAGCTTGGCCCATAGTACAGTCCTCCCTGCTGTCTTCCAAGTGAATACCTCAAAAGGAAGCAGCATCTCTGTCAGGCATTTAACAAGGTCCATTTGGCCCATCTCAACGGTCATACCTCTCACAGCAGGATCCCCTAATCTTTTCATGACATGAGCATTGAGTGGTATGTACTGCTGAAACAGACGATCAAGCATGTAGTAAGTTGAGTTCCAACCTGTTGGCACCTCCTGGATGAGTGCTTTGACTGGCATATTATGCTCATGTTGAATGAACCTCTGCTGCTTCCGGGCTTTAAAAGAATGGTTGAAATGTGGTCATATTCTTCTGCAAGTGGCCAGTAAGTTGCTGACTTTGGTTTAATTTTTCAGAAAGTCTTGAACAACACTGTTAATGCAGTGTGCCAAACACGGGACCCTGAAATAGCCACCCTTTTTCATGGCCCTAACTACATTCCTGCCATTGTCCATGACAACAAAACCAATGTTAAGCCCTCTTGGGCCCAGCCACTCAAAGACCTTGCTGTTAAACTCATCCAAAATGTTTGCAGCAGTATGATATTTTTCCATAGCAAACATGGCTACAGCTGCACGTTTGCGAGTATCAGTAAAAATCTCAGCAGTGTCAACACCTGCAGATATCTTTTCTCTAACACCCGAAAAAGAGAGCCAGTGTGTAGTGATGCACATAATCAGTGGCTTGGCAACTGGTCCACATGTCTGTTGTCAGGTCAATACTCTGAACAGCCCTCTGTTTTAAGGCTTTTCCAAGCTATTCCATGACGTTGTGATGTAGTGTTAGAATAGAAAATCTGGAGGAATAATAGCGGCTGGGAACCTTCCATTTTGGGCAGATAGTTTTTACAAATTCCAGAAAACCCACCCCTTCAATAAAAGAAAAAGGCAGAAGGTCCAGTGCTAACATTTTAGCCAGCTTCGCATTGTACAAACGTGCTATTGGGTGGTTGCATTATTACTGCCCCTCCGGCCTAGTAAACATGCTAAGAATGGTAGGCTGCGTGGTATTCCTTTCTGTTAGGCTCAAAGCCACACTTTTTTTCATTGCAGTACTCCTTGGTGTCTCAGGCTGACGCTTACTCTTGTGCCTCTGAGATGTTGCTGAGGATGTGGGCGGTACCACTGCAGTGCTGGGGGCAGGGCTACTTTGTGTACAACTACCAGAGAGAATGTCTCCCTCTTCTTCCTGTTCCACCGTGATCGGACCTTCTACTCGTTTACCGCCATCAACAGCAACAGTTCCAGTTTTTATGCAGCAAATGTGGTCCTCCCAGTTGATCGTGTGGTGTTTTTTCAGATGGGTCATTTGACCTCCGGTACAATAGTTTGTACCAAGCTCCCCCCGACTAACAGAGGTATTACAAATGGAGCATATAGCAATGTTCTCCTCCTTTTCGTTAACCGTAAAGTAGTCCCACACTGGGGAGCTTAACTTTTGTCTCCTGCTGGAGGTGCCACTTCCAATGCCGGATAAACTGGAGGATATGCATTGAATTTGACTCTGTGCAGTACCACTACCTAGTTCTACTGAGGTGGTGCTTGTGATGGATGTAGGACGCAGCTGGGCCTTTGCTAATGTAAGTATGGAAGCTGGATGTTGTGTTGGTGTTACCTGTGTTGGAGGTATGCATGCTATAACCCTCACAGGCATTTTGGATAGAGTAATAATGTTGGTCTCCATCTCCTCGGGCTGGGAGTGATGTTCGAGATCACTGGCTCATCATCATCATCATTATCCTGCTAATCTATATCGACCTCCATAAGTGTAAGTCTTTCTGGAACCTTCCTTTTCCCTAGCCTGGTCTTGGGATGTGTCTCCCTCTCATGCTCAGGTTGTTGTGGCTCCCAAGTGACATCTAGATCATCAAAAGGATGCTTGGCGAAGAACTCGATGGACTAACCCTCCTTTTCCATGCTGGGGATTTGGAAGAGAATGGATCTCCTGAATGAGTGGCTTCCTCTTCTTCTTCCTCTGCATGAGTCTCAATTTCCTGAACTGCCCCTACTTCGGGAGGAACAACAACTACTATTGTGGGTGGTGGTTGCGGCAGTTGTTGACCACTTATCTGCTGTGTTTTCTCCTGCGTTGATTGTGTACTACTTTGAGATAGAGATAAGATCAGGTCAGGTTCAGCATCACTGCTTTCCACCATTAGGCTGGCTACCTCTTCCACACTCATCTGATTGGGCCTGGGTTGGTGGGTTGGGCTTCTGAAGCAGAGGTGCTGCCCCCAGCTTGGCCCCTGGACACTGCTGCTGGAGGCGTCATTTTTGGTGACCCAAAAATGGTTTTGGGCGGCACACCAGACTTAAATGTCATTTCCTTCTTCTTCTGTTCCTTTTTCTCAATAGCAGCTTTCTTGGTACTGGAGGACCTGGTACCTGCTTTTTTTGGGGCCATCTTCTTCAGATGTCAGCAGCACTCAATTGCACAAGTTTCAGAGATGTCTGGTCAGGTCACTCACACGCCATGTCGTGTACAGCAGCAGGACGTCTGTCTGGCACCACAACGGGCGATGATACCATACCTCCTCCTGACACCACAGAACAGAACAAATATGGCGGGTGACTGAACCCTACGGAGAACGAACTGTACATTGCAGCTCCAATACCGGTGATAACAGAAAAAGTGTCTCCAGAGACTTCCACGCCAGTCCGTTCCACTTCGACTAGATGGATTATCACTAGCCCATGTCCTGATGAGGCCCGTAGTCAATGGGCTGAAACGCGTCGACACCCACGAAAAGACACCAGTTAAAAAATCTTACGTCGTGTAAATATATATTTAAAAAGAGTACAACAAGAAGATAGGTTGAAATAATATATACCTTCCATGTACTTTTGATTTCTGGTTAGATCTTGTTTCACAGGAATGCTTAACTGTACATGTATATAGCATCCTCGTTTCAAAAAAAATGTTTGGGCTAACATACTCGAAAAAGATATATAAAAAAAAGTTAATATAAGTGTATATATATGTGTAAAAAGTAATGTGTTGTGTATATATATGTTTGGTTTGTCAATGTTTCTAAATATTGGTTCGTAAAGTAACAATCCTTTGTGGTAAAAAAAAAAATTCTAATTGAGGTAAAAATAAAATACCATTTAGAAATTTGTGCTATATTTTGGATCGGGTACGGAAGTGTATAAATGAGTTAAAATTTGCTTTGTAAATATGATTTGTTTCATTTAGGAGGAGACAATTTATGTTCCTCTTTCAGAAATAGATTGTTGTAATTAGACCTAAGGCATCGCTTTTTTGGAATAATATGTTACTTACCCAGATGCCATTGGCTTATTGGGTTCCCCCTTGTTTGTGTTAGTATACCTCCTCCTCAGGCTTTTGTGCACCTAAAAGCAAAAAAGACAGAAAAACATCAGTCAAACTATAGTACAATCAAACTAATATAATATGTAACTTCTTAGTGTGTGGTGGTCACAATTATTAAATTTTAGTAACTCAGTGAACAACAACAGTTTAGCCATTTATGAGACTTTGACAACAAGGCCAGGGCTTTCCTGGTGTACTGTACTGTGTACACTCAGGAAGAATAAGAATAGCAAATAACAAAAACATAAATGTAGTGGAGCCTGTCTGCCCTAAATTTGTGCATCAGGTGGGATGGATGCAGCATCAGGGAGCAACAACAACACATACACATGCAAAAAAGGCATTTATTTAACACACCCAAAAGTGAAATATACCCCAGAAAAAAACCCACATTTTGCAATTCAATCCAATGCCATCCATGATGTTAAAATTCAACAGACAACAGAAAAAACTGATGTTTAAATTCCATGCACCCATGATGATTGATGAGTAGTACCTCTGGGCCTACTGGCAGACTAGGCCACAATGTTGGAGGCCTATGGCAAAAGCACAGTGGCTGGTCCCACAAAATGGCCGCCACCACATGGCCAGACCGCTCCCAAAAATAAGAAAAGGAATGCAAGATAGACAATGCAGGCCTATGGCAAAAGCGCAATGCCTGGTTTTCAAAAATGGCCGCCACCCAGATGGTCAGGCCACCCACCACAATAACAAGAAAGTGCATACAAAGGACAGGAACAGGAAGTTGGAGTCTCTGGGGAACTTCCTTCCTCTTTTAAAAAATTGTAAAAAAAAAGAAAAATGACTCCATTCTCCAAAAACTACAGCCAAATTTCAACCTGGGGAGTTTTTTTTAGCAAAAATGAACAAAATCATCATTTTTTAGAAGGTTTTATGCTGCTTAAGAGATATTGTTCGCCAGATTGCAAATCCTGCGTGTTCGGCATTTCGATCTGTACAAAAAGTTGTTATCGTGTGCTCAAACACGCATATTGAGCGTGCGAAGAAGACATAAACTGTAAGTCCGTGTTGTCGCGCTGTACAGAGTTGACAAAACTACGCGAGCTGAACGCCTAGGATTAACTACTGGCTAAAAAGCCCTATTTATTTAACACACACCCAAAAACTGAAATTCCACTACAAAAAACACATTTTGCAATTCAATCCAATGCCATCGATGATGTTAAAATTCAACAGACAACACAGAAACTGTTTTTATGCACCCATGATGATGATGATCACAATTAATTAGACTCCTGAGGTGGAAGCCGGGAGGCTAGGGAAAAGATCATTTAAAAAAAAATTGCTGACTTATTGCGAGCACTGTTTTTAACTTTATTGTATTTTGCACATTGCTTATTTCAAGCGCTTCGCCGTTTGTATTCCAGGCTTTTAATTCTCTTTCCCCTCTCACCGCATTGTCCTTACCTGCGGGAGCATCATTACAGGGACCACCGGGGCTTAAGGGAGCCGATTTGGGGCTTCTCTGGAACTCCGCCCTCGATCTCTTTTGGCACTTTTAGCGGCCGCCATTTTGGTTAGGGACGAGGACAGCGCTCTGGTGTTCGGCCGATGGGGGGCCCAGACACTATAAAAAAGCGCATGTTACCTCGTTCTCCACAATTAATTAGACTCCTGAGGCGGAAGCCGGGAGGCTAGGGAAAAGATCTTTTTTTTTTTTTATAAACTTGCTGAATTATTGCGAGCACTGTTTTTAACTTTATTGTATTTTGCACATTGCCTATTTCAAGCGCTTCGCCGTTTGTATTCCCCGCTTTTAATTCTCTTCCCCCTCTCACCGCATTGTCCTTATCTGCGGGAGCATCATTACAGGGACCACCGGGGCTTAAGGGAGCCGATTTGGGGCTTCTCTGGACCTCCGCCCTCGATCTCTTTTGGCACTTTTAGCGGCCGCCATTTTGGTTAGGGACGAGGACACCGCTCTAGTGTTCGGCCAATGGGGGGCCCAGACACTATAAAAAAGCGCTTGTTACCTCGTTCTCCACAATTAATTAGACTCCTGAGGCGGAAGCCGGGAGGCTAGGGAAAAGATCATTTTTTTTATTTATAAACTTGCTGAATTATTGCGAGCACTGTTTTTAACTTTATTGTATTTTGCACATTTCCTATTTCAAGCGCTTCGCCGTTTGTATTTCCCGCTTTTAATTCTCTTCCCCCTCTCACCGCATTGTCCTTACCTGCGGGAGCATCATTACTGGGACCAACGGGGCTTAAGGGAGCAGATTTGGGACTTCTCTGGACCTCCGCCCTCGATCTCTTTTGGCACTTTTAGCGGCCGCCATTTTGGTTAGGGACGAGGACAGCGCTCTAGTGTTCGGCCGATTCGAGGCCCAGACACTATAAAAAAGCGCTTGTTACCTCATTCTCCACAATTAATTAGACTCCTGAGGCGGAAGCCGGGAGGCTAGGAAAAAGATCATTTAAAAAAAAAAAAACTTGCTGAATTATTGCGAGCACTGTTTTTAATTTTATTGTATTTTGCACATTGCCTATTTCAAGCGCTTCGCCGTTTGTATTTCCCGCTTTTAATTCTCTTCCCCCTCTCACCGCATTGTCCTTACCTGCGGGAGCATCATTACAGGGACTACCGGGGCTTAAGGGAGCCGATTTGGGGCTTCTCTGGACCTCCGCCCTTGATCTCTTTCGGCACTTTTAGCAGCCGCCATTTTGGTTAGGGACGAGGACAGCGCTCTAGTGTTCGGCCGATTGGGCACCCAGACACTATAAAAAAGCGCTTGTTACCTCGTTCTCCACAATAAATTAGACTCCTGAGGCGGAAGCCGGTAAGCTAGGAAAAAGATCATTTAAAAAAAAAAACTTGCTGAATTATTGCGAGCACTGTTTTTAACTTTATTGTATTTTGCACATTGCCTATTTCAAGCGCTTCGTCGTTTGTATTCCTTGCTTTTAATTCTCTTCCCCCTCTCACCGCATTGTCCTTACCTGCAGGAGCATCATTACAGGGACCACCGGGGCTTAAGGGAGCCGATTTGGGGCTTCTCTGGACCTCCACCCTCGATCTCTTTCGGCACTTTTAGCGGCCGCCATTTTGGTTAGGGACGAGGACAGCACTCTAGTGTTCGTCCGATTGGGGGCCCAGACACTATAAAATGGATCCCTCTTCTTGTCCGCGCAGCGGGCGCGCCGGTGGCGCGCCGGTGGCGCGCCAGAGGCAAGCCCGTCTGGGCCCGTCGGGGCCTGTACCGGGACCAGGGCCACACCCCTGGCCCTGGGCTCATTGATATTGATACTCCCAGTACTCTCATTTGTTATTCCTCCACTCAGCTGCAGGAACTCAATATACCCATTACTACCCCGCGCTACTGGAACCTGTCACCCCCCTATTGCCTTGTGTCCACCCCTGCCCCATGCCCCAGTTGTAACTATACCATCCCATGCCCCACTCCTTCTGCTCTCAGAATCTGTTCCACCAATAGGCGCTACTTTCGCGCAGCACTCATCAACGCTCGCTCTCTCCTGAAACACAGCTTAGAAATCAGAGAACTCATTGCAAACCAGGATCTGGCAATCCTGTTAATAACTGAGTCTTGGGGAGACGCTGCCTCTGGCCTGGATTTCTGTTCAGCCACACCGGAGGGATTCTGTGTGGCAAGACAGGATAGAGTCACCGGGAGAGGTGGTGGTCTAGCCATCATTTATAAAGGGGTTCTACAATCCAAAATCGAACCCATTCACCGACTGAATTGCGAAGCCTGTATTTTCTCCATTACACTTAATCATAATCAAGTCTTCAGGGGAATTCTTATATACCGCCCCCCAGGCCCGCATGCCCACTTCCTGTCAACTCTGGTTGAACTTACGGAACTTTCCTTGAGCCACGCTGATAGCACCATTCTGGGGGACTTTAATTTTCATCTGTATGTATGTTCTTATATATGTATGTATGTATGTTCTTATATAGCGCTCGACTTACCCTTGGGCATCTCGGTGCTTGCATTGGGAACCCGTCCTGACTTTTCCCTGTGAGATAACCCATACTGGGCATCCCCAAGGTGAAAGCCAGGCATCCCGCCGCGGGGGGGCCGTAGTGGAGATTAAGCAAGCTATTGCCCAGAGTTGCAGAGTGTGAACCCGTGATTCAAGTAGGCACCGAAGTGAGAATTATCGAGTCCGTGGACACTTGGGCTCAGACCCTGCTGCGTCAGGAATTGAACCCTGGTCCCGGGTCTGACCTCTGCTTCAGGGTATGCCTCCTCTAACCAGTGAGACACACTTCTCCATCTAGAAGCCTCAGGGGACAAATACACCACCCAGCTGATCTCTGACCTACTCGCAGTAGGACTACAGCAGTTGGTGGCATCCCCACCCATCAAGCAGGCCATACGCTTGACGGTTTGTTCACCAATAACCCTAACATCTTACTGTCTACAGTTCTCCCTGTAGAATGGTCAGATCATTCTGCAATCATTTTTACCATACTGGCTCATAACCCCAACCCTCCGCAATCCACTACCCGCACCCCTATCATTACTAGAGCCTGGAAAAACTTGGACTATCCTCTTCTGACTAACATTCTGACTAAATCCTCCTATGAGGCTTCACCGCACCCCGCGCTACTGTCCAGCAGATACCAGAAATGGATTCGGGACGCCATTAATCAAGTAGCCCCACCTAAAACCATTTTCTCTAACCGGGCCACGCCATCTGCTCAATGGTTCTCAGAGGACCTTCAGTTACAAAGACAGTATTGCAGGAATTTAGAAAGGCGTTGGCGCAAGCACTATAGGCCCTCTGATAAGCAAACTTATAAAGATGCACTAGCGCTATATAAGAAAGCTATAATTAAGCACAAAAGTGCTTTCTTTCTTGCTCAGATCAAGTGCGCCCAGAACTCGGCCAGAAAACTTTTCCAAGTAGTCGATTCCCTCTCCAATCCCCCGACAGGGCCTCCTATTGAACCTACACAAGATCTGTGTAATGCCGTGGCAACGTTCTTCTATACCAAGGTCATGAACATCTATTCATCTTTCTCTCCCCCTACCTGCTTGGACCACACTGACCCTTTCCCCCGTCCCTCTTCTCTCACTCCTACCTTCTCCAACTTTCACATGGTCACGACGGATCAGATTAGCAAGCTAATTACGTCCATTAAATCTAGATCCCCACTAGATCCCTGTCCCCCTTCTATACTGAATGCTCTAACTGAGGTCATCACCTCTCCACTCACGGACCTATGCAATACCATCTTCCAAACAGGTACATATCCCGAAATTTGGAAAAAGGCGGTCATTAAGCCCTTGTTAAAAAAGCCTTCCCTGGACCCCACTGACTCTGCCAGTTATAGACCTATCGCCTGCCTTCCATTCCCGGCTAAAATATTTGAAGCTTTTATGAACACACAGCTTTCACATTTCATCGATTGCCATCAGCTTCTAGACGATACCTAGTTTGGCTTCAGGAAGGGCCACGACACTGAGACGGCTCTGATAAAGGCCTCGGACGAGATCAGAACTATAATGGACCAGGGTGGTGCAGCGGTCCTTATACTTCTGGATCTGTCTGCTGCCTTTGACACGGTCGATCACTCCATCCTGATCGACCGTGTCACATCCCTGGGGGTGACTCACCTTGACAGGGATCTCATTGCTTCGTTTCTGGCTAACCGCACTCAGGCAGTGAAACTGGGCACCTTTTATTCGCCCAACTTCACCCTTCCGTGCAGGGTACCCCAGGGCTCCTCGTTGAGCCCCACACTATTCAACATATATGTGGCGGATCTGGCGAGAGTTATTAAAGCACACGGACTCCGCTTAACCACCTACGCACATGATACCCAAATGGTGCTGGCGGTCCATATGGATGGACCAGCCGTGGCCGCAAGATTTCAGGAGGGGATGTTGGCCATCGGCTCATGGATGTCAAGCAACTTCTTAAAGTTAAATTCGGACAAGACCGAGGTGATAACCTTTGGCAACCTCTCACCGGAATGGTCTTCCATCTGGTGGCCCAGTGAAATGGGCCCACCTCCCACTAAGATCAAAAAATTGCTGCCATATCTCCCCTCAGGGGCGGGGAAAACTTTGATCACCACTCTCGTATTCTCTAAATTGGATCACGGCAACGCCCTCTTCCTAGGCACGCAAGAACAGACCCTAACTAAACTACAATCGGTGCAAAACGCAGCAGCCAGACTTCTGTTAGACATTCCCAGCCACCGCCCCACCTCTCTGGCCATACGTCACCTACATTGGCTTAGAGTCAAGAGCCGGATAAAGTTCAAGGCACTATGTATTGCCTATAAAGCCATCCATGATTCGGGACCTAGAATCCTCAAAGAGGCCTTTCGGATCTATGCTCCTCAAAGACCCCATCGTTCAGCGAATACTCACCTCCTCTCCATCCCACGTACCAGAACAACCAGCTGGGGAGACAGACGCTTTTTAGTGGCAACCCCCAGACTGTGGAACTCTCTTCCTTTGTTTATCAAAACCAGTCCTACTCTTATCATCTTCCGTAAACTCCTGAAAACCTGGTTATTTATTCAATGATCTATATGGTAGTTTTCCGCCCCAGGCAGTCTGATATGCGCCGAGACACCCTCGGGTAGTTGTGCGCAATATAAATCTCAAAAACATAAACATAAACATAAAAAACCTCTGGGCCTACTGGCAGACTAGGCCACAAGCTTGGAACTGAAGCCTATGGCAAAAGCAAGCACACTGCCGGGATTGCTCCATAAAATGGCCGCTAGCCATCCAGAAAGAAATGGAAGACAGACAATGCAAGCCTATGTCAAAAGCACACTGCCTGCCTTCCCAAAATGGCCGCCACCCACATGGCCAGGCCACAACAACAACAAGCATAAGCCAAGGGGAATAAAGAAAAGACACGCAGGCCTATATGGAAAAAGGAGCACACTACTAAACTACCACCACAAAATGGCCCCAAGCCACATGGTCACTCATAGTCACAACAGGCCATGGAAAACAATGAACTGAAGCAGACCTATATATGACCAGACAAAGGAGGTCTGCTAAACAACACAGCTTTAATACAAAAATGCACAAACAAAAATCAACAGGGCTACGAAAGAATTGGAAAGTTACACATCGAGCACACACACACATCCAACAAAGGTATTCAACATACACACCCAAACAGTGAAATACACCACAACCACATTTAGCAATTCAAACCTATGTCATCCATGCCATACATGATGTTCAAATTCAGCAGACACCACAGAAACATGCACCCCCGAGTACCTCTGGGCATACTTCCTGAAATGTCAAAGAAAAACAACTAGGCTCCTACTGAAACTACAGGCCACCCCAACAATACATTTTAAAAACAATGAAAATCCCAGAAAAATGTATGTACAAACAAGCCCCAATCAAACAAACATGTTGTAAAATGGAATCTCAAATCCAAAAGTCCTCAAATCCAATCCAATGATATGATGCAGCAGACAGACACAAAAAGTGATCCTTCCAGCTCCAAATCCAAATGAAAGTGACCAGCACATGGACAAAGCACTGGGAGGAGCCTGCTGGACAGGATCAAGAAGTTGGAGACTCAGGGGCACTTCCTTTCTCTTGAAATTTTATTTTTTTTAAAAGGACTCCTTGCACAAAAGACTACAGCCAAATCACAATTTGAGGAGTTTTTCTGAACAAAATGATCATTTTCGAGAAGGTTTTATCGTACTCCAGAGATATTCTTTGCCAGATTGTAGTTTCTGCATGTTGGGGAACGCGATCACTGCCGGAAGGAAGATCGCGCGTCCAAATTACGTGTTCGCGTTCGTACAGTCTTGCGGGATCAGGCTTTGATTGCCAAATCAGTATTCATCAGAATCTCATTTTAAGAATCAGAAACACTTTTTCAACCCCTAAAATGGGATTAGTACAGAAGAAAAAGCATTTTGTCTGCTGTAAGAGCCGAACTGGAGCATTTGTCACTGTTAAAATGCTTTGTACATCTGGCTCATAGATCCATGTTTTCTACTTTTCCAGAGGATTCACTGCACAGGTCAGTTATCTTTTTTCTGCTCCGCACAAGGGATGCTTTTAAATGATATACCCAACCCAATAACATTTTATGAGGCTTATTAGCGCTTGAAAGCTACAGATAAATCTCTTTAAACAATCAATAGGACACAAAACAAATTATGCACAACCAGCATTGAAAACCTCAGAGCTTTACACATTCTTCAACGGACACCAATAATAAAGTGTGCCCATAAAAAATTATGTTGTGGACATAAAATGGATGGTAAATTGTTGCAATTAAGGAATTATTGAACATATTCCCAAAGCTCAGCAAAAAATATGTGTGTATTCTGCTTGAGAGTGGAGTTAACAGTACAACTGCGTGTAGTTTGTAGTATTTCTGAAAGCAGCAGATATATCAATGACCTAGCAGGGGAAGCAAATAAAAGTGAAAAAGGCCAATACGTATGTCAAAAATAACAGACATTGAAGATAGGCATAATAAACACAATACTCATCACAGTCAAAAGTTCCATTGCAAAAACCTTATCTGGATTCACAAGAGAATGTCACTATCTTGTTTAGTACTTCCTCTGCTAATTGTGAGCAACACAAATTGTGTCAGATACTAGATGCACAAAAGACTGCATTGCATTGTAACTGCTTTTGTGAATGATAATTCCAGATTCGTAATGCTCAAAGGTACTGAAAAGCAGAGATAGCATTAGCAAATCAAATAGGTTTGGCTTTAGGGGGCTATGCATGCAAACCCTGTCTAAACTCTGCCATCACTTACCTTTTGAGGAAAGAAATATCAATTATTTTGCTGCACTGGGCGAAGTAGAGGTGCCAGTGAACTGGTGCTGTGGGAAACCAATCCTTGTACTGTGAATTCAGTCCCATGGTTCTGCAACATGTATAGACCTGCTTTCAAGCTAATACTCAGTGCGTCAGTGTGTCAAATGGGCCTCGCATTGTAAGGGCTTTAGGAGGGAGGGAGGCAAGCCAAAGCGAGACCATTTTTTTGTGTGTGTAAAAGGCTGCTTTATTGAAACAGGTGCATATCACAATTTATTAACACTGGCAACTGCCTTACAAAACTAAAACCTCACTATCCATAAATTAGCTGACCCCTTGTTACCCCCTACCCCTACGATCCCCCATCCAAATCCCCCACCCTGCCAAATACAAAATTACATTACATAACAACCATATTTAACAACCTTACACAATATAGCTTTCACAAAAACTAACCTCCATTACCCAAAACCCTACCTGCCTTTGTGCAACTGTAACTAACAAACCTCTAGTCTAAAGTTATCCTACCTGGTTAACCTTTCCCTGCCCCTAATCACAATCTACCAACACTTTACTAAAAACTACAGACAATCTTGGCCAACTTTAAACAACCCCGCCAGCATCTGTTCCAACCGACAAATATACCACAAAGCAAAAACCCCTATGTTCCAATAACCACCTATGGTAAAAACCCTAACAGGGAATAAAAATACACCCAAAAAACCTCAAAAACGAGATTGGGCAGGAGGGGACAAAAATGCTAAACTGCGCAGCCCTCCCAGCCACCAGGTCACCAAACCTAAAATGGTGGCTCGGACAGCATGAAAAAAACCTGTATACCTTTGGGCTATAATTTCAACATTGGGCTCCAATTGGACTAATCTCAATGTAGCCCAAAGTCTCGAAAAATGGCTGCTACCCAGCCAACCCTACCCCTCCCAATCTGCCCGGGGGTAGACCTCGCGGTGCTCGGCTGCCCCCCAAACCCCTTTTGGGAGGGAGGGGGGCAAGCCAAACCGAGACCAATTTTTTTTGTGTGTGTAAAAGGCCGCTTTATTGAAACAGGTGGATATCACAATTTATTAACACTGGCAACTGCCTTACAAAACTAAAACCTTACTATACATAAATTACCTGACCACTTGTTCCCCCCAATCCTATGATCCCCACATCAAATCCCCCACCCTGCCAAATACAAAATAACATTACATAACACTCATATTACACAATCTTACACAATATAGCATTTACAAATCCTAACCTCCAATGACCCAAACATCTACCTGCATTTGTGCAACTGTAACTAACAAACCTCTAGTCTAAACGTAGCCTACCTGGTTACCCTTTCCGTGCCCCTGCGCACAAACTACCAACACTTAACTAAAAACTACAGCCAATCTTGGCCAACTTTCAACAACCCCGCCACCCAGCAAAATACGGGAGGGTAGGCGGAAACGCCGCCTCCCCATTTTTCCTGCCCTCCCCCACCCCCGGCCTCCTAGGTCTGACACATTAGCTTCTTTGCACATTCAGCAACCTGGCCAGGACTTCCCTGATTTCTGGTAAGTACAGGTCTATGCCCAACCTGGACAAATGAACACCATTCCCCCTGAAAAATTCCGGAGTATCATACTTGATGTCCCTGTGAGTGATCCTAGAAAAACCCAAGTGCCGACAAAAATGCACCATTTCCGTGTTGAGCTTTCTCCTGGCCTTATCCATCACTCCTGGATTGAACGTTCCGCTCCAAACCCTACGAGGAACACATTCTGTCCAGATTATAGCACAACCGGACCACTGTTGCCTTATCAAAACCAAATCTCGCTTCAAGTTTCTCATTAAGGCCAAACCAGTTTTCTTTACCATGTCATTCTCCCAAAGATGAATGACCAGCACGTCGGGGCACCTACCAGCCACCAAGACCCCATTTAAAGCCTATAGCAATTCCTTCCATCGCATACCCCCCTTGCCCCTCAAATAACCTTTAAACAAATCTTTATTAAAAACCAAGGTTTTCCCCAAAATAACTAGTGCGGGCCTGGACCTGTGCCCACTTCACAAAGGACTGTCCCACAATCTAGACAGACATCTCCCTGGTGAGGGGAACCATCACCGAACCTGAAACGAGAAACATTAATGAACAATAGGAAAACAAAAGAACCGCACTACAACCCCCCCGAATACGGTGCACACGCTGGTAGCAATGAGAGGACCATCTACCCAACTTCATGATGTCCCCTCGCCCCCAACCCTGGTTGCTTGCTTCTGATGTTGCCCCAATCCTGAATGAGTGTGTCCCAAAACGTTTTCCCTCAATTCCCAGCCCGGCCAGTGCTTTCCCCAATACCGCTAAAAGCTTTTGCACTCCGCCCGTTTGCATGTATGAAAACTAAACCAACTGGAGCGGGAGCCATGGACCTCCACCTCGCCCTCTTCCTGCACGGACAAGTCAGCTGCGGTTCGGCATTCTGCAATGACACCCATTTTCCCCCTCCCCTCCGATCTGTCTTAGATTTCCGCAGCCAAATGCAAATCCTGTCTTTCAAAGGGGACACCACACTCCATAACAGCCCCTCTCCAGATTTTGTCCCCAACAATTCCAAGATCCACAAGGCCCCAAAAAACATCCACACTATCAGAGTGTAAAAAAGACAAACTTCATAGTCGTCTGTAAATACCCCCGGCAAGATCTCAATAATCCTCCCCAACAGGTCCCAAGGTAGAGAGTTCCTGGCCCTGCTTGCACAGCCACATTCCCGAGCCCAACCTTCTAGCATCCGCATCCTGATTTCTCCTGCAGATGGCACATAACCCAACAACAATTTTCCCACAAATGCAATCCCTGCCAGTTTGCCCACAATTGTAACCTTAGAAATCCCTCTCTCAATCAGATCTAAGATAAATTGAATAACATCCTCCCTTCGGAGCGCTGGTAAATCCCACCCCTTAGCACCTGAGCACAAAAATTACTCTCATGCTATCCTGTAAGCTGTCTTAGTGGATTGCACAAGCGATCCTAAAACTAGCTGCAACATCCTGTGTTGCCTACGTACCACAAATGCTGCGGCATGCTGGTCGGGGTCCTGTCTGCGTCCTTGGCTAGCCCATGGAATCTCCCCCACTGGGAACGAGGCAAAGCATCTGCTATGTCATTGTCCACACCTGGCACATGCACTGCTCTAAAGGCAATATCGTGTCATCATAAGCAGCCCAACACAAACACTCTCAACAATTATTTCAAAACTTGTTTATACCTGGCCGACTGGCGGTTCACGACTTCTACCACCGCCATGTTGTCAATTCTGAAAGTCAACATTCTGTGTGCCAGCTGCTCTCCCCATAGCGAGACCGCTACCACCAGAGGGAACAATTCCAAACAGGCTATGCTCTTACCCCCCACAAACTCTGTTGGCCACTGCTCCGCACACCACTTCCCTTGGCAGTGGAGTACAAAGCCCTTGCTCCCTGCCGCATCGCAAAAGATTTGGTCAGCCCAAACCATGTGCCCCGCCCGCCTCAATGGGATGCCATTGAAGTTCTGTAAGAATAACTGCCACATTTGCAAGTCTTCTCTCACACCGGCAGACAGCCTCATGTGATGATAAGGAGGTCTCTGTCCTGCCAGCGCCCTGCCCAGTCACCTACAAAATGTCCGCCCCACTCTCACCACTCTACAAGCAAAGTTCAGGTGGCCCAACAGCACCTGAATCTCATTCACCGTAACCTTGTTTTTCGACAGCATTGTTGCCAGCAGTCCCAGCATTTGCTGCTTTTTGTTCCTCCGAAGGCGTGCCTCCATCAATTGGGAGTCCAACTCAATGCCCAGAAAAGACAGAGCCATGCAGGGCCCCATAGTTTTTTCTGGTGCCAAGGGCACCCAGAGTTCCCTCATGAGTTCATTGAAACTGTCCAGCGCCTTCTGGCAGTCTGTGGAGTCTGAGGTGCCCACAATGAAAAAGTCATTCAGGTAGTGTGTTACACCTTGGTGACCCCTCTGTTCCGTAAACAACCATTGAAGGAATGTACTGAAGCATTCAAAAAGTGCGCAAGACATAGAACAACCCATCGGTAATGCTTTGTCCACGTAACATTTTCCATTGAAATGGACACTCAGAAGATCCCAGTCATCCGGATGGAGGGTTGAAGCAACCGGAAAGCTGACTTTATGTCGCACTTTGCCATCATCTCCGTTGCACCCGCAGTCAATTGACATGGCCATGTCAACTGATGAATAGGACACAGTAGCTTCACGTTCATTAATTACATCATTCAACGAGCCCCCCTCTGCCCTTGTTCCTTCTTCGGCACCACTCCTATGGGCGACACAATCACATTTCTAAGAGGCTAATCCTCAAAGGGTCCCGCCATGCAGCCCTCACACACCTCCTTATCCAATTTTTCTTGCAGTATGCCCAGGTGCTCTTTTGCTGACTTTAAATTGTCTTCCCATCTTCTTGTGCTAGGTCTGTCATACTGCAGTCGAAACCCCTCTTGAAACCCCACCCGCAATCATTCCATAGCCTCCACGTTACTTTAACCCTGGAGGGTTGCCATCACGTTTTCCGTCCTAACCGGAGTACAAGCCTTTTGGCCCAGGCACCTTAGACCCTTGTCCCCTTGAGGGAGGCTGCTGCTGCTGTACTCCTGCCCTAAAAACCCATGACTGTAACTGCTGGTTCCCTTGTTGCTGCCCCTGCCCTCCCTGAAAACAATTGACCAACGCATGTCTGCATCCGCAACTCAAGCAGTCATGCCTAAACCGGGAGTACTCATGAGTGCGCAGTCCCTTGTTGAAGTCCCAGCAGGCCCTTTTTGTTGCCACCTGTCCTTCAAGCGCCACCCACCCCTCCCCGGGTGGGGCACCCCTGAAGGGGCAGTACACAAGCGGGAGGCAGATGGCCGTAAATATGGTTTGACCCTACCCGGACAGCCCCATCGTGTGTTGCCATAAGTCTGTATACAATTCACCCCATTTGGCCTACGTGTCACACGCCATGGGTGCTCTAAACTCATCATCATATTGGGCCCATGCATAACGCCCCCCCCGTAATCTGGGCCTTCCTGATCACATCCATGTACCTGAACATGGCCACACACCTGTCCAGGTATTTCTCGCAGTACACACTCACATAAATTAGGAATGCTGCCGTCCAATTTTCTATTGTAAGGGGTACTTTCAGCCTTTTGGCCAACTCGTTCTCCTCTTCCTTGGACCATTCTTTTGCCCTCACTTCTTTGTGAAGGAGTTTAAGTATTTCCACATATTCGTCCTTCCGTATCCGTTCTTTAGTAGTCAACATTAGATGCGCGCCCAATGGCTTAGTGGAACCCATGTAAGGCAACAGTTTTATTTTTAACTCTTTACTTTCTAATTTGGTTTTGGGCTCCACTGTCGGCATTTCTACTGTCCCTTTCTTGTCAAGCGCGCTGTCGCCCGTGCTCCCGGGTACCTTACCTGCGCCTTCCGCTGACCCCTTATCTGAGTCATCCATACCTACTCCAACATCCATCATGTACATATCCTTCTGCAACTTACCCCCTGCCCCCCTCCTTGTCGACCCCTCCTACACCCACTGTCACCATTAAGGGTCGCAATCTCGCCACCTGTTTACCTGGTGCTAATGATTTAGCCCGTCATTCTTCTGGCTGTCTTGCCAAGCGCGCCGGCCTCTCCTCCCAGCACGATGTCCGACTCCTGACTCCTTGGAAACACTATGGACTGCATTACTCGGCCCCCATCTCCCTCGCCTTCCATGTACTTCAATTCGCCCTCCTCCATGCTATCCTCATCATGATCTAGTTCCTCCTCCCTGGAACCACCGGCCTTCACAGCCGGGGGTGCAGACTGCACCCTCCTAGTACTACTCCAAAGGTTGTCCTCATTGCTCCTCAATCTGCGGTGTCCCCCAGACGCCATCGCCTGCGCCGCCTGCATGGCCCACCAGCTGGCAAAACCAGGCCTTTTCGAGCCTTTTTCCTCCAGTACCGACCCCCAGCCGCTCTGTGGCCTGCACTGGCGTCAGGGGCACACCTGCCTCCACCCCCTGCCACCAAGGAGCTCCGGCGTCCGCACACCCTCCCCGCTGTGTAGTGCCTCTGCCCTTGCAAGCAGGCACGTCTATATGTGGCCGCTCCAAAACACCCTCACCTTGCGGGACCCTCTCCTAACATACGAGCGGCCCCTAGTCTCTTGTGACCTCAGCAGGGAGACGCGGGAATCACTCCCCTGCCGAGCCCCTCTGCCCTTCAACGTGGATGCCGCAGTCCCCCACCCCACACGAGGCCCAGAACCACCCGCCGGGGTCACGCTCCCGACATCCACGTGGTCCCCAAGACTCACCTTCCCCTTGACAGCCTTCCGGGGGGGCGAACAAGCTGGGATGGCGGCCGCCAACCCCGTCGACGCGCGCCTCACCTGGCACCCTCCACCGAAGGCCTCCGGCATAAGTGAATCCAGCCGGCCGGCCTCGCTGAGCAAATGTACCGCCTCCAACATGCGGTAATCTTCACAGGACATAATGACTTGGGTAACGCCTATTTAAATGCTAGGATCGAAACCTAATAACTGTCACTAGGCCCTGACAAAAATGCTAAACTGCAAAGCGCTCCCGACCACCAGGTCCCCAAACCTAAAATGGTGGCTGGGACGGCTAAAAAAAAACATATACCCGTGGGCTATATTTTTGATATTGGGCTACAATTGGGCTTATCCCAATGTAGCCCAAAGTCCCGCAAAATGGCCGCTACCCGGCCAATCCCTCCCCCTCCCAATCTGCCTGGGGGGCAGACCTCGCAGTGCTCGGCCGCCCCCCTAAACCCAATTGTAAGGGCTTCTGATGGGAGTTTTCCCTGAAACAGCATTAATTGTTCAATTTATGTCAGACACTTCAATGAACACAATGGAATTATATTGAGATCTTAACATACGCTGTCGATAGCCCCACTGCAACTGATAGTTTAATTTAGGGATGGGTTTCCCTCCTCAGAATTCCATGGAGGTACCTGAAAACTCTGCGAGATTCCGAAAAGTTCTGCAAATGTGTCATGGTTGTACAACGGGGTGTAACACAGGCCCCCGCAGCCCCCATGTTTTGGGGGGCTGAGCAGCAGAGGGCCCCGTCAGCACAGTACCCTCGTCCAAGAGCTCCTGGTAAAATCCGGATTGGGGCCCCCTCCATGCATCTTGCAGCGGGGCCATCTCACATTTTGTTTTGCTCTTGGTAGGCTTTAGATGGGTAGAACACATACACCGACTTAACTGGCTTTCTACCCTTTTTCTTTCATTGTATAACTGGGGTGAGACTGTTGTCTGAACTCGACTTCACCAGGCCCAGAAAGCAAAACTACGGATCCCAGAAGCCATCGGGGTGCGTGGAGCCTGCTAGGATGTGACATCGCGCGCTTTGATTTGCCACATATATAAGCCCCTCCCTCTGAAGAGTTTGGGGCTTGACAATCCATTCCCTGCTTTTTTTGATGTTTTTCTGACCGATCCGCTATCAGATCATTTGTTCCTGTTCTCTGAAGGACCCCGGACAGGGTGTTGTTCATGTCCTATGGAGGATGGCCTTTCAACAAAGTTCACAAGGATTCTGGCTTTCCGATTTGACTCCCAGCTTGCATTCCCATTTTGAAAGGGAATATTTGGAATTGGTGGCTTACATCGCAAAGTAACGCAGGGACGCTAAGGATCACATCTCCTGTATGAACCTTGACGGGGAAGCAAGTTCGTCTCACTGTGACTGGTAATGGAGAGAAGGTACCGGAGAGTTGACAACAACAGATAAGTGCTAGATATTGGCGTGGAAACTTGTTTCTCTATTTTTTTTTTTGCATTTGATGATTTCCTATGGCATTGTCTCTCTGAAGGAGTATTCTAACATACACAAGATAGGTCAAGTACCTTGTTATACTTTACCTCTTGGATGTCGTATTTCTGATGTCTAAGTTGTGCTTACTGCTGCTTGCGTGAATGTGAGTATGCTTGCTGCTTAATATAGTTTTTGTCTATCCTGTGTACAGATAAAGGAGGTGACTGTCCGCACATCTTCCTCTCCTTTCTTGTATCTAAGACATTCCTACTGGGTGGTGCTCTTCCCGAAGCAGGGTATTCCTACTTTCCATGAGAACCAGTTGGAAGAAAACAACCGGTCCTAGGTAGCTTTTATTATTTTCCCCATTCCCCTTTCCCCCTTGTGTGTCCTGACAAAGTAGTGGTTATTTTACTCTTTGAGAGTTTACGGAAGGGGAAGTAGGTGGACAGTCATCGAGCCATTGCCCTCACTGGTTGGTTCCTGAATGTCAATGGGGTTTTTCAGTCTGACTCTGCAACATTGCGGTTGGTAGAGGTTAGCTGGGATTGACCACAACTCTGCAAACTCCGCCATTGAAGCAGAATTCATCACCAACCCCTAGTTCAATCCAGGAGTAAAATACCCTCATAGAAAAAAGCAGGTGCGCTCTGACCACTAATAGTACTTTACCCGCATTTAGTGGTAATCTACTAGCTATCAAATGGGCAGTAAGGGTTTGATGTACATTCTCTGAAATTTCTAGCTCTTCTAACTAGCCTCCTCTGACTCTGCAGCCATTGCTCTTAAATACTCAAATATGGATTTCCTGAAAATGGCCAATCCATAGCATCTGTTGAGAGCTTAACAAACTTTAGTTGGAGTAGGGGACACACCTCCTATCTTGGAAGAGAACCATAATACCTCTCTGGACAGCAAAAGAAACAACTGTTATGGTAGACCTTTGTTCTGCAAACTAATTCGGTCATGTCTAATCCCTTCTAAGTGACTATTTGTTTTCCATATCCCTGTCATCCTGGGACAAGTGGTCACACTGCTGTCCTGTATTGGGCCTCTGGAGTAGGGCTGAGTGTCAAACCAGTTCTAACCTTATCCACTGAAGTAATTAAAAATCTACTTTAAATTTGAGGGTTGAAACTGAAAAACAACTTTAATTCATCAATCTATTATGTTTGCAGATATGAAGTAATGACTATATTTATAGCTGAATCTGTTCTTGGAAAAATAAAGTTTTTCCTGTCAGTTGAAAATAGCTTTTGGGCGTTTGTTCAATGAGAGAGCATCCTTTTCCCAATTTGTAGTATGCCACTTTTATATTTAGGAATCACCCAGCCTTGTGGATTTTAAAGTAGAGTTTAGGAGTCTCATAGTGATTATATACATATAGGGGCCGATTATGATGGGGGTCGGTCGAGCGTCTGAACGCTATCATTGCAGGAATGGGACCAAGTGACAGGTAGTCGGTGGTCCCGCCTGCCAAATTAGAATCCGATCGCCGTAGAGGTGGTTGGAAACATGCTTCTTTGTATTGAGACTTGTGTTGTGGCCTGGAAAAGGCCTGCAGCACTAGTCCCAATTCTATGAGGCATGTTTTCAAACATCTCTACACGATGCAGGCATGTCTAGGGGGAACCATAGGTTCCCCCATGGAGCATAGCAGATGGCCACAAGGACATGGGCCCTCCCTGCTAGGGGACGCAAGAAAGCTTTTCTGCCAGCCTTTTCATGTCGGAAGAAACAATATGAAATGGCTTGCTTAAAAGTGGATCATTAGCCCCACGGGGTGCCTGAGAAGCTGTTAGTCGGTCTCTGGACCAATGCAGTCCAACCGGCTGCACCCTGATGCAGCGGTTTGACCGCGTTTAGAGATGACCGTTGACGCTCCCACAAACATCATAATCAGCCCCTTCGTTTTTTCTACATGGCACAGGCACTTGCCATGTATTAATATAATATTCAGAAAAAGGATCTAAAGGGACCTAGAAAGCCAAGAGTGTACTGGTCCACTGAAAATAATAACAGTATTACACCTTGTACATGTGGCTATTGTAAATATATAAGAGAACCCATCATAAAAGAGATGAGGGAGGCAGAAATTCTTTCAGGATGAGAACCTTCACTCACCATTAGGTGACATGCTTCATCATATGGGTTCCTTCCTCACACCTAGATTGAAATAGTCTACGGTGTGGGCCACAACTCCCTCCCCAACGGGGAGGAGCAGAGATGTTTTCTCAGAGATGAGCGGTGGAAAGAGGCGAATGAGGGGCAGAGTGAATAGAAAGAGTGATCCGGATGATAAGTAAAATTATCTCTAAAGGTCCACTTCACCTTTATTTGGTGGCCTATAGGATAAAAGCTCAAATGAGGACTGGGGATTAAACAGATATATCCCTCGTAATGGTCAACATGTTTCTGCTATTAATAGGTTCCATGTAGGGATCCAGGAGTATTAATCGGGACCTTCAAGATATATAGGGCCCGATGTAGGTAGCCCTTTACCGATCGGAATCGGCCGAAAATACCGCTTTTTGGCCGTTTCCGATCGGTAAAGGGCTATCGAGATGTAGGGGCACATTTTCGGTAATTTTACCGAATCGTTATCATTACCGAATCGGTAAATTTACCGAATCGGTAATATTTACCGATTCGGTAATGATAACGATTCGGTAAAATTACCGAAAATGCAATGTAGGTAGCCAATGTTCCATCAGCACATGGCTTACAGAATCGGTATTTTACCATGGAATACAAATCCATGGTAAAATACCGATTCCTGTGTACATGCACATCTGTGCATGTACACATGTGCCATGTGACAGACAGACGTGCCCTTAGGGCATGTCTGTGTGCCACATTGCACACATGCCCGTTTTGGGGGTGCTAGAGGGTGTCAAAGTGACACCCCCTGCACCCTTGCCAAATTCGGTATTTACCGATTCGGTAAATACCGATTCGGTATTTGACTTTAATCCTATGGGCTTCAAAGGCCCATAGGATTCAATAGCAAATACCGATTCGGTAGTTACCGAATCGGTAAATACCGAATTTGTAAGGAATCGGTAACGATTCCAGATGTTGGGACCTACATCCCATTTACCGATTTTGAAATACCGAATCGGTAAAATTCGGTATTTCAAATTCGGTAAATGGGATTTACCTACATCGGGCCCCTAGTCACTCCGCAGGTATACATGTAAGTGAAAAGTTTAGAAAATATATATTGGCCACAATTGGAAGCAGATTGGCAGTTTTGGTGACGACCCTTATTGTTCTGTGTGGTTCCTCTTTCTATAGTGTGCTATGGGAAAATCCACTCTCCAACTTAAACAGGTACACCTTATGGTGTCCAATCTATTCAGTACGTTGCCCCTCCATTGCGACCTTCTGGTGCGAGTGAATCTCAGTAGTACTTGCCATGTATTAGCACAGTGCTTTTAAATTGCAGCCTAGACAAAGAACAATGGTCCGCCCTGATGCTGTGTTTTGTCGTAAATGTGTATGTTGTAAATACAAAAGGGCAGTGATTCTGACATAGGAGAAGTGAAATTACCATGTGGAATTATGCTTACTCTGATTCAAAGTGAGTAGATTTTTCCATACCCAGTTTTTACAAGTGTGGGAGAACCATATCAGATTTCCACACTGTAATACTGTAATGACCGGATTCTTAGACCAAGAATCACCCACTCACCTAGATACAACCAACCCGGCCAAAACGTAACACCATCCCTTCCCGGACCCTATTTACAATTATTCCTGAGTACTTACCCGGGAATGGGGCACTCGCAATATACAAGCTAATATCATCAAAAACACTGCTAGATCTAAGGGATTACTAAGAATAGTCACTAATAACTACGGAATTCCATGTCTCATCCTATGATCTTACCTTAAAGCCCCGCGACAATCTGGCCCGGACTATTCTACACTCCTTCTCATAGTGGAGAGCAGCTCACTCTACCACACCAACCACAATTGGTGTTCTCATTAACGCCCTATCTTGAGCGATCTCACAACACACCACTCACAATTGGTGCTCTCATTAACGCCCTATCTTGAGCGATCTCATTACACACCATCCCCAATTAGTGTTCTCACTAATGCCCTATCTTGAGCAATCTCATTACACACCAATCCCAATTGGTCTTCTCATTACCGCCCTATTTTGAGCGATCTCACTGTCCTATTAATACCTTTTTCTCTCTCTCTCTATTGGGGAAGTTTCTTTATACCTAATATTTACTGGGAGTATCTTCTATCTTATATAAATTGTTATCCCTCATGTGATAGATAGGAGATCCGATCCTCTCACACAAGAACTGCCAAATTGTTACACTTAAGAATTATTCCCTGACATAAAACTCACATCAATCTCCCGCATCAGTTACCTGTAGGAAGGGAATCGCCCATCCTTCCATACGCTGGCACCTGGCTGTAAAGAAAGGTTAGCTTTATCATAGAAACAATACTCAAATATATATGTTCGTTACAAACTGGGGTCCCTTTATTACACAATAACAGACAAAGAAAACATTATATTATAAAGTCACAATACTGCCTAACAGTCTAAGCATAGCCTGAAAAGTAAAGGAAAGAGTTAGTATATTCATGCACTAAAATAGCAGGACAGACTTCACCTTATAATTACGGAGTCCGGTTCTAGCTGTCATCTGGGTCCCTCTCTCGTCTGTGCCTTGGCTCATCTCAGATTCTACTCTGCACCCACGGATACACGTCTGCACCGCTATGCTCCTTCAAAGTACTGGAACCCTTCTCTCGTCTTCTTCTCTGTTTCTCAGCTCTGCACCGATCACTTTGCGCTGGCTTCCTCTCTCCTGTCTTCACCTCCAGACTTCAATCTAATGATATAGTTTCAGCCGCTCTGGAAACCATCTGTTCAACTAACTTCTTCACTCTGATTATTCTAACTCCGATGTTTAACTATTTCCAACTGCTCTAACAGACTAACTCACGATGTAACTTCAGTCTCTCCAAAAGATCATTGGCCTTCGATCGTTCCAACTGCCAACTGTCAACTGCCAACTGCTCACTCTCCGCTGCCAAATGCTCACTGTTCGCTGCCAACTGCTCACTGTCCGCTTCTCCTTCTCTACACCTCGATAATATAAAGAGCTCTTCGTTCATGGAAATTTCCAGACAGTAACCTGCCACCCACCAGATTCTTATACTAGGCTCCGGGCCTCCGACGCTCCCACAGTGGCCAGCTGCTGTTTCGTCCAAAACCCGAGCTCTGCTTACATTCCTCCGATAAGGGCCACTCTGACCGGTTCCTCTCCAGTGAACAACAGCTCATACCTAAAACATCACTTTTGACCTACAAGCGCCTCGAGCAGCCGAGGCAGAAAGGAAAATGGAGTCTCCCTCGTTTGGGGCTTGTAGGCCCGAAAAAGATGAAAGAGACGCATAGCTCTATCAAGATACATAAGGAAACCCTACCAATAGGTAATATGATGTCAGGAATAAAGGATATACCCTCTAATATAGACCTTCAGGCCCGAAAGTGATGAAAGGGCATGTTATTATGTCAAAGTCAGTAGGCTAACCCTAAGAATAGGCCGAAATAGGGATCTATCCACTATACTAAGATGGTAGTAGACTAAAGTTACCATCAATCAGAAACAGAACAAAATATCCGGTCACTACAAATACCAGCTGGAAAAATTGAATCAGGCTTTGGTTAACACAATGGCTACGCATAATTTCCTATATTTTATGGGAGGAGTATACAATTCCTCCCCTTGCAAAAAAAGAAAAATATGTACTTGCTTCTCCTACTCCCACACCCTCCCCCTTCACTCTCATCTCAACCACAGGGTCCGCATTAATTTACAACCTGCTCACAATTGGTGATAAACATATGTTTTAATTCCATGTAAATTACAAACAGCAACATTGGTTAGACAAGGTGTAGGGATTGGCCCTCTCTGCAGGGTCACCCTCAAACCTTTTGCCTTCACCCTTCCTAGGGTATCGTCGTCATAGGAGACAATGTTGAGTCTGTGGTTTCTGGCGATGGTCACGAGAGAGGCCATGTAGATGTTGAAGAGGGTGGATCTCAGGGAGCAGCCATGGGGAACTCCACAGCTGATTTCTGTGGGTTCGTAGAGGAACGGGGGTAGCCTGACTCGCTGTGTTCACCCGGTCAGGAAGGACTGTTTCCAGTCCAAGGTCTTGTTGAGGGTGGCAGCGTCATGGGTCTCTTGATTAGGGTGCGGTATGAGGTGGTGACGAAGGCGGCCACAGGTTCAGGAGGATGAGGGCTGCCGTTTTGCCTCCATTGAGGAGGGAGTGGATGTCTTCCGTGGCAGCGAGAAGTGTGGTCTCGGTGCTGTGGTTGCTCCCGAAGCTGGATTGGGAGACGTCCAGGACGTGGTTTGATTCAATGAAGTCAGATAGTTGGACATTGATGGCCTTCTCAATGACCTTGGCTGTAGGGAGATGGGTCTGACGTTCTTGAGGTTGGTCGGGTTGGCAGATGGTTTCTTTAGCAGAGGGTTGATCTCTGTGTGTTTCCATTCATCAGGGAAGCTGGCGGTCTTGATGGAGAAGTTGATGATGTGGTGGAGCTTGGGGCGATGGTGGTGACTGCTCTGTTGAAGATGTGGTGCGGACATGGGTCTGAGGGGGCTCCTGAGTAGATGCCCTTAATGGTCTTGAGAGTTTTGTCAGTAGTGAGCAGGGTCAAGCTGAGCAGGGTCTATTGTGGGGGGAGGTATGGTCGAGTGCAGTGGTGCAGGCTTGGTGGGAAGGTCTTGGGTGTCAAAGCTGACATAGATCTGCCTGATCTTGTGGTGGAAGAAGGTCCAGAGTTTGCTGTAGAGGTCTTGGAAGGGTGGGACATTCGTGGTCTCGCTGTTGGGCTTTGCGAACTCCTTGACAATGGCGGTTAGTTCTTTACCGTTGTGTACATTCACGTTTATTCTGTCCTGGAGGGCCATTTTCTTAGGGGTTTTGAGGAGGAGATGGTGTGCGGGACTGCGTCTTTAAAGGTTGTGTGGATTTCCAGGGTTTTGTTGTTCCTCCATATCTTCTCTAGTCATCTGCAGGTGCGTCTGGACTCATGAAGGGCGGGGATGAACCAGCTGGCTTTCCTGGAGTGGTGCTTGCTGGGTGCCTTCTTGAGGGGTACCAGAGTGTCATCACAGTTGGAGACCCATTAGTGGAGGTTGCGTGCTGTGTTATTGGCATTGGTATCTGTCGACGATGTGGTAGTGCTGAGGGAGGCGGTGTGCTGTTCTCCACGACCTTGTTCCAGCTACGACCTTGGGGGGGCAGTGAAGGCATTGGTGTATGGTAGGTTTGGTGAATGCAAAGTGCACGCAGTGGGGGTCGGTCCAGAGGAGTTCAATAGTGTGGCTCTAGGTAAAATTTCTGCTGGCAGAGCAGACGGGGTCGAGGTTGTGCCCTGCTGCGTGGGTTGGAGCCGTGACTAGCTGCTTGAGTCCTACATTGGGGAGGTTCTCCAGATGGAATTCAGTGTTCTGTTCATTGGGGTTGTCCATGTGGAAGTTGAGGTCACTGAGTAGGATTTAATCAGGGGATTTGAGAGCCTGGGGGGTGATGAAGTCTATGATGGCTTCAGTGAAGGGCGGTCAAGGGCCCGGTGGTCTGGAGATGATGGTGCCATGTAGCATGGTGTTGGGGCTGGTCTGGATCAAGAAGTGAAGGTGTTCCATGGTTGTTGTTGGGTCATCCGAGTGGGAGGTCAGGCGGAGGGTGTTTTTGTTCATGATTGCGATGCCTCCTCCTGGTCGGTTGGTGCTGTAATTGCGGGTGATCTTGTAACAATTAGGGCTGGCAGTAGCAATGTCTGGGTGATAGCTGGGGTTCGTCCAGGTTTCTGTGAGGAAGGTGACCTCAGGAGAGATGGAGTCTAGATGTCCCAGAGTTCAGCAGCTTCTTGGTGAAGGGAGGATGCAGCTAAGCTGGTCCAGACCTCTGTTGATCGGTTGGGTGGTGGGGGTGCTGGAGTGCGGAGGGGGGTCAGGGTGAAGCCGCAGTTGCGGTAGTAGAAGGGTCCTTGGGTGTCCTTCGGCGATGCGAGGTGGCCGGAGGCATGGCGTCCAGCATTGAGGGAGAAGAGTGTGCTGGCTTCTTATCAGTGGAAGGTCTGAGAACCAGGGTCCATGGCGCTGGGCACGGTCCAAGTGCAGACAGGCACAGACAGGCTTGACTTTGGACCACCTTTGGTGCACCTGTTGCGTGGCCATGCAGCGGCTATCATTAAGCAGTGGAGGCTGGACAGCTGGGAGGCAGGAAACGCTGGGAGTCGGAAGGGTCTTGGAGGGGGCAGGGCCACAGGGGCAGAAGACAGAGACGAAAGGCAGAATCAAGGCAGAAAAAGCAGGCACAGAGAGACAGAGGGCAGCCCAGCAGTAGAGCAGTGATACTCTAGAACTAGACCACCATGGATGAGGCACAGGCAGGAGCCTTACGGTGGAGGAGGGCCGTGAACTCTTGACCAGAGGGTCAGCAGCAGCAATGGGGACACAGCATTCTGGAGGAGCTGTGCAGGGAAGAGAGCAGTCCACTAGTAGGTCAGTGGACTGCACTTTCACTCCACAGCGGGCTCCATTAAGAAGTGTGCGGGGGCTGAACAGCTGGGAGGCTAGAAATGTGGAGAGCGGGAAGAGTCACTGGAGGGGGGCGGACCGCAGGGGCTCGCAGCAGCAGGGGAGAGAGGCAAACAGGCCAAAAAAGGAAAAAAGGAGAAAAAGAAGAATGCAGAAAAAAGCAGGCACAGAGAGACAGAGGGTAGCCCAGAAGCAGGGCAGTGGCCCTCTACCACTCGACCACCAGGGTTGAGGCACAGGCGGAAGCCTGCGGGTGGAGGAGGGCCTGGAACTCCTCCACTTTGCACTTTGTTAATGCTAACCGGTGCTATAGTGCTTCTGCTCACTCCTTAAAACATGGTATAATTGGTTTATATCTGATTGGCATATGTAATATAATGCTATTAGTGGGTCTGCAGCTTGAATGCAGTTTTAAAATGCGAATTCGACTTGGCAAAATAACCCCTTTACCAAGCCTTAAACTCCATTTTAATTACATATAAGTCAGCTCTAAGGTAAGCTTTATGTAGCCCATAGGGAAGGGTGCATTGGAAGTCAAAGAATGGACATGTACTTTTTACATGTGCTAGGCATGTACCTTTCACATGTGCTGGTAGTGAACAACTGACACATTTGTTTTTCACTACTGAGAGGCCTCCCTCTCACACAGGATAACATTGGGTTGCCTTATCACATTTAATAAGTACTCACATTTGCTTGGGAGCAGGTAAGGACTTCATGTTTGGTGCCTGAGAAATTGTAATTTAAAATCCTTTTTAATTGTAAAGTCACACTTTAGGTTACAATTTTAAAATAACAATTTTAGAAAGATGGCATTTTCCTAACCTAACAATTTGGTGTCTTCAGCTTGTTACTGGGTCACATTACTGTGTGTAGTTAGCAGTTGGACTTTGTTTATTCTTCCCAGACAGCCACAAAATAGAGGAATTAGGTGTTCCTTGATGGGCCATCACTGGCTGAATCAGGTGTAGAGCTGGGCACAGACCAACTTGCAAATGAATAGGCTGTGCCCAGCCTTCCCTCAAAGGACTTGTCACCACTGCATTGTTTATGCAGCCAGCCTGGAGCTAGAGCTGTGGAGTCATGAAACACCAAGTACTTCAAAGAAAATTCTCTAGAAACTTCTACTGAAAAGAAGAACAGATGTAAAGATAGGACACTCAGACCCACCCTTCAGTTTGCTTTCTGGATCTGCGGCAGGACTCTCAGAGGACTGCCTACTACTGACACCTACTGTGTACTCCAGAAGACTGCTTTGATGCACCTAGACAGACTGCTTTACTTTCTGAAGCCTGCCTTAAACCCCCAGCGGCCTGCCCTGCTGCTTGAGCCTTGTTCCACTTCTTGAACCCAGGACTACCAGAGTGACACCAAATGCTAGTTGGCTGGCCTCCTGATCAGAGCCTCAGGGACAGAAAACGCTCCAAACATGATGAACCCGCACCTGGTTACAGACTGAGTGAGTCCTGAACCCCCTAGTGGTGCCCTTCCAGTCTTGAACACTTGGTGATGGTGTTAAAGGTGCCCAGAAAGTCCAAATCCCAAACTTGGGGCTTAGAAAACGTTTAGCAAAACACTGCTCTGAGAAGCGAGTGGAGACATGGACAAATCTGCGCACCTCTCCCCCCAAGGTGCATCACAACAGCTCCTACTATTTTATTCTCCATAGCAGGAAATCCTGTTCAGCATTCCTTTGCAGAAGGGGTTGATGGCCTTGTAGAGTCTTCTTCAGCAACAGCCTCCAGCTTCATCCTGCTGGAGATTTTTGACGTCCAAAAAAGAGACTAAGTCTGAACAGCGAAAATCTTCCCTGCAACTTCATCCAGTAGCTCCCTAACAGCAACGATTGCTCCTGCAGCCATGACAAGCTGACCTTCTACAGTCTCAGAAACATTTTGCTGAAATTTCTTTTAAGTCTTAAGGTAAGTGTCAACCGGTCCCAATCCACTTTCTTTATACGACCCACGCTCCAATTTGGGTGGCCATGTTTTTCACCTTTGACCCAGTTTTACATGACTAGATGTCCACGGTTGGCACTTTGATCTTTTAGGCGCTAGTTTTTACCTTACAATTTGATAATTCATAACTCCGGTTTTGCTGCCTGGATTTTTGTCAGTTTGGTGTGCAATAAATTATTAAAATGTCCTCTATTCTAAATTGGTGTGGAATTATTCTTGTGTTGTGCTTTCACTTTATTACTGTTTGTGTGCTGCATAATATTTTACAAATTGCTTCTAATTTAAGCCTGACAGCTTTTGTAGCAATCTACTAGAGGGTCAAGCACAGGTTATTTTTGGTTTTGCTTGTGTTTCACCCTGACAAGAATTGTAGTTTTTTTAGTAGGGTTTCACCCCCTCAACAAGTAACCCTATTTCTAGCAGATGATATTCTCCATTCCATGCAATTTTACTCTTACTTGCACAATACTAATGAAGATTTACTGCAGAGTAATGGTAAAATAGCCGATAACGTATCATTACCCCACTACCATTCAACTTGTAATCAGATATAGAATAGCTTACATATGACATTTAAATTCCACATCCACTGTCATGGCATCAATGTCCTCTCCTACGCTGACAACACTAATCTCATTCTCTGTCTCACAGACAAGATGTCCAGTACATGGATCAAGTTCAATACCTGCATGAATGATATTGCCCACTGGATAAGGATTAACTGTTGGAAGCTGAATACTGAAAGGACTAAACAGTTATCCTCTGGAAGAGCACTTCTCCTGGGACTCCACCTGGGGCCGTATTACAGAAGTGCCCCGGGGGCACAGTGAATGTTTGGGCCCGCTTTGTGAACCCTCTGGGCACTTTGGTATTAATGAAGAGCCGCAGACACTTGTCCCCACATTATGTGTGCCAGCGCTATCATCAGAAGGAATTCCTCATTTGCACCTCTGGAGGGGGAAAGAGGGTCTCATAGATCCCCCAACATCCCCTTGCAGGCGGGTGTAGTCACTAACTGCACCCACCTGCAAGGTGATCAATAATCTTCCTTAAAAGTGTAGGCGGTTTGGTACCTGCACTGTAAAACATGGAGCGGCTACAAAGCTGCTGCTCCATTTTGCACATGAAAGTCCTGCCCCAGGGCAATGCAAGTTTGCGACTGCCCTGGGATAAGCGCATTCATCCTAATATGGCACATTTTCCTTGTCTGCATCTGGTGCACCTTTTAAAAGATGCACCTGATGCAAACATTGAAAAAAGGCTGTTTGTATGATATGACCCCTGGTGCTCAACAGATCTAGGACTGACACACACCCACACCAAGAAAATCAGGATCGCCATCAACAGCAAATGTAACATGACTATCCAAGTCAATGCCTTCATGGCCTCATGCTACCATATCCTGAAGATGCTGAGCAAGATTTTCAAATGGATCCCAATCAGCAAACGCAAAACTGTCATGCATGCTCTCATCACAACAAAGCTCAACCGTAGAAATGCCCTCTATGCTGGGGTCGAACAAAATACTCACCAAAAGGCTGCAGACCATTCAGAACTTTCACGGCCAGAATCGATCTCAACCTCCCAAGCCAGACTCACATCCCACCACATCTGAGGAACTTCCATTGGCTACCCATGCACAAAAGAGCACAAGTCAGACTCCTTACCCACACTTTCAAGTCACCACATAACACTGGCACAGCATACCTCAACAATCACATCTGCTTTCACAAACCTTCCAGGCACCTCCACTTTTTCGGACTCCTACTTGCACATATTCCAAGCATGCCGAAAACCATCCCCGGTTTTCGAGCCTTCTCCTATATTATTCCTAAATCTTGGAATGACCTACAGCTCCACAAGAGTCTTCTCCTCATTTCTTGAATTCAGCAACAAGTTGAAGACCTGGCTTTTCAAGTATTCTCGCGAAGCCCTGGGTTTGGTTAGACTCACGCCTGCTCAGTGCCAGGATACCCCTCCGGTTGATAGTATGCTCTACAAACAGCATGACAGAACATCATTGTTGAATTTCTTGCACCATTTACTAATGTCTTAAAAGGTTAAAGGAGTCAGTTCGGTGTACCTGTTAGTGTTAAAGTAGATGTGTGGTGCTGCTATTTTCTAAGTAATATGTTTAAGTAGGTTGTGCTACAAAGTTAATCTACAAAATTATCCCACGAATATTTGGTGAAAAGGTGAATCTTGAGTTGAAAAGCCTTGCTAAAGTCCCGAATGTTACACATACGCGCCGGCTAGCATAGTGTGCTAGTTGAATAAGAACTAGAACACTTTGCCGACCCTTATGCTCAACTATTCTATTTAAGTACATAATGTTCTAGAATAAACCTCTCCAGCTTCCCAAAAATCAATAGTGGGTGATAAACAGAGTACAATACGAACAGCTATGCCTACCACAAGTGCCATGAAAAACATTATCCCTAGGTTTAGCTAAACCAAATAGAATAAATACACGAAAGAATAAGAAACTACAAATACAAAATACAGGTAAGAATGCAAAAAATACGAGCATATATAAAAGGCAAACTTCTAATGCAAGGAAAGCATTGTTTGCTGTAACTATAAACCAGGAACATATATTTGTCCACTTTACAAGGTCAATTGCAATTACATTATTTGCTAGATGATGTGAATTTCGCTTGTCTGTAAGAGTAGTCGAGGCACAAACTGCAAATGACCACGCAAATAATGCAGCCAGAGTACACACCATATGCCTCTAATGATCGGGCTAAGCAAACTTTGGGAGCATTTATGAACAGCAACATCTCCCTCTCAGTACACATTTGCAAACCGATCTCTGCTGTTTGCAAATGAATTAGCAAGCTTGAAAAGTCGATTCAGCCATCTGTTTTGAAAGGAAAAAACGAACTACTGCGTTTATATTTTTTGTACTATCAGAAGCTGGCAATTATTTTACAATTTAATTCCGCAACCGTTAACCCAAATCTGACAGTTCATTTAAACATTTACCAAATGTGGTTGCAACTGTTTTGCACGACTCTACATTAGAAAGTGGAATATGTTTATCGGTTACGTTTTATTTTGATCTTTCATGAATGTTGAAAAACTATTTTAAAAGGAATAAACCCGCGTATAGATGCATGGCAAACCAGGTGTAATAGAGGGTGGCGACACTGGAATTAGTCACGAGTGGGGTAGAAATTCTGTGGAAGGACCACGGATGAGTCCTGATTAAGGCACGGTGAACTGACCAATGGAGTTACAAGATTGAGGATGAGAGTGGCGGGAGAAGCATCTGTGGTCTGGGTAAGGGAGGTAGTTAAAGATATGGGCCTCATTCACAAAGTAAACCTGCGCAATGGGTAGTAAGTTTACACATTTGAGTAAGTTTACTACCCATTGGTACTAGTATAACTTTAACAATAACAAGTAGGATCTAGATAGATACACTAATATCCTTATGCTAAAATGTTATTCACGAGTGGTCTCTAGCGGATGACTACTTCTGTGTCTTCCGCCGTCCATGACTGAATTAATGACCTTGATGCCCCACTCGTCATCATGCATATAGCAGTCCTATCCTAGCGCCCATAGTCATAGTATTCATAGATAGAGTATCGCTTTAAGAATGGGCGGTACAAACCTCAGGACGTTTCAGATAGGCGGAGCCTATTCAGGAAATAAAAGAGTGCAGTCAGTTGCACTATAGTTAACCATTCCTGCCGAAACGAGGAGTCGAGGGAGATCGAAGCGCCATAGAACCGTAACCAAGGTAAGACCTCGGCTCACCACGCGGAAACCCCAGACTAGCTTTAACGTTATTCCGCAACCCGCTTTTGACAGTATGGAGCCTTTTTGTTGAGCTCCACTCTATTTCCTGCTAAGACCCGTTTGCGGAACGCTAACTTGTAGCTGTTTTCATTTCTCTTCTAAGTCCGTTTTGAGACTTGCTAAATCTGGTTCCCCCTCTGTTGGTATACCTCTCTATCTTTAGGGAACGTATTGTGACCGAAATAAACAGCAGAGGCGCACAACAACAGCCCCCAAGGAACACGAGCGGTTTAAAAACACGCAACGGCTTTCAGTGCCGCGTCACGTTTAAAGCACCATCAGTAGCTGTTCAGGATCACAGCTGTTCACACAGCTGTTCAGGATCACGCCTGTTGTGACAAATGTAAGAGACAAAACGTAAACACCATTATTTTAACAAAGATCTGTAGACCATTAGAATGTTATTCCAAGAGCACACTAAATTTACAACGATGATTTCATTTTAGCTATAAACATCTTTGTGTACCAACTGCCATATGACGACTGAAATGGATCTGAACGCTTGAGATCTCCCTCCCTTGTTTTTAAAAAGAGATGACGAAGAGTAGCGATAGGTGGTAGTAAGATGGAGGCAGTGAACACTGACTAATCAGGTGAGATTTGTACCTAGCATAATCAATAAATTGAAAAAGAAAGAATCATGTGTACCCTAGGTGAACTGTAATAGTAATTTAAATATGTTGCTTCCCTTTGGATAGTTATCACATACCGATTCCGAACTTTAAGAAGGAAAGGTGCCTTACTCCCTACAACTACTTTGTATCCTTCTGGTTATTAGTCATTTTAGGTAAGCAGAGTTATTGAAAATAGCATAGCCTAATAAAATGCAAAAAGCATGCTTTTGTCTAATTCCGTATTTGATATTAGTTTAAATCTTTATGAACTCAGTGAGTTACTGGCGCTACAGCAACTTTGAAATATTGATTTGTTACCCTTTTTTAACCCCTTAGATAAATAGATACGTCTCCCTCAATAACCACCTACTCCATACTACCTATATCCTTAACTTGTCTTCATATAACTTAGTTAAATAACATAAACTGGGCATAACTCTATATAGATCCTCCTTTATGCTCAAACTAACAAAAATGATTTGTTAGATAAAATACATAGGGAATAACAAAATAGGCCTGGGACTAAATAGTTCTCGGTAATAGTTAAGGTGACCTTTCGAGAATATTAGACTTTTTAGAATGACACACCAACTTCTATGAAGTTACAGCGCATGTCTGCAATTTAAATGCTAAGGATAGAGTCCTGTTTGTGAATAATTATGAAATGTGAAATATGTATGTTCTTCTCCAACTACTTTCCTAAATGTGTTTTGTATCACTACATTAGTCTGGCTGAGATACTTGATTAATTTAAAAAAATAATTTTACTGTTTATAAGAAAGCAATGCACTGTGATTTTTAACTCATTTAAATATCATCATTGTATATATCTTTTTGTCTAGAAAAATTGGCTGAACATCCGTTTTTGTCCTGATGAAGACAAATGAGTTTGTCGAAACGCGTTGACACACGACACACAGCCATATTCTCCACAATCAGAGAATATTACTGAAGAAAAAGAACCTTTTTTAAATTCTGTGAAGTCTTTCATAAATTCTGAGAACAATCAAATGAACTTCATGTTATAATATGTCTATTGTGTAATTTATTTAATTTTATGTATACGTTTATCTTCTATATTTATATTAAAGTATATCTTTTTTGATATCATTACAGTCCATTGCAGTAATCATTTTATTACATATTTTGCGTATTTGAATATTGTTTCCATATTCAGCCAGCTTTTGTATTTCTAGCCTGCCTGGGTATTTACCTTTACAAAAAAAAAAAAAAAAGATACTACCCATTGGTATTCACAAACTTCGACTGAAAGGTACCACTAAAAAAAATAAAAAAATCGCAAGTACAGCACTATACATGGTCTTTCATTGGTACTGCAAAAACCTTCCACAAAAAAGTAATGGAGGAAGGATCTTAATATAAAACCGCATAGGAAAATTCAGTTCAATTACTTAAGTAGTTAAAATATCAACAAATATAAATGTAAGTTAAAAACCTTTCTAAAATCAGTAGATATTTATTATTTATTTTAAAATTATTTTAATTACCCATGTTGAATGCAAACATAGTCTAACAATAAATGGTATAAAACATAACTTAATGAATACTAATTAATTCTATTCATCACTTTCATGAATTATTATTGCATATAAATACTTCTTTATTGTTCTTTTGGAGGGAATTCATTTATTAATTTAGTCTTAAAAAAATAATTCTAACATCATGTCATTCTTGTCATGGCAACAAATTGAACATGTTTGCAGATAGCCTTTAACATAAGCTATACACTTTGCCACCAAGAATATTCTTATTGTTGCTAAAGTGTTTTTTAGCAATTCCAGGATGCCCAGCCTCTTGTCAGCCATGAAGCCAATTCATAGCCAATTTATGGCCTGTTGACTTAACAGATCATCCGATGGTAAATTCACAGCTTTTCAATGATACAAGCATCCATTTCTTTTTTTGTTCTTATAACCAAACCTCTATAGAAAGTGATCCACTCTATGTACTTTAATCAAGAATTAAACTATATTAATCTGTGAAGGGGGTCGAATAAACAAAATATGACTATGGACCAACTATGTTTATTCCCACCCTGTCAAATGGAACACCTACAACTGGTAGAGGCACTAATGATGTTTAAGTCTTTCATCCCATCTTATCACTCATCTGGCAAGTCAGACAGTTTCTACAAAACCACTGTGTGTCTCTGCGCATCCCTGGCCAGTAGCAGAGAGGGTCTAACTTATCCTGGGGTTTTCCAATCCCTAAGTGTCCTGCTAAGGACACTTCATGGGCTAGTGACAACAGGACTTTCCTGTGCAATAATGGAACCACTAGCCTCTTGCTAGTACATGGCTAACGGTTCACTCTAAAGTAGACCATCCTCCCAGCCCATATAGTGTTCCCCGGACACCCCTTTGCTGATCTGATCCTGGGCATCCTTCCAAAGTCCCTCAAGCACTCTTCTTGTGCCTTCCAGAAATCTTCCCGGGTAGGCCCTCCTACAGCTAACAAACCCTGAAACTCTGGAAGCAACCCAGACTCCAGCTCAAGGCTCACCTCAGGTCTCTCATCATCCTCTCTCTTTGGAGCAGAAGTGATGACCTCCATGGGCTTCCCAGGGTCTGCCCTCTCCTGCAAACAACTATGTCCTGGTCCCTGCAAATCAGAGATGATACTAGTCTCAATATAAGACTGTGGTGCATATTGTGCGCTGGCCAACACAGCTGACATTGTCCAAGCCATAAGAGCTTCTGGTCCAGATACCAACCCAGGGGCAATCAAATAATTACCCAAGAGACATCCAGCTCCTTCCTTTTCCCTTACCCTGACATTAATCATGGCTATCTTGTCATTGAGCTCAATCTTAACTTTGGCAAGAGGATACTCCACACCTTCTCCTCTGGGTACCAATCCTGTATCCTTGGTTCCAGGGAGTATCTCCTCAGACTTAAGGTACTTCCTCTTAACCATAATACGGACTTCCTGCAGTCCCATTCTGTTAGGATGCATGTACTTCAGAGCATCTGGGTCCCTCTTCCAACTGTCCATAGATACTAGGTTGAGCGCAACCGGTCCTTCTCTAGGTACCTTCACCCAAGTGTAACATGCTTACTATCACAGATGTAACTGTGCCACATTTCTTCTCTTGACATTCACTCTTGTAATTTCCGACGCTGTGGTACTTAAAACAAATCACCATTTTGGACTTAGAAGGGCTTTCTTATCTTCCATCCTCATGATGCTCCTTCCTTGACACACTATTACCATTCCCCTTTTTCTTAGGCCCTCCTCAAGTCCCATGAACATTATCCTGGGCCATATCCTCTTGTTTGGAACTAGTCTATGAGGAGGACTTTTCCTCCTTTGGCTTAGAACCATTTTGCTCCACCCCTTTGTGAACCCTGTTAGCTAACCACTTATCAGCTAGCACTGCAGGTTTTGTTGGATCCCTCTCTGTCAGATCAGACAAGTATTGTTTAAGGGGGATAGAGAATTCCTCCTACAGCCCCTTTGTCACCATCTACTGGTTAAGGGACAGAAAATCCTTGGCCTCCATCCCTCTTAGCCACTCATTCCAATCATGCAATGCCCCATGAATTCAAGTCTCCAAAATCACTGGGTTGCAACAGAAAAGGGTTTTTTCTTTATGTTCATAAGCTCTTATAGAAGTCAGAACATTCTTTCACACTTAAGAAAGGGCTTTTGTGGCTCATTCTGATGGCAAATAGGGCTGTTTGAAAGTGGTATCCCTCTCCTATTTATGAGCCATAGAGGAATGTATCAATAATTGTGACCTGCAATTGTGGTTGCCACCATGGATCAGATTCAAACTTCTCAAAGGGGTTCCTATCTGATTTGCAAAGGGGAAATGGCACCCTTTGAACCCCTTTCCTTTTGGAAATCTTTAAAGCTTCATGGAAGGTTGGTAGTGGTTCACAGTACTCCATTAATATTAACCCTCATCAGCAATTCCACTTTCAAAAGTTGGATCCAAGATCTGAATGTGGGCCGTGTTAGATCTGTCATCCTGTGGGTGGTGTTCCATAACTGTTTGCTTTTTGCCTTCATGTTTTGCTAAAGCTTTGGCCTTGTTGCCCCTATGACTCTGAGCACTTACCACTGCTGACCAGTGCTAAAGTGCCTGTGCTTCTGCCATAAACATATATGTAATTGGTGTACACATGATTGGCATTTTTGATCTACCTGTAAGTCCCTTGTAATGTGGAATACCATATACTGCGGGTCTGTAAGTTTAGTGCTACTATTAGGCTTTCAGCACTGACTGTGCTACCCACAGAAGTAGCCTTTGAAACCTGTCTCAGGCCTGCCATTACAGTGTCTGTGTGTGCAGTTTACTGCCACTTTGACTTGGCATTAAAACCACTCGCCAAGCTTTAAACATCCTTTGTATTGCACATAAGTCACCTTTAAGGTATGCCCTAGGTAGCCCTAATGGCAGGGTTCTCTGTAGGGAAAAGACAGGACATGAACTTTTAAGTTTTACATGTCCTGGTACTAACAAACACCCCAAATAGTTTTTCACTACTGTGAGGCTTGCTTCTATCATAGGCTAGCACTGGGAATTCATCAATACTCTTTTAAGCTGTAGTTTCTGATCAGAGAAGAGTGGTTAGATTATGTTTTGTATTTTTGGAATGATAATGTTAAATCCTTCTTTCTGGTGCAGTTGGATTTAAAATTACTGTTTTAGCCATGCCACTTTTAGAAAGTAGGTATTTCTCTTTATGTACTGCTCTGTGTACCTTGCAACCTGTCTCCAATACACATCTGGCGTGGGTGACGACTACACTTTGTGCATTCCCTCTAGACAGCCACAAGCACAGGAAGGCTAGGTGTCTGAGTACCCACCTACATACATTTGCATTCTCATGACCCTGCCAGGGCAGAATGGAAGGGAGTAGCCAGCACTTCATTGAATAGGTAGTATCCTGCCCCTGCACAAAGGGCTGATTTACCCCCCATAGATACCCTTGCAGACAAGGCTGAATTGAAAGGATACTTGTGCACTTCAAAGACCACTCTTAGAAGTCAGTCCCACTTCAAGGGCACTTTTGGGTATACGTATCGGGTCTCTGACCCCCTAAAACTGACACCACTGGACTTGTAACTGAACCTCTGCCAGACGAGCTGCGGTGCTTCTTAAAGGTCTCAACTGGACTGCTGCTCTCTGATTTTGCTGAAGGAGAGCTGGACTCTGCCTTTTCGCCAACTGGGCTCCAAAAGGTTTGTTGGCTTGCCTTCTGTTGCTTGACACTCAGGGATATCAAAGTTTCTACCTTTGCTCCTGTGCCTGGCTCACTAGAGGTAGCCCAGATACTTGTAACATGGACTTTGATGCAGTGCCTGTCTATGTGTACCAGAACAGGTGCATCGACCCGGTTGTGGGAGTAGAACCCAGTTCATTGCTCTCAGAAGCAACACCACGCATAGAGAGAGTGATGCTTCAGAACTTTACATCGCTACAGCAGCAGTTTCGAGACATTAATGCATCCCTTCACTGTGTGGAGAGCCCCTCACATTGCTCTATGGAGCCAACACATCGTGTCCCAGCATCTCGTCAGCAGAACTGACGCATCGCAATCAGCTCGTGGAGGAAATTGTTGCCTCCTCGACTCGCGGGACCAGAATCTCATGACGCATCCCGCTGTTGCTAACACAAAAGGTACTTTCTTCACCAGGGCCAGCGTGGATCCTGTAGCCAGCCTGAGCTCTATCGAGGTAGGTACAAACTTTGACTATGCCCTGGTCCAGTGCGACCATATAACCAATTTTTAGTGCTATTTTCTGCTAAGCGCTAAACTGTATTTATTCTTTTGAAATTCGATATTTCAACTTGGTCTTGTGTTGTTCAGCATATCATAACCTATTTTTCTAAACCTGTATGGAGTCTCTTTGTGGTATATTCATTGTGTTACTGTGTGCGTTTTACACAAATACTTTACATATTGCCTCATTAGATAAGCCTGACTGCTCTGTGCCAAGCTATTAGTGGGTGAGCATAGGCTATCTTTTAGTGCATACTTAGCTTACCCTGACTAAAGTGGTGGTACCTGCCTGCCCTGGGTGCATACATCAGCCAACCAGGAATACAAGTTCTAAAATTGGTGATCAGCAGTGAGGATGGGACTTGTGTTTGTGCAATGCCATACAGTAGCTCTTTGTTCACTACATCTCAATACTGAGACAAATCAAGACTTTTTTCAATTCTCCCTAAATTGACATCATTGATTTTTCTGAAGTCTTTTTGCACTAGTCACTTTTTTCTACAATATCCGTGGCCTTACCTGGCAAGATGGAATTTGAGCTGGCAAATCTGGATACCTACATAGTAGTTCAACTCAAGGGGCTCTGCCAGGAGAAGAGGTTGTTCATTAACGGAAGTGCCAAGGCGGCAGATCATCAAACAGCCTTAAGAGCATGGGTAGCAGCCCACTAGGCTGGTTCAGAGGATGAGGAGGAGGGGTATTAGTCTGAGGAGGATTTGGAGCAGGACCTGTCTGTATGTCTTGTCATGGAACCTACTGAGGGAGAGGATAATATCCTCCCCGGAAAGAGAGTCCCCCCTAGGGAGGAAGCATTGTGTCTTTAAGGAACCTGTCTCCAGAGGATCTGTTGGACCAAAAGGGAGGAGAGAAAACTGAAACAAGAGCTTGCCACATTGCAGCAGGTGCAGAAACTTGCTCTGGCTGAGAAGAAACAGGTCACAGATGAGATGAGACTAGCCATGGAGTAGAGGAATATGTCTTATGAGCTCAGTCTCAGAAAGCTAGGCATTATAGCCCTTTAATGGGGTTCAGCAGCAGTAAGGGTGGCAGCATACCTGTAGCATCTGCTACAGAATCAAGAGTCAGAATCCAAAGGATGGTCCTCAGCCATGTTGTGGGGGATGACATAGAAAAGTGGTTTACAGCCTATAAAGTGGCTCCAAGAGTGCATAAGATCCCGGAAGAGTCCTGGGGTGGTGGTTTTTTGAGGTACATGCCTACAGTGGGGAGGGGTATGCTTCTCACACTAGATGCAGAGGACCAGACAATTTACCGTGCAATGAAGCCCATCTTGGATTGTAAGTTTGGGCCAGTCACAAGATCACATCATACAGCTGGGTGGACTATTTAGATAACGCAAGCAAGGCATTGAAGGGCTGGGTGAGGGGCAGTAAAGTAGATGAATATTCAGGGATATACAACTTGATTTTGAAGAAGCACATGCTTGATCTTTGTTTTACAGAGCTGCACCAACAATTGGTTGATAGTAAGCATTCTGATCCCAGGTACCTTGTTAAGGAGGCGGACATCTGGGTCTGCAGCAGAGTGTCCAAGAAAGCATCTATGAGGGAACTTCCAAAAGGGTGAACAGAGTTCCGGAAAATTCGTGATCTCATCCCAGAGGAGTCCCAGAGAACAGTGATACAGTCTTTGGTGGTCGTGCGCCTAGACTACGGGAAATCTCTATTCATGGAGTCACCCAAATACTTGTTGAATAGACTGCAGTTGGTACAAAATGCAGCAGCCTGGTTACTCAGAAGTATACCTAGCTATGAAACAGCGAAAGAGGCTCTGAAAACACTCCACTGGCTGCCGGTACAGGCCAGGGTCAAGTTCAAGGCACTGTGCATAGCACACAGGGCCTTGAACGGAAAAGGGCCCTGATCACACCCTACACACCGGAAAGAGCCCTAAGATCCTCCTCAGATCAGCTAGCCAAAACTATAAGGATTAGGCGATCCAGATGGGGAGGAAGATATTTCACGCCAATACTTTAGAACTCCATGCCTATAGAACTAAGATTTCTTACAGATGAGATTGCCTTCAGACGTGGCTATTCCCAGGTTGAGTCACTGGTATTCGCTCTCTCCTGCTCTGTAGCACTGGGAAGCCCTTGGGCAGCTATGCGCTCTACAAAACTCATAAACATAAAACACCAGAAGGAGGGGGGTGATAAAAGATAGTTATATAAATGTCCACAAACAACTCATAGGGGAAAGGGCCTGGTTCTCATTCCCAATCTGGCCACCAGAAGAAAAACTACCCTGGCAAAGGTCAACACCTCAATCCTGTTAAGTGCTATGAGTGCTACAAGTATAGACACTACACGGGGGATCCCATGTGTTAAAAAAAACCACACACTCCCACAGGAGAAAAGATTCCAGGGCAGGCTAATGTAGTGCTGGGGCAGGAGTTTGTCCTGGTGGATGGGGTTGCCCTAGTGTCCCTTGGTGACAGTGAGATGGTTCCTAAGATCCATGTATCCACAAATACTACAAACTATAGGCAATGGGTCACCATCAATGGGTAGGGTGTGAAGGCTATGAGGTGTACAGATGACAGTATGACTATGGTTTCACAAATCGGGCCATCTGAGGCCCCAACCATTCCTTACCTGCTCCTTGTGGTTGCTGGCTGGGGTTGAACTCGGTCCCCCAGCGTTCTGTGTGGCACGGGATGTGGGGTAAGCCCTCCCACTGCTGTAAGGTGCCCTTCCTGTCCCACAGAAGGGGGTTTCACAAAGTAGGTTGTCCGAGGCCCTGACGATTCCTTACTGCTCCTTGTGGTTGCTGGCTGCGGTGAGACTTGGTCCACCAGTATTCTGTGAAATGCAGGAGGTGGGGTCAGCCCTCCCACTGCCATAATGACACCTTTCCTGTCCTGCAGCAAGGGACATTCGCAGGCCAAGGCCTTGACTGCACTTGCCCATCATTGCCCGGAAAAGGCCACTAGGCATTTTCTATGGAGTTCTTTGGAGGAAGGTATTGTACCACTCTAAATTTATAAGTGACTTTTCCTAACCTGAACAAGTGGTGAAGACCGTCCCCAGCATTTGGTATGAGACTCTAACAGCCAGGAGCCACAGCCCCCTATTGATTTGAAGGGTCCTCCAATGCTATAACTGTTCGATTGTTCCATTTGATTTGTTTTGTATTTTAGTGTTTTCCACAAAGAGTTTTTTTTGGCCTTGATTGTATAGTTTTACCTTTGTAGCCTTTCAAAGTGGCACAACAAAGGCATCATTGTCATGTTTGCTAAGCTATGATTTCTAGTGGGTTGCCACTTGCATGTGGAGTAGAGTGTCTATAGATTCAATGGTTAAATCTGTTAAAGTTGAATATGTCTTCTTTTCCTTACTCTTCATAAGACTCATTTAAATCGATATGAGCAAGCGTTAAGCCACTAATGTTCCCTCAGCCTCGGCCATGCCTGCACAACAATTGATTCCTTTGTATTGCAAGCGGTAAATGTTATCACTAAAGAAATCGATATGGCAGAACAAAGCCTATCCTTAGGAAATGGAGAATGGAGGGGGGGAAAGCCACAGACGATGTTGTTTAGACATCGGATCCCGAGTCGCAGCGAGGGGAACCTTACAGTTTTTGTGTGGCAAAAGGCTCATTTAATCACCCAAACCAAGCGCTGCCTCTATACCTTCCTTCTGATAACTGAGTTTCCACTGTCCACCATCCCACACTCAAGAGTAAGACAAAGGGCAGGATGGTCACCACGATGAATTGTGGTAAACCTGTACCATTACCAGCAACCCTGAAGCACACTCAGGTAGCGACATGTCCAAATCCCTCCTTGGAGTCCTACTGGGCACCTTTAATAGTACGAATAGTATCTAAAATGGAGGATTTATTGATTCCTATCAGAGATAAGTTAGATCTCCTGATTGTGGAAGTGGAACAGATTACAAATAATCATTTTAATCCACCCTCAAGGGGCTTGAGGGGTGTGCCCCTGACAATCCAGGACTAGCAACTACAACACACAAAATGCCAGGATCAAATATAGATACACCTTGACATCACTCAGAGAGGCAACAAACAGCAGGAAGTCACAGGCTGTAGGAGGCTAGCACTGTGACCAAGACACATTCTATGGACTGTGCACATCTACCTGCTGCCATGACCCATATGAGGAATACGGTGAAGTGACCATTTGAGAACATAGCCCATTTAACACAGTGATACCCCGCACTTTGAGCCAAAGTCTTCAGTTTACAACTCTGAAAAGGCCAGTGGTGATAATAACGTGGGTGCTCATGCCGCTATGTGCCTACCACCAGAATGCTGTCCATATGTGGCAGTTTTAGTTAATATTGTCCCCCCCCCTTGCAGCCAGATCAAAAAGAATCCCATGACTCGTTGAAGAATAGAGTGGTACACTGGCTTCAGAGGAATTGCCAATTCCCCATAGGTGGTGCCCAGCAAATTCTGCTTACTAGGAGGCTAAGGTGGGTTGGCCCCTGTAGTGACAGGGTAATTTTAGTCTATTTTCAGACTGGTGGTGACTATAATCCACTACCATTTCAGTCCTAGTTGCATTTGCGTTTATTGGTAGGGCTTGACTATGTGCTTTGACAGGGTTTAGTGCCTTTTATAGTTTACTCGGGCCTACAGTCCCGAAAGCTAGAGAGAAGCCATTTTGTATTCCTGCCTCGACTGATAGAGGTGCTTGCAGGGTAAAGGTAATGTTTAGGATTCATCCTGTTGTTCGCTAGAGAGGAACCGGTCAAGACTGGCCCTTATCGAAGGAATGTGTTTGTCTCCCCGGCTCTAGACGCAATACGCAGGTGGTCACTGTGGAAGGCGGAGGGAGCTGGGGACTGGGACAGGAATTCGGTGGGAGACGGCCTAATACCGGAATTTTCCATAGAGAAAGAGAACTCTATATTATCAAGGAGCGAGTAGGGAAGAGAGAGAGAGCAACGTGTGTAGAAGACCGAAGAAGTTGGTTCGAAGGCTGGTGCATAGAGATTGATACCATCAGCTAATTGAAATCCTGAAGTGAAGAGAGAGAGTGATTGAAAATACTTTAGTGACATCATACAGGAGTGGCAGAGACTAAGTCCAGAAGAGGGTTCGAGTATCCTGGAACCATGGCAGCGTAGATGAGGCGTAGCGTTGCAGACGTGTATTCGTGAGCCATAGAGGGAGAGCAGAGTCCTGATTGTATAGAAGAGAACGAGAGAGAGAGCAATCGGCTCCGCTGCTGAGATGGAAAGACACACGTCTAAGGTGAGGCGTTCTGAGCTTAGTGTAGAATACATTTAATTATGCACCTCTATTCCCCTTTAGGTTATAGGTACTTAATTCATTTGTCTTTTGCTCATTCTGTCATGTTTGATTGTAGAATAAAGATTTAATGACCAATATCTTTAAATGTTGTTTTCATGAATGAGATTAACTTTTCCTTTTAACCAGGTGCTGACATACAGAAGGATGGGATATGCCCCTCTGCAAAGGTAACTGATGATTGGGGGAGAGTGAGAACTTCATTTGAGAAATACCTCTTAAAGGTAAATCCCCATTAGTTATCCCCATTAGTGTAGATCGTCGGGTGACGTTAAAGATATCGTCGAGTGACATTAAAGAGATCGTCGGGGGACGTTAAAGATATCGTCGGGTGACGTTAAAGAGATCGTCGGACGACGTTAAAGATAAGAGTCTTACGGGACTATAAATATAGAAGATATCGTCGGGAGACGTTAAAAGAATATAAAATGAGGTAAATATAGGATAAGATATGGAATCCATTAGGTGTTAGTGGTATGTTTGATTATACAGGCTTGTAAATAGCTTCCTTTCACTTTCTCAGGTGAGTATTCTAGATATCCTGTAAATAGTGGCCTGAGAAGAGTGTTGTTACGTGACGACTGGGTTAGCCACGGTTGATGAGCTGCCTGTCCTGAGAATCCGATCGTTACATTTGGCGTCACAAACCTTTACGATTGTAGGGAGCGGGTGTTTCTCTGTGATTCTGTATGAGGGTTCGTTGGTTCTCGCCGTGAGCGATTTTGTATATATTTTATTGATTGTACATTTTTTGTTTGCTCTTGTGTATTTGTTAAGATGGTATAATGTTTTCGAGGAAATCGAAGCCGTCTTTTCAGTTGCCTTTGGAAATTCCTGGTTGGGAGTCAACTGCTTATGAAGCGCTTGCTCATGAATGGGCTAATTCTACTGGTTTGAGTGAGAACTGGAATTCATGTTTGGAAGATGCTGAGCCAGCTCAGGTGATTGCGTGTTTGCAGAAAGTTCCGGTGGCGAAAGGCGAAGAGCTTTCCATATTGGGACGTAGAGGTTGGATTTTATTGAATGCGTACAGGCTTGTACATGAGAAGTGTTCTCGATTACAGCGTGAGAATAAAACCTTTGAGGGACAGATTGTTCAGGTTCAAAATGATGTTACTCTTTTACGATGTCAGAATAAATTGCTTGCTGACAAGTTAGAAACGTATCAGGCTGTAGCCGAAAGGGCTGCTGTGCGCATTGCGAAATACAAGTATCGACACAGACGTGGTAGAGTTAACACCAGAAAAGTGCGTATGGTTGTTGCAAAAGCAGGGCTCGATTGGAACCCTGACGAATGGGATGGTGATATTTGGAATTTGTCTGATTCATTTTCTTCGGCTGAAGAGAATGCTGCGCTTGCGCCTTCTCGCACTAGACGTCATTGTCATTCTAAAGATCGTACTGAGATTTCTCGACGTAAATTACAGGGCAACCCTAATGCTCCCCAGGGAATTCCTCTTGACAGCTTGGAGGATTATACTCAACAAGAATTAAATGATATTTTGGATAGGTTCCGGCAGAAGTCGGGTGAATCCTTGCTTACTCGGATGGTTCGCCTTTTTGATTTAGGTGCTTCAGGTATCTCATTGGATAAAGGCGATGCAGTGAAATGTTGTACTTTAAGTTCTGATCCTACGGTTCAGGAATGTTTCCGTAATTACAATAGCGATGAGTGATGCTTCTCAGCGATTGAAGGAGGAGGTTATGAAAACCGCTATCTTTTTAGGTACAGCGAATAGGTTAATGGATGGTTTGCTCAATGCATCTGTGAGAAACAGAATCATTCGTACTTTTCCTCCTGTGTACAAACCGGTGATGATGACTTTGTTAATTAATCAGACTGGTAACACTTTGTCTGAAGGGATTGAGGCTGTGCGCGAACTTGGTGATTTGGGTGAGTGGATTAAACCTGAACAACAGTCTCGACTGGAAGGTCGCACTAATGATTTAAGATTTTCTAGACGTGACATGTTTCAAGCTCTAGTAAAGGATGGTTAGAAAGCTGATGACATTCGTGATTTACCTAATATTCTGTTATGGGTTATGTTTCGCAAGCGTGGCCTGGACAGGAAGGAAGGAGCTAGAAAGGTCCGTAAACAGGACTTTGATTTCAATCATTCCGCTGGTAGTGGTGATGATGCTGTGCCACGTCAAGAGAGAGGCAGAGAGAGAGGGGGAGAGAGAGAGTGGAGCAGGACACAAGATGACTCGTCCCATTCCAGAAGAGAGCGAGAAAGAGACAGAGAGGAGAGAAGAGATCAGCCTGTACGCAGAGATGGGAGAGAGAGAGAGATCAATCCTCAGAGGTGAGATTGAGAGATAAAAGATCACGATCCCTTGAACGGAGATGACAATATTTTTCAAATGACAAAAATCCTTTTCTTGAAGAGAAAGGGTATGAACGAGAGGTGACATTACCTAAACGTTATGAGAGTCTTTATCCTGATTTGTCTCGGGCGACAGAACATAGTAAACGAGACTAGGAAGTAGGTCAAGCTTAGTCCAAAATTGGGCTCATAGAGATTACAGGCCTTATGTAGACATTGAAATTTATTGGAGACATCGAAATATATAGGGGCCCGACCATTGATGGATACTGGAGCGGAGGCCACTCTAATTTCTGGAAATCCTAAAAAGTTTAAAGGACAAGGTTACACGATTACTGGATTAGGTGGTAAAGAAACCCCCGCAGTACAAACTAAACTTGAATTGAGAATAGGTAGGAACCCCCGAAAAGAGTATCATGTATTGGTGGTGCCTCTTGATGAATATATAATTGGAATCGACATTTTGAAAGGTATGACATTGTATTTAGATGACGGATGTTACAAATTTGGACACAAGCATTATATATCAATAAGATCTTTGAGAGTCGGACGCTTAAAAATGCCTCCGATTAAAATTCCACAAGCCACGAAGGTGGTTTCAATGAAACAATACCGTATTCCCGGTGGGCGCAATGAGATCAGTGCTACCATTCAAGACCTGATGGACGCAGGAGTGGTAATTCCCATTACTTCGACCTGGAACAATCCTGTTTGGCCAGTACTCAAAAGTGATAATTCTTGGTGCATGACTGTTGATTATCGAGAATTGAACAAACATACACCTTCTCTGACTGTTGCAGTCCCTGATGTTATTACTTTAATTGAAAGAATTCAGAAACATTCAGGTACATGGTATGCAACCATTGACATTGCTAATGCTTTCTTTTCTATCCCAATTGCTCCCGAATGTCAAGAACAATTCAGTTTTACATGGAATGGCCGTCAAATGACGTTTAGAAGTCTTCCCCAAGGCTATGTACATAGTCCGACAATTTGTCACAGGATAGTAGCAGAGCATTTAGATGAGGTGACTGTAGATCCAAATATTCAGGGGTGTCATTACATAGATGATATACTAATTCAAGGTGAGACACAAGATCAGGTGCGAATACAGTTAGAACAAATTGTTGCACATTTACAAAGCAAAGGCTGGGAAATTAATCCTGATAAATTGCAGGGTCCAGCACAACATGTGAATTTCTTAGGTATTCATTGGCATGAACAATATCGTGAGGTAATTCCACAAGTAAAACAGAAAATTGCAGAATTTGCAGTCCCTAAAAACACAAAAGAAGCCCAAAGATTCATTGGTTTATTTGGCTTTTGGCGTCAACACTTTCCACATTTGAGTCAGATTCTGGCCCCTTTGTACAAAGTTACACATAAAAAGAATGCGTTTGAATGGAACAGAGCACAACAAGATGCGTTTGATTTGGCGAAAGAAGCGATTCAGCATGCTTTGGACTTGTGGCCAGTGCGTGATGGTGATGTTGATCTGAATGTATCTGTACAAGAAATGTATGCAAATTGGACCCTATCGCTAAAGCAGGGTAAAACTAGATTACTCCTAGGTTTTTGGAGTAAAAAGTTACCTGACGCTGGTGAGCGTTATATACACCTTTTGAGAAACAGTTGCTTGCATGCTATTAGACTCTGGTGGATACCGAGCAAATAACATTAGGACATGATGTGATTTTGAGACCAGAAATTCCAATAACGCAGTGGGATTTGAGTTCGCCGAAAACTCATAGAATTGGCCATGCTCAGGAAGTGAGCATCATAAAATGAAAGTGGTATATACAATATCGGGCTCGCGTGGGCCCAAAAGGAGTTGCAATGTTGCATGAGAAAGTGGCACAGGCGCCGATGGAAGAGAGAGAGAAAGAGTTCTCCGTACCTATAGTACAGGAATCTCCTGTTAAGTGGGGTATGCCGTTCGATGATCTGTCCGTGGAGGATAGAAAACATGTATGGTTTACGGATGGTTCAGCCAGGTACATAGGAGAAAAGAGACATTGGAAAGCAGTCTCGTATAATCCCACGACTCAGAAATTGTTGAGCACTACTGGTGAAGGGCGAAGTAGTCAGTTTGAGGAATTATATGCTGTATACCAAGTTTTAAAACAAGAATTGCCAGGAACATGTCATATTTTTACTGATTCATGGTCAACTGCGAATGGGTTAGTAGTCTGGTTCCCTACATGGCAGTCCCATAATTGGATGGTTCACAACAAGACCATTTGGGGTAAGGAATTGTGGCAGGAAATCTATGAATTACTTCCTCAGATCAATGTGACAGTTTTTCATGTTGATGCTCATATGCCTATTGACTCACTTGACAAGTTATTTAATAACATTGCAGATGAGAAATCTAATATTTCTGAGGCAGTGGTGGACCGACAAAATTCTGATTTGGTGGGATTGGAGAAATGGGCCCACCAAAAAGCAGGACATTTTGGCGAGAAAATTACTAGCAGGTGGGCTACTGATAGAGGCATTCATATCCCTCTTGATTTGATTAAAACAGCAATACTTCAATGCCCTATATACCAACATTCCCGAAAAAGAGAGGTGCCTAGAATAGTGAAAGGCCAGCTACATCGATGTAAATCCCCCGCACAAATTTGGCAGATCGATTATATTGGTCCTTTGCCCATGAGTAAAAATTGTCAATATGTCTGTACAGTTGTTGACACTTATAGTGGTTTTCTAATCGCTTTTCCATGCAAGAGAGCCACCCAGATTAATACCATGAAGACATTGGATTTGATTACGTTATATTATGGTACTCCACTTCAGGTGCAGTCTGACAATGCCTCGCATTTTAAAGGAAGATTGGTACAAAAATATTGTGCAGAAAACAATATCGACTGGGTATTCCACATTCCTTATTACCCGCAGGCTGCGGGTTTAATTGAAAGGATGAATGGATTATTAAAAGACCAGTTGTGCAAATTGTTAGACGATACCCTAAAGAACTGGAGAGACCATTTATCAGATGCTTTATTGATTTTAAATAACAGACCTTATTTGTATGCAAATTCTCCTTTAATGCGTTTATTTCCTCCCCACATTGATGTTCAACCGAATTCAGTTAAAAGCACAGTTTCTTATTGGGAAATCACCCCCGGAGCTTTGGCTCCACATAGAGCTACCCCTGGATCCGCAGGTTTGGACCTGCATTCATTGAAAATTACTGTTCTAAAAATCAACAGTATTGTGATAGTTGAAACAGGAATTGGTGTTCAAATACCAGCAGAACATTTTGGATTGATTGCACCGAGATCTGGTTTGGCTTTAAAAGGTTTCCAGGTGCTTGGTGGGGTAAATTGACACTGATTATCAAGGAGAAATAAAAGTCATCCTGTTGAACAGAGGCGATTCTGAAATCATAATCCAGAAAAGTGATCAAATCGCTCAATTGGTCATTATGCCTGTTTTCAGTGACGCGATTCAAAAGGGCACTGCTCCAACTCTGTTAACAATGCGTGGAACCGGTGGATTCGGTTCAACTGACAATCCTGTAGCTAGAGTGTGGGTGCAGTCGCCGAATAATCCCCCTGAACAGTCCGAAATTATAGCAACAGGATCTGACAACACAATACTTGTGATGAGGCCAGGGCAGGAAAGCTGGGATGTAGTCCCGGCTGATAAATGTTATCTGCGAGAATGAGTAATGCCTATCCATTTGTTGCAGATCATTGCCTGGATTGCTGCTGCCGGATGTGTCGTCGTTGGACTCCCTTTGGTCTGCTGCGCCGAGAGTCAAGAGAGCGCGCAGGACTGGATTAATGACAGAGAACGTTGTTCCATTGCTTCGTGGGACATCACTACTAACTTTTGGACGCATCTAGCGAAGACCATCACTAATTCTTCGCACTTTTGCTTAGCATCTATGAGATCGGTTAATGATCTCCTCACAACGTGCCTTGTGGCTGTCCCAATCTCGACAGCCTCCTTATTACATTTCTTTAATGTATCTGAAGTTTATCCTACATTTATCCATTCTGACTTTTCAGCATATGATTATTGTGTTGCTTGCACTGTTCTGAGTGAACCGGAACCCCCCCGAACTTTCCAAATTTCAACATATAATATCACAGAAAGTGATATCTGTTACTCCATGACCTGTGATCCTAAATATATAGGCAAGAGGGGCGTGGCCAAGATGGCGACGGAGTGAGACGCTCTTTCGTGTCCCTCCGGCGCCAAACCCAGCTAAGCCTTGATATAGCAGCAGCGGAGGCTTGATTCTCGCCTGATTGGGACCTGCTGTGGCCCCTGGAGCAGAAGGGTCCGGCTCGAGGTCGCAGGTGTAGCCGGGAGGTCTCACGAGTGAACGTCGCAGCAGTGGCAGTCTGCGGCCTGGCAATCCCCGGCCTGGCGTGGAGAGAGGCGCCGGACTTCCGGTCCGTGACTGTGCGGAGCAGGCTCCACCGGAGTCCGGACGGAGAGGCGGAACCGACCCTCGCCGACCAGCGCAACACCTCTTCGTCTGCTGGAGGTGGCAAGCGGCGTGGGGCACTTGAGGAGAAAGTCGGCGGGACCTGGTGAGTGCGGCGGCCTCGCTGCATCCCCCTCCCCCCCGGTCCCATATCGGCGGTCTGGCGGCGCGGCTCGGCCGCGGTCCCCCCACCTGCAGATAACTCTGAGGCGCATCCTGACGTGGACTGGTGGACATCGGGGGACCACATTGGACCGGGGTGGGCCTGGGGAGGGGCCCCGATCGTCTGGCGGCTCATCTCACATGGCTGGACGGGGGAGACTACGGAGGAGGCCCAGAGGTCTGTAGGTGCTTGGTGCCGCCGCTGCCTTACCTTTAGCGCATCCTGGTTCTGCTTCGAGGCGGCCTTGGCGGGGCATTAGCAGGGACTCACGCCGGCCTCGACCCACGGCTCCCGACCGGCCACTGGCTGACCCTGGCGCACGGAGGCGGCTACCTTGAGCCTCACGTTTGCGAGGAGCCGGACTCTGAGCTTAGACCAGCTGGGCCTGCAACCACAGCGGCCGCGGCGCTACGCCCATACCGTCCTTGCCCCCCGCCTGCAATGGGCCCACCGGCCGAGCTACTCCACCGGACAGGGTCCCATTGGGGCCTCTTGCATAACGCAGGAGAGGTGGGAATCCCCGTTGGAAGTGCTGGGGGTGTTGTGCTCTCAACGGCTGGAGGCTTGGGCTCCCCCGGGCTTGGGCTCCCTGCTTGGAGGTGGCGGTGGTTTGCAACTGAGGAGGGTGATGCCGGACTAACTCTTTGGAGCGCTGCCGTCAAGGACTGCATTCTGCCGGGGGTCCCCACGGCGCAGAGCAGGAGCGCACTCCTGTAGGGAGGCCACAACTGCAGAGCGATTCAGAAAAGGGGGTGGTGATGAACAGAGCGTCTGAATTAAGCAGACCACTCTTACCCAGTCCAAAGATCAGGGCTTGATCCACCACCGTTATTTATCTCACTGCCCCATCCCAGCTCAGAACCTGGCTATATGCAAATCAGTCTGTCCCTGGCCCAGTGCATCATGGGAACAGGGCAGACTAAACTACCAAGCCAATTCTTCACCAGAAAGGAGACAAGCTACCGGGGACCGGTTTCTGGCATTTCAGCCGTCTTCGGCCCGGCTTGCTTGAATCCTGATGGAGCAGTGAGAAAGGAACTCATGTCTGAGTATACCCTGCCACACCTATAGTGGCCAAAAACGATTCAGAAAAGGGGGTGGTGATGAACAGAGCGTCTGAATTAAGCAGACCACTCTTACCCAGTCCAAAGATCAGGGCTTGATCCACCACCGTTATTTATCTCACTGCCCCATCCCAGCTCAGAACCTGGCTATATGGGTGAGAGCTTTCTGCTTAATTCAGAGACTCTGTCCCTCACCACCCCTTGTTGTAAATATTTTTGTCCACCCTAAGCGTGGAAGGGTATTCTCAGATGTGAGACCCTTGCTCATTGCACCATCAGGATTCAAGCAAACCGGGCCGAAGACGGCTGTAATGCCAGAAACCGGTCCCCGGGAGCTTGTTTCCTTCCCAGTGTAAGAATTGGCTTTTGTAGTTTGGTTTGCCCTGTTCCCATCATGCACTGGGACAGGAACAGACTAATTTGTATACAGCCAGGTTCTGAAACTGGGATGGTGCAGTGAGCTAAAAAACGGTGTTGGATCTAGCCCTGATCTTTTGACTGGGTGAGAGCTTTCTGCTTAATTCAGAGACTCTGTCCCTCACCACCCCTTGTTGTAAATACAACTGCAGAGCGGCCTGGACAATTGGTAGCCACCACATCGAGCGTCCGGACCCAACGAGAGCAGACTTTGCGCCGGCCTGACTGGGATCTGCCACCCTACTGGCCCTCCTTGATCTTGTCTGGTGGGACCATGGCGCCCAGCCCCCCCGTCTCCGGATATAGCAGGAGGTGTGGTGGTGGTGTGCGTGGCGGAGGATCGAGTGGGGCAGTCCTGCCTTCCCGCCGAAGCGATTATCCAAAGATGTCCAACACATTGCGCAAGGGGAGGAATGGGAAAGATGGCGCACCAAAATCTTCTCAGCAACCGGCATCTCCCAGTGCCAGCGGGTCCTCCAAGCAGTCGGATGATGATGCCCCTGCCACCAAGGCCTTTATGACTGAGCCCTTCACCTCTATTAAAGAAGATATCTCCGAGCTTCGGGCCCAGTTAGCTTCGGATCTCCGGGAGGTGCAGAGGGACGTTGCTGGCATTGGGGAGAGGGTCGCAACACTGAAGGATCATGACCTGAGTGTAGCGAACGATGTCCACCAGTTGCAACAGGACATCATCCGGCTCACGGAACAAAATCTTGACCTCCATACTCACACGGAAGACTTGGAGAACCGTTCCGGGCGGAACAACATCCGCATTTGTGCTGTGCCGTGGGATGGTGAAGCAGGGGACTTACGTGGATATGTCCAGGCGCTCTTCCTACAGATCTTGGATGAAGAGGAGGTGCAGGACATTAGGATGGATAGAGTGCATGGAGTCGGCCTGCCCAGGCGTGGAGAGGGACCTCCTCCGGACATTCTTGTTTGTGTCCACGACTTCCAATTAAAGGAACGCATCCTACGGAAGGCCAGAGCCATCCCATCTTTGCAATTCAGAGAGCATCGTCCGCAACTCTACCAGGACCTGGCGGCGTCGACCCTCCAGAAGCGACGTGAATTCCGGCCCGTGACCTCCTTCCTGCGTGAACGCAATATCTCCTACTCATGGGGTCATCCCTTCCGCATCATCTTTCGGTGGCAGAACAGGCTGGCGCAGATTCGCTCCCTTCAAGTGGCGAAGGAACTTCTGGGCCTGGAGGACGCCGCGCCAGCACAGGAGGCGAATACTTCACCATCGCGGAGACGTCGCCGGTCCTCCTCATGGCATAGAGTGGGTCCGTCCCCGGACCGGGTGCGGCCGGACCGCACTGCTAGTCTGCAGGAGAGGGGAGATACGGTGGCGTCGGTGGCATCGGCCACACTGGCAGACTCCCAACAAAGCTCAGGGGCAGCCTGAGCCCTAATCCATGGATGGTTTGGTGCAGGAGGGGCACGAGTCCTGGGGTCCTTTGGGGTTGATTGTACTTTTGGAGAAGACACCCCGGATCATGGCCCTGGGGGACACTACTTCGGCCCCCCAACCCCTTTTCCAGTCCGAGGGGGTCCTTGCGGACTATGGACTACTGGTGCTGAGGAGTGCAAGGTTCAGGTTCAGTGATCTGTGTTTTTTCTTCATGTTTCTCTTGTTCTTCTGTTTGCAGGGGGGGTGAGAGGGGGGCGACGAGGGGAGGGACTGCGTGTGGGGGGGGTTGGAGGGCGGGGGGAAGTTGGGTTGCTAGGTGGTGGCGTCTGGAATGTTTGTGAGGTTTACTTTGGTCCGTTTTCACTTGTGTGGAATATGCTCCTGTCTGCCGGGCTCCTGGGAGGGCTTATTGTCTGGATGGGTGCTGTCTTTGAACCTGGGGTTCTAGGCCTTGGGAGGTGTGGGGGGGTGGGTGATGATTTGGTGCAGCTTGGGGCTTGGAGATCTTCTTGGCTGCCTTTGTGGGGAGGGGAGCGTGTGCAGTTTATGAAGATATACATGCAGGGAGGAGTTTGATTCATTTCCATGCCGATTAGTGTGGGTACTTGGAATGTGAAGGGCCTCAACTCACCCCAGAAGCGCCAAAAAATTAGGAAATATATCTCTGATCACCACTTAGACATTGTGGGACTCCAAGAGACCCACTTAGGCGTAAGGATGAGCTTCGACTACGTCATAAGCACTTCCCGCTCATTTACAGGTCGTCAGCAGCTACTAAACATAGAGGGGTGGCACTTATGTTCCGAGCGTCCCTTCACTTCCAACCGACTGGGGTTAGCTGCGAGAGGGAGGGGCGTTGGTTGATGGTCAAGGGGGCACTTCATGGCACTAGTTGTACATTTGTGGTGGTGTATGTCCCTAACTCGGGGCAGAATGGGTTTCTCCGTGATCTGCTGGACAGAGCGGGGGATTTTGTTGAGGGGCAAGTGATCCTTATGGGGGATTTTAACATGGTATGGGACGAAGGCTTGGACTGTTCTGGGACTCGGAGAGCGGGCACTGGGATTTTTTCTGGGGACACTCAGAGCGTGGTTGGTGACCTTGGATTGATTGATAGCTGGCGCTTCCTGCATCCACAAACACGAGACTACACATTTTATTCCCATGTACATCATACCTATTCCCGTCTAGATCATATCTTTGTAAGCCAGGCCCTCAGGGGAGATGTCCGTGACGCTAGCGTTTCCCCTCTGTCAGTGTCAGATCATAGCCTACTGGTGCTGGGACTCCACTGGCCGACTGGTGGAGATGGGTCGAGGAGATGGTATTTCCCGCCGGCGCTTGTTCGGGATGACACCTCCTGTAGGGCACTGCGGAAAGCGATTGGGGATTTTTTGGCTCTCAACCCAGCTTCGGACACCTCCCTTTTTAATACTTGGGATGCATGCAAGGCCTCCTTGCGGGGCACCTGCCTCAGTCTTAATGCCAACCTCAACCGTTTGCGGAGGAAGGAGCGGGAAGACTTGGAGGCGGAACTCGCGGTCCTGGAACAAACCCACAAGGCCAATCCATCTAGGTTGACCCTTAGACCACTGACGGCTGTCAGGGGTAAACTTAAGGCCCATTATAACAACCGCGCAGAATTTACCCTCCTTCGGCTTCGGTGTACCTCCTACTCACAAGGGAATAAAATAGGCAAGCACTTGGCTCGTCAACTGCGGGACAAGAGGGAGAGAGACTATATTAGAGGCATCCTGGATCCAGCAGGGACGTTACACCATAGAGATGAGGATAAAGCCGCAGTCTTTGGCCGTTTCTATGAGACGCTGTATAGGGGGGATTCCTTGGATTCAGTGGTTCAGGACCGCTTCTTAGCGGACCTCCCCATCCCGTGGGTATCGAAGGAGTGGAATGACCATCTTGCTGCCCCCATCACCAGATTGGAGGTGTTGGAGGCTATCAGGAACCTGAAGCTCCACAAGGCGCCGGGACCTGATGGATACACAGAGTTGTTCTATAAATCGTTTGCTTCAGAACTCTGTGATATCTTGGTGCCCCTCTTTAATGAAGTGGCGACCTCGGGCCGAACAACGGGCTCCATGGCGGAGGCAGTGATCCCGGTGCTCCCAAAGCTGGGTAAAGATTTGTCTCAGTGCTCTTCGTATCGTCCGATAGCTCTTCTCAATGTTGATGCTAAACTATTTTCCACCATCATAGCGCGCAGGCTGCAGGATCTGATGCCGCCAATAATACACCCAGATCAATCGGGATTTATTAAGGGCCGCCAGACACATGACAATTTGAGAAGAGTTATACATCTCGCTGAGAAGGCCTCACGGTTTCGTATCCCGGCGGTACTGGTGGGGCTGGATGCAGAAAAGACCTTTGACCGAGTGGATTGGGGTTTCCTATTCCGCACCCTGGAGGCATTTGGCTTTTCGCGCCAAGTTATTACCATGCTTCGTGCAAACTACAGCACTCCTACCTCCAGGGTTGTTGTTAATGGTCACCGCTCCGCCGGTTTCGCCCACTCCAGGGGAACCAGGCAGGGCTGTCCTCTATCGCCCCTCCTTTTTGCTCTGAGCATTGAACCCCTGGCGGTGCGGGAGAGGGAGCAAATACAGGGAATCCCCTTTACGGGGGAACAGCATAAAATCTCCCTTTTCCTGGATGATGTGTTGCTGTCGCTAGGGGACCCGGCCCAATCCCTCCCGCAAGTTCAATCATTACTTTCTGACTATGAGGAAGTAGCCGGATTCAAAGTCAATTTTGGCAAATCGTATATCCTGAACCTGACGCTCCCGCCAGCCGAGATGGAGTGACTCCACCCACTTACGCCTTTGGCATGGGCGCCCGCCTCACTGCTCTACCTGGGGGTGCGGTTCACACCATCCATTGGGTCCTTATTCACAGCAAATTTCCCTCCTATGCTTTCGACAGTGCGTGGGGAACTGGACCGATGGAAGCCAAAATACATCTCCTGACTCGGTCGGATCCATGCCATTAAGATGGTTCTCCTTCCCAGACTCTTCTACCTCTTCCAGGCGCTCCCCGTCACTATAGAGATGGATTTTTTCCGACGCCTTCAGACTCTATTACTGAAATTCATCTGGCAGGGCGGACGGGCACGCCTTTCTTATGCAACTCTGTGGTGCCCGCGGGAGGAGGGGGGGGTGGGTCTTCCTGATATGCACCTGTACTACAAAGCGGCACAGTTGCGGGTGCTAGTGGAGTGGTCGCAACAAGAGTCAGGGAAACACTGGCTGCATATGGACAGGAGTGTGGCGGGAAGGTCGATTTGGGACCTGGCCTGGAAACCTAAAGTGGACAGGCCCAGAAACGCTTATATTAGCACGCCCACGAGCACTGTCCTGAAGGTGTGGGAAACAGTGACGGGGGATGATCGCTGGACGACGTTCCCCTCTCCCTTCACTCCTCTGCATTTTAATCCAGCCTTTCCACCAGCGCTGCAGGAGGGGCCGTTTCGACTCTGGAGAGAGGGCGGCTGTAGAGCCCTTACGCACCTGTTTCACGGCACGGAGCCCCTCTCATTTCGTAACTGCATGCGCAACTATGGCCTTCCGCCTACGGAGCATTTTAGATATGCCCAATTGATCCACTGGGCTACCTCGGCGGGCATGCGGGAAGCGGCAACTAGACCACCCTCACTCTTTGAGGCCTTTCTCTTGCGAACAGCCACAATGAAAGGATCAATTTCCTTCATATATAAACTCTTGCTTCGTACTGCGATCTCTCCTCGTCCGCGTTACATGGACCATTGGGAGGGGCTTCTGGGTAGGGACATTTCGGAGGAAGAATGGAAGGGTCTCTGGCGTGACATTAGGGCTCATAATCACTCAGTGGACCTGTGGGACGCCCACTTTAAAACTATGTTTGACTGGTACCTGTACCCCTCCAAATTGCATCGCATTTTCCCGGCGTCCTCAGACCGCTGCTGGAGGGGCTGTGGTCTGCTGGAGATTTTAGCCACATATGGTGGGACTGTCCAGTTATACGGCCCTTCTGGACAGAGATCTTGTCACATATCAAAGAAATACTGGGGTATCCGATCCCGGATTCCATGGCCTTTGTCATCTTGGGCCTTCGGGACCCACTACTGGAACATCAAGCGAAGGCGGACCAACAAATACTGTGGCTCTGTCTGGGGGCAGCTAAACTTACTTTGGCTGCAGCCTGGAAGAAACCCACGGCACCGGCACTCTCTTTGTGGCACGCGAAGCTGTGGAGGCTGATGAGCATGGAGAGAATGGCGGACATCTTCCTGGGCAATTGTAAGAACTTTATGTTTAGGTGGGGACCTCTGGTCCGATTCTTATCGCGAGGGTTGCCATCAGCGGTCTGCCCATCGGCCCTGCGAGCCCTTCATCTTTTTCAGATTTAAGTAACTTGAGTGAATGCGCGACTGCGAATGAGTATGTATGGTGGCGCCTCCACCCTGGGGGGAGGGAGAGTTCGGGGCGGTGGGATGGGGGGGATTCTGGGGGGGGGGTTCTCTGTATTGTTGCGGCATTGCATAAGAAGCGGGGAGATGTTGAGTCCCCGGGGGCTATCGAGACCCATGAACTTGCTGGATTGACTTTCTCCCTAGAGGAGGCATCCGAGGCTTCCGGAAATGTAGGATTATCAGCTCACGCACTATTGTGGGACTTCCTTGCACCCCGGACGATCTACTTGCTGGACACTATCATAGCAGAGGTGTCTGTTGGGGTCTTTGCCCAGACCTGCATATGTACTACTGAGCTATTGCCGCTTGTTTTCTTCTCTTTCTCTCTCTCTATATTTCCTCCTTCTTGTTTACTATGCAATAAATAAAACTTTTACAAAAAAAATATATAGGCAAATGTGCCCAATTACGATTAGAACATTCTAGCCCATCTTCCTCCCATGAAAGAATGTTATGTGTCACCAGGACTCCTGCCCCGTGTATTTCACTTCAAAACCATATGAGTTGCAAACGTTTTATAGTAACTGCAAGCCATTATTATCATGTGTTATTACCGCCTGGATGGCTCTTTTCCTATGGCAATGTGTCCTGGTCCTATATTCCTGCAAATATTTCTGGAGGTCCCTGTGTTCTTACGCGGTTAAGTCTTTTAATGTTTTCTTTTGAAGAAACTGCGCCATCTCGCATAGTGCGTGATGCACCTTCACTTTCAAGAGACTGTGATTCTTCTTTGCATTTGTTTTCTAAAACTGAATATCTTAGTTCAGCTGCTTCTATTATTGGTGTTCCTGTGTTGTCTGTATATAATGCCAAAACTATAAGCAAACTTGCTTGTTGGATGGTGAAATCCCTGAATAATACTTCTGCTATTTTAACCGACATATTATCAGACACTCAAGGCGAGCGCTGTGCCATTTTACAGAATAGAGCTGCGTTAGATTATTTACTACTAAAACATGACAATAGCTGTTCAGATTTTGAGGGCCTATGTTGCTTCAATTTATCAGATCATTCTAAATCCATTAGATCTCATCTTAGCAAGTTACATGAGCTGACACAAGAAGTTAGGGAACATTTAGATGTAGGGTGGTTTGATTGGCTTTTTAATTGGCTGCCAGATTTCCATTCTTTACGCCAGATATTGGGTGGCATTTTCCTAGCAATTAGTTGCCTCGACTGATGGAGGCGCTTGCAGGGTAAAGGTAATGTTTAGGATTCATCCTGTTGTTCGCTAGAGAGGAACCGGTCAAGACTGGCCCTTATCGAAGGAATGTGTTTGTCTCCCCGGCTCTAGACGCAATACGCAGGTGGCCACTGTGGAAGGCGAAGAGAGCCAGGGACTGGTACAGGAATTCGGTGGGAGTCAGGCCTAATACCGGAATTTTCCATAGAGAAAGTGAGTTCTATATTATCAAGGAGCGAGTAGGGAAGAGAGAGGGAGCAACGTGTGTAGAAGACCGAAGAAGTTGGTCCGAAGGCTGGTGCATAGAGATTGATACCATCAGCTAATTGAAATCCTGAAGTGAAGAGGGACAGTGATTGAAAATCCTGTAGTGACATCATACAGGAGTGGCAGAGACTAAGTCCAGAAGAGGGTTCGAGTATCCTGGAACCATGGCAACGTAGATGAGGCGTAGCGGTGCAGACTTGTATTCGTGAGCCATAGAGGGAGAGCTGAGTCCCGAGTGTATTGAAGAGAACGAGAGAGAGAGGGATCGGCTCCGCTCCTGAGATGGAAAGACACACGTCTAAGGTGAGGCATTCTGAGCTTAGTGTAGAATACATTTAATTATCCATCTTTATTCCCCTTTAGGTTATAGGTAGCGACTAACTTAATTCATTTGTCTTTTGCTCATTTTCTCATGTTTGATTGTAGAATAAAGATTTAATGACCAATATCTTTGAATGTTGTTTTCATGAATGAGATTAACCTTTCCTTTTAACCAGGTGCTGACATACAGAAGTACCGGATATGCCCTTCTTCAAAGGTAACTGATGATTGGGGGAGAGTGTGAACTTCATTGAAAAAATAACTCTTAAAGGTGAATCCCCATTAGTTATCCCCATTGTTGTAGATCGTCGGGTGACGTTAAAGATATCGTCGGGTGACGTTAAAGAGATCGTCGGGTGACGTTAAAGAGATCGTCGGGTGACGTTAAAGAGATCGTCGGGCAACGTTAAAGATAAGAGTCTTACGGGACTATAAATATAGAAGATATCGTCGGGAGACGTTAGAAGAATATAAAATGAGGTAAATATAGGATAAGATAGGTGTTAGTGGTATGTTTGATTATACAGGCTTGTAAATAGCTTCCTTTCACTTTCTCAGGTGAGTATTCTAGATATCCTGTAAATAGTGGCCTGAGGAGAGTGTCGGTACGTGACGACTGGGTTAGCCACGGTTGGTGAGCTGCCTGTCCTGAGAATCCGGTTGTTACAGCCCTTGAGGAAACAATGTGAATGGGACTGTATTATGATCAATTTTAGGGACCCCAGCTGGGCATGGGGGGCTCTAGTGGAGGCAATAGCTCGAATGTTTATGGAGTCAAATATATCACTGCAGCCTTAGGGTTATTTTTACAGGCACTTTTTATACTCCCAGTGCCAACTGAGGGGGGCAGGAACTATATCTAATAACTAGGCCACGAATATCAATTACGTTCACCCCTGATAGGTTTAAATCATTAAGCTTCCTCCAGGATAATGACTGACATGAGACAGGGCAACATAAGACAAACAAGGATATAACCGGGTGGGTCAGGAAGGTGGATAACGATTTGGACACTAATGACATCATGAGGGCTGATAATACCTTAACTGGTGCCTTATTGCCATCTATGAATACCAATGAGGATAACACACGCCTTAGAGTGGAAATGCACAATTTATCACCCCATAGCATTAATCCCCCCTGAGCTGGAGGGGGGCTATAAAATCACACCATGGAATGCAGGTGGACTAGCAAGCAAACAGGGTTCACTAGGCTGGTTAGAATTTATAAGTGGCTTCGATATTATATAGATCCAAGAAATATTGTGTACAGTGCCCATTTATTTTGAGGGTTTTTTCTCACATTGACTTGAGGCCGACCTCTCATCTGCAGGTAGAGATAAAGGGGGGATCTTAATCCTTATATCGAATATGCTACTGATAAATATTTAAAAAGATAACTATAGCGCCACATTTATCAATATTATGGCTAACATTCACTGGAGGCCTGGATGTAATATTGGTTAACTTCTACAAAAACATTTTCGACTCTACCCATGGGAAGGTGGTCTCAGCTCTCAATGGTGACCTTGAGGCACTATTTTCCTCTACTTCTAATTGTAAAACTCATTTGGGCAGGAGATTTTAACATCCAATACTGCCCTCTGTCCACTACACTGGTGTGCGGGGTTACCAACCAGGTTGGAGAGGGTAATTTACATTTTCCCCACAATGATTATGGGGCTACATTAAGCACCATTATCACAAAACTGGACATACACTTATTAAAATGTGCATGCAATGTCAATGGAGACCCGCTGCCTACTTTTATAAGAAGGAGTGCCTTAACCATCATCGATGACTTCTTAATCTCTTTTAATGCAGGCAAGTCGTGCACCACACCCAGCCTGATCTGAGCGATCATAATTGTATTGTGTTAGACCAGGCATCTTTGGAATGGTTTCCCCTGCCTTTTTGGCCTCTGCCTCCTGTATTTTTGACGCTGTGCTGGATTTAATTTTTGCTGGTATAGATGCTTTGCGCACTTTGCCACTGCTGATCAGTGTCAAAGTGCAAGTGCTCCCTGTGTAAATTATGATTGTAATTGGTTATCCATGATTGGCATATTTGTATCACCAAGGAGTCCCTAGTAAAGTGCACTGAGTGTGCCAGGGCTGGTGGGCCTGCAGCACTGAGTGTGCAACCCACAGGAGTAGCCCTAAACTGGTGTCTCAGACCTGCCACCGCAGTGCCTGTGTGCAGTCTGTGAACTGCCATGTCCTCCTGGCCAGTGTCCCCACTGACCAGGCCCAAACCTTCCCTTTCTGTACACATTGGTCACCCTATGGAAGGCCCAAGGTACCCCCTTGGGCAGGGTGTAGTTTATGTGGAAGGTAGAGCATGTACCAGTGCAGGTGACATGCTCTGGTAGTGAATGACAGCCATTTTCGTTTTTCACTATTGTAAGGCTAACTTGCCCGTAGGCTATCATGGGGAATGCTGGCTACCAGCATATCTTCCTGTAGGAGCAAGGTAGGACAAAAAAGTCTGGTATCCCTGTAATCACAATTTAATAACACATCTTTTAGTTTTTAAAGCCTGTGTTTGAGAACAGCACTGTTACAAAGTTGCTGTTCTCTTGTCTGACCTTTCTGTGTGTGTTTGTGAATTGACTGTCTGGTTTGAGAGTGACAGGGGCTGGGGAGCCCCCAGGAGGCTGGCTGAGTCAGCCCTTGGCTGAATGACTGCATCTGCTTCTTGAGTGGTGGGAGAGGATAGCACCTGGGCCTGAATAGGGCTGTGCCTGCCTTCCACAGTGCTGGCTCCACCTCCTGCTGGGCGTCTGACAACCCTGCCCTCTATCTGAAAGGAAAGGAGAAGCCTAGAAAAAAAGTGCTCAAGGAACACCCAAAACTGGTTCAGACCAGGCTCAGAGGCCTCCTACACAAGGAGAGAAAAGACTTTTAGAGGTATAAGTACAGGACCCCTGACTACAGATCACCCTGGAATCAAGAAGGAACCTCTGCCAAGGAGAAAGCTGAAACTGAAGAAGGAAGACTGTCCTGCTGTTGCTCTGCTGGACTGACCTGCTGTTGCTTAGCTGCCAAGGAGAGGGGAAAGACTTTGCTTTGTGCTGTGTCCCCTTGCTTGAAGTAATATCCAAGGGCCTGAAGAAGAACTGGCTCCCTGTTAAGAAGTCCCAGGAACAAAAGGACATCACCCCCCAGCTTCCCTGAACTTTGATAAGAGAGTTCTGTCCTTCCTGGAGTGCTTGGCCCATGTGTGGTGCCTCTGGAAGTTGTACCTGTGTTGGGTAGCTAAAAACCAAGATTTAAAAAAAACTTGCTGCAAAGTTTATTGCATCGCTCGCTTGCGGAGCGCATCCCTGTCAGTGCGAGGAAATTCCCGCCGCTACGAAGGCCGGGATCATCACAGTGCCTGTTGCCGCTGCCATAGTCGTCGCATCCTTCGTTTGCGAGACGCACCATTCCGGTGCTGGAAGATTACCATCACTGTGAGTATCGTCGCAGAGCCTGTCGTCACTGGGTGAGGTCGCCGGACCGCTTGCTTGCGGACAGCATCACGTCACTGCAGAGTCGTCGCATTGAGGGTCCGAAAGTAGAAGGTTGAGGCTGAGCCGTGCATCGTCGCCACACCGGAGATCGTCGCCGCCCCGAAGATCGTCGCACCGTACCTTTTGCAAGCCGCTTCCACCGAAACCTGTGCACCTGAATCCACGCAAGGTATTGCATCCCTCCCTGTACAGACCGGAGTAACCGCAACACGCCTGCTACATCTAGCGGGGTTGTCACATGACCTCCCCAGGGTCTCAGGAGTGACGCATCGCTTGCTTTTCGACGCTGCAGCTTTTACTTGGAACTTTTGTTGCATCTAAAGGTACTGTTGGCTAAAACGTGACACAACTGTGGATTATTTTAATGCAACCTTAAGGACTCATTTGAAACCATATTGTTGAACTGTGTATGTTGGATTTTTGTTGTGTTGGTATCGTATAGTTTAGATTAAATACCTTTATTTTTCTAAACTGTGTGGAGTCAGTTTGTGGTGTTTTCACTGTGTTACTCTGAGTGTTGATACAAATACTTTGCACATTGCCTTCAATAAGCCTGACTGCTCGTGTCACGCTACCAAGGGGGTGAGCAGGGGTTATCTGAAAAGTGTTTCCTCCTTACCCTGACTAGAAGGAAGGGTCCCTATTTGGACAGTGGTACCTACCTCTACCAACTAGAGACCCCCGATTCTAACATATTGAATTCACACTTTTCCTTTGGGGCAATGCCTGAAACATTTCACCAAGTTCTATCTTCAATATTACCCCTGTAAAACCAAATGAGGTTCACATTAAGTGGGGCGAAGTTGACCTAACCAATGGCAATATTTCCATGGGTCATACTGATATTTTTTATTATTTGGAGGACGAAGTTACTTCCAACCAGTTACTCTCTAGTTATACTAGTATCACTAACATAAAATAATTACCTCCTGAATCGACTGTGCAATTCATGTAGTGCCCAACGTAGAGGCTGGTTTAGTCATGCATGTACTATAGCTTCCCAAAAATTGAAATTGGCCCTCCACTGCCATCCTTGAGAGAGTGCATTCATTAAATCCCTTAGATTTCAATTTAAAAATGTCATTCTTCCTAGGAAGAAAGAGCTAACGGAGGAAGCCGGGGCTAACTTAAACATGGCCGTGGATACAGCAAATAATAAACTTTTCTTGGACACCGTCAGCTCACCTTCCTTAAAGAGCTATGTTTTCCCAGAGCTATTATCCCATGCTACATGTGATGCCTGGGTTGCTCAATACTCAGAAATCTTTCGTTCACCATCTATAAGGAAGGAGGATATATAAAGGGGGAAGTAGTTTGCCAGATCCCATTTACCTCTGAATAGCATGATTCAGGTGGTCTCTTTAGCATTGAAGGAAAGTGCGGGAGAAAAATCCCTTGGATCTTTTGGGGACCCAGTGGACATCTATAAAACTGTTGTTGACCTATGGGGCCCAATTTTAACTAGTCTTCAATATGGCCACAACTACTGACATACTGTGTTTTTGGGGAATGTCTATCATAGTCCCGATTTTTAAAAAGGGTAACAAATGTGAAGCAAAGAATTATCGCCCAATATCACTTTTAGATTCTTCGGTGAAAGAGATGAGCAAAGTATCACTCATGAGACTAGAAGAGTGGGCTTGTGAACACTTGATACTACCGCTGGCGCAGTTAGGCTTTAGACAAGGAGTGGGGACCATTGAGCAATGTGTGAAACTTGTCCTATTATTAGGCAAATATACATGTGTTAAAAGCGGTAGATTGTTCTCAAGTAAGGTACATTTTGACGCAGCTGTGAATTCACCTTGTATTTTAAGGTAGAAAGAGGTATTCAGCTAGGTTGTATTCTGGCCACTCTATTGTACTATATGCTCATTAATGGGGTGGATAAGGACCTACAAGCTATACAAGCAGACACCACTCCAGTCGCTGGGAGACCCAAACCAGTGTTCCTCTATGCAGATGATGCTGTTTTGCTGTCAAGGACTCTGGTGGGCTTATACCGACTAATGAATGCATTCAAGGCCTTTATTGCCGCAAGGAAATTGGTGGTCAATGAAAATAAAACTTAAACCTGATCTGGGGGGACAAGCAAAAGAAATGTAGAACATTTTTCTAATGGATAATACCCCGCCAGGTACTGTTGATACCTTTTGATATTTGGGCATCACTTTTGCACTTTTACAGGTAACGGCTCTTGGGCACACAAAACCACAAACCTTAGGAGTAAGATGAATAGAAGTGCCCATGGAATCTTTAGGTTCTCATCAAAGCTGGGTACCAAACTCATTAAAGAAATGTTAGCAATTTACAAAGCAAGGTATCAGCTACTGCCACTTATGGGGTTGGTGTATGGGGTCATTACAATAGTAATGCACTACAGACTGAGGAAAATAGTTTCTCCAAATGTCTGTTATACTTACCCACCCGGGCCTGAACAGAGATAATTTATAGCGAGGCAGGGCTACAGCATCTAGCCAATATACTCACACTACGCCCCTTGCTGCTTTTGCGCTCTATTTGACAAAAGATGAGACTATCTTTACTAGGTCCATCAATTTAGATTGCTTGTCCATGGATAAAGCAATGTGTATCCCCTGTTTAAACTACATCAACTCAATTTTTACTGATCTGTTTAAGATGCCAATCCAGCCCAACCCCCTACTGGTAACACCACTCACTAAATGGCCAATCAAACATAATTTCATGATCTTCACAAGGGAAGCTCGGGGGAGATGTGAGGGGGGAAAATCAACTGCCTTATTTTATTATTGACTTGAGAAGATGGATGATAGCAGCCAGAATTATCGAACTCAAATTTAGAATTTTACACATCATTTTGTATTAACCATTTTGTATTAACCATATTCAGATTAGGGATTGTTCACCACTTAGTTGCCTTCCCCACTATGTGTTTTATGATGTCATAATAAATTTTATGGATACTGAACAGAAGACCTCCTAATTTTTAATCATGTACTTTTGCTACTGTTGTTGAGATATATATATATATATATATACACACACTGTGTTAGCATTAGGCAGATTACAGATTTGTTTTCTGCAATTCTCATATATATTTTCTCAGGAACAATATTTTCATTTGGAAATAAATTGGAAAAAAAGCATCTCGTTAAAGCTTGTTTGCCATGTTCAGTCACTTTTCCAATTCTTATACCTTGAAGAATAGTTCCATAATCAGCATCACTTGCCTGTCGCATATTTGTTTTAAGTTCCTTATATTCAAAAAATGACCAAATGTTAACATTTCCAATGCTACCCAAAGACTTTCTCGTATCTTCACGTGCAAGTGTTTTAAATACTGGTTTTCATTTTACAGGAGTAAGTTGCAGTAGATCTCCAAAAACGATGACGTGTTTTCCTCCAAATAACACGTCGTACTCTCTTTTAAGAATTTGCTGCATTCTTAAATGCAAAAAGGCAAGCATTAAGTTTGATACCATGCTTACCTCATCAATATTGAGAAGTTTCACTTTCTTTAAGACTCTTGAAACTTCACAACAAGCTTCTCCCGATAGCTTGTGGTATTCCAATTTGTTTTCATGCTCTACTGGTAGCATTAGTAAACGATGTAAAGTAATTCCTTTAATATTGTGAGCTGTCAACCCAGTTGGAGCAGTGACAACACAAGACAAATGCGACTTAGTTCTTTTCTGAGGAAAAGTTGTAATTACTTTAATTAAAAAACTTTTTCCTGTTCCAGCTTGTCCACTCACGTATGTTCGGATAGGTTGAAATGACGGGAATCAACGATGGGAGCACACTGCTAGCCTCTCCGCCGGATCGCCCCTCTGCACTGTGGTATATGCAGTGCGTATGACTTGAAGAGTTGGGAAAAAGTTTGTGAGTGTTTCACCAAGGTTGGTGCAAGTAAGTACTTGATATTTCCAGTATCTTTAGACACTAGACATGGCTTGTGTTTCGGGATAGTATCCCTCATCAGTAGAGAAAAGTTCTGGGGTGCAAGGGAAGGCCGCCAAACAACCGTAATAGGCTTCGTAGCCTCTCAGGCACGCAGGTGCGTCTCCAAAAGCTCGTCAGCTTCGGGGCTCGCGGGAGCCCTATAACAGGAATCAACAATGGGAGCACACTGCTAGCCTCTCCGGCGGATCGCCCCTCTGCACTCTGGTATATGCAGTGCCTATGACTTGAAGAGTTGGGAAAAAGTTTGTGAGTGTTTCACCAAGGTTGGTGCAAGTAAGTACTTGATATTTCCAGTATCTCTAGACGCAAGACATGGCTCGTGTTTCGGGATAGTATCCCTAATCAGTAGAGAAAAGTTCTGGAGTGGCAGGGAAGGCCCCTAAACAACCGTCATAGGCTTCGTTGCCTCTCAGGCGCGCAGGTGCATCTCCAAAAGCTCGTCAGCTTGGGGGCTCACGGGAGTCCTATAACAGGAATCAACGATGGGAGCACACTGCTAGTCTCTCCGCCGGATCGCCCCTCTGAACTCTGGTATATGCAGTGCGTATGACTTGAAGAGTTGGGAAAAAGTTTGTGAGTGTTTCACCAAGGTTGGTGCAAGTAAGTACTTGATATTTCCAGTATCTCTGGACACGAGACATGGCTCGTGTTTCGGGATAGTATCCCTAATCAGTAGAGAAAAGTTCTGGAGTGGCAGGAAAGGCCGCCAAACAACTGTCATAGGCTTTGTTGCCTCTCAGGCACGCAGGTGCGTCTCCAAAAGCTCATCAGCTTGGGGGCTCACGGGAGCCCTATAACAGGAATCAACGATGGGAGCACACTGCTAGCCTCTCTGCCGGATTGCCCCTCTGCACTCTGGTATATGCAGTGCTTATGACTTGAAGAGTTGGAAAAAAGTTTGTGAGTTTTTCACCAAAGTTGGTGCAAGTAAGTACTTGATATTTCCAGTATCTCTAGACATGAGACATGGCTCGTGTTTCGAGATAGTATTCCTCATCAGTAGAGAAAAGTTCTGGGGTGGCAGGGAATGCCGCCAAACAACCGTCATAGGTTTCGTTGCCTCTCAGGCACGCAGGTGCGTCTCCAAAAGCTCGTCAGCTTGCGGGCTCACAGAGCCCTATAACAGGAATCAACGATGGGAGAACACTGCTAGCCTCTCCGCCGGATCACCCCACTGCACTCTGGTATATGCAGTGCGTATGACTAGAAGAGTTGGGAAAAAGTTTGTGAGTGTTTCACCAAGGTTGGTGCAAGTAAGTACTTGATATTTCCAGTATCTCTAGACACGAGACATGGCTCGTGTTTTGGGATAGTATCCCTCATCAGTAGAGAAAAGTTCTGGGGTGGCAGGGAAGGCTGCCAAACAACCATCATAGGCTTTGTTGCCTCTCAGGCGTGCAGGTGCGTCTCCAAAAGCTCATCAGCTTGGGGGCTCACGGGAGCCCTATAACAGGAATCAACGATGGGAGCACACTGCTAGCCTCTCCGCCGGATCGCCCCTCTGCACTCTGGTATATGCAGTGCGTATGACTTGAAGAGTTGGGAAAAAGTTCCTGAGTGTTTCACCAAGGTTGGTGCAAGTAAGTACTTGATATTTCCAGTATCTCTAGACAAGAGACATGGCTCGTGTTTCGGGATAGTATCCCTCATCAGTAGAGAAAAGTTCTGGGGTGGCAGGGAAGACCGCCAAACAACCATCATAGGCTTCGTCGCCTCTCAGCCGCACAGGTGCGTCTCCAAAAGCTCGTCAGCTTGGGGGCTCACGGGATCCCTATAACAAGAATTAACGATGGGAGCACACTGCTAGCCTCTCCGCCGGATCGCACCTCCGCACTCTGGTATATGCAGTGCGTATGACTTGAAGAGTTGAGAAAAGGTTTGTGAGTGTTTCAGCAAGGTTGGTGCAAGTAAGTACTTGATATTTACAGTATCTCTAGACACGAGACATGGCTCGTGTTTCGGGATAGTATCCCTCATCAGTAGAGAAAAGTTCTGGGGTGGCAGGGAAGGCTGCTAAACAACAGTCAATGGCATTGTTGCCTCTCAGGCGCGCAGGTGCGTCTCCAAAAGCTCGTCAGCTTGGGGGCTCACGGGAGCCCTATAACAGGAATCAACGATGGGAGCGCACTGCTAGGCCCTCTCCGCCGGATCGCCCATCTGCACTCTTGTATATGCAGTGCGTATGACTTGAAGAGTTGGGAAAAAGTTTGTGAGTGTTTCACCAAGATTGGTGCAAGTAAGTACTTGATATTTCCAGTATCTCTAGACACGAGACATGGCTCGTGTTTCGGGATAGTATCCCTCATCAGTAGAGAAAAGTTGTGGGGTGGCAGGGAAGGCCGCCAAACAACCATCATAGGCTAGGTTGGATCTCAGGCGCGCAGGTGCGTCTCCAAAAGCTCGTCAGCTTGGGGGCTCACGGGAGCCCTATAACAGGAATCAATAATGGGAGCACACAGCTAGCCTCTCCACCGGATCGCCCCTCTGCACTCTTGTATATGCAGTGCATATGACTTGAAGAGTTGGGAAAAAGTTTGTGAGTGTTTCACCAAGGTTGGTGCAAGTAAGTACTTGATATTTCCAGTATCTCTAGACACGAGACATGGCTTGTGTTTCGGGATAGTATCTCTCATCAGTAGAGAAAAGTCACGGGGTGGCAGGGCAGGCCGCATAACAACCGTCATAGGCTTCGTTGCCTCTCAGGCGCGCAGGTGCGTCTCCAAAAGCTTGTCAGCTTGGGGGCTCAAGGGAGCCTTATAACAGGAATCAACGATGGGAGCACACTCCTAGCCTCTCCGCCGGATCGCCCCTCTGCACTCTGGTATATGCAGTGCGTATGACCTGACGAGTTGGCAAAAAGTATGTGAGTGTTTCACCAAGGTTGGTGCAAGTAAGTACTTGATATTTCAGTATCTCTAGACACGAGACATATCTCGTGTTTCGGGATAGTATCCCTCATCAGTAGAGAAAAGTTCTGGGGTGGCAGGGAAGGCCGCCAAACAACCGTCATAGGCTTTGTTACCTCTCAGGCGCGCCAGATCAGTTGACTGGGGGTGAGTGTTTGATTTGCTCAAACGCTCCGTCCATCATCCCCTTTTGTATCACTGTATAATTTCTTACTTAGTCTCTTCTTGTGGGAAATCTCTTACCACATTTCCTTCAATTCCGTCTTTTCTGATTTTGTTATGTAGGATGTTACATATCGAGCAACAGCAATGGAATTGTCTGCAACGTATTGAATATCCATGTTAGCATTCCACATGGACAGAATAACTGGATTATAATCATTTACATATTTTGACTCTGCACTTCCTCTCAAATTATATGTATTCTTTGGAGACTTTCTTCCGATTGAATGTCTCATAGCTGACATAAAACTGTTTAATCTTCCTTTGGATATTACAGGATGTCGAAAATCAAACTGACATTTGGTATAAAACATTTCCTTTGACTTGTATTTCCCACAACAATGGCTTTGGAATCGTAAGACTTGTCTTAAGTTCTTTTCTTCTGTTCTTTTGGGTATAGCACATGTAGCACATTCTTCAATAAAAGACAACACAGTATCATCCGAATCTGTTCCGAATTTGGGAGCATATTTGATCCATAGTAGCAAATGTATGTGAGGAGCACCTCTTGCTTGATACTCCATTTTTTTATTGGTGATAAAAGACATCATAGCTTCAAATCTATGAAATAGTTGCATACATTAACTGGATCCAAAGAGCACAATTCTCCAGGTGTCTTGTATTCAATATTTACTATATTTGAATTTGCCTCTCAAAGAAATTGAAGTAAATCATCCCAAGCATATTCAGCACAGCTTAGAGTAAGGAACCATGTAGGAGTTCCTAAGTTCCTTAGCATACATTTAAGTTCTCCAGGATGACGGTACCAGTACTCATTAGTGCCACGCTGACATGCCATGAGATTAATCGGCGGGATTCCAGAGCATTATCCTTCTGGTGTACTTTAGCCATAAATTCCTTTGCCGAAACATTTTGCAGATGTACACCTGTTTTCAATATATGGTTGACTGCATAAGAAAGTCCAGACAAGTCACTCTCAAACAAAAGATTAAACAAATACGGAATACATTGTCGAAATCTTGGATCTTCTGCATAAAATCTTGATGTCCGATATTCAGATCCAGGAATCTGCACAGGTCGTTCATCATTATCATCCTCCTTTTCCTGTTGGAAACAACTGAGGGAAACAATGAGCTTCCAAGCTTTCTTCCCATACACTCATGGGACTTCCCTTTGCTTCCTTAATTTGAAATTAATCAATAGTATTCCCCATCACTTCTTCGGAATGAAGTGGATGAACACTGTAATGTTCATAGTTTCTTCAGTTCTGGACATATCCACTTTTTCAATTTGTCCAATTGACGATTCAGTATCTTCTTCTAAAGTTACATCTTCTTCTCCCACATACACCTTTTTATAGTACTATTTATTTTTCACCAGACACAACGTTGCCTTTTTCGCTTTCCCAACATCCACTAATTCTTGCCAGATTTTCTTACTCTTAGTAGGAACTCCATTAACTAGAATAACTAGAGATTTATCTTCTACATTTTCTACACCAATGTTTTCAATATTTTTCTTTAAATCTAGGGATAAATATTCAACTCTTTCCTTTAATTCTCTCTGTAAATCTGAAGGAGGCAATTTCCCTGTCTTAGGCTCCATACGAACAATAGCCTGAAAGGGATGCACACATTGAATAAGAATAGACTCATAGGTATTTAAATGCATCAGTTCAGAAGGAAATTTTACCAACTCAAAATTATTATGCACAGCTCTAGCAGGCATTTTGTTCTCATCTAATTTGTTATTCCAATATTTATAAATACGTTGATCAGAACCCAAATCAAAACAATTCTCTACCAACAAATAAGTTGCAAATTCCTTCCACTCATTATTATTTTCTCTTTCACTTTTTAAATACAGATCAAGATCTGATTTTTATAATGAGTTTGTCGACAACAAATACAAGAATAATTTGGCCTTTCACCTGAAATCACCTTAAACTTTGTAATTTCTTGCTCAAAATGTTCTGTACTAGAATTTTGTACATTCTCTTCCACATTTCCTTCTATTAATGTACCACTTTCTGCCGTGTCTTCCTCAGGACCAAAGTAACTAACCTCAATTTCTTCACAAACTTTCATTACATCTGATACAGATCCACGCAAAAGAGCACTGTTCAACTTTTTTAACATCAGTCTTGGACTTTTTGCATAATACAATGTTCTGACTAATTTCCTCATTTGAGTATGAAGTACTGGTAACATCCTGAAATGGTGAAAAACACTTTGACATACTTTTTTAGAAAGACCAGCCAGAAAATGACCATGCAAACTAGTATTTTCTGTCACTCTGCAGGGGTCTAATCCTTGCAACATCTTAATCTTTTATTTAACACTTTTCTTATTATACTCACATAAGAAATCATGTAAAAAATAAATAGATTCCTGCCATACACTACAAATACTACTGAAATTCCAAGTGTACACTGGAGCTTTAGGACGTCTCCCTAAAACTTCATCAGCTAACACCTCTTCTGCATTTCTGGGAACAATTTCCTCTTTCTCAATAGGACAACCATTTCTAACCTCATAAGCTTGGCCACTACTGTCAACTGCATGCAACAAATCATTACTCTGAAGATAACTCTCTTCATTCAAAAAAAGCTCAGAACTTGAACTGTGTTTCCATTCACCCCAAAAAAATCAGAAACATTAGTTCTGTTAATAAGTCTTCTCCACTCATTTTTGGCCTTCATTAAATGGATTTGTTTATCTAGTGATCGAATTCTATTGTTTACTTAAATAAATAATTTTTTATTTAATTCAAAAGCCTTCGCAACAATACTTTCAATATGTTTCTTTTTCTTGTAAAATGCTGATTTTCTTTTACATTTCTTCACAACCTTTAATAAGTTTAAGACAACTCTATTGTGAAACATTATTTTTCTAATTTCCAGAAATTGATTCTTCCTCCTTTTACTATACATTGTTTCTTTAGAACATGATTTCCCATCATTTACGTTTTTTCTCTTCTTTTTCTTTTTTGTTGCAGATACATTCTTTTTAATTTTTCACATTCTCCACACTATTACTAGTGTTTGATAGCTTCTTTACAAAAACCTTAGTTCTCTTACCAGGAGATGTTTTCTTTTTCACCACAGACTGTTGTTCAGGTAAATCTTGTGGATGACTTCTCTTGAAATAATAAGCTTTATTACATTTTTTCCTCTTTTTACTTTTTCTAGGCATGAAGAATTTCTCTTTGTGTTGATAAATAGAATCTGTTATAAAAAACATATATAATGTTATAAAAATAAATCTATAAAATATACTATTCTATTGCTAAACAAATACAATCTACAATGACTAAGTATAAAAAACAAATTTGTAACTGATAACAGAAGTGCATACATACTGCACATGAGTTTCAAGAACTACATCTGCAAGAAGAGTACCTGAATAAATTTATAAATTGTTGGAATTTGGAACTATGTATCGATTAGTACATGGTACTCAATGCATCACTAGAACAATACAAGGTGAGACACAGAGTATTTGTTGCAACATCATAGTAACTAACTGTGGAATTGAAGGTATGAAAGACAAATGTGCACGTGGATAAAAGAGTACATGCATACAGCATACAGGTTTGAAGTAGTCCTTGTCCTGAGGCCTACTTCGCTACAAGAGTACTTGAGTACTGAATGAATAATTGCAGTACTGTAAGGAGACTGTCTGAGTGAATCTATAAGTGTTTGAGTTCTAGTGCACGGAATAATCAGTACATACAGCTAAATGGGTCACTACAACAGTGCAAGAGCAATGACAGAACGTTTACTGGAAGTGTAAGGATAGAGACTGGGGAATTGAAGGTGTAAAACACAAGTGTGCAAATGGATGCAAAACTGAATGCATAGTGCATAGGGCTTTAAAGCACTTCATGCCCTAAGGCCTACTTTGCTGCATGAGTATTGACTGAATGATTACAGTTCTGCAAGGAGAGTGCCTGACTAAATTTATAAGTGCTTGACTTTTAACGCAGTGAATATATAAGCACATACTGCTGAATGGGTCACTACAACAGTGCAACAGCAGTGAAAGAGTATTTGGTGAAAGTGTAAGAATAATGACTGGGAATTGAAGGTATAATAGACAAATTTGCAAGTGGATAGAAGACTGCATGCATAGTGCATAGCGATTTGAAGCAGTCCATGCCCTAAGACCTACTTTGTTACACGAGTACTTGGGTACTGACTGAATGATAACAGTTCTGCAAGGAGAGTGCCTACCTGAATTTATAAGTGCTTGAGTTTTAATGCAGTGAATGAATAAGCACATACTACTGCGTAGATCACTACAATATTGCAGCAGCAGTGACAGAGAGTTTTGTGGAAGTGTAAGGATACAGATTTGGGAATTGAAGATGTGAAACACAAGTGTGCAGGCAGATACAAGACTGCATACATAGTGCGTAGGGATTTGAAGCAGTCCATGCCCTAAGGCCTACTATATATCTAACTACTGCATTTTACTGTACAATCCTAACTCATTTTGCAAATACATAAGCAATTTGCTGCACTATTTCACAACATTACATAAAAAAAGTGACACAATACAACCACAAAGAGGCGCAAGGGGCCTTGCGATTTCGCAAACTTTTAAAGACTCATCTGTTCCCTGCTTAGTGCTCTGCTGTTTTGGTGTGTACTCTGGACGAGCGCTGGGATGCCCAAGGGTAACCAGGCGCTATACAAGACTCAATAATAATAATAATAATAATAATAATAATGTAAATCTGCCCAAGACAGTCTGCAGCATTGTATGTATACAGACTGGGGAATTGAATATTTTAAACACAAGTCTCATTCTAGACAAGCAACACTGTTAATTACTCTTGGAGGGATAATATGACTGCACACATTCCAGAAATATAAATACTGCATTTTACTGTACAACCATGAGTGATTTTCCAAATACAAAAGCAATAACTGGTTTCTAATTCTATCAAAACTAGAAAAAAGGATAGATTTTTAAGCAGTTACGTGACTGCAAACACAAAACATACAAAAATGCTTCTCTTAGAATAATTCATAAATACAAACAGACGCACAGTGTGATTCTAGACCAAAAATATTAGACCTTGCATTTTACCAAAACACATTTACTACTCTAGAAACAGTGGATTTATAATGCTACACCACACACGTTTTCATCACAAACATTCACATCGCCGTCCTTACATCGCACACACATTCACAAAGCATGCTGACACAACACAACCCATTACTTCGCTCCACCATTAAAATGCATACAAAACACAACCAGTGCGCACTCAAACAGCCGCATACTTTAACATCGCATTTTTCCCCCGAAATAAAACACAGTACCCACAGCATGAGCACACCCCCTATGTCCGTCCCCTAAAACCTGTACTCAAAACTTAAAAACAGCATATTGAGTATAGGCACAGAAAAGCTAAAAGATCGCAGTATATATGATTATATGAATAATTATTTTTTCTTATAAACTGACAAAGAGGAACTTATTCCACACAGTGAAAATATTTCAATGTGCATTAAGATAGGCAATCCAACATCTCTACATCCATCTAATGCCTCATCTATACATCCATCCTTCATCCATCCACCCTTGCATCCTTCTATCCATCCTTCATCCATCTACCCTTTCATCCTTTAATCCATACATACATTCTTCATCCATCCACATGTTTCATCCTTCATCCATATATCCTTTATCCATCCTCCCTTTCATCCTTCAATGAGTACATCCTTCATCCAACCACCCTTTCATCCTTCCATCCATACATCAATACTTCATCCATACACCCTTTCATCCTTCCATCCATACATACATCCTTCATATATCCACCCTTTCATCCATCATTCATCCGCCCACCCTTTCACCAATCCATCATCTTTCATCCTTACACCCTTGCATCCTTCCATCCATCCATCCATCCTTCATTCATCCACCCTTTCATCCTTCCATCCATATATCCTTTATCCATCCTCCCTTTCATCCTTCCATGCATACATCCTTCATCCAACCACCCTTTCATCCTTCCATCCATATATCAATACTTCATCCATCCACCCTTTCATCCTTCCATCCATACATACATCCTTCATATATCCACCCTTTCATCCATCATTCATCCACCCACCCTTTCACCAATCCATCATCTTTCATCCTTACACCCTTGCATCCTTCCATCCATTCATCCATCCATCCTTCATTCATCCATCCTTTCATCCTTCCATCCTTACATGCATTCTTCATCCATCCACCCTTTCCTCATTCCATCTATCCATCCGTCCATCCATCCATCCATCCATCCATCCATCCATCCATCCATCCATCTATCCGTCCATCCATCCATCCATCATTTATCCACCTTTTTACATAACCATCCATCCATTATTCGTCCATGCTGCATCTATCATCTGTAAACCTCCGTATCCAGCATCATCTATCATTCTCAAGCACTTGATGTCACACGTTGTGATGGGGCTTCAAAGAAAGATATTTAGACACTGTTGAGAAGAGTAAAAGAAGCAGCTAAGCTGTGCTTCAACTGCCGCCAACTGACCTCTCTTCAACATGCTTACAGTGTGGGTTGAGAGACACAGCTATATTTTCTGGAGCCAAAGGTATGCAGAACAGAAAGGAATTCACAAAGACCTAGGTTTACCAAATGTAGACATTAAATGGATTGGACAGAGAGGGTTAAAATGGCAGAAATTAATGCTTTTGGTTAAATCCTTTTTACATCTCCAACACCCTGACCTCATAATTGTGCACTGTGGTGGCAATGACCTAGGCTCTTTGACTGGGGTAGGTCTGGAAATGCATATGAAGGACACCTTTGGAGAGTTGATGGCACTTTTCCCCCAAACTGCCTTTGTCTATTCTAATATATGCCAAAGGCAGAAATGGAACTGGTCCAACCAATATTGTTCACAGATTGAGAAAGCTATGAAACATGTGAATAAATCTGTTGCTGCTTTTCTCCGAGACTATAGAATGGAGTCCATTTACCGGAACAATCTGCATTTCAATATGCATGGCATCCATAGGAGAGATGGTGTACTTTTTAAAGATGACGGGAACAGAGTCTTCCTCTTGAACTTTAGACTCTGGATCGGTACTTACTTATAGCTACTAAAATCTCTCAGTAAACACAAGGGCTCTTTTTAGAGCCACCCAACATCTAAACACATAAACTTGATAAATATCTGAAAAATATTTTTCTCTTTGTTGCTTGCATAAGCGTACGGGACGCCTTGTAAATCAGGTAGCATACGGGGTACAGTACAATCATTCAGCATTGTGGAAATAAAGGGTAAACCAGAAAGTTCTGCCACTATGGATGAAGCACTGAACACTGTAAGTAATCTCAATGTTGAGGATATAGTCATGTGTAACAGAATGCTGAATGACACCCAAAACACTGGGGACAATCCCGATTGGAATGAGTGGGGGGCTGAGACTGATGGCAATCCAGGGAGTAAGTTCAAGCCTAAATCAACCTTTCTCCCCAATGTACAGTGCGAAGCAATTGATCTTTTTGAGAAAGGTGTCCTGTCAGATTTGAGAAAGCTAAGATTTACGAAGACCCCTTTTCACCAAAAAAACCTCACCTACCGCCAGATTGAGGCTATTGAAAACCTGAAAGCGGATGACAGTATTGTCATCCGCCAATCAGATAAAGGGGGAAATGTGGTGGTTTTAGAGAAAAAGAAATATCTGGAGGAAGGTGTCCGGCAATTGCTGGATACTTCCTGTTACCAAAAGTCAGATATGGCAAAGGTACTAAAGTCCAATACCATTTACAGAGAACTACTTGTGGAATGGCGAGAAAAAGGTCAATTGGAATGGGAGAAGTTTTATTATCTTTATTGTCCACATCTCCGCATCCCAGTTCTTTATCTGCTGCCCAAGCTGCACAAGAACTACCAGGACCCCCCGGGGAGGCCAATAGTTTCCTCTATGGGATCTCTCCTAGAGAACACCTCCAGATGTATTGACTATTTTCGAAGACCTTATGTATTGGCACTTCCAACTTACTTGAGGGATACCACTCATTTCCTCACTAGTATTCATGGTGTACATTGGGAAGACAACTTTGTTCTGATTACCCTTGATGTTGGTAGCCTATATACCAGCATCAGGCACCAACTAGGATTAAATGCGATCAGTCACTTTTTCAAAACCCGTTCTATCTCTCTGTTGGATCACTCCAATATGATCATCAGGATGATTGAATTCTGTCTGACAAACAATTTTTTTGTTTTTGATGGCACCATCTATAGACAGTCACAGGGCACCGCGATGGGCACCTGCTTCGCTCCCAGCTATGCAAATTTATTCATGGGCTGGTGGGAGGAGCAGGTGGCCGCATCCATGGAGGAGTTTGACACCAAGGTTGCCCTGGAGCTGTGCTATTTCGACAACATTTTCGTCATTTGGAGTGGATCTGAAAAATCGACTAGGAATTTTGTAAGGAAGCTCAACAACAATGACCTCAATCTGGTTTTTACTGCTAATATTAGCGAGACTGAAATTGAGTTTCTTGACATCTCCATTACCATCAATGGTCACAGCATTGAAACCAAACTACACCGTAAGGCAATGGCAGGGAACAGTATTTTGAGGGCAGATAGCTCACACCCCCGCAACCTAGTACAAAGTATCCCCTAAGGGGAACTACTAAGGGCCAAAAGAAATCGCAGTACCACAGAGACCTTTGAATCAGAGAAAATCACAATGGGCCCGATTCACATAATGAACTTAAGACTCAATCCTAAACCTACTACTGTTTTGGTATTCACAGATTACGCTTACTACTTTTGGTATTGTCAGAATGAACTTACTACTTTTGGCATTCACAGAATGCACTTACTAATTTTGGTATTCACAAAATGAACTTACTCATTTCGGTATTCACAGAAGTTAGGACTCCTAGCTTTAGGACTCCTAAATGCCTTCTGTGAATACCGAAAGTCTTAAAATTAGGATTTTTCTCAATTTAGTAGTAGTAAAGTTAGGACTACTAACTTTAGGACGCCTAAATGCCTTCTGTGAATACCGAAAGTCTTAAAATTAGGATTTTTCTCAATTTAGTAGTAGTAAAGTTAGGACTACTAACTTTAGGACGCCTAAATGCCTTCTGTGAATACCGAAAGTCTTAAAATTAGGATTTTTCTCAATTTAGTAGTAGTAAAGTTAGGACTACTAACTTTAGGACGCCTAAATACCTTCTGTGAATACCGAAAGTCTTAAAATTAGGATTTTTCTCAATTTAGTAGTAGTAAAGTTAGGACTCCTAAATGCCTTCTGTGAATACCGAAAGTGCTAAAATTACGATTTTTCTCAATTTAGTAGTAGTAAAGTTAGGACTACTAACTTTAGGACGCCTAAATGCCTTCTGTGAATACCGAAAGTCTTAAAATTAGGATTTTTCTCAATTTAGTAGTAGTAAAGTTAGGACTACTAACTTTAGGACGCCTAAATACCCTCTGTGAATACCGAAAGTCTTAAAATTAGGGTTTTTCTCAATTTAGTAGTAGTAAAGTTAGGAGTCCTAACTTTACTACTACTAAATTGAGAAAAATCCTAATTTTAAGACTTTCGGTATTCACAGAAGGCATTTAGGAGTCCTAAAGTTAGTAGTCCTAACTTTGCTACTACTAAATTGAGAAAAATCCTAATTTTATGACTTTTGGTATTCACAGAAGGCATTTAGGAGCCCTAAAGTTAGGAGTCCTAACTTCTGTGAATACCGAAATGAGTAAGTTCATTCTGTGAATACCAAAAGTAGTAAGTGCATTCTGTGAATGCCAAAAGTAGAAAGTTCATTCTGTGAATACCAAAAGTGTTAAGTGCAATCTGTGAATACCAAAACAGTAGTAAATTTAGGATTGAGTCTTAAATTCATTCTGTGAATCGGGCCCTTTGTGTAGAAGATTCAAGGAACGTGGATACAGTACTAAAACCATCTCTGCAGCTTGCAAGAGGGTTGATGAAACTGTCAGAAGTGATCTGCTATATCCAGCCAGGGATGACAACAGTACTGAGACTGTGAGATTCATTACCACCTACTCGGGCCAGGCCTATAAAATACGTGATATTTTAAAAAAACACTGGCATGTCCTACTCACTGATGAACACCTAAAACCTGACCTGGGGAGCAATCCCCAGATCACTTTTAAGAAGAGCAGATCTCTGAAAGATGAATTGAGCCATAATTATGTTACACAAGAAAGACCGGGACACTCTGGTACACAAGCAGGATACAAATGTTGTAACAAATGTAAAGCATGAAGAGGGAGTTTTAACTGTGACAGACTAGTTGTTCCAAACACAGGAAAGGAATTTGTCATAAAGAAACATCTAACCTGCAATACCCCATACTGTGTATATATTCTGATATGCTCATGTAACAAGTGGTATGTGGGGAGTACGAAACACCAAGCCAAAAAAAGAATCCTGGAGCACCTCAGAGCTATAAGGAATAACAATAGATCTTATCCTATAGCTCGGCATTTTCAGTCACACCACTACAATGATGAAAATAAAGTACGGATGGTGGTGATCGACAATGTCGATCTTGGGGTGAGGGGTGGGAACCGAGAACTATCTCTACGCAAACTTGAATCGACCTACATTATTGATTTTGAAAGTATTGTTCCTAATGGATTAAACGTTACAGAAGAATTAGCAGTACATTTACATTGAATATGAATTTGATTTATCTTAGTGTATCGCAGCTGCTGTTTTAGTCATTTTAAATTTTCTATTTTCTAGGTGCTTGAAGCTGTTTAGGACTATGTGGCCATATAAATGTTCATTGTGTATGAAGTTTCTATTGAGAAAGAAAATGCAAGACACTTGTGATGTATCAAGTAAAGTGCCTTCTTTGCCCACATGGGCTGGAGAACAATTGACAGATCGTCATTGATCCCTATGATGCAATGGTATTCGTGATTAGCCCACTGGGGCAGGACTTTCTGGTTTACCTTCTCGTTCCACAACGCTGAATGATTGGCATTTTGATCGATACTAAGAAGGGTGTATATCTTTTAAATACATACTAATGGTATTCATCATGATACTTCAATTTGCATTGTGTACATAAATTTATGAACTGACCACTCGGTCCATAGAACGATTTCTGACCATACAATATGGCCGACCTGATTACTGTCATTTCCGTGACACCTCCAAAATAGTCCTATGTTTATGTTTATGTCTTTACGTATGGAATTAAATGGCATTTGTTTGTTGAGACTTTCAAGGCTTAATCGTCGAAACGCGTTGTTTTTGCCAATAAATCGATATTTTACCTGCACAAGGAAGGTGTCCGAGTAGTCTGTCTTGGAAACGATGGTGACTGTGGAAAGCATATATATATATATATATATATATATATATATATATATATATATATATATATATATATATATATATATATATATATATATATATATATATATATATATATATATATATATATATATATATATATATATATATATATATATGTATATATACATATATATATATGTATATATATATATATATATATTCAACCTGGGTTGGTTCAAGTCTCCTTCCGTGTTTGGCGCTGCTTGCAGGTGCGTGGCTTCATGCGGTGGAACCAAACCGCTATATATCAAAACTGCGTTTCCCAAGGAATACCAGATCCCCCGGCCAAACAAATGAAGCCGCCACTCCAATCACTCGATTTGTGTGAGACAACTTTATTTATTCTTAAATCCTCTGCAGCATTATTCACAGCACAAAACCAACGCGTTTCGTTAGCTCCCCACTAACTTGATCACGGTTGTTTCAAACACTGTTTGCTGGTTGTGTTTTAAAAAGGGAGTTCCCGCCCACCTTGGTCACATGATTACACCCATCTGTTAGCATTCACAATGGTATTCTGGGATTTGTAGTTTACAGTTCCAATTCATGTAAACATCATACATTTAACACCAACTTGGTGCCTCACGTTATAGTTCCCTCGCCCCGCTGTTCATAGTTTTAATACCCTTTAATTTTTAATGAGGTGATACTTCCATAAGTAATTATAAAACAATTTTTGAACAAAAGCAACGAAAAAAATCCTTCGAACGCAGGGTCACATTCCCAAGTCTTGTTCGTTAGACATATTTGGTGCCCTCTAGTGGGCTGACATTACTGAGGGATTGTAAAGTTTTTGGACAATGTTTGTGGGTCTCTATGTTTTATTATCCCAGATGCTCAATTATTCTTGACCAGTGCCGTGGGCTTTTGGGAAGGAAAAATTATGGAGTTTGTTTGGAGAAGCAGTCTTAGTTTTTTCAAATATGTACATAAAGTTCTTCCGACTGATTCAGCCCGAAAGGGGTCATTGTTCGAAAGTTCAAAATGTGGCGTGATTCCTTTTGGCATAGAAGTTTTTCACGATGTCCCCCCCTGTCTGACAGTGCCATCGTTTCCAATCCCAGGAATTTTAACAGTCGCCAGTTTCCGTCATGATGTGTCTCCATGTGTTTGGCCACTGCATTTCCTCTGTCCTTGTTTGCGGTGGCCCTTACATGCTCCAAAATTCGCTTTTTCAGCTCACAGATTGTACTTCCTATATATCGTAACTGACAAGGACATTCAATCATATAGACAGTATACAGACTTTTGCAGGTTATTAATTCCTTTATCTTCCAGATCTTTCGGTTTGCCATCTTGATTTGTTTGGTGGGTTTCGCTATCTCGCAGACTTTGCAATTATAGCATTTGTTAAATCCAACGGTTTTGAGCCATGATGTTTTTTTCCGGTTTACAAAGTGGCTATGGATCAATTGGTCTTTCAAGTTTTTTGATCTTCTATATGTAACCACAGGATGATCCCCCATTTTTGGGCTAATCGTCGGGTCAAGTTTTAGTAGTTTCCAATTTTTTTTGAGAATATGGATTACTTGTTTGGACTCCTTGCTGTAATCCATTATGAGTCTGATTGGTTCTTCCATTGTACTCTCTTTTGTTTGTGGCTTTAGACAATCTGCCCTTGATTTCTCATTTGCTCTTTCCCAACATTTTTTAGTCAAGTTTTTCCCATACTTTCTTTTTCCGAATCTGTTCATTGTTATTGCACTGTGTTTGTCCCATTCTGTTTTCTCACTACAGATGCGTTTGATGCGGAGAAATTCTCCGTAAGGTATACTTGAGATCAAGACCGGTTGATGAAAACTCGTAGCTTCCAAGGTGGAGTTTGTAGCTGTTACCTTTCTGTGCAGAGTTGTCTCCACTTTGTTATTTCTTACGTATACCTCTGTGTCTAGGAAAGATAGACTTTCCCTGCTTTTCGTGTACGTAAATTTCAATCCTCTTGTACTGTTGTTCAAAAGTTCAAAGTATTCATCAAACTCCCTCTCGCTTCCGTCCCACACTATAAACAAGTCGTCAATGAATCTTTTCCATTGTATAATGTGTTGGGTGAATCTTGAATTTTGGGAGTTCCAGGCTATCTCCTCCTCCCACCAACCCATAGCTATGCAAGCATAGCTTGGGCTGAATGAGAAGCCCATCGCCGCGCCATTTCGCTGCCGATAGAGTTGCTCACCGAAGAGAAATATGTTGTTAGTAAGCATCAGAGTGATCATTTCATACAACATATCATTATGTTCCTTGTAATGTATGTTGCGTTTTTTGAGAAAGTATTTACAAGCCTCTAAGCCCAAGTCATTGTCAATGTTTGTGTACAATGCGATGACATCCATAGATATCAGAAGATAATTTTCCTGCCAATTTAGATTGGATAATGTACATAAAAAGTCAGTTTATCCTTGAGGTATGATTTCAAATCCTCTACATAGGGTCTCAGAAAAAAATCAATAAAATTACCCATTGGTTCCATCAACGAGCCATTTGCCGATACAATTTGTCTTCCTGGTGGTCTAGTGGGATCTTTATGAATCTTTGGTAGAAAGTACATAGTGGCTGTGCGTGGGAAATCTACCGTGAGATATTTCTTTTCTTCACGGTCAATCAGATTTCTGTTTTCCCAAGTTGTAAGTTTTTGATCTAACTCTCTCTTTATTTGATCCATTGGATTTTTTGATAATTGCTCATAATACTCGGGGTTGGATAGTTGACTCATCGCTTCCTCTGTGTATAAATCCTTATCCCAAATAACCACATTGCCCCCTTTATCAGCCATTTTTATTTCCAAGTTTTTATCATTGATAAGGGTTGCCAATGCTTCTCGTTCTGGTTGGGTTAAGTTGTCTTTGAATTTAGTTTTAGGGATGTTATATAGTTCCTGTATTACTGCCTCTTGGAAGATGTCGATTTTGTTTCCAGGAATGAGTTGTGGGTAAAATTTAGACTTCGCCTTCATTTTACTGATTCCTGCTCCTAGTTGTGGTATTGCCGTTTCCAAAGCTATTTCATTTTCTTCCTCCACATCTAGGTTCAGGAGAGCTAAATAGCCCTCAGCGTCTTTTACACTCAGATCTGAGGACGGATTTTGGGGAGTTCTGTCGATTTGAGGCTTGTTTTTTCTCTCTAGGAAGTGTTTGGCCAGCTTAATTTTCCGAATGTACAAATACAGATCTATCCTTGTTTGTGCCAAATCCATCTTTCTTGTTGGACAGAAGTTGATGCCTCTCTTGAGTAAGGCAGTTTCCGCTGGTGATATCTCCCTCTTAGACAAATTGACCACTTGTAGTTCTTCACTCATTTGCCCCTCTTCTGTTTCATGCCCCTCGTTTCTATCCCACTCTGTTGATTTTGTGCGCTTTCTCCTCCAGCCTCGTCTGGTTTTTTTTGTTGTTGTTGGTTTCTTTGTCTGGGTTGCCATGATCTTCCTCGACCTCTTCCTCGCATTTGTCTTGGCGCCCCCTGCTCCTGCTCCCACTGTCGTTGTTGGAGCACGAGGCGCATATCCCCTAAAAAATGCCTCTGTTCATCATCCAGGGTTAAATCCTCTTCTGTTTGTTCATTGGATGTGATTGAAGACAGGCTGGAGGATGAGATAGTTTGTGTATCCAATTGTTTTTTGAAAGGATCATATTTTCGGGCGAATGTGAAAATTCTTCCTTCCGCATAATCATTTGCATCCCTTACAAATTTGTTATGCTTCCTCAATCTCACAGTTTCCTCATGTTGATCTATTTGTTTTTCCAAGTCCTCTTTAAATTTAGTCATTTCTTGATTTAGTTTTAATGCTTCCAATTCTTTTTCCACTTCCTTAAGTTGTTCCTTTATTTTGTCCAAGGCATTTTCAATATGCTTGACTAATATCTTTATCAAGCCCAGTGACAAATTCAAAATAAACGCCCCCCATTCCTGTAGTAGTTCGTTGGTCGCATCCTGTTGACTTGGCATTAGCCTGATTCTGAGTCCCCTTGAAACTCTTTCCGCTTCCAGGTATTTTTGTAACGCTATCAGTTCCCAAGATTTATTGATTTTTTTTCTGTTCAGTTTTTCCCAATGTCTTATTTTGCTTTTTATGTCATCCTTCGGTGTTTCACTTTGTTTGGTTTGAAGTTTCTCCATATTTCCCCTTTCGAACATACTTGTGACATGTTCCTTTCTTTTGGCTTCTCTTTTCTCCATTTTACTACTGCTGCGAAACGCCGCTTAGGATCAATTATTTTGCTTAATGTCTTTGTGTCTCTTTTGGTGACTGTCGGCTTTGAAACTTAACGGGGTGATGTTGGCTACGTAGTGATTACGAGTTTCATAGGAAAGATGCGAGGTTCCCACTGTGTGTACCGCGCTAATTCCAATTTTTACGCCCATAAAACACTCCCATTGTTTATAGTACCGCTGCTTAATCGCCAGGCTTTCCTTATGCTTTATATATATCTTCACTCCTCCTTGCCTCGGAAAGTAGCCACCGCCTCCAGACCAACGGGTGTCTCGCCTGAATCAGAGACCTCCGGTGCCGGGTCTCTCAAAATTTCCATGTCAACGAGCAGAAAAACCACACGATGGCGAGACTGTGTGCCAGACAAATACGTTTATTTGTCAACCCTCGGACGCGTTTCGCCTGTCCCGCAGGCTTGCTCAGCAAAGTTACAATGAAAACAATCACCATTTAAAGTGCTTGTCATGGGTCACATGATCGGGACCATCAAGCAACAGTGACAATAGAAGACAGACTAATGGTTTCTCTATTACAAAACTTGATATTAACACTGTTTGTAGTTCGTCTTGTTGTCATTAGACCCATCAATTTTAAACGTTTTAGCTTGCAGTCACATTGCATCAAAACCTACATTGTAAAGAGGTATTAACTGTTGGACGCGCATTCAATAGTATAGCGCATGCGCCGCCTGCCCGTGTGTTTTTATACTTTTTTGCTTTTACCGACTAGCTGTGCTTTATTTACATACAAACACAAGAAAATTAACACTCGTGTTCGCTACTCACACGATCCTATAGGGACTTGATGCGCTTGTCCTAATGCCAATAGTGCCCAAGTGGGCTATCATGCAAACGTGCAGTGCAACCACTATAATCTGGTTACATTGTGACAATTTGATGTTTTTTTACATCAATACTTTGTGCCTTTGCTATGTCTCAAGATATATGCTCAAGTGGTTTTGACGAAAATTAACTTTGAAAAAATATATATTGGGCTACATTGGGCTATATATATGTTAGAGCCCAAATGTAGCCCAATGTAGCCCAATGTAGCCCAAAGATGGCCACCAGAGACATAAAAAACCAAATGTAGCCCAAATATCAGCCAGATGTAGCCCAAATATAGCCCAATGACAGAATGTCCCAGAGTGTTCTAAAGAACAACTAGAGCGCTAACAGTCTTACTTATAAACTGAGACTTATAACTAGGAATTAGCATTTAAAAAACCTTTGAAATTCACTGAAAAAACCATAGGTTTCACAGCAGTTATAGTTAGTAATTAGCATTTAAAAAACCTATTAAATTCACTGAAAAAACCATAGGTTTCACACCAGTTATAGTTAGCTGGAAATTTTACTGACATAAAACCATTGAAATTCCCACGTTATAGTTAGTTGGACTCACTATAACTTGCGCGTGCAATGCACTGCTGATGACGTCGCATATTACATCACTCATGACATGGTCAGTGACATCACTCATTACATCACTGATGACACCATCCTTGTGACAGAGTGACAGACCTCCTTTCACTGTAATGTAACCCTTGAAACACATATTCAAAAATAGAAACACATTTTTTTTAAATGGAGATACCTATACCAGTTACAACAACCAATTCAGTAATTCCACCTTCTATATACACATCTACTCATTCACAAACAGTTCAATATACTCACTCATACATATAGTCACTCATCATATGTAGTGATACACCTATACATCCTGTTACACACCGACAGTCATCCAAAAGTTACTCACACACATACTCACACATGCAAATAAACTTTTGAACATCCATTTATTTGCATATAGAGCTATACACACACTACTACTTTACTTCTATTGAAATTTAAACATATTTATTCTCTTAAACAATCCCTTATAGAAACACATACTTATTTAAACAGGAACTCTTACAAACTCTTACTCTCACATATACTCACTTATATACATCAATATTCCCATATACTAGATTAAAACATATGTAGTTACTGATAAAGACACTAGTGAGACAGTCATTCACTCACTAACATACACACATACACACTCATTCACCCATACAGTCCTGCACATATGCTGTCTTCAAAACACATACAAACAGAGAGTCAGTCAATCATGCATCTATGTGCTAAGTAATACCCCCACCAAACCATATAGACATTCATACTGATACTAAGAAAAACATCTAATAACCCATGTACATACACATGTAGCTACTCACCAACCCATGCAGCTACTTATACACAAAGTGAAACACTAATACATATATTTAAAAATTTAAACATTACTCACTAATATTTATTTTTCAGAAAGACACACATTCACTGGATGGTGTCATCAGTGATGTCATGAGTGATGTCACTGACCATGTCATGAGTGATGTAATATGTGACGTCATCAGCAGTAATGTAATGTAATGTAAAATGGCTTTTGTATAGCGCATTCTATCACTCCAAGGAGCATCTTGGCGCTGTGAGCCACCCCAGAATAGAAAAAGGTGGGTAAGCTGGAACAACTCTCAAGCACATAAACCTTACACCAAAGCCTTGCAGGCAGTATCAGTAGGCGTAAAGACCCAGGTCTTTAAGGCTTTCCTAAAAAGAGATTCTGATGGAATTTGACGAAGCGCGGGAGGAAGTTTGTTCCAAGCTCTGGAGCCTAACACTACGATGGATTTTCCACCTTTGGTCGCTAGCCTAAATTTTGGAACAACTAGCAGGTTAAGGTGGGAGGATCTCAGATTCCGAGTTGGAAGATGCCGTTTGAAATTTTTGGAGAGATATCTAGGTCCTTGTGCGTGATAAGCTCTAAAAGTAATGATCACGATTTTAAATAATAGGCGCTTATGGATAGGAAGCCAATGGAGGGCACGGAGTGAGGCCGAGGCCGATGATTTCCTGGGCCAGCCCAGGACAAGGCGGGCGGCGGCACGCTGGACCATCTGCAACCTGTGTAGCACGGTCTTATTAGCTCCCGCATATAGGCTGTTGCAGTAGTCCAGTCTTGATATAATAAGTGCCACCGCTACCGTCTTTCTCGTGAACAAAGGAAGGAGGTCGAAAAACTTCCTTAGCATTCTGATGATGTGAAAACAGGTACTTGCTACCCCAATGGCTTGTTGCTTGAAGGATAGCGCATTGTCGAACTTCACACCCAGGTTGAGGGCAGAGGAGATGGTGTTTGGAGGAGCTTCAGCGCCTTCAGGCCACCACTGCTTAGGGAAGAACAGATTTTGCGGGCCAAATGGAAGTATTTCGGTTTTTCCAGAATTGCACTTCAAGTGATTGATCTTCATCCATTCAAATGTCGCTGTTAAGCACATTTTAAGGTTATCTTCTGCTTGTAGTGACTCCCTACCAGAATGAGCTGCGTATCGTCAGCGTAGGAAATAGTGCTGATCTGATACGAAGAAATTAGCTCAATCAGAGGTACCATATAAAGATTGAAAAGTATCGGGCTCAGAATAGAGCCCTGCGGTACCCCTGTTTTGATCGGTTTTTCCTCAGATCTAAATTGGCCCAGCACTGTGATTTGTCGTCTTTGGCTCAGGAAGTTTTTGAACCAGTCTAGCACTACTCCACCTATCCCTGCGCTCAGGAGACGGTCAATCAAGATGGTGTGGGAGACCGTATCGAAGGCCGCCGATAGATTGAGTAGTATCAAGACGGCCTTCTTCCCTAGATCCATAGCGGAGCGCAGGGATTCAGCAGAGAACAAAAGTGCAGATTCGGTCGAATGTTTGGACCTGAATCCCGACTGATTCGAATGCAGGATGTTATTGTCTTCTAGATATGTAGTAAGTTGACTGTTGACGAATGACTCAGTCAGTTTAAATAGCAACGGCAGCAGTGAGATGGGCCGTAAGTTGGAAAGAGTAGTAGGGTCAGGTAGAGGCTTCTTCTGGAGGGGTTTAACCGCGGCTAATTTCCATTCTGATGGAATCTCTGCCATTGCCAATGATGAGTTGATAATCCCATTAACTATGGGATTTACCTCATTGGCCAGGGCTCTTGAGAACATGGGAGGACAGGGATCGAATGGTGATCCAGACTTGCTAGACAGAATGGCCTGACGTGATTCCTCCAGATAAATGGGAGCAAAAACATTAAGATGGGGTTTTTTTGGATTGTTCATTCCATTTGCTTCTATAAGTGTATTTTCGGTAGGGGTTGAAATTAAGGTTGGAGGTGGAAATTCCTTGACGATAGCTTGAATTTTGTTGTCAAAGTAATCTGCTATGGAATTGCACAGTGGTAGCGAGGGCGGAATATCTTGGGCAAGTAATTGCCCTATGATTAGTAAAGCTATTTACAATCTTGAATATTTCTTTTTGATCATTTCCCGAAGAGGCAATGGCCTCTGAGAAGTGAGCTTTTTTTGCTAGTTTGCTTTATAGATCCTATGGTCTTCTTCCGCATATTTTCTGCGCCATCTGCGCTCTAATGATCTCACTTTGCCTAGTTCACTCTTCAAAGTGGGGGAGAACCAGGGGGCGCTTCTTTTGTTTCTATTGCCCATTGGAGTTTTTTCCTTCAACAAGTCTGGTTGGTTACTAAGAGCTGTAATCCAATCACAAAAATATTGATTATCTATTGTGGTGTGGCCAGATAGTATTGGTTAAGTCGCTGTTACATTTGTTAGAAAATTTGGTTGGGCGAGGACTTTTTTCCAGTCAGGTTTCTTTCCTCATGTAGATCTTATTTTAGTATCTCTGTCGGTATTATGGGGTGAGTTAAAGGTCACCTCAAAAGGAATAAGTTTGTGATCAGACCAAGTTTGGACTACTGGGGATGTACAGGTCAACAGGTTAAAATGTGAACAAATACAGTCCAATATATGGCCCGCGCTATGCGTGGGTTCATTGTTCAACAGGGTAAGACCAAGAACATTAATTATTTCCATGATACACATTACTCCTGGATCATTTGGGGAATCAAGATGGAAATTTAGATCCCCTAGTAATGTGAAATGGGCAGCTCTGAGCGTAAGATTGCTCAGTACATCCCCAATACTCTCTAGGAATTCTTGGGGTTGCCCCGGGGGGCGATATACCAAGGCTCCAGGAAATGACAAGGAATCATGGATATTTAAACAAAAGGCCATAGCCTCTGCTCCCTTTATATCAGATAGTTCATAGGTAGTGCAGGTTATGGTGTCGCGGTGAATAATAGCCAGACCCCCTCCCCTTTGTTCTGGTCTGTCTAGACGCTGGATTTGAAATCCTTGTGGGAGGGCTACTACTATGTCTGGGTTGCACCAGGATTTTAACCACTATTCAGTTATGAAGAGCCAATCCAAATTCCTTTCTGTAATCAAATCATAAATGTGATGTGCATTTTTACACATAGATCTGGTGTTAATGAGCCCCCCTCGTAGAGTGGTGGATCGTGGTTTATTTTTGTATGTTGACTCTGGCCAGAAGGTTTTCTTACAGTGTTGGCAGTGAATTGGGCCGTACCATGTGTCGGGTTTGAGGGTTTCATGGCAGTGCGGAGAGGGATTGTTCAAAGATAGAAGAAACAATCTAGACATACCGGGACCTGTGTTATGTCGTATATTCCCCGTGGCCCTTGACGCTTCCTTAGCGCTGACGGGTGCAGACGGGCAGGACTCTGGCATGACTCCGGCGTGAGTCCGGCGCGTCCGCAAATCGCGTCCGCTACGCGGAGAGTGGACGTCCCTTTTTATAATAGACTAGAGCGCGTCACAGCTCGTCTCACCCCCAAGATGGCCGCCGCGTTTCCCTTTGACTACTCGGACCGATCTCTCAGCGTCTATGCTCAGCTGAGAGCGGCCCGAGTAGCGGAGGAGGTAGGAGAAGCTTCAAAATAAAATTACAAGTGCTCCAGAATGCTAGTTAAAATACACTGCCTTTTCAGTCAAGCAGGGTACAAAGTAGAATCAATACGCTAAAATGAAGCAGAGTAAGGGAAAGTGCAAAGAACCTCCCGGCTTCCGCCTCAGGAGGGAGAAAAATGCTCAGGCTTACAACAGACGCCGAGACAAGAGAAGCCCTTTTATAATAGACTAGAGCGCGTCACAGCGCGTCTCACCCCCAAGATGGCCGCCACGTTTCCCTTTGACTACTCAGGACCGATCTCTCAGCGTCTATGCTCAGCTGAGAGCGGCCCGAGTAGCGGAGGAGGTAGGAGAAGCTTCAAAATAAAATTACAAGTGCTCCAGAATGCTAGTTAAAATACACTGCCTTTTCAGTCAAGCAGGGTACAAAGTAGAATCAATACGCTAAAATGAAGCAGAGTAAGGGAAAGTGCAAAGAACCTCCCGGCTTCCGCCTCAGGAGGGAGAAAAATGCTCAGGCTTACAACAGACGCCGAGACAAGAGAAGCCCTTTTATAATAGACTAGAGCGCGTCACAGCGCGTCTCACCCCCAAGATGGCCGCCGCGTTTCCCTTTGACTACTCAGGACCGATCTCTCAGCGCCTATGCTGAGCTGAGAGCGGCCCGAGTAGCGGAGGAGGTAGGAGAAGCTTCAAAATAAAATTACAAGTGCTCCAGAATGCTAGTTAAAATACACTGCCTTTTCAGTCAAGCAGGGTACAAGGTAGAATCAAATACGCTAAAATGAAGCAGAGTAAGGGAAAGTGCAAAGAACCTCCCGGCTTCCGCCTCAGGAGGGAGAAAAATGCTCAGGCTCAGTGCATTGCACGCGCAAGTTATAGTGAGTCCAACTAACTATAATGTGGGAATTTCAATGGTTTTATGTCAGTAAAATTTCCAGCTAACTATAACTGGTGTGAAACCTATGGTTTTTTCAGTGAATATATATATTGATAGATAGATATAATTATTATTATTATTATTATTATTATTATTATTATTATTATTATTACTTTTTTTAGCGGCCATTGCAGAAAACACATCCCCCTAGAAATCGGAACAAAACAAAAAAAGAGACGCAAAACGAGGAGAGGCAGAAGAGGGAAACGTAATGGCAGCTACCCCAATGGTCACCTGCAGCAAAGGCAGGAGGGGGCATTGGTAAACAGTGACAAAATGATCATCAATCTCTCGGATAGAAAACTAACATCCGATGAAGAAAAAGTACTTAAAAAAGGCTTGACATTTTGCCCCACAGCCAAATTCGATTTAGTCCAGACAAGAATAGATTTATTCATATATGTTCGAAAGCTTAAACTCCAGAAAATGTTCGCACTACATCCTAAAACTGAATCTACAACTGGAGATGGAGCAAATGATGACCAAGATGGATTAAGGGACAGTGGCTTTGAGACCTTAATGACAGTACAGACACTGGCTAATACAGAGGATATTACAAACTCCATTGAGGGCTTGAGAGTTGCAGAAATTCAACAACAAAGAGACCCTAGCAATTTAAAGAAAAAATCAAGGGTTCTACCTCAAACTCCTCCTGACATGGTGAATGTGTTCAATGATGCTGCCTTAATGAACTTACAGAAATTGGCACTAAAAACAACTGAAATGGACACAATGAACTCAAACATCACTAGGAAAGAATGGGAGGCCATCAAATCCCTCAAGTCTGACCCAAATATCGAAATAAAACCCTCGTACAAAGGGGGAAATGTGGTGGTGTTCAATAAAGAAAAATATAAGGAAGAGGCAATTTGACAGCTAACGAACAGGGACTGTTATGAAACAATATCAAGAACAGACTATGTAAAATGTACCCTGAAGTATCAGAATCTGTTGGAAGGGTGGAGGGATGAAGGGATGCTGAATAAAAATGAATTTGAATATTTATGTTGTGAGACACCAGTGATCCCCACCTTCTACCACCTTCCGAAGGTGCATAAAGATTAAAAAAAATCCCTCAGGAAGCCCCATAGTCTCCTCAATTGGCAGTCTCCTGGAGAACACTTCTAGGTTTATAGACACCTACTTAGCTCCATTTGTAAAAGATTTATCCTCTTACGTTAGAGACACCCAGGACTTCCTAAGATTGATTGACAACATTACATGGGAGTCAGACGTGCTTCTGATAACCTTGGATGTGGCAAATTTATATACTTGCATAGGCCACAAGGGTGGCTTCCTGGTTTCTGAGCAGCAAACCCTTAAAGTGCCATCAGCATAACCGTATGATCATAACATTGACAGAATTCCGCCTTGAAAATAATATTTTTCTATTCTCAGGAACTCTGTACAGATAGACACTTGGAACAGCCATGGACACATGCTTCGCCCCTAGCTACCTAGCTTTTCGTTGGCTGGTGGGAGAAGCACGTGGCCTGGGGTGAGGCCAACGAAGGCTGGTTGGACAAGATTATGAAGTGAACTATTTTGACCTAGAGGTCTATGTGATAGAAAATACTCTACAAACACAATTATACAGGAAGCCCACAGTGGGAACGCTGTGCTGCATGCAGCAAGTCATCATCCTAAAAGCTTGAAACGAAACATACCTTTAGAAGAACTGCTCCGTCTTAAGCGTAACTGCTCAGGCAGGGGGGATTTAAAAAAAGCCAAGGATGAGGCCTCTGTAAGATCTCTAGAAAATAGATAGGAAAGATCTACTGGTGCACAAAATGAAACAGGAAATGGAGGGTCCCACAGGTATGATTACCAACTTTAACATCAGATCAGGGGAACTAGTACAGGTGTTCAATAAAAATTGGCATATTTTACAAACAGATGCAACCCTGAAAAGGGTCCTACCAGCACATCTGTTTATAACATATAGACGTTGTCAATCACTAGGTGATCACCTTGTACGAAGCCACTTTAAGAGTCCAGCCAAACCAACAGCAATGAAAACTATAAAAGTTTATTATCCATGCCTTCGTGTAAAGCCTGTAAACACAGCAAGCCAAGATTCAATATGAGGGAAGACCGTACGATCCACGTCCCACAAGAGAAATTTCTAAATTTCTCAACTGCAATTCAGACTTCACGGTGTATTGCTTGGAATGCCCATGCTCCAAGAGGTTCATCGGGAGTACTATCCACCCAACGAAGAAACGCAGATTAGAGCACATGTGTGCCATAACAATTTGGGACAAGACATATCCCGTGGAACGCCACTTTGAGACACATCACAAAGGTAACAGGGTCCTTCTTACATTCTTCTGTCTGGACCAGGTAGGCAAAAAAGAAATAGGGGGTGATCGTGTGAAGGCTCTAAGGGTGTTAGAATTTAAATACATCATTGATTTGCAGAGTAAATGGCCGATAGGGGCTAAATAATGACGAAGAGCTATGGATTCACCTGTAAATGGGCTCTAGTAAACAAAGAAAATCAGGATGCTAGTACAGGAAGGAGGAGAGGACACCTACAGTAGAAGGGACTATAATATAACAGAATCATGAAATGTAGAAACAACTTCCCTCTACTCCAATTGTGGCTGCGCTCTTAGAAATGATCAATTAATATCTCTCTTTTGCACAATATGGGAAAGCCCATACAGGGCGATAAAACAGTTGAGTAAGCCCATACAGGGCATCATACTTTGTGGGGAATGGTTGGTTGACAAGTACTTATATATATAGGTATATTTAACATCAGCAAAGGTATCTATACTTTTGCTAACTGAGCCTTTTATGTTTGGTATATTATAATTATTTATATCCCTAGGATTGGCATTACTACTGCATAAAGATGTACATCTTAATATTGTCTAAATGAAATGAATAGCCCTTTTTTTTCGTTTCTTCCCCGCAATGAAATTATCTTTTGAAAAATGTTTAATACTTGCACTTGCACTTTTTTCGATCATTTTACGTAACACAATGACCCAGTAAAAACATGTTGTAAGATGGCCGCCATAGTGGCATTCATGAGAGTAGTCCACTTTCACTGTTCACTGGATGTCCATGGAAAAGCACGAAATAAAATGGTCATTTTCTTTTGCACACGCCAACACTGATGAAGCCGTGAGGCAAAACGCGTCTGTTGGAGGGTTAGGGGGTCTGTAATAAACACTTTGGAAACCGGAGACCAGTGTGCTTTCCTTTTGCAACATCGTAATGGATATATATTTGTAAGTACTATAGCTATTACTCTTGGTATAATTATGAGTTATTATTTTATTGTCAACTACTTTTAAGGTTGTTTACATACTGAATACAGTTTTTGCATTGACTATGGTAAGGAGTCTGCTGGTTTCCCCAGAGCAGGTAATTCCCAATACATTCCACCAGGTTGTAGTGGCTGACAACAGAAAGGGTCACTACCCTGTGGCCACTGTTCCATTTGAGTGAGGGGGGGTTCAGGTCTTTTAAAAGTTGCAGTGAGCCCTGCTATGCCTGTGGACTGTTTCTTGGGTAATGGCCTTGAGTGCACTGCCTGGAAGGAAGTGAAGCTCAAGGCTCATGTGGAGATGTTGGGGTTACCTGATTGGATCTGTGCTACAACATGGTCCATGCCTGCCCAGGATGGGATTCAAAAAAAGCTGGAGCTTAGAATAATGGCCCATCCAGCTGCTAAGAAGGGGAATGGCAGGGGGCATGGGAAACCAGCCCATGAACGTACTCCAGTGAGATAGATAGGGCACCTACAATTGCTGCCCTGGATCCCACTGATTTTAGGCATTGCTGCCCCTGGTGACCTGCTTGTCATTTCTAGATGGTATGTAGAAAGAGGACCAACCAAAATGGAGTTCTTTGGGGCACACAGAGAGTGTCCAACCATTGAGGGCATGAGGAAACAGGCTGAAGGTCAAGAAGTGGATGTAGGACTTGTGTGAACTGCCAGGCTAGATGGGAGACAGGGCAGAGGCTTAAAGCTCCCATTAACTCACTGCCACCCATTGGCACACCCTTTGAGAGGGCAGGCACCGACATTGCAGGGCCTATGCATCTTCAGACTGGTTCAGGCAACAGATTTATCCTGGTTCTGGTGGATCATGCCACTAGGTACCCAGAGGCACTTGCCAAGGGAACTATTACAGCACCAGCAGTGGCAAAGGCACTAATGGGGATTTTTACTTGAGCGGTTTTCCCCAAGAAGGTTGTGTCTGACAGGGACACACACATCATATCAGCATACATGCATTCAGTGTAGAAAGAGAGTGGGGAACCTAAAAGTTCTTCACCCCTTGATATCCACAAACCAATGGGGTTTTTGAAAGGTTTAACAATACCCTGAAGGGAATTTTTATAGACCTACCTGAGGCCTTGTGGAATAAGTGGGTCATCCTCTTACCAATGCTGTTATTTGTCTAGAAGGAGGTACCACAGAAGGGAGTAGACACTCTACCCCATTTGAGCTTTGTTTGGACACCTTGCAATGTTAGGAGCTCCATTGAAAACAATAGAGTAGCTCCAGGCTTATAATGGCTGGTATAAGGCCAGAGCCCCAACATTCCATTGTTTCTTTGCTGTGACTTTGAAAAAAGGCTTCAGGGATTTCAATACATTCCTGCTCCCTAAAGCCTTTGAATAATTTGTTAGAACATTCTGCCCTTTGGTGGCAGAATGTTCTAATAGCCTTATAGTCCTTCATAACTGGGCTATACTGGCTATTAAAGTCTAATAAGTTGCAAGCTGGACTTTATTTGTTAAATAATAAGTGCCAATATTTTTCTCAGTAGTCCGCAGCTAGTGCTGACATTATGTTGGGTTTAGCGATTACCAAGGCTGCATATTATAGATTCCTGTTTCTTTCACCTAAATACAATACTTTATCTTTTATTTCACTCTTGCAGGTTGTTTTCCATCCTTGCTTTCTCCATTTTGTCGTGGTTTTTCTGTATTTTTTCCACCTCTTTGCCTCCTCCTTTCCTACATTTTTAGATTTCACCTGTAAAAGCTTGCACTGTGCTCGTGAAATCTATTGTTCTGAATAAATTGTAAAAGGAACTTGCATCACACCTTCACTTTTTATTGGTCGTATGCTTGCCAGTTTACTTTTCTCCATTTCTATTAGTGGTAACCTGTTCTCCCTTCTGTGTCTCACTTATCAGTTGTCAATGGCCTAACTATTCATTCTTATCCGCATTTGTGGTTCGAATGTTTTTGTTATTGGTTAACGCTGCATACCAGTTACTGTTTACATTTTGTTATCTTTCCCTCTCAACACCTAATATTGCTACATTTTTCTACTAAACAGGCGGTCACAATTGCAGTTACCATGAAGTTAAAAGGGGCCAAAATCTCTAGGGACCTCACAAAACACAGATTATTGCTAAATTTTTGTACTAAACAGTAATTCACAAGTGCAATTACCTTGCAGGCCCTAGGATCATGATTTCAGTGGAGAGGCAGGTGCAGTTATACCGGAGCCCAAACTCTAGGAACCCCTCAAACACCAAATATTGCTATAGTTTACTACTAAGCAGGCAGTCACAAGTGCAGTTACATTGCAGGCAATAGGATTATGATTGAAATGGTGCAGCAGATGCTGTGGCACCCATGCCAAAAGTTGGTCATAACTCCACTAAACACCAAATATTGCTATTTAATTATATTACGCCTGAATTTGAAGTTGAACATTGATAGCTTTCTCCATAATTTTCACGGGTAATGGAAGTTGGGATATGAGTCTGTAACTGGCTTGGATCACAGGGATCTAGATTTGTTTTTTTAATCAGTGGTAAAATAGAAGCTATTTTCCAAGCTATTGGATACTCACCTGATCCCAGTATGAGATTCAGCAAAGGTGTCAGGGTGGTAGCAATGACCTCAGGGGAGTTTTTAATTACCGCTCCTGGACAAGGGTCCAGCAAGGATCCTGAACTGCACTTCATCAGTAGACTTGTAACCTCCTTAACTTCCAAAGTTGTTAAGCTCTCTAAGGTGGGTGTATTGTTGATTGCCTTGTGGATTAACCCTGTTGCCAAATCCCCAACCTTGCCCTGCTGATAGCTAAAAGAATAAAAGATATCTTCCACCTTCTTTAGAAAGAAAGAGGCTAGTACATTACAAAAAGCTAGGCTACTGTGAGTAATCGGTGTGGGGGGTTCATAAGATTTGTCACGGTTCTGAAAAGTTCCCTAGAAGAGGGTATAGCCTCCGTGATCTGCTCTAAAAATAAGATGTGAGCTTTCCTAGCAGTCTTAATGTTTTTGTGGTAGTCAGAAAGAGTAACCTTAAACCTATCTTTATCCCTCTCATCAAGGGTGCATCACCAGAGTCTTTCGAGTTTTCTACACAGTTGTTTTTTAATGCAAAGCTCCGGGGAAAACCAAGCAGTCTGGGGGCACGTAGGGGAGTTGGGAAAAGATTTCAGTGGAGCGAGTTGGTCTAAGGCCCCAGTGATGGTGGAATTGTATTTAGCAACAGCATCCTCTATAGTGGCATGTGGGAACTTAGAAGCGTTCTGGGGTGATTTTTTTCCTAGTCTATGAGCCTAATGAGAGGCAGGGGTGGAGCCATTCATCTCCCCAGGGCCCTGGATAAAAAATTCAATTGCTGCATGGTTCGACCATGTCGGCGGCTGTGGTAGTACACACAGGATACAAGAGGAATTAGAAAAAATAATATCCAGTGTGTGACCTGCTGTGTGAGTGGGTCCCTCATTAAGTTTAAATAAGCCAGAATAGCAAGGTCTGCCATAAGTGTCCGTAAGTCAGTATTAATGCTACATTTGCCATGGACGTTGAAGTCTCCCAGCAATAAGAAATTGTTGGTCGAGACCACATGGGGAACTAGTAGTTCGATAAGTTGGACTGATAATTAGGCTAAGGGGCCTGGGGGCCGATAGACTAAGACCCCCTTCCAGCTGAATTGCGCTAGGAGGTCCAACCGAAGACTATGCTTTCAATGTTAGCAGTGCAGCGCTTTACCAGCGAGGTAACTTTGATGCTGTCTTTATGTATTATTGCTATTCCACCCCACACCTTTGACTGTCTATCCATTCTTATAATCCTGAGGCCATCAGGCAAAGCTAACGTGATGGTGGGAGAAGAATGGGGCTTAAGCCATGTTTCTGTCAGGAAACCAATATCTGGCTGCACTGAGGAGATGAGATCCCATATCTCGATGGGATGCTTGGGCAAGGATCTGACATTGCAAAGCAAACTTTCCACCCTGCTTGGTAATTGGGGAGGATCCTCATAGGTGGGAGCTGTCTCAAAAAAAGTACCTTGATATCAGCATGTTTGGCAGCAGAAAGGGCCCTCTAAAACTGGTCAGGTCCCAGGCAAGCATCATGACCAGGGGTTGGTTCTAAGATCTAACAGCTCTCTACTGGAGTAGGATCGGAGGGGAGACACACCCGTTCTGGGGAGGAACGACCAGGGTCTGTGGCTCCTGGCGACGTCAGGGCGCAGACGGGATTGCCTTTGGTGCACCCGCTGCGTGCATCCGCTGCGCATCTGGTGAAGCATCTGGTTTTGTAGAAGGGAGGTTGGGCTACTACAACACCAACATCCCACTCAGCCAGAAGTGAGTCAGGTAAAGTCTCTCTCCACTCAAACGACAAAATCTTGCAATGGACTGGGGAGAGTGGCCCTCTCATGTGAATGCAGGTGATCCTAATAGAGTGAGCAGAGAGGTAGCAGACAGTATTTTTTAAACTCGTAATTCAGCTTTTAAATAAACAGAGTTTTTTAAAACTCGTAATTCAGTTTTAAAATAAATAGAACTGTGCAAATGAGGGCAGGAGTTATAACAATCAGGATCTGTTTTTAAGACTCGTAAATCATTGTTAAAAACATACACAGACTGTGCAAATAGGCGCAAAGCATTCAGGATAGGTACTTAGTGCAAGGAGCATCAGCTTTCACTGGTGCTATATTTTACTACTAAACAGGCAGTCACAATTGCAGTTACCTTGCAGTTTGGGGAATGATTTGAATAGTGCAACAGGTTCAGTGACAGCGGGAAACAACATTTACAACGCAGCCATTACATCATACTACATTTACAATGCAGGCATTGCATCGCAACATCCTTCACAACGCATGACACTACAACGCAGGCATTACAACGCAAACCAATACAACACATGACACTACATCACATGTCACTACAACGCAGGCATTTCAACGCTTACCATTACAACGCATACCATTGGAGTTAGAATACTAATTTGTTATCCCTACACTATCCAACACTCACCCTACTGTTGCACAACCTGAAGATAGAATAGTAATTTTTATCCCTACACTATCCAACACTTACCCTATTGTTGCACCGCCTGGAGTTAGAATCGTAATTTTTACCCCTATACTATCCAATACTTGCCTTAAAGGCAAAAATAATGGTATGCGTTGTAATGGTATGCATTGTAAAAGTAGTATGCGATGTAATGGAATGCTTTGTAAAGGTAGTTTTTTATACGATGTAGTGTCATGAGAAGTAAGGGAATGCGTTGTAGTGGATGTTGCGATGTCAAAACTGAGTTGTAAGTGCATGCGCTGTAAATGAATGCGTTGTAACGTCATACATTCGTGACACCATGATCAAATTCTCTAGGGAACCCACTAAGCAGAGATTATTACTAAATTTTACTACTAAACAGGCAGTCATAACTGCAGTTATCTAGCCGGCACTAGGGTCATAATTTCATTGGTGCAGTAGGTGCAGTGGCACCGGGACCAACACCTCTAGGCACCCCGCTAAACACTGACTATTGCTATATTTTGCAACTAAACATTGACTCACAAGTGCAGATAACTTGCCAGCTCTAGGGTCATAATTTGAAGGGTGAAACAGTTGCAGTGGCAGCGGGGCCAAATGTTGCCAAAACTACTCTAAACACCAAATAGTCACAAGTGTAGTTACCTTGCAGGCTCTAAGGTTATGATATCAGTGGTGCAGCAGGTGCAGTGACACTGGGGCCCAAAGATCTAGAATCCCTCTAAACACAAAATATTGTTATATTTTACTTCTAAACATGCAGTCACAAATGCAGTTATCTTGCAGGCATTAGGGTCATGGTGTTATATGGCCCTTAGAGACATTGTCAACATTGCTAAGTTAGCATGAGCTTTGCTGCCATGATGCTGCTTTTGAGCATGTTACTACATGACTTTGTTTTTGCAAGTCTCTGTGCATTTCACATGAGAATGGTCTGTTTTTGTGTTCTCTGCTAAGTTTCTGAGTTTAGTCTGAACATGATGTGCAAGGTCGATAAACAATGCCCCTTGTTATTCTGTTCTGGTCAGTCCCTAGCACCTAGACATTACATGCTAAGCACAGCTGCAATGCTGAAGACTTGTGCTTTGATATTACAGGGATGCATGTCATAAGTCATAAGTTCTTATATAGCGCACAATTCACCAATAAGGTCTCAAGGCGCTTTTAACACACACTTGGAGAGAACCCTTTCCATGGAGAAGAGCTATGCTGTTCCCATGATGTAAACCTCACATCCAGTCTTTAAGGTATGGGGTCAGCTGTCAAAGCCCAGAGATCTTCCTTTATATAAATAAACTTCTTCCAGTCAAGGAGAGGTTGGTTAGGCCTTATAATCCTTTTTCCAGTCTTTATATAAAGACTTCCCCCTTTGTACTCTATGGAATTGTAATAATGCTAATTGTTTTGAGTGTATGCATTTTGCTGCTGGTAGTGGCTTGTACACTTTATAGTAGAGCACAATAGGTAAAATAAACATTTTGAACTATTAAAGTGACTCTGCCAATTCTTATTTTGCACAAGTACCAGTGAGCGAGCGAAAGGGTATGCCCTGAGAGAATCGGGAGTGTTGTGTTCTTGATTGTCTAATCATTTGTAGCTCTGTGATTTTTGGAAGAGAACGAATGAGACACTATAGCAAGTCGGTTTTCGGATTTTGGGTACTAAGGTGATAGGTTAGTACACCCCTATACACTGAGGTCCTGAATTCCAGCAACAATGATTTGAATGGTGCAGCAGGTGCAGTTGCACTGGGCCTCAAAGCTCTAGGAACCCCTGAAACACCAAATATTACTATATGCCAGAGACAATGCTAGAGCAAATATTTACTATATGCTCATTATTGTTTCAGAGTTAATGTTCATGTTTAAGTTTTTTGTATTCATAAAATAAGTGTGCAGTGCAAAATAATAAAAACTTCATAAGAGAAATCTGTAATAAAAAAAAACCTGTCCATCTCAATAAAATAATAATCTCACTTACAGTGCATTTCGTTCCCATATATTGCGCAACTGCTCGAATGCTCATTTGAAAAATGCAAAGTTAATTTTCATTTGTTTATCCTAACAATGAACAATAACCAAACAACACCTTTTCATCTAGTTTCCATAACCTTGTTTTATTGGATTTGCAAAAACTGTGCTTATGCTGTACTTGTTTGATGTTTTATTCGCCTTTTACCTTTTCTCCCCATAGTTGCACCACTTTCAAGCCTACTTATCAGGTACATGCTTTTATTATCTTTGTTTCTACCATTTACCTAAGCTCCCCACTTTACAATACCTCTACTAACAGCACAATATGTTGCATTTTTGTACATATACAAGTCATAACACTTTTAAAGAGTTTTGGTAACTTAGGGTCATATTGTTAAGGAACAGTGATAACATCATTGCCGCTTTAGCAGCAGGAAACCGTACCTAAAGCGGTGATAAGGGGCTTGATGATATGCCCTTGTGAATTCCCATAGAAGCCCAGGTTCTGGTGTTAACCTGGGTTTCTATGGGAATTCACAAGGGCATATTATCAGGCCATTATCGCCGCTTTAGCTGTAGTTTCCTGCCGCTAAAGCGGCGATAATGTTATCGCTGTTCCTTGATAATATGGCCCTAATATTGTACAACTACTCAGCAAGCTACAACTTACAACAAAAAAGTGTATTATTAATCACATAGGCGAAACCTAATGCCTTTACTAATGCTTATTTGTTTTGTTTTCTGAGTAGTGCTGAGTGCTAGTGTGTCCCACCTGCAATCACCAGCTCAAATTAAGCACTGGATGGTTTGTTTATGACGAGAACTGATATTTGCTTCTAGGATTAAATATATTTTCCTCTGTCCACATAAATACGTTTATGATGTTGAAACAATGGTAAAGTTGACAGAAGACGAAAAAGTAAAACAACTTTCCAAACCTATACTAGCTTGTGTATATCCATTGCGAAATTACACGTTGCCTATTTAGAGCCCAAGTCATTTATTTGTTAAAGTTCTTCTAATAGGCATTTTGCCTCGGGGGCTTGGAAACATGAGAACATGTTTTGAAGACAATTAAAATCTCGTTCGCTAACAAAAAAATCAATTTGGTTCCTCAAGGAGGTGCACACGAGCACAATCAATACAAACAGTATCAGTCTACACTAAGTTGCTTCTGGACTGATTTTTAACTTTTTTTCTCTCAGATATTAAGTAGGGAGTACCAGCATCACGCGTTAACCACGAAGCCTGCAGAAAATCAGAACTGGGTCAACTTTATAAGTAATATTAATGTAAGAAAAATATTCCTTCACACAAAAATGTATATTGCATGAAAAACATGTAACATTGTCTATCCAGAGTTGCTCAGAGGTTCGTTCTGTTAAGCAAAATGATGCCCCCCATGTGCACTTTAGAGAGCAGCCTCTTAAAGGTCCTGTTACCTGCAGCTAAGCAATCCAATTAGGTAAGAGCATCTTTTGGCTGAGGCACCCGAAATTGGGCCTTTATTGCACCCCCTGGCAGAAGAGCAGCGGAGAGGTGGTAAACTAGAGAGAAGCAAGCACATGGGCAGATGAGCTCCCCTCTATTGGGAAGCGAGCCCCGCAGGCACCAGAAATGGCTGTGGGAGTGCTGTTCCATGGCAGTAGACACGGCGACAGGATGAAGGGGACGGATTCGCTCCATGCCCATGGAGAGTGCTGTGGCTCTGGACATGTTGTGCATTCCAGGAGGAAAAGACTCCCAGTGGAGCACAAGGGTCGGCTTACAGGGCAATCGGTGTGCTGGAGATGATTGCAACAGAGAGGAGGACAGGGGAAAGGCAGAACTTTTCACTGTACCATCTAGAGGGTCCTGTCTCCAGAAGCAAGGGGTGAATGGAGGACTAATATGAAGATACCTAGCAAGAAGCAGAGGAAAGTCGAGCAAGACTTTGTTGCCTTACACAAAGGTAATGGTGCTCCAGAGGAAGTCAATGAAAGAGTGTAGGAAACTGAACTGGCTACTGACCTGAATGGAAGGATCGCAGTTCTGGATGGCATTTTTAAGAAGTTCCAAAAAGTGGATGTTACGCCTGACATCCTTGGAGTAGTATTTCCCAAAACATTTTGCCTTCATCCCTCCTGTTTTGCTGAATATGTTTCTGTTGGCTTTTGGACTCTGTGCACTTTACCTCTGCTAACCAGTACCAGGGCCGGCTTTAGGGTGGTGCGACCGGTGCTACCGCACCGGGTGCTGGCTTCCTGGGGGCGCAGAGTTTGCAAGTTTAACTCCTGTGATTAATTATCTTCCTAGAGAGAGATCAGCGTTTTGTATAGTTGAGGTTTTTGACTCATGTGAAGTTGGTGTAGAGGGTTAATATGCCTGCTGCAAAGAAAGTGAACCAAGTAGATTACAGAGTGCATATAATGTAAACAGATCAGCAGGTTACTGCTTTTAAAAGAGACATCCTTTTGTTACTTGCAATTTATAACTTAAACATTAGAACATTGATAATATTGCAAAAAAGGTTAATTTAGCTAGAAAGAAATCGTTTCTTATTATTAAAGAAAATTCCCAACTATGCTGTTTCTTTTTCTACTCTGAGTTTGTGCTTCTCCACACCAAGCACTCTTAAACTATACTGCCTACCAGTAAGGATGACATGTGACTCCTACACTTTTAGTCCTTTGGATTATGTAACATTTCCTATACATGTGGTTGCAGCCAGCGCTGGGATACCTAAGGGTAGCCATGCGCTCTATCAAGAATCTATTATTATTAATAATAATAATAATAATAATAATAATAATAATAATACACTGATTCACACGGGTGATCGATTGTCTCTGTAATGTGTGTGTGATGTAAAGTGCTCTGACACCGTACACTGGTATGAGTGGCGCTATATTACTAATTCAATGCATCTGAGAGAGAGTGGTAAAAGAGAAATGGTCGCTGTTAAAGGGTGTTAGTAAGAGAATCTGTGGTGGAGGTTGTCAGAGGGGGGGGGCGTCAACAAACATTGTCGCACAGGGCGCCACCAGGCTACAGGCGGCACTGACCAGTACTAAATAAAATTCTCTCTCATTCAAACATGGTAAAATTTGACTAAAAATATTTTCCACATTTAATCTACCTGTAGATCCCTAATAAATGGTACTACATGTACCCAGGGCCTGTAAATTAAATTAATCTGTTGGGCCTGTAGCACACCTTGTGCTGCTCACTAAAGTAACATATTAAAACCTGTCTCCGGCATGCCACTGCAGCCTAATAGGACAGGCAGCATTGTATTTATAACGTAGGGCAAGTGTACTTACATTTGACATGTCCTGACAGTGAAAAAAATACTAAAGTTGTTATTGGCTGCTGTAAGACCTATCTCCTCCCATTGACTAACAGCGGGTTACCTTCATCCCTAGTCTAACTAGAGGGACTACAAGGGGCAGTTAGCTGACCTCCTGTTGGAGCTACAGGAAACAAGTAGCTTCAGAGGCCTACCAGCAACGGCCCAGCTGACCTGCTGCAACTGTGCCTACCTGGACCTGCAGCTGGACTAGCCTAAGCCCTGCTATCCTCTGCTGGTGTGAGTCCTGATCCCCCAGAGGTGCCTCCCCACGTCCTGAACCCTTGGCTGGTATCAGAGTGTACTCCTCCTAAACAAAAGGTGAAAATCCTGATGTCTGGGCTCCTTGCAACCATGAAGGGGAAATTTGTGCCGAAACTCTGCCGCCCGCTAAAGCAATGACTGTCCGAAATGACCGACAAAGCGAAGCTACAGCAATACCCGACTGGCTCTTCAAACTACAACAATGACCGTCTGTGACATTCGTCTGACTCTTTGCACTACAGCAATTATTGTCCATGACGCTCCTCGTCCTTCTTGCACCTCTTCCACCACAAAGTGAACTCATCGTGCTGGACCTAGAAGATAACTTTTCAATAGTACTAACCTGGTCCCTGTATCTGACCCACACTTCATTGCAGTTAGACTGAATTTGTGATTTCCTCTGGTCTAGTGCAAACAGATGACTACAAGTGGAGCTTTCTGCTTTTAAATGCCATTTTCACTTTAAAATATAAAACCGAATATTTCTGGTTCTACTGATAGAATTTTAGTCATTTTGGTATTGTTTTATTTATTAAAATCGATTCTATTCTTCTAAAATGGTTTGGGTTTTTCTTGTGCTGTGTTTTCACTTTATTCATGTTTGAGTGATGCGTCGATACATTACATATTGCTCTAAGTTAAACCTGACAGCTTTTGTGTCAAGCTACCAGAGTTAATCACTGCTTAATTTAGTGATGTTTATGGTGCACCCAACAAGGATTGTGGTTGCTGTATGGGTGGGTCTTACACCCACTCGACCAATAAGCCAATTTCTTTCAATGGAGAAATCTATTCCTGAGACAGCTGGCCCTTCGGGAGAAAATTGAGTCCAGGTTTCTCTGAGATGAAGGTAGTGAAATAATTGCACAATACCACAGTTAGGATGGAGGAGACGTCAAGGGTTTTAAAGATATTGTATGCATGCAATGATGTTAACGGACAATAAACTGGAAGTTTTGGAAAATGTATGAGGCACGTCTGGTGGCTTAGTGGACTACTGCATCCACTATAGGGGCCTGTATTTGACTTCATGGTCACAGGTTCAGGTCTTGGTGGGTTCTCTCAGCCTTTCTTTCTTCTGTCGAAAAAATGAGTACAATTGAGTTGGTAATTATTCAGCTCCAAGATACCCTTGTGTGAACATGCATATTATGTTGCGTATGATGAAAGGCCACTAATCGTATTATGGGCTTCTCTCCCATTGATGATGATTGAGGTAATGCTAATATTTTTGAGTGAACACATGTCCCTCACTTAGAAGATAGTACGGTCATTATATGTAGAACTACAGACTTACCATTTACATCCTCGAAGATAGTTCACATTCTCAAAGGTGAGGATCTCATAATAGCCAAATTTCTGTTACTGGACCTCTGGGACTACAATTTGCGCACTTCAGCTTCTCTGGAGGGAGTGCCCCAGATAGACAGAGGGGAGAGCTTCTTTTTCCTAACCTTAGAAGGAAAACATCATGCAGGTGATAGGAATTCCCAGGTGTGCAGTGGAAATCCTCTTTAATGGCAATAATCACTACTCTGCAAATGCCACTTTTAAAAAGTTGTAATTTTCTTCCAAAACCAAATGTGACTTTCTGTCAGTATTCAGAGTTACATGACTTTTAATAGAACTACTGTGGTGTGATGTGTATTCCTTCCAGAAAGAGGACAAAAGGGCATTTGGTGTGGGGAAAGGTGTTCCTCTCCTGAGCAAGACGTTCTGTGGGTTATACTCAGCCCTGCCTGAGCTTTGAAGGGTAGCCTGAGGGCTCTGACCTCTGGATCTGCCTACCTGTCACTGGCAAATGCAGCCCACAACTGGACCTGCCTGCAATTTGTTACCCTGTACAGATTGGAGCCAGACCCAGTGGAAGACCAAAATCAGTTAGGGTTACACAAGGAAGTGCCCCTAACAAATGGACTCACAGTTGGTATAAATGTGGCACCCTCAGAACCTCTCATCAAAACACTCCTGGACCTGTGGAGACTCAGAAGAAGGGCTGCACTGCTGTCTGAAGATGAAATACTGGGCCTGCGTCCTTGAACCAAGGATACCAGAAGGGACTGCAAGGCTCAGTTGACTGACCTCCTGTTGGAGCTACAGGGACGCAACAAGGTTCCAAAGGCTTCCCTTGCAACTGCACATGTCAAAGTGAACCTGCCTGAGCCCTCCTACCAGCCCCTGCTGGAGGGATCCTGACGCCAAAGAGGTGTCTCTCCAGGTCTTGTACCCTTGGCTAGTGTCAAAGTGTACTCCTCCAACCTACAAACTGCAACAACTGGATTCCAGGTGAAATTTCAGAGGTTCTAGGATCTTAATTTTGAAAAAGAACCATTGCCGGTCTCCTCGCAAATGCAAGTGGACTTTACTGAGGCAGACGCAGGACCTGCATTAGACAGCCAAAACGGCTTTTCGAACTAAAGACTCTGGATTTCACTGGCACAGTGTTCTTCCGGTTGACAACAACTGCACCACATTTCACACCAACACAAAGCTCTGATCAGGACCTAGCTCTTCCGGCCCACAACAACCACACCGCCAACACCACCACACCTACTAAGGCTCCTAGGTGGAACTGGACTAAGTTCCATGGTATACTTTCCATGGGGATGAATCTGGTCCCTGTATCTGATTGGCGCACCATTGAGCCCGGCCTGAACTTTTGACTTTGACCCAGTCCAGTGCGAGTAGATAACTCTGATTGATGCTGTATGCTTTTTTTCTTAAAATGTAAAAAATTCTTAACTCCGGTTCTACTGATTAGTATTGTGTTACTTAGGTATCATTTTCCTTTTTAAACATACTCTATTTTTCTAAATGGCTTTAGGATTTTTCTTATGTCGTGTTTTCACTTTCTTACTGTTTGAGAGCATCATCAATAAAGCAGTTACGCTGACTCCTTTTGTGCCAAGCTAGCGAAGGGGTAAGCAAAGGTTTATTTAGTGACTTCTGTGGTTCACCCTCAGAAGGATTGTGTTTATTAATTGAGCAGGGCTATTACCCCTGTTAATTAGTAACTCAATTTCTAACAGGAAACAAACCAAGATTCCCAGAATACATTAGATTTGGAGCATAAGCTCCAAAATGCAGACATTACATCCACGATCAAGGTTGCAACCCTTTTGTCATAGTTCATCAGCAGCTAGTAGTGGGGTACCATGGAGCAATTCAATCAATCAGTCAATCAATCATTTGTAAAGCACGCTACTCACCCGTGGGGGTCTCAAGGCGCTGAGGGGAGAGGGGGAGCAGCTACTGGTCGAACAGCCAGGTCTTGAGACGTCTCCTGAAAGTCAGCAGGACCTGGGTCTGACGCAGGTGAATGGGGAGGGTGTTCCATGTCTTGGCAGCGAGGTGGGAGAAAAATCTACCACCGATGGTCGTTCGACGGATGCGTGGGACGGTGGCGAGTGAGAGGTCGGCGGAGCAAAGCTGGCGGTTCGGGGTGTAGAAAGACAGCCGTTCGTTGAGGTATGCTGGTCGGGTGTTGTGGAGGGGTTTGTGGGCATGGGTGAGGAGCTTGAAGGTGATCCTCTTGTTGACTGGGAGCCAGTGCAGGTCTCAAGTGCGTGGTGATGTGGCTGTGGTGAGGGAGTCCGAGGATGAGGCATGCTGAGGCATTTTATATGCATTGGAGTCTCTTCTGGAGTGTGGCCGTAGTTCCTGCGTAGAGGACATTGCCGTAGTTCAGCCTACTGCTGACGAGTTCTTGGGTGACCGTTCTTCTGGTATCGGTGGGGATCCATCTCTAGATCTTGCGGAGCATGCGGAGGGTGTTGAAGCAGGAGGAGGCAACATAGTTGACTTGCTGGGCCATGGAGAGTGTTGAGCACAGGATAACTCCCAGGTTGCGCGTGTGGCTGGTGGGTGTCGGGCAGCTCCCAGTGCGGCTGGCCACCAGGAGTCATCCCAAGCAGAGGGGGTGGAGTCGAGGATGAAGACCTCCGTCTTGTCTGAATTCAGCTTCAGCCGGCTAGTCTTCATCCACCCTGTGACGGCCTTCATTCCCTCCTGGAGGTTGGATTTGGCGGTGAGGGATAGGATCAGCTGGGTGTCATTGGCGTATGAGACGATGTTGAGGTGGTGTGTTCGAACGATGTTGGCGAGCAGTGCCATGTAGATGTTAAAGAGGGTCGGGCTGAGGGATGATCCTTGGGATACGCCGCAGGTGATTGTGGTGGCTTCTGACCTGAAAGGGGGTGCGGACTCTCTAGCTTCTGCCAGTGAGGAAGGAGGTGATCCAGTCCAGGGCTATGCCTCGGATCCCTGTGTGATGGAGGCGTGTGCGCAGGGTGTGGTGGCAGACGGTGTCGAAGGCGGCCTAGAGGTCTAGAGGATGAGGGCAGCAGTTTCGCTGTTGTCCAGTACGGTCCTGATGTCGTCAGTGGTAGAGATGAGGGCGGTTTTGGTGCTGTGATTTCTGCAGAAGCCGGCTTTGGGAGGAGTCCACGACGTTGTTCTACTCCAGGAAGTGGATCAGTTGTCTGTTGGCGGTCTTCTCATTTACTTTCGCCGGGAACGGGAGCAGGGTGATGGGTCGGAAGTTCTTTAGGTTCTTTGGGTCCACCTTGGGTTTCTTGAGAAGGGCATTGATCTCGGCGTGTTTCCAGCTTTCTGGGAAGGTGGCGGTCTATAAGGAGCTGTTGATGATCTTTCTGAGTTGGAGTGCGATTATGGAGCTTGCCTTGTTGAAAATGTGGTGGGGGCAGGGGTCGGAGGGTGATCCTGAGTGGATGGTGTTAATGATTTTGATGGTGTCTTCGCCGTTAACATTGTACCAGGAGAGTAGTAGGTCGGTGTGCCTGGCGGGTGTGCATTCAGTGGTGATGGGGTCTGTCATTGGGGTCTAGGTGTCGAAGCTGTTGTGGATGTTTGCGATATTGCGATGGAAGAAGGTAGCCAGGGAGTCGCAGAGTTCTTGTGATGGCGGTATGTCGTTGGAGGAGGAGCTGGGGGTGGCGAGTTCTTTCACGATGTTGAAGAGCTCTTTGCTGTTGTGTGTGGTGCTGTTGATACGTTCTTTGAAGGAGGTTCTTTTGGTGGATCGGATGAGCTGGTGGTTTTTGCGTCTGGCGTTCATGAAGGCTGCGTGGTTGTCCGGTGTCTGATTATTGCGCCAATATTTCTCAAGTCTGCAGGTGTGCTTGGAGTCTTGGAGGTCGGCGTTGAACCAGTTGGCTCTTGTGTCGGTGCGCCTGTTGAAGGGTTTCCTTATCGGGCGAGGGTGTTGGCGCAGTCGTTGATCCATTGTGTGAAGTTGTTGGCTGCTTCCTCGGTATTGAAGGGCTCAGGTGGTGGGTATGGGCGAGTGTGGTGGTGAGCTGGTCTTCGGTGACTTTTTTCCAGCTCCGGTGTGGGGAACGTTGTGGTTGGTTGTGTGCGGTGTGCTTTTCAAAGGAGAAGTGGATGCAGTGGTGGTCGGCCCAGTGGAGTTCGGTGGTGTGGCTGAAGCAATTGATACTGACAGTAAACACAAGTTTGGTAAATTAGCCAAATAGATCACAAAAAATCACTGCAAAAGTCAATATGTCTCACCCTCTAAACTTATTGGCTGTGAGACCGATTTTATTTCCACAAAAAAACAATCACTTGGGCACACTTAGGTATGTGAAAGATGGACACAGCAAGTGCACAAGCAGGAAGACCATAACCATAACCATAATTCCAGGAAGACCACCATATGTACACACGGAAGTAAGGGGTCGATTAGGATGGCAGATGGAAGGACGACCGCCGGGCAGGAGTAGGCGGAAAATGCTTTTTTCCATTCCGCCTGCCGCGGTCAGTCCGTCCGCCATATTAGGATGTGAAACACTGTCAAAAGTCCGTACGTGGCAGAAGAGCACGCACCGCAGCGGAACTACACCCGACCCCGCATCGGACGTAACCAATCCAGAGACACCGCCGTACAGAATGACGTCTCCGACGTCCTCCAAATCACGATGGCGGAAAACACACATCAAATCGCTGCGTAAAAACAACCTGCCTGAACACAGCGGATTACCCACAGCGAAGATACAACACATTGCAGAGATACCCACCACAAGCTGCTCGCCGTCATGGACCCAGCGCTACACGCATTTCCGATACTCTTCGTGCTCCACCACCAGCAAGTCATGGACCATCACCGACGACGACGCAGGTACGTCAACTCACCAATTGGTGTCAGAAGGGGAGTACCTGCCAGGGCTGTGACGTTGGAAGGGGGAGTGTCATGTTTGAGAAACTTCATGTACGATCGCACCAATATATCCTCAATGCAAGTACACAACCAGGAATGACAACGACAAACCACTACACATGATTGACTTGCTTTATTAAACATAATAGGGGTGTAATCTTATAGTAGCCAGGAGCATGGGCATTGGGTACAACAGAGCAGGTACATCAGAGGCAGCACATGGGAGGGCACAATGCAGAATCAGAACAGCAACAGGGCAGTGGTCGTAACAGAGCAGGTACATCTGAGGCAGCACATGAGAGGGGCCCAGAGCATCAACAGTCCAAGGCACAGAGCAGGTACCTCAGAGGCAGCACATGAGAGCGGCCAAGTGCCTCAACAGTCCATGGCAAAGAGCATGTACATCGGAAGCAGCACATGAGAGGGTCTAAGTGCATCAACAGTCCAAGGCACAGAGCAGGTACATCAGAGGCAGCACATGAGAGGGTCTAAGTGCATCAACAGTCCAAGGCACAGAGCAGGTACATCAGAGGCAGCACATGAGAGGGGCCAAGTGCCTCAACAGTCCATGGCAAAGAACAGGTATATCTGAGGCTGCACATGAGAGGGGCAGAGCGCATCAACAGTCCATGGCAAAGAGCAGGTACATCTGAGGCAGCACATGAGAGGGGCACAGAGCATCAACAGTCCAAGGCACAGAGCAGGTACATCAGAGGCAGCACATGAGAGGGGTTAAGTGCATCAACAGTCGAAGGCACAGAGCAGGTACATCTGAGGCAGCACATGAGAGGATCTAAGTGCATCAACAGTCCAAGGCACAGAGCAGGTACATCAGAGGCAGCACATGAGAGGGGCCAAGTGCCTCAACAGTCCAAGGCACAGAGCAGGTACATCTGAGGCAGCACATGAGAGGGGCACAGAGCATCAAGAGACCATGGCAAAGAGCAGGTACATCTGAAGCAGCACATGAGAGGGCACAATGCAGCATCCTAACAGCAACAGGGCAGTGTACGTAACAGAGCAGGGACATCTGAGGCACCACATGAGAGGGGCACAGAGCATCAATAGACCATGGCAAAGAGCAGGTACATCTGAGGCTGCACATGAGAGGGCCACAGAGCATCAACAGTCCATGGCAAAGAGCAGGTACATCTGAGGCTGCACATGAGAGGGCCACAGAGCATCCACAGTCCATGGCAAAGAGCAGGTGCATCTGAGGCAGCACATGAGAGAGGCACAGAGCATCAAGAGACCATGGCAAAGAGCATGTACATCCAAGGCAGCACATGAGAGGGTCCAAGTGCATTAACAGTCCAAGGCACAGAGCAGATACATCTGAGGCAGCACATGAGAGGGGCTAAGTGCCTCAACAGTCCATGGCAAAGAGCAGGTACATCACTGGCAACACAATTACGTGGGTCAAGCGACCCGTCCCAAGGACATCAACAATGCAAGGCTGGTTACAATGGACAATCTACACACCAAGTCAAATGACATGTGAGTGATGGAAACTACACCTCACATCACAGAATCTGGTGGACTGCTTGAACTACTTGCCTCGGACACACTGCCAGCACCAGAAACAGGAGTGTGAGACAGCCACAGATCGACTGACTGACACATGAGCCATAGACCCAGACACACTGCCAGCACCAGAAACAGAAGTGTGAGACACAGCCAAAGATAGACTGACTGACACATGAGCCATAGACCCAGACACACTGCCAGCACCAGAAACAGGAGTGTGAGACACAGCCACAGATCGACTGACTGACACATGAGCCATAGACCCAGACACACTGCCAGCACCAGAAACAGGAGTGTGAGACACAGCCACAGATGTAGTGACTGACACATGAGCCATAGATCCAGACACACTGCCAGCACCAGAAACAGGAGTGTGAGACACAGCCACAGATCGACTGACTGACACATGAGCCATAGACCCAGACACACTGCCAGCACCAGAAACAGGAGTGTGAGACACAGCCACAGATCGACTGACTGACACATGAGCCATAGACCCAGACACACTGCCAGCACCAGAAACAGGAGTGTGAGACACAGCCACAGATCGACTGACTGACACATGAGCCATAGACCCAGAAACACTGCCAGCACCAGAAACAGGAGTGTGAGACACAGCCACAGATCGACTGACTGACACATGAGCCATAGACCCAGACACACTGCCAGCACCAGAAACAGGAGAGGGCACAACTGACACAGTGCTACTACATGATGCATGACAGCAAACAACAGACACAGTGCCACTATCTGACACATGCGAGTGAACTGCAGATGTGCCACTAGGACCACTGAAATGATGAGCCACAGGGCAGAACGGGCCAGGAGGCAGGGTGGCTCTGGGAGCTGGGGATAGCTGTACTGGAGCGACATCGGGGTGGTCAGGTGTGAATGGTGTGTATCTACGTTTCTTAGGGATATGTGAGGGCACCCTGGACATGACTGGACTGGTAAGTGGTGCGGACTCATCTGAAATATCACCCATCAAAGGTGGATCATGTGCTGGTGGGGGTCTGCTCTCCGGGGACGTGCTGGACCCTGCTTGTTGTTTGCTGTGGGCCTGCCTTCTGCCCTCTGCATCATGTGTAATGGGGGATGCAACAACAGTGTACTCCTTCCTCTTCTTCTGACGGGCGTGGATGGGAGTAGAGGTATGGGGGGACTCCACCGCTGACACATCTGTTTTAAGTTCCTTTAACAACATCAGCCTCAGTGCAGCCAGGGGTGATGTATGCCTGTCCTTGATGGAGCTAGTGTCTATGGGAGAACCCTTGTCCCTGGGATGTGCCTTGGCCGTAGGAGGTGTCCTGTCTCAGGAATTTCCCTGATCCCTGGGCTGTGCCCTGTCCCTGGGTGCAGACTTGTCCATTGTAGTGTACCTGTCTTTAGAAGCGACCTTGTCCTTGGGAGTGTCCCTGCTCTTGGGAGTTGCCCCTTCCTTTGCAGTGTCCTTGTCCTTGGGAGTGTCCCTGCTCTTTGGAGGTGGCCTTTTCTTTGAAGCGTCCTTGTCCCTGGGAGTGTCCCTGCTCTTTGGAGGTGGCCTTTCCTGTGAAGCGTCCTTGTCCCTGAAGAGTCCCTGCTCTTTGTAGGTGGCCTTTCCTTTGAAGCGTCCTTGTCCCTGGGAGTGTCCCTGCTCTTTGGAGGTGGCCTTTCTTTTGTAGTGTCCTTGTCCCTGGGAGTGTCCCTGCTCTTCGTAGGTGGCCTTTCCTTTGAAGCGTCCTTGTCCCTGGGAGTGTCCCTGCTCTTTGGAGGTGGCCTTTCCTTTGTAGTGTTCTTGTCCCTGGGAGTGTCCCTGCTCTTTGGAGGTGGTCTTTCCTTTGAAGCGTCCTTGTCCCTGGGAGTGTCCCTGCTCTTTGTAGGTGGCCTTTCCTTTGAAGCGTCCTTGTCCCTGGGAGTGTCCCTGCTCTTTGGAAGTAGCCTTGCCTTTGTAGTGTCCTTGTCCCTGGGAGTGTCCCTGCTCTTCGGAGTTGCCCCTTCCTTTGTAGTGTCCTTGTCCTTGGGAGTGTCCCTGGACTTGGGAGGTGCCTTTGCCTTGGGAGTACCTTTTGTGGGGGATGCCTTTGTAGCATGTGAAGCCATTTCCCCCAACACCCCTTGAGGATCCTGTGTGTCAACTCCAGTGTAGCTCACGTCATCTTTGGTGAAAGATTTCCCAGTCCTAGGGGATGGTGTCTGTGCCCTCCGTGCCCGGTCTTGCTGCCTGTAGCTGCTTCTAGTGCAATAACCTGTAAATGTGGCCTGGTCCGAAAATTCACTCCCCCCTGAGACATCAAGTGGTGTGGATGGGGGAAGAGAAGTAGCACCCTGTCTATGCGACTGTACAATGGCTGAAGACACAGTGTTTGCCAATGACTGAACTGTTCTGTGGAGACCAGCAACATCGCCATGCATCCCCTCCATGAATGTCACCACCTGCCCCAATTTCCTATCGTGATCTTGGAATGCATTGATCATGTTGGTCTGCTCTACACACAGCTGTCGCAGCAGATCAACAGCCTCAGCACAAAGTGCACTTTGTGTCACAGGGGCAGGGTCTGCGGTGCCTGCACCGAAGGCAACTCTGCTCCCCCATCTCTGGCGAGCACGAGCAGTACTTGTTGCAGTTGGTGGCAGTGTGGGCCCTGTGTGCTGTGTCCCGACTGAAGGTGTTGATTGCCCACTCCCTGTCTGTGACAACAGTGCTGACTCACCAACATTGTCTGATGATGAGGACAATGGTGTTTCCACATGTGAGTCCTCAGGGATGGTTCTGTCCCCCTCTCCGGGGCTGCCCTCTTCAGTGTCAGTCTGCGCGTGTGTGATCTCGGATCCGGATGCATTGCCACCACTCATCACCGTCGTTTGTCGGTCAGTGCCCTCTGCCAAAGCTGAAACAGGGAGAAAAGAGGTTTAACTAAGTGCCACACTCACGTACTGAAGGTCACAAAATCACAAATTTCCTTACAGACTAATAACATGTAGCACCCATCCTGCACAAGACCCACCCCTACCAGACATCCTCATATTAAAGAACCGGTGGTGGCTGTGAAACATGTACATCATACGAACAGGGCAAGTGCTTGTAGACCACCACACATGTCATGCCATGGGACCACAGACCTCAACAGCATGTCCTGGAATCCTCAACTACTAAGCCAGTGGCCTGTCCACCTGGCGGCCATGGATGCTACCGCTCACTCCGCTAATGGCACCAACGTGCAATTGCAGCAAAACAAACGCACCTCGGATGTCACTACTGTGTCTGAGCACCAATACATGCATGCACTCACAAGTCACAGACACATACAGTCTGCTTACCGCTAGTTTGCTGTTGATCCCCTCTCAGCCGAGTGGACAGGTCAGGATGCGTCACAGCAATGATACGGTGCATTAGAGGGGTCATGGTGCGTCGGGCCAGACGTTATGATTTTGGAATCATCCCCAGTGTCAACATTCTTGCTTAGCCTGGATATGTCATTCCAGCGCTTGTGGCAGTGTGTGTGTCGTCTATTGCACACCCCCACTGCCCACACATCACGTGCTATGGTCCTCCACGCGGCCTTGCAAAGGTGCAGCTTGACCTACTCTGATGGGAGACAAGTGGGGAACGTTAGTGGGCAGTTTGACTTTCACAAACATCCAAGAAACACGTATCTACATGCAGCCATGCTCAGTACAACACATGTGAAGGTCCCACAGCACACCGCCATGCTTGCAGAAGCCAGGAGTCAGTGACCACCTCATGCCCACCAACATGTTCCCCACTGCACTTACCACCTGTCCGGGTGCACCATAGAGCCGTTCATAGTGGCTGAGCACACCGTCCACAAGAACATCCAGCTCCGCTGCGGTGAAGAGATGAGACCGGTCTCTCGCACTCTCTGCATGGCAAGGTCCAGGACTGTGGCACTACAGCAGCAGTTGTTGGTCAGCTCAGCAGCAGCAGGTCGAGGTGATGGTCGCAGGCAGCAGTTGTTGGTCAGCTCAGCAGCAGCAGGTCGAGGTGATGGTCGCAGGCAGCAGTTGTTGGTCAGCTCAGCAGCAGCAGGTCGAGGTGATGGTCGCAGGCAGCAGTGGATGAAAGCAGTGAATGTGTGCTGCAGAAATTCACACATATATAGGCCCAGGACCGGCGGTGTGTGACCGGCCAAGACCGGCGGTGTGTGACCGGCCAAGACCGGCGGTCTGCAGTGGGTTCTGCAATGTGACTGTTAGGTGGGGTATCAACTGCCATTTTGATTTTCATATTCAAAAGTATGTGTTAGCCTGCACCACCCCCGCGGAAAGCGTGCACCGCCATAGCGACGCCACTGAGTGATGATTTTCAAATGATGCACTGTCGCGGAAGTACGCACATGCGTTTTGCGGGGTGTGACCGTGATGGTCCTTGACCATACAGCATATGTCATGCACAATATCAGGATGAACGAGCAACTTCTGTGTAGGTGGAAGGCGTCCAAACATGGCGTATGTACACACACTGCATGTTTCCGCACGCAAGTAATTTTGATAGTCGTACATGTGTGTTAGGACATGTCCAGAATGCTGCAAGAATTATGATTATACAAGAAGTGGGGTTGTGTCCGTCACTGTGGCCGGGTAGGACAACGTCTTAGAACTTTAGAAAATGAGGGACCCGGTCACTGTTTAGTTCTGCCGCTTTTTTTATTTTGAGCAGAATCTCACCCTAAGGTAATTAATCCTTGGGTGATGTATATACTTTTTTTTGAGGAATACAATTTACATCACTTTTTTTCAGATTTTTTGAAAGCAGTCTGAGGTTTGTTCGTTGCCGTACAAAAAACATAAATTTACACATTTACTGTGAACACTTTTTACAATACCTAAACAATTGAATTACATTTATCTGTTAAACAAAACATTTACCATAAACCAAAATTTTTACCGAGCTCCAAGGTTGTACCCTACCAACTAATTCTACTACCAGGCCTACGTAATCCTGATTTCATCTAATTTAAGCCTGGTATCGCAAAGGCATACACTTAGTATACATTCTTTATTCTGTTGCATTCAAAAGAACTTTCTAAGGCCTTTGCAGAGAGTGCATTCGTATTTACGACGAATGTGCCAAAGCCGACTAGTTTCCAAGCCCGTGTCTCATTTAGCGGGCTTTTCTTCAGGGCTTATAGTTGGGTACCTGTGTAAAAATAGGGGGGGACATACTTTAGTGTGGGACCTTCAAATATTACGTCACTGGAAAGGAGTTGTCAGCACTTATTTTTTTACCCTCCTGCGTTGTGTGTACAAGTCTGTTCTAGTACATTCAGACTCTTGACTTGCGTTTTGCTTTGTTCTGTAAAGTAGAACAAAGAAATTGTATCTATTTTCTGTATAGGGGACATTGTATCACAGGGTTTTTTTTTAAAGAGATTGCCCACAATGTAACGTACGTTTTTTTTGGTTTCTGTTGCTACATGTCATCTGATCTGTGATTTTACGACTTTGTGCGGAGTGGCTCACCGGGTTCTGTAACAATGAAACAGAACGCTTTTCAACTGATGGATCTAATTGTTTGTTCGAGTCTGCAAGAGGTTTTTTTGGGTGGCTGTTACTTACTTGGAAATTTCTGTGTGCTGGCGGAACGCCGAACTATTATTTAAGGGAGGGCGTCGCCTTTTCTTTTTATCTGGTTTGCTGCATGCACTGTGGGATTGAAGAGGATAGAATTAAAGAAGTCATTTACCGCGTTGCGGGGGTTGATATTTTCTTTCTATACTCCGGGTAAGTCATTACCTGCAGTGTCCATGTGTAGCCGCTTGCTTCTGCCAGTTTCCTACTCGAGTGAGTGTTTGTTATTCAGGTCACATGACTGATTTAAAATTAGAATAACAGTGACATCGTCATTAAACCGGCGGACAAGGGGGGAGGAATAGTTGTGATGAATACTACCAAATATGATCTAGAAATTCAAAGACAACTTGCCAATCAAGAACATTACCGACCCCTCCCCAAAGATACTCTGGAGGATATACGAACCAAAATACTATCCATAAAAAATTAAGCTAAAGACAGAGACATCATTCCAGAAGCAGGACAAACTGCAAAACATTGACAGCACCTCTGGTTGCACACTACCTAGAATTGGGACATCGGGATACTGACATCCTATGGCAAGTCATAGAGAAACCCACATTGCCCACTCGAGAAGGAGATATCAAAGACCTCCTGAACAAGGCTGAATGTAAATGGATGACCATCTGTGATTCGGTGAACCATGGTCTCAATACTCTTGACGAATGGAACAGCACTGTTACCACCTGAAAGACTGACTGTCCACTGACATTCTAAGCCCACATACTCGATCCTCTATTGCACATCCTATTTATTTATTCAACCCACTAGAGATACCATCCTTTCTATTAATTAATAAACTAGGCTTCACGGACCCTAGAATGCCAGCTGTATAATTTGCCCTGTATAAACTGCTTCGATTTCACCAGACTGTAATTAACTTTTATAATTACATGTGTTGTAACCGTGTATGGCTCTGAACAAACTTATACTAATTGCGTGTATATATCTCTGTATAAATTATGTGTATTAACTTGCATCTGTTAAAATGTGCTGTATTGGGGCGGGATCTGGGCGAGCGAAGTGGGCGTGAACTTGGTGTGTACTACGTGACATGACAACCAAGTCCTGATGACGATCCCAACTAACACGGATCGAAACGCCGTCGACCTAACAGCTCATTAACAGGCATACTCTTCCTTGGTGGCTCGACATCAAAATTGAAAGAACTACTTTAAACTGTGATATCACGTTGTCATACATTTTCGAGCCACTCACTGTAAATTATTTCCACTTTGTTCACAGTGTGCCGTTTATGCTGTTCACCTTCTTCACTTGCGTCGCCACTTTCACCACAGACACTTTTTAAGCACCAAGTATTATATGGTTGTCAATAATTCATTTTATGCCCTCTGTAATCTCCGACCATGAATTTTTTGTGACAATATAAGATGAATAACTATCTTTCTTCAAAATAACGAGTATTCTCCTTCTTTCCTGGAAAGTAATGCTGTACGCATGCATAATTAATTGCCTACACACTATTACCTGTCAGGACATTGTTTCTCAAATGCACCTTACTTACCCAGTCCTGAATTGGTATATGGGTCCCACTCGTGTAAATTTTACAACAATTCATGTTCAGCATGGTACTGCGGGATGTTCTGAATGCCATGATGCTTTACAAGGATGATTACATCCATTTTCCACGCCCAGCAGAGTTGCCAGCAGTCAAAGGGGACTTCTATGCCCTGGCCCAGATACCACACGTAGTGGGTTCCATTGATGGCACACATATTGCTCTCATTCCACCCCAGGCACGTGAACCTGTATATCGCAATCGAAAGCACTACCATTCGATCAACTTGCAAGTGGTGTGCCTGGCTGACAACATAATCTCCCATGTGTGTGCCTGATTTCCAGGCTCCGCACATGACTCCCACATCCTGCGGAGCAGCATTGTCCCCCAACTGATGGCTAATCTGAGTCCGGAACGTGCGTGGCTGGTAGGTGAGTATGCTGTGAGGACAATTGTGTTGTATGTGTGGCATGCTGTTCCCACCAATCCTGGTAATGATATTTGTGTCTGTCTTCCCCCCACCTAGGCGACTCTGCGTACCCAAACCGGCCGTGGCTGCTGAGCCCCATACGGAATCCTACTACCCCTGGTGAAATACGTTACAATGATGCCCATGGGAGGACACATTGAGTGGTGGAACGTACTTTTGGACTGCTGAAGTCTAGGTTTCGCTGCCTGGATAAAACCGGGGCCCTGCCATACTCACCTGCCAAAGTTTGCAAGATCGTGATTGCATGCTGCATGCTCCACAACCTGGCATTGCGCAATAACATTGAACTAATCATGGACCCTGAAGACCAACAGGTTGCTCCACCTCCCATCCCACCCATGTCCACTGATGAGGATAGTGGTGAGGAAGAAGGTGTGGACCAGAGGCATCTGCTCATTGATCGCTATTTTTCTTGAATGTGAGTAACTACCTCTTGTGCAGATAGACAATGCGTGATGTATGTTTGCTGGTGGAGTGTGGATGTGGTGTGTGTATGCTGCCTGTTCTGGTATGTGCTGTATACAAATGTGTGTGGTAGATGGTGTACATGCAAAGCTCCCTGATGTGTGTCCTGTGATCCACTTAATTGGTGATGAGTGTGGTTTGTGGGATGTGTCAGTATAGTGTGTTGTGATGGATGTGAATCACTTTCCTGACCTGTGTTTGTTGTTCTCTCATTATCCTTAGGTCACTCCCACAGAGACATGATTCTCCAGAACATTGATACCTGCACCTGGTAATGAAAATTCCTAAGACAATAATGTGATTAAAACATGGCGGTCACACAGCATTGAGTGTTTACGTTGTGTTTATTACCAGGTTAGGAATTGATGTTGGTGCATATTTACAATTAGGTGTTGTGGCGTAAGTGAGAGTTGAAGGTCATGGCAGATGAAAACACCGTGTGGACACCACATTGTGTGATGTCCACCTAGTCCAACAGACGTTTGCCAATTCTTGGCATTGTGGGACAGGATAGCTGACAGGGTGAATGGCAGGCTCAAGGATGGGTGAAGTCATTTGCGGCCCTTCTTAGAGCAGGTAGATGAGGTATTTCCACTGCTCTCAGCTGCATCCACCCTCGGACGGCCCCTCCGCCTTGGAGCCGGAGCGGAGACAGCTGTGGGGGCAGGTTGGTCAGGGGCCACCTCCCTGTCCATGGGCTCAGGTGTGGGTGGCAGTGGTGTTGGTGACCTGTCCCGCTGGGCACTTGGATGAGGGGGGTGTGGCGGGAGATAACCAATCCCTCCACATAGCAGTTTGCTGGCCCATGAGGTCCACAATTTGGTCAATGCGAGTGTCAATGGACCGCAGCAGCTGGCTGCTCTCTTGCGAGTCTTGGTGGGCCCGATCGGACTGTGCCTGCGACCGCTCATAGGAAGCATGGACACTGGCGATGGCTTCCAGGGTTTCGGCGCCAGGATGGGGTGGGTGTCCTTCACCACCTCACCGGACAACTGCACTCCTCTATCTGAGCTGTGGCCTCACCTGTGTCCTCTCCTGTTCACTCTCCCTGCTTTCCTGGGATGTCGATGGGCCATCATCGGGCGATGGGTCAGGCAGGGTGGCACAGGCAGGAGTGGTGGTGGTGGTGGTGGCTGCACAGCTCACAATGGCAGGTGTTGGTGTAGTGACACAGGCCAAGGTGGTGAAGGCAGAGATGTCCTGGGAGCCTGATGGCCCTGGGAGTCTGCTTGGGCCCGCATCGCCCTCTGCACCCGAGCTGTCAATAGGATCATCCCCAGAGAGTCCGTGCTGTGATGGGGGCGACTGTTGCTGGCGGATGCTGCTTTCGCCAGTCAAGTTGCGATCACCTGAGGGACAAGATTTTCAGAATCAATGTTGAGGACATGACATGTTTTTGGTAGCAACTATCCAAATCACTATGTAATCAGGACATGGTTGTTGTTGTCATCATGTTGTTGTGGTTGACAGTAAAGGCAAATATGGTGGCGTGGAGGTGGGAAGGCAATACCTGTATATGTCTGGTCCTGTCCTGCTATTGCATGTTCCCCCTGTGAAGATGTCTATGTACATGACATTTTTCAGGAGGAGATGCAGTGATCTGCAAATGGTATGATGACTCAATCTTGCTCTGGGATGACACATGGGGGCCTATGTGGAGTTGTAGTGCTGGTCTCTCACACCCCCACCCACCTATCACACACACCCCACCACCATCCCTGTGGACATGGGGGACTCTGTGGAGTTGTAGTGCTGGTCTCTCACCCCCCCCCCCAAACCCGAACACCCTCCCTGTGGACACGTGGGCCTCTGGAGTTGTAGTGCTGGTCGCTCACCCCCCCCAAACCCGACCACCCTTCCTGTGGACATGGGGGCCTCTGTTGAGTTGTAGTGCTGGTCTCTCACACCCCCCACCCACCTATCACACACACTCCACCACCCTCCATGTGGACATGTGGGCCTCTGGAGTTGTAGTGCTGGTCTCTCACACCCCCAACCCCCACCACCCTCCCTGTGGTCATGGGGCCTCTGTGGGGTTGTAGTGCTGGTCTCTCACACCCCCCACCCACCTATCACACACACCCCTCCACCCTCCCTGTGGACATGGAGGCCTCTGTGGAGTTGTAGTGCTGGTCTCTCACACCCCCCACCCACCTATCACACACACTTCACCACCCTCCCTGTGGACATGGGGGCCTCTGTGGAGTTGTAGTGCTGGTCTCTCACCCCTACCACCCTCCCTGTGGACATGGGGGCCTCTGTGGAGTTGTAGTGCTGGTCTTTCACACCCCCACCCACCAATCACACACACCCCACCACCCTCCCTGTGGACATGGGTGCCTCTGTGGAGTTGTAGTGCTGGTCTCTCACACCCCCCACACACCTATCACACACACCCCACCACCCTCCCTGTGGACATGGGGGCCTCTGTGGAGTTGTAGTGCTGGTCTCTCACCCCCCCAAACCCCACCACCCTCTCTGTGGACATGGGGGCCTCTGTGGAGTTGTAGTGCTGGTCTCTCACCCCCCCCCCAACCCCACCACCCTCCCTGTGGACATGGGGGTCTCTGGAGTTGTAGTGCTGGTCTCTCACCCCCCTCAAACCCCACCACCCTCCCTGTGGACATGGGGGCCTCTGTGGAGTTGTAGTGCAGGTCTCTCACACCCCCTACCCACCTATCACACGCACCCCACCACCCTCCCTGTGGACATGGGGGCTTCTGTTGAGCTGTAGTGCTGGTCTCTCCCTCCCCAACCCCACTACCCTCCCCGTGGACATGTGGGCCTTCAGAGTTGTGGTGCTGGTCTCTCACCCCCCCCCAAACCCCACCACCCTCCCTGTAGACATGGGGCCTCTGTGGAGTTGTAGTGCTGGTCTCTCACCCCCCAACCCCCACCACACTCCCTGTGGACATGGGGGCCTCTGTGGAATTGTAGTGCTGGTCTCTCACCCCCCCCCATACCTCACCACCCTCCATGTGGACATGGGGGCCTCTGTGGAGTTGTAGTGCTGGTCTCTCACACCCCCACCCACCTATCACACACACCCCACCACCCTCCCTGTGGACATGGGGGCCTCTGTGGAGTTGTAGTGGTGGTCTCTCACACCCCCCACCCACCTATCACACACACCCCACCACCCTCCCTGTGGACATGGGGGCCTCTGTGGAGTTGTAGTGCTGGTCTCTCACCACCCCCAAACCCCACCACCCTCCCTCTGGACTTGGGGGACTCTGTGGAGTTGTAGTGCTGGTCTCTCACACCCCCCACCCACCTATCACACATACTCGACCACCCTCCCTGTGGACATGGGGGCCTCTGTGGAGTTGTAGTGCTGGTCTCTCACCCCTACCACCCTCCCTGTGGACATGGGGGCCTCTGTAGAGTTGTAGTGCTGGTCTCTCACACCCCCACTAACCAATCACACATACCCCACCACCCTCCCTGTGGACATGGGGGCCTATGGGGAGGTGTAGTGCTGGACTCTCCCCCCCCCCAACCCCCACCACCCTCCCTGTGGAAATGGGGGCCTCTGTGGAGTTGTAGTGCTGGTCTCTCACCTCCCTCCCTCAAACCCCACCACCCTCCCTGTGGACATGTGGGCCTCTTGAGTTGTAGTACTGGTCTCTCACACCTTTCAACCCCCACCATCCTTCCTGTGGACATGGGGGCCTCTGTGGCATTGTAGTGCTGGTCTCGCACACACCCCACCCACCTATCACACACACCCCACCACCCTCCCCGTGGACATGGGGGACTATGGGGAGTTGTAGTGCTGGTCTCTCACCCCCCCCAACCCCCACCACCCTCCCAGTGGACATGGGGCCTCTATGGAGTTGTAGTGCTGGCTGCTTTGACGACATGCAAGGCTGGGAACATAGGAGCCAACATTTGTGTTTGGTCATGGTGGGTGCATTTGAGCCCAGGACTTCACATTTGGGTGACTATGTGGCCCACATGCATGCATTGGAGCCTGAGGGATGTGTCTTGGCAGTTGTGCAAGGCAGACCATGGCAATGTCATGGTGGTCATTGGTTTGAACTTACCAGCCTCTAGTCCCTCTTCGATTCCTTCAAGGCTCTCAGTGTGCAGTATGCCCAGCACCTTCTCCTCCCATTCTGCATATGGTATGGGCTCCGGGGGAGTGCCGCCACCAGTGTGGTGTGCCCGCAGTTGGTTCTTTGCCCTGATGCCTTTCACCCTTGTCTTGAGGTTGTGCCACCGCCTCTGGATATCGTGTTTGGTGCGTGGCACGGTCCCTGACGCATTGACTCTGGTCACTATCCTATCCCACATGTTGTTTTTGGTTGCCACGGTGGTCTGCTGGACTAGGGTACCGAAGATTTGTGTTTCGACACGGATGATTTCATCCACCATGACCTTCAACTCACAGTCTGTGAATTTGGGATTTTTCTTTGGTGCCATGGTGTGTGATGTGCAAGGTGTTGGTGGGGTGGGGTGGGATGTGCAGGTGTGTGGTGTGTAGGGGTGGTGTTGTGGGTGTTTGTGTGGTGGGTGTGTTTGTATGCAGGTTGTATGTGTGTTTTTGTGTGTCTGCTATTAGTGTTATTATGCCTCTGGCTTCCAGCTATGCTCTGATTCAAAGGATTGTGGTTGTGGGAGGGATCCATTTTATACTCTGTGTGGTGGTTGTGTCCCAATGGTTGTTAGCAGTCAGGTGTTCTGTGGGTGTGGTGATTTTGGTGAATTTTTCGGTGCTTGGGGGGGGGGGGTGTCATTGGGGCGTGTAGTTGCTGGGGTGGGTGTGCCAGGAGGGTGGGTGTCCTGTTTGGTGTGTTTTCTATTTACTTCCGTCTGTCATTTTGTAATCAGAAGTTCCACATCAACGGTAGGGCTGCCCTACCGATGATGTGGAACTTCTGCTGGCTACCATCCTGTCTAGATAATCAAGAATAAGTAGGATAAGAACAGGCCTGAAGAAGTCTCATTGTCTGAGACGAAACGCGTTGGCTGGCTAAGAAGGAAATCCATTTGTGTCCTTGGAGTTTTTTCTGTGTTGAAATACCACAATAAAGAACTGGAATAAGACAATCTTATAAGAATCTGGACCTTTTTTTACAAGATCGTGCACTTTTATATGTATTGTGGACATTGGAAACTATAAGGAAAATATTTCTTGGATGGGTGCTGATTTCTTATCATTCATTGTAATTTTTGGGCTTAGCCCTTGAAGGAACAAACAGGGTTGTGTTCCTTGGAATCACAAGCACCATCATTCTCATTTACAAGCCACAGTTGTAAGTAGGTGCATTCTCTTTGCCTCAACCCTTGCATTATATTGTATTGTAGGCAGTAACTCTTCGACAAGCTTTCTGTAAGTCAAGTCCTAAAAATGGTTCTTGTAAAAACACATGGTAAGCAAGGAGACGAAGACTGTTGCTAAGGCTGACGTAGTTATGGTAAGTTCCAAGGAGCTCATTTATGAGAAACGAATGCAGCGCAGTGCAGCAAGTTAATTTCCTGCGCCACGCTGTGTTAGTTTCGAGGCACAGAGATGCAATATATTTACAGCAACATGTTGCAACTCTGTGCCTTTCCCTGCACTGGCGCACAAACTGCTGCCATGCGCCGGCATAGACACCTGCATCATGGGGATATATTTTTTTGTGCAGGAATGGACACCTTCCTGCACAAAAAAAATCAGTTGAGGTGCTTTCCTCTTCCAATGCGTGCTGCAGAATGCAGCACGCATTCAAAGAGGGAAAAAATGAGGCGAAATCTGGAAATGCATCAGTGGACATGGGTGATGCAATAAAAACCCACAGCAACACCCATGTCACGCCCCTAACACGCAATATGTTGGGTGAAATGGGGCAATATTTACGAGCACACGTAAAACCATGCAGGGTGGCTTTACATGTGCTTGTAAATTTCACCCAGCAAGCACAAAGGGCACATAAATAAGCCCCCAGCTATGTTTTGTGGCTTAACTGCAAAATCTACATATGATCCCTCTGAAAAGCACAGACGCACTCGGTGAGCAATGCTGTTAATCATTGAATTGTAAAATTCCCCAGACCAGGAGGTTGCACTTAGACCCAGCTCCCCTGGGGTGACAGAAGTTATATTGAAAGATAAAATATGATGTTTTAACATTAGCACTGCATCATTTGACATAATGCAGCTGCTGTGACAGAATAATGAGAAGGCAGTTGCCAAGCGTAAACATTAGAGTGCAAAAATGGATACAATGAGCCAGGTTTCCGGACCTGATCCGCGATATCAAAACAATTGTCTTTCCCATGGGAAACCTTCGTGTTTCCAGGAGATACAGTTGTGTCCCTGTTACAACACGAGACTCAGTCATCTTGTTCCACTGCTCACAATTCACTTGTTCAAGTCTAGCGTTAATTATTCCCCAGAGCATGCTTTGCCGTCAGTCGACTGCAAGGAGTTTCCTCCAATCAAAAAGGCAGAGAAGTAAAATGTGCACAGGCAAAATGGAAGGGAGAGCAAAACCACAAACAAAACGTGTATTTCTGAAGCAAACGATCACCCAAGGGTATTTTGGCGCTGAATAACAGATGTTTATTGCTAACAAACACAATGGTATTCGTTTTAACGACCTCAGAAGGATGAAAGGCTGAGTTGTCCCACCAGAATTTGAACCTGGGACCATGAGGTCGAACACAGGCCCCTACAGTGGGCACATTAGTCTACTGAGCCACCAGACCCGGCAAACAAAGGGGCGTATCTACCATTAGTGCAGTAGGTGCGATGCACCGGGTCCCATTGAACCCTGATAATTGCTGTATTTTACTGCCAAGACAGCAGTCAAATGGGCCATTTTCCTTGCCTGCAGCATGGCCCCTGGCATCCTTGCTACGCTACTGCACATACAAAGGCCACATATTTTGTTTATATGGAAGGTACAGCCTTGGACATTATGAATTTACATGCTCAATTTGGGACACAGTTCGTACTATTTAATTTCAAATGAGAAGCTCTCACAAGAGCATGTTTTCCCTGGATACCTGCAAATATATTCTGATTCATTTTCAAACAGAACTTCATAAATATTTATTTATTGATATTATTTATGTATTTATTTGAAAGCGCAAAATCACTAATGCGTTAGGAATAGGTTGACCAGCTCTTGAAAACCAAAAATCGGAACGTTGCACAAACATAAGAATACAGGGGCATATTGCCAAGCAATAGCGATAATTATCGCTATTGCTTGGTTAGAGACAAAAAAACTTACAGTTGAGCTGCGGCGATTTTTACCGCAAATAAACCTTGGTATTACCAAGGTTTATCGCAAATGCGATAAAAATCGCCGCAATGCATGAATATCGCTGAAAAGTCAGCGATATTCATGCATTACCGAGCTAATGCTCTTAGCCATGTTATCCACCTCCCATTGGATAACATGGCTAAGAACTGCTCAGGGCAGGTGTTACCTTTTGGAGATATTTGCGCTTAGCGCGAATATCTCCAAAAGTTGGTAATAGGAGATAGTGATGTTAGCGACTGTTTTCAGTCGCTAACATCTTGGCACGCCCACTTTGCATGTCATTAGTGATAAATATCACTGACATGCAAAGTGGGGCCCAAGATGGTCGCTATCTCCTACTAGCTGTCGCTAACTGGTGTTAGCGACAGCTAGGTAATAGGGAGATAATTTTATCTCCGCTTTCTTGGCTTTTAAAGCCAAAAAAGCGGAGATAAACCCCCTTGATAATATGCCCCACAATTTTGAAATTACTGTGGGCAAAGAATGACTTCAATGACCAGCATAGTAAACGCTGACAATAAGGCACTAAGACGAATAAAGTGCAACTTTTACAAACTGTATCATCTTTGTCAACCTTATTGTTTTCTGCTAGGAGCTGCTAGGTAACTCCTCTATATAACACATGGAAACATACCTCTTTCTGTGTTCAGTCACCGGAATCTGAAAAGTTGAATAGGTGATACACTTACTGAAATTTGACAGAACTGTCCTGGCTAAATCGGGGTCACCTGGTCGCCCTCGGTAGGAGCCAAGGTCCCAACCACTCCCCATCACACTCAAGCTAAGTAACAAAGACTAACAGAAAAGAGAGGCTTCCAATGCTTCACGAAACTTCCTACAGGCCTCAGGGCCAAATATACATAGACAATCTGTTTGCAATCTCCTAATAGTGAATTTTTGCAATTCCCTATTATGAAATCGCAAACAGCTATGTCCAACAGTGTATTTTACACTGTTTGCAACTCCCAACAGGTCACAAAGGACTTGCCTCATTAAAATTAATGAGGAAGGTCGAAGTTTGCGACCTATTGGAAATGGCTAGCACTTCCAAGTATGGTGGCCTGCCATGGTCAGCTGACCACCATGTCGCGGACTGCTTTTTAAATAAAGTAGTTTTTTTTATTTTGTAATGCATCCCGTTTTCCTTAAAGGAAAAAAATGGATGCATTTAAAAAAGAAAAACCAAGTTTCTTTTTAATTTTTTAAGAGTAGGCAGTGGTACCACTGCCTGATCTTAAAAAATGTTGGTGCCCACATTCGCAAAGAGCAAGGGGTCGCTTGCAGACCCATTCCTGTTTGCGACTGGGTTATTATCACCCCGATAAAGTATGAATGTTTTGCGACCGCATTCAGGTTGCAAAACATTCATACACGCCCCTGTGACTCTTATTAGGAAGGGATGCCCTTGGCACACCCATTATTAATAGCGACTTGCAAACCCAATTTGTGATTAGCAGCCTGATTCATCATTCTCCCGTTTTGCGAGCCCCTAATAGCGATTCATAGCGAATCGCTATTAAGGACTCGCAAAACGGGATTCATGTAGAAATTGCATAAAGAAATGCGATTCCTACATATTCCTTACTGCGATTAGCAAATTGCTAATCGCAAATAAGGAATAACTCGCCATTCATTCCTTTGGGCCAAAAGGCCCATAGGAATGAATGGGGAGTATTCCTTATTTGCGCTTAGCAATTTGCTAATCGCAAATAAGTTAGCGATTTGAAGGGTGCCAGGGGTGTCCAAAGGACACCCTGTAGCACCCCTCAAATGAAATTTTACACAAGTGTTGCACACACACATGTCCAAAGGACATGTGTGTGTGTAACATGCAACTCAGACAAATGCATTTAAATACATTTTTCTGAGTTTTCGCAATTTACCACGAGGTCTGACCTCGCGGTAAATTGCGGCCAGAAATTGCGAATTCGCAAAAAAAATTGGATGATGAATTGCATTTAAGGAATCTCAAATAGAGATTCCTTAAATGTAATTCCTCGCAAAATTGCGAGATCGCAATTAGCGATTTTTGCATTTGGGATGCTGAATCCCAAATGCAAAAATCGCACTCGCAAAGGGCCAGATTCTCAGAATCTGGCCCTTTGCGAGCCGATTTCAGCTTGATGAATCAGGCTGTTGGTAATAGGGTACCGAATCGCATACAGGGCTTGTACATTTAAAAATGCTTTTTTCTTGTCGCAGATGCCCTATTCTGCCTATCGGGCCGTTTGCTAGCAGAAAAAAACTTCGAGCATCTGGCCCTCAGTTCGAAAGAGCCCCAGCGAAAAGCTCCAATGTAGCAGGCATAAAGCTGAAAGGCCCTCCCACCATAGAGCTTATCTCTAAGGAACGCATGATGTCTCAGATCTTAAGGTCCTTGTAAGTCACAATGCACTCGGCTATAGATCAAAAAGTCGGACCCGGTCTTGTTACAAGCCAGAAGTGCTATACATGTTAAAGGACATTCTCTGTTTCACTGGTAGAGAGTAAATGACATCAGCCATTCCTACCAATTTATTAATTTATTTATGTACTTATTTTGGAGATTTCTAAAGTTACAAAGTTCTGCATGTTGTCTTGTGCGTGCTGGTGTAACTTTTGACTAGGCTTCAATTGTTAAATGACGTTTGTCATAAACGTGCTTACAGACAGATAGTACTGGATATTATTAACACCATTAAATGACTGTCTCCTATCAACTGAAAGCACCACAATAAAAGTCTCTATTTCAGCGACATTTTCCCAGTTTCCACACAGTTCATTGTTCCCCTTTCCTCAAGGAAATAAGAAGTTTTTGCAACATTAGATAAATATAACTGAAAAAGCAATCCAGCATATAAAAACTATTGTGGTTGGGACGAATTACTTACATCCTTGACAACGTTGAAGGGGCCACAGAACCATGAACAAAGGGAAAGTCTGGACTTTGCACAATTTGGTAAATAAAATACACAGCAGTGACAGGGTTACAAAGAGCACATTTCACAGGCCTGCTTCTCTCACAGCAGTGTTTGTGATACTGATTATACAGCTGACCTGTTTTGGGCTCATTTATCCCATAATAATAGGCAGCCATAAATAGTGTCCTATGCGTCACTCACACTCCTGTAGCATCCTTCTCAGCCTGGCAGCATGCAAATGACCACACCACATATTGAGCTCTGTAGTGTACATCTTTATTTTTCAGAGTGAACCATTAACTAACTGTAGATATTGTGTCATCAACTTTATTATCCACACCCAGACACAACCTAACAATTACATCATTCAAAACACTACATCTCCTCAAGTTAAAATAAAAAGTAAAAATATTACACATGTACATCACAGTTACTCAATGAGTCGCAGAGATAAGTGAGTTAGTCTTCCAGAAATTATAGTGTCAAATTGACAAAGTGGAAGAGAAGGGTCTGCCTCAGGCACTGGGAACACAGCGGTGGGAGCAGGATGTAGGCTCTCCAGACTTTCAGGTGGGCATGCCTCACTTCTGATACCTGGAGCCGACAAACTTCAAGGTAGGTACCTGAAGTGCAAGGAATCTCTTGTTAAGGACTTTCCAGGACGTTGTACGATCACCATAAATCCTTTGCTTGTCACAACCCTCAGGGGTTCAGCATCAAATTGAGCATCAGACTTACACTTCTGTTTCTGCTTCATCAGGACTTGATCTCCTTCCTTAAAAACAGTGTCCCGAGCACTTCGACGTTTATCAGCAGAGGCCTTCTTTCTGGACTTGTGCTAGGAATCCGTCGCACAGATATCGTCCGCTTCACTCTACCTATGAGTGGTCCATTGCAGCAATTTGTTTCCCATGGCTTTCCCAAACATCAAGGTGGCAGGGTTTTCACCTGCAGTGGAATGGGGAGTTGATCAGTAGGCACAAAGGGCTGAACATTGGGCCTATTTGAGCTCACTTTCTTCTAGTGCAAAGTGCTGAACTACTCTCATTGTGGCCAGAGAGGAGTGCCTTTCTGATGTTTGACATTCATGTTAGTGAGAAAATCTTTGAACTCTCGGCTGTTGGTGGACCGTAGTCAGACTTAAGAATGGAGGGGACACCCCGCGTTTGAAAATTTTAATTTTATCTCCTAATTTCTTTGTCATATGTGGCTGATGACAAGCCTTCCACCAAGGGAAATCGTGAGTACTCATCAACAACTACAATTAGATGATGTCCATTGTTAAGTGGTCCAAAGAAATCCACTGCAATCCTCTCCCACACTTGGTTCAGGAGATGAGGCATAACTAATGGATGCTGCATTGTTTTTGGAGCCAAGAAGCTGCACAAATGGCAGGCCTTTAATTTTCTTTCAGCTCGTCCGTCAAGGTGAGGAAACCACACACGGTCTCGAAGAGCTCTCTTGATGGTGACAATGCAACAGTGTCCCTCAGAGGCTTTTTTGATGACTTGTTTACGCAGGCACTCTAGAATGACAATTATAGAACCTCAATATATAAGGCCTTCTTGTGCGACAGAGTCCCTCGCTCATATTTTTAAACTTTTGGTATTCATCTGTAAGAGGTTGTGTGTGTTACTTCCAGGACTGCTGAAAAAAATGTCTTTAAAAGCACACAGAGCAAGAATGTGCTCCACTTAAAGACCTGCAGCTATGCTTGACTATGAATTTAACATAGGCCTCCCCTGCTCTAGACATGGTACTGTGACCCTGTACTGGCACTCATGAAAAGTAGTCAGCAGGTGTTTCATCTTTCTTTGGCCTGTTCACAATAATGTAATCATACTCTTGCAATCGCAATCCCCAACGCTCGATGAAAGGGGGCATCTTGGCTTTCGGATTCCCAAAAATGGCAAGTAAAGCTTGGTGGTCAGTGACAAGAGTGAAATATTTTCCGTATAGAAACACATGGAAGTGTTCACAAGCCCATACCATAGCAAGACTTTCTCAGGTTGGGAATAAGCATATTTAGTCTGCAGCAGACTCCGACTCGCATAAGCTACAATGTGCCATTGAGCGTTGTCTTGCCAACTGTGCTGAGCGAGAATTGCACCCAACCCTCTGGCCTGGCATCTGATACACTATCAGTGTGAAGTTTTGGATGAAAATAGGCCATTTCAGTAACGTTCTCAATTGCATGTTTTATTTTCTTAAAGTTTCAGTCGCATTCAGGTGAACACAGCCTTCTTTTTTGCCATGTCTCTCAATGGGGTGCTGACTGTGGCAAGATCACAAATATACCTGGAAAAGTACCTGGCAATGCAGAGGAAAAATTGCAGCATTGTCACATCTTGTGGTGGAGTAGTGGATGACAAGGCTTGCACTTTAGCCGCATCTGGTGTAATTTCCTTTTCAGAGGAAATATGCCCAATGAATTTTAGTTTTGTTTGGTGAAACTTACACTTTTCTGCATTCAAAGTGAGATGGGCATCAGCCAGCAAGTGGCATACTTGTGTAAGGGCTTTGTCATGTTATCTTTGAGTGGCTCCAAAATCCTGTATATCATCACAATAATTAAAAGCATGTGTGACAGGCATTATGCAGTGAATGACATCCTGTAAGACTTCTACAGCTGACAAAACACCAAAACATAGTCTTAGATATCTGAACAAGCCAATATATGTCGGAAAGGTGGAAATGCACTGACAGTTTTACTCCGGTTCGAGTTGATGACACCCCTTGTACAGATCGAAAAAAAGAAATTACTTTGGCACCATGCAGTGGGTGATCATATTTGTAATGTGCGAACAGGGATGTCATTCTTTCTCAATTGTCTTATTGGCTTGGTGCATGTCAACACAGATGTGAACAGAACCTCCACTGTCCTTTTTTGGTGCAATCACCATGGGCCAAAAGAGCGTTCAATACTATCATGCTTTAACAACATTCCCAGTTCTTTCTCAAAAGCATCATGCAAGTGAAAAGCAATTCAAAGATGCCAATGAGCAGCATGGTGAATATCCTCATTGATGTGAAGTTGCATTTCCATGGTCTTAAGCTTTCCTAGTTCATGAAACAATGATGGGAACCGACTTAAGATGTCTCCATGTGCATTTAAATTATAGTTGATGCAAATCAGATCTAAGTCTGCTGCATTACTGAAACTGAGTAAGCATGCACTTGAGGAAGTACCTTGGAGAACATGAATCAGCGCTTGTATCTTTGTCTTCTTGTGTCGCAAAGTTGCTACAAATGGTCCTTGACTTTACGATGGTATGGAGGCCGCCCTTATTTATACCTTTGTCTTCAAAGGGCTGAGACAGGGCACCAATGACAGCTCATTGTACTGCTCTGCCAGCATGAAGTTTATTGATGCACCACTATCAAAAGGTATTGAACAACCATTTACCTTTAATTTCATTGTGGGATATTGCCCAAAGGAACATGGTTGTTTCATGTGGCGATTTCTCTTGGATTTGTATGCTTCTCTGCATGAAGTCAAACCCACGTGCTTTCGACGTTCACCAGTCTACACACTCATTGCACAGCAATCTTCTTCACTGTCGCTTGACAGTGACGTTGAAGAACCTTTGGAGGATTGATTTCGATGATAATCTGCTTCATTTCATTTCCACTTGCCTCAATTGGTGTCACAGCTTGGTCTTGTGGGCATGGCTAGAAGATTTCTGGAACTTTCAGGCATCCATTTTTCTCTTATCGACCTGACACATTAATTTTTCTCCTTTGCTTTTCAAACCGTTACAAAATGTTTTTCTTTCTCACAACCCTTGCATGTTTGTCCAGTGGTGGGACATTTATCTTTGTGTGAAAAGGAGAATCCGCATTAGAAACATAATTTCTTTTTACTCTGAGACATCACTTTATGGCCCTAGACCTTGCGTCTCTGCTCACATTTCATGTTTAATTCTGATTCAGTCTGGGTGACTCCAGCTTCCATATCAGTAGCTTCCATATCAGTAGCGTCCTCCCCAGCCTGGTAGCATGCAAATGACCACACCACATATGGAGCTCTGTAGTGCATGTCTTTATTCTTCAGAGTGCAACCGTTAACCAACTGTATACATCACGCCATCAACTTTATTAACCACACCCAAACAATTACGTCATTCTCCATAGTCCATTAGGGACCAGAAGGGCCCGCTATACATATTTACAACACACTACAACTCCTAGGGTCTGGTGTATTGCACTAATGATAGTAATATATGCGGATATAGCAGCAACAGTTAGAAGTCTAATAGTGACAACAAATCACCAGTAGTGAGGTCCTCAGGCAGTGGAGGCCTGATTTTAGTGCCTACATTTTTTTTCTATCCCTTTTAAGATTGTTGACATTAATTTAGGTTTTCAGGATATATGAATTAGATATATGGTGCTGTGGAAAGAATAACAAACATTGGAGCAACAATTGTTGTAGTGAATAGCATATTTTGAGAAAGGCATTTATTTTTGAGTATGACTGATAGACACACAACACAAAGTGAGTTACTTCATTCATCCCCTATTAGTCGAATTGAGTAATGACTTGTATATCAGTTGATGGACTCTGGAGAATCCGATGTGATCTAACAGCCCATATGGAAACAGAAAGATCAAGGCCTACCAATCTTTATATTGGGAATACTGGATTATATACCGTACTGAGATTATAAAGAGATTTGTTTTACAGTTCTTTCAATCATTCATTGAATTTTCCACAGGCCTGTGGAGTTTGCCAGCAGAAGAATGGAAATTCCATAGAACCTTTCAGTTTCTGACTAAATATAGTTGGTGTGGGTACATGCTACCTTCGTTCCAATAGGGAGAATACCCGGCGGTATTCTTGACATGATGAATGCTAAAGACAAAGTAAAGGCTTAACAGACTCTGTCTTGGTCTGCACTGCAATGCACTGGGACTTACATTATTGACAGATAAACCTAGTCCATTTATAGTACCATTGAATAAGAGCTCCATGCTTATTGTGTCAGCAGCAAAGGGCATGCAACCCACATTTTAAAACAGAAGTGCTAGCAGTTAAACATTAAAGTCCACAAAGAGGAGAATGTTTTACTATACACTACTTTTACAGGATCATGGATATTATATGGATCCAACAAATATCAAAATATACAAGTACCGGAAATTAAATATTGAGAACAAAAATATCACCTTCATATACCTAACTATAAAAATCACAAATACTGAGCACACAAATATCAGTGGTAAAATACCGATTTTTACCTATATCGACTACAATAATATCAAAAACACAAACATTATCACCTATAAATAAACATATAAAATGTCAAAAATATCGATTACCACAGTATTGACTACAATATTATTGCCAACATAAATTATAAATCTTTAAAAAATACACCAAAAAAACAATTTTAACATAAAACAATTACTTTAAATAAACCCACAACTTATAATAAACATCTATTATTAAATAAAATTCAACCAAAAATGTAACATTCGCCCCAAAAAAATTGCACACCTAAAACACATACAATGAAAACACCAAAAGCATTAATATTAACTATAAACATTTAAACACAAACATAAGTATAAATTCATATATATAAACAAACTATACTAAACCAACCAATAAAATATCACTAAAAGCAAATTTAGCCCAAACGATAATTTTCAAAATTATTCATCTCAGCAACTACATAATAAAGTAAGTATTAGTAACACACAATAAGTTTTATTTATTATACATAGACTGCCTTCAAGAAACAAAAACTAACTTCCAAACCAACAAACTGCCAAAAACTATCAACGATAGCACCTAAAACATACAAAAGATAATGTTATAATTAAGGTTAGAGAGCACAACTTCCCCACCCCCAAAAGTGACAGAAATAGAAGTTAGAGAAATCTTATAAGATATAAGAGAGGCAAGCACTAGCTCCCAGTAACCCACAAGCAAAATCCTTAAAGATATACTATCCAAAGTCCCTATACACATAACAGGCCAACTAACACATATCTCTTCTTTAAAGCATTTAATTGTATGCACTAAAAAGCCACCAGTGATACGCCACCTGCCCCTAGAACACACCAAAACATACACATATGTGACCATTTAACAATTACACATGAGGAACCTTTCCTTTTACATGACAACCTAAATAATGAAAAATGAATCTGAATATTTTCTACTGCAAACAACTTAAAGAAACTTACCCAATGTCAAACCTGGATAATCAATGGGACCTTCAAAATGTGTCCCACACCATTCGCTCAGATATTCACCATATTAACACACCAATATCCCTTTCATATATGATTTACTACAAAACAAAGCAGCACCTACTATGAACTCCTAATCTATATAAAACAACAAACAAATTACTATCCCCAAACAATAATCATTGACATTAAACAAGCCATGATTCAAACAATTCTGAAACTACCCCCCCACACAGTCATACAAGTTGGTTACTATCACTTTAATCAAAGGATATGGTGACACCTCCAAAAATCTACACTAAGCATAGAATACTCCATTAACAGCCAATTCACTTTTGAAATCAAAACAATGATAGCACTAGCCTATGTCCCTATCAGAGAGGTGGTCAACCCATATACCATACTAATAGAAAACCCTTTCTACCAACAAAATGAAGACAACCCTATTCCCGTAATGGACTCTTTCAAAAACACTTAGATTGGCAGCCTGCAACAGTCAGGACACAGATGACAGATACCATGATACCATGATGGAATGTCTATGTCAGCACCTTGCCACAAGAAGCAAAAAACACATATCGCAGTGGAAGCTCAACACAGTGCCTTCCAATCCACACAAGGCAGAACACAATCTACATTATACAAATTCACAAAAAGATCAGAGTTACCAAGAACTAAGAATAGAGCAATCTGTTACCCAAATTGGCCCTAATCTTACAATCAACTTAAAAGAATGTATGACATGCTACAATTTGGTCATTGTACCTCACGAGAACTGACAGAAGCGGTTCTGTTGCTGCTGTACGAATCCAAAAAGAAATCAACTGCTTCAGTAGCAAATACTACTACATACACGCGTTGATCAGGAATTGACCATCCGGCTATGGAATCATCATAAACCAAGTCTGCTAACATAAAGGACAGGCATCACGCACCTTTGAATTGCCAAGCTCACGCGCTCAATAGGGAACCCGGCTGGGTGTCCCTGTGAGTATTTTAAATTCACCTGCACACAGTTATTTCACGCACATCACCAATAAACCAGCAATTCTTAAATCAGATGTTCCCAACATTGTAGGTCCTGAAGAGACCCTACATCCAAAATAGGGTCGAAACGCCGTTGACAACTGAAAAGCGAACCATTGAACTGTGCACTCTATTATTATACAGATGCTATTTATTTTGAAAAAAGAGAGTGGTCGCTTTTTGTAAATAACCAAATTTAAATGAAACCTTGCACAAATTGTTTCACAAATGTCATTTATATGTTTTGGTTCACAACTTCACTTGGGACACACTACACAAACTGTAAATATTTTCTACTATGTCGTGTAAAACAATTTCACTGCAAATGTAACTTTCAATATAAGTATTGAAGAACTCAACCAGTGTGTCCGAGCCTTTTTCTGTTTGACATCTCATCTTAAACCCTGTTTTTATATGCAATTTTTTGCCTTCCTTCCTATGAACTATTAAGTATCTTTCCCGCAGGAGCCATTGTTTTTTCTAATAATACCTTATCACCCAGGCTCCATTGTGAGTAGGGTTCCCTTGTCTTTCTTTTACGACAATTTAAAGTCAGACTCTTCAATAATAACAAAAAAATTCATTATTTAGAAATGATAGCCAAAAAGGTTATTATTATATTAAATATCAACCTACAAAGAACCTCAAAAACTACAACAAACTCTAAACCAGCAAACCACATCCTTCCAGCAGTGAAAACAATTATATAAAATCACAAAGTTAAAAAACAATGATATAATAAAAAATATATATTATTATTAAACAAATATGTAGCAATAACCAATCAACAACTTAAAAACAAATTCAATTTATCGCTTTAACCCCTTGCCCGCGGCCGGAATTACGCTCCTGTGTAGCACATTCCGATCGCGGGAGTGGTGATGACGGCCCCCAGCTGTCATCAGCACACGAGCACTGTGTGCCATGACGGCTGGGGGCCGACATCAGCATGGAAGGGGTTAAAGAAATACAACACTTAATCCAAACAATTACACATTATGATAACATACACATAGTATAAACAATGGAATCCACATTTCTTTGTAGCTGCAGATCTTTCTCTATCTCTATGTAACAAAAAATAGCAATCCACTAAAAGAATAAGTAAAAGCCCAATAGCAGGCACAAATATAAGCAATCCATTTGAAATCCATTGAAGCAACCCTAAGTCTGTAGGTTCCATAAGAAACATTGGTTTATATTAAACCAAGACTGACTTCCTTTAAAAAAAATTGTAACCGCTAAATTCCCATAGGAAACATTCATAGACAAAAACCTATTATAGAAACGTTGTACACCCACCCACACAATAAATTATTGTCCCAAATATACACATACATAACATTTAGGGCCTGATTATGATCTTGGTGTATGGAATACTCTATAACACCATGATGGATATCCCTTCCACCGTATTACAATTCTATTAAATCCTATTGAACGCATATACGACGGACAAGATATCCATCACATTTGTGACAGAGTATCCCATCCACCAAGATCGTAATCAGGCGCAAAATAATGAAACCATAAATAACATCACAAAATGTAACATAAAACATTCATACATTAATAAGGCAATAAAAAAACTCAACATGACAAAATGGTGCAAACCAGTGCCAAAACATATCAAAATGAACCAAAACAATCACAAAAAACACTATACCCAAGTTTTAAACGTGCATCCTATATCTCTCCTACCCTCAAAACCCTTAAAAGAATCTTTAAAAAAGTACTTACCTGTTCCGTCTGATGAACAGCAGCACCTAACTGCAACGTGGTTACTGGAAAAATAACTCCAAATCACACCAATAACTCCAAAATAGATGGTAGCAGTAAAAAAATGCATCCCAAATGAAACTGAAAAAAAGCTGTCCCCCATAGAAATGAAAAGGAAATATAGTAAAAATGTTCAATAACTTTACAAACAATCTTTAATTATTCAAACATATTAAACATGTCAAAAGATGTTGTAAAACATGTTACAAAAGTTGTAAAGTATAAAATAAATATTATATGAAATATATACAATTATTTAATATATAACCAACGAAGAATAAGTTAAAAACCCCGATTCAGAGGTTTGCGTGATTCTGAATTTATTAGAAAACCTTCACCCATATTATCTTCCTTGTAAGCAAGCCTGTGCCCTTTTATCAGATGGGCACCATGTCATGAGTGTTGTTTTTTAACCTTTTTCATTGAATTTATGTGTTTATTTTTTCTCACTGCTAATTTAGTTTGCTTTTATGTGCCAGTAGCTATCCTTGACGGGCGAGCCAGTTCATGTTTTATTGTGTCTGTTTCATTTGACCGAATGCAGCTGGTGTTGGATTTTTGGCCATGCCCCCTGACTTATCCTCCTTCTATGGAAAGCTATTTAACTGCACAATCAAGGTGTCTGCACCACTAGCGCATCAAAGGCAAGTCCATCTGTGCCCATCCGTGGCTGGATGGTGCCAGGGGCCAGGTTCACACTATGTGCAACCCCAGCTGTTATGCAATAACCTTCTGCAGATATGAGGTGGTTGGCAGCCTCACTTCCACGAGTTTGCCATCAGACCCTGGACCTAGATAGCAGGGGCCGGGAATGTGAGAACTGTGGTTTTGAGTTCTCAGCAACATTTTATTCTATCCCTAAGGTAAGCGCTGTCTTGCAATCAGAAACTACACCCCAGGTTCTATCCAAAGCTTCCTTCTTCTCTCTAAACTGTTGCTCCCTAGTAAAGCATAAACTTGAACTGGTAGGCAGACAAAATATCGAAATTAAAATATCGATATACAATAATATCGATGTTTTAATTTCGACAGTACAGAATATCGATGTCCAAAATATTGACAGACAGAATATCGTTTTTTTAAGGTATGTATGTTACTAATATCGAATTTTACTAATATCGAATTTTTTTTTAGTGTTTTGTATTTTATTATGTTGTTTATATTTTTGTAATGTATGTTTGAAAATTTGTAAATTTGTTTACATTTTGCGTTTTAGTATCAGAGCGGGTTGTGGGTTTATAGGGGAATAGGGTGGGAAGTAATTTAATAATAATTAATTAATTAATATATGTTTGTAAATATTTTTAATTAATAATTAATTAGTAATTAATTAATATTAATTAGTTAATTAATTAATATAATTATGTACATATTTCTAATTATTAATTAATTGGTAATTAATTAATATTAATTAGTTATTTATATTAATTAGAGTAATTTATTTTTTATATGTAATTTTTTGTTATTGTTAATTAATTAATTGGGAAAAATAATATTAATTATTAAATTTAATTAATTACAGCTAATGTGCTAATATATTTACTTTATTGTTATTGTTAATTAATAATTAATTGGTAATTAAATAATATTAATTAATTTTGGGTAAAGGAGTATTTTTAGGGTTCAGGGTCAGTTTTCAGTTTTTGGGTAAAGGGGTATTTTTAGGGTTCAGGGTCAGTTTTCAGTTTTTGGGTAAAGGGGTATTTTTAGGGTTCAGGGTCAGTTTTCAGTTTTTGGGTAAAGGGGTATTTTTTGGGTTCAGGGTCAGTTTTCAGTTTTTGGGTAAAGGGGTATTTTTAGGGTTCAGGGTCAGTTTTCAGTTTTTGGGTAAAGGGGTATTTTTAGGGTTCAGGGTCAGTTTTGGGTTTTTGGGTAAAGGGGTATTTTTAGGGTTCAGGGTCAGTTTTCAGTTTTTGGGTAAAGGGGTATTTTTAGGGTTCAGGGTCTGTTTTGGGTTTTTGGGTAAAGGGGTATTTTTAGGGTTCAGGGTCAGTTTTGGGTTTTTGGGGTACAGTCGTACAGGGTAAAAATAAAATACATTTAAATTAAATCAATTAAATGAAATTAAAAAAATTAAAATTACATTAAATTATTAAGTTTTTAATTTATTTTGAATGTATATGTATTAGTTTTAATTTTTTAATTATGTTTTAATATTTTTATTTAATATTTGTAAAATTATATGTATTTTAAAATTATTTTTACATTATTATTAATACATTTAAAAAAACGATATTTTTAATTTCGATATTTTTGTACTACGATATTAATTTTTCGATATTTTTGTACTTACCTTTATGAAGATATGACTCCGATATTTTTGATTTCGATATTTTTGTGTCGATATTTTTGTATGTAGATATTCTGTCTGTCGATATTATGTCAGAACTTGAACTATTTGACTTCATATATAATCATGAGTCTAATACTATCTTCTTGACTGAGACCTGGCACTCAGAAAACTGCGAGGCTGATATTCTGGCAGCGGTTCCGTCAGGCTAAGTGCTAGTAAAGCTAGATCGACAACTTCAAATGGGGTATCGCTATTGTGTTTAAACAGTATTTGCCACAACAGTCTGTGAGGTGGTGCTTTTCTCTCTGTCCTTCTCTAATAACTTTACCTTTCAGGGATTTTAATCTATCGGCCACCAGGGACGGCTGCTAGTTTCATTGTGTCTCTAGCAGATATCTTGCCTCCATTAGTACTACACTACTCTAATTTCTCCATTATTGGGGACATTAATCTTCATTTTGAAATTTCAACGTGCCCCTTTGGCATCAGTGCTGGTAGCAGACTCAGTGCCCGATTCCAATCTCATTTGGAGGGGCTCTGAATTTGAATCAGGTTTGCCATATTCAATCCGGAGCCCTTGTTTCCAACCAAATCGGACACACTTCCGAACATTCAAGTACGATGCTTGGAAATGGGAAGGGCTGTCTGAACCTGTTCGGAAAGGCATTCGGACAGGTCGTGTCTTTCGGAGCCGAATCATACAGCTCTATGGGCTCGGTTTTCTGAACGAGTGAGTACAATGACTGATTACGACAGTCGTTCCGAAACGGTTTCTCTGGAACAAATTGGCTGCCAGAGTCTGTCTTTGGGGGCCTGTAGCAGGCCCCCCTTCACCCAGGGCCTTCCAAATCAGTCCCGTGGGGGTACACAAGGGACCCCCATTCCAACCATGCACAGTATGGCAGAAACCATTGGGTGCCTGTCACAGTGTGCACGATTTTCCCTAACCACCCCTTTCTTCAATGGTAGCCTGTGCTCTCGTTGAAGTCAATGAGAGTCCGACCGAATCGTATCCAGATGCATCATACTCGCTCGGTCGAACTCCCATGATCTGAGTCATATGGAAAGTATTCCTGAACCGATTCGGTCAGAATGCTTTCCAAACAAGATCGTAATCGGGCCTTAGCCAGGCTTCACCTTTCTCTTCTGGTATTGGGCCCATGCACAAGTGTTGACATTCGCTGGTTCCTATTTTATCTAATCTTACAAAATTAGTGGTTGGATCTCCCCTGCCACTGGACTGGTATGACCATAGGACTATTCCTTTTTGGATCTCTTATAACGTTCTTCCCAAAGCTCCTGCTAGAATTAAGCTGAAATCCTCGATGTGGGCTAAGGTTACCTTACCAATTTGAGCTGCAACGCTGGCTACATCTAGATCCACACTTGATAGCTGCTCCACCCCAGCCAACAATCAGGGTGAAGGCTGGATCATGAGACCACTGGACGCCATTGTACTAATGGTAATAAAAAGTGCTCGGTGAACTAATCCCACTGCGGCCACTGTCATAAAAAGCTTAAAGCACTGTGAGTGCCTATGGCGTAGGTCGTACAATCAGACCAGTAAGAAGGCGTATTGATCTACATCAAAAATCTATCATGGATGCATCAGGCAATTGTAGCATGAATTTTATGGAAATAAAATTGAGACGGCTTAAAACGCCTCAAGGAAAACACTAACATCGCTGAATAGAGCATCTGCAGTAATGTTATCTACTAAGGAGAGTTGCGACACTCGCTGATTTTTTTTCTGACAAAGTTGCTACTGTCTATTTTTCATATTTAGAGGCAGCTTGAAATGTCCACTATTGTGATAGATGGTTTGAAATGCCTTCTAACAAAGGCATTTCAAACCCTATTGATGAGGTGAATGTCTTCGATCTGGTTTGATGATAAACTCACTTTTTGAAAGTCAAATCACAGCCTTAGCTGGCAAGTGTTTTGGTATCATTAAATCCCTCAATGACTTTATTCATTTCATTCCTTTCTCGGCCCATAAAACTGTGATCCAGGCCATAGTGGTCTCTCAGATGGACTACTGTAACATCTTATAACTGAGAGCCTCTCAAGCTAGCATCAAGAGACTGCAGTGAATTCAAAAGTCGGCTGCTTGCTTGCTGCTTAAACTCCCTTAGCGTGCATCTACGGGTAAGGCACTTCAGAAACTGCTCTGGCTCCCAGTGGAAAGGCACCTCTCTTTTAAGTCCCTGGGCTACTGTTTTGGGATCCAAAGGAAGACTGGACCACTGTATCTACACTCTCTTCTTGTCCTTTACATCCCCAGGATGTGCCTCAGGTTTTTGGAGATATTACTTATACAGGTGCCCAAAATCAAGAAAGCTTGTGCCGGTGGAAGATCCTTTCATGTTCTTGCTTCGAAACCATCTTGAAGAAGATGTTGGGCACTAAAGGGGTTACACTAAAGGGTTGACTTCTCACTTCAATCTAAATCAACTTGGGGAAGGTGTTGGTCACTAAAGGGGTGACATTTACTACTCCCACTTCAATCGATATTAATTTGAGGAAAGGTTTTGGACACTAAAAACTTCATATCTTATAAATCCAGTTCTACATAAAGCTTTTTACCTAGTATATTATAAAATGTTATTATAAAATACGCAATTAATACCGCACATTCTCACATTTTTGTAAATTACAAAACTAACAAAAATATTATATAAAAACACACTAATTTAAACTAGAAACTTTTATAATGAAAATATAACTCAACATTTTATTTTCTATGATAATAAAGTTACAATATTTTAGAAATATTTCCTACCTTCAAAAACATTAAAAAATAACATTTCATATAATTCAAATAATACATTTAAAAAACAAATCCTATATTTTTACAAGGAAAAAGCTTTATAAATAAAAGAATTCAACTTTATTTTTTAATTAAATTCTTTATATGAGGATACAAATTTCACAAAAATAATGTCATATTTTGAATTTATACGCCAAAATAAATCCAAATAACCTACTTTATGAGAAAAAAATGTAATATTTTGAAATATTACATTTTTGATATTAAAGAAATCCATAAAAATAGAGTTTTTTAACATGAAATTTGAAATATTTGAAAAATGTATAATGAAGTACATTTTACAACATAAAACAATTCGTTTACGTGTCTTTAAAATTATTAACTTACAATGTAACTTTTAAAACAAATCTTCCCACTCTTATACCCTAATAACCCAATACCCCCTATGAAAAAATCAATAATTAGGTAAACGAATTAATACAATTTCAAATATGAATGTAAACAATTTAACAAATAAAGAACCATCTAAAATAAAAACAGAATAAATACATGCCATACTAATTAACACTCAAACACAATATTATATGCAACAATTTTTACTGTATTGATATTTCGACAACTGCGTAAACAGAACACTAAAAGCAATATTTTTTACTTATGATACCCCTGTCTACGATAAACATGAAGCCCAAATATTCTTATTTTGATAATTATCTTAAAAACAAGAGCTCTGATATTCCCTTCCTTACTTATGACGAGAGTATAACATGTCCTATGTTTATATAAAATTCCGGATAGGTCCCTGACACAAGAAACTTTGCTTTTAAGGATTGACATTGACCCACGATGGCACATACTAGGTTTGAAGTTTAATAATTATGGGGAACTTGGGCCAGTGCCGTGTAGGTGGGGTCTTAAGTACTCAGTGAGTCATCTTTTTTGAACTACATACTTTTCCTTGAGGAAAGGAGGTCATTTCAAACCCCTGTAAAATATGGCACTCAAACATGGGAGGATGGACTTAACTTGACATATGCCATAATATTTCAGGATATAGCTACTGCTACTAGTCAATTCTTGAAAAAGAGTGTATCTTTCTCGCAAGGTCTTCTCTTGTCAGTTGATTTAGACCAGGAGTCTCCAAACCGGTCCTGGAGGGCCGGATTTATGCCAGATTTTTAAAATAACTACATGTATCTCAATGGGGATATCCAAAAAATCTGGCATGGATCCGGCCCTCCAGGACCGGTTTGGAGACCCCTGATTTAGACTAAGGGTAGAATTTGCATTCCCTGATTTTGTAGAGGCCTACTGAGCTCAAATGCATTTGGATTCATTTGGCATATCAGGATCCTCACCCCTGGCCTCTTCATGATCTCCATCTTCTGTGATGTAAGAGATGTTCCATCGCAGGGTGATGTTGTGGACCATGCAGTAGGCCACGGTGATTTGGCCCATTGCCATGCTTTGTAAATGCTGCAAGCAGGTGCTTAAAAAGAACTATGAGCCTCATTAGGATGGTGGGTGGACTTATGTGTGCCCGCCACTCTAACGGAGATGGGGACCGCCCAACATAGTGTCCGGGATCCCACAGGACAAATTACAATGCTACTGCCATCATTGTCCAGGGTTTCCATTGCGGAGGGTGCTGCTGGCTACAGCACCCGCCGCAATGGAAAAGAGGGATGTGTAACACATCCCTCTACTACATGACAGGCACTATGCTGTGCCTTTTCCCTCGTAGGTGCCCCCTTCAAACCCACAATCAAGGGCCTGAGGTGAACTGCAATGGAAAGGCTGGTGGGGAGGGACCATCCTAATCCCTACAGTGGTGCCTGGTAGGCACAGCCACCATTTTAGGGATAGGAAGGCCTTTGACGCACTAGCGGGCTCAAGGAGCCCATCGGATACGTGGCGGTCAAAGTTTTAGACTTCCACTGAACCATCCACCATTGTAATTTGGTGTGCGGAAAATGGCCTTATGATGGTGGTGAGACCGCTACCGACAGCCTGTCGGTGGCAGTCTCACCACGATCGTAATGGGGCCCAAAGCCTCTTGGATCATTAAACATATTTTAAATATTTTTAATTGGTGTGGTTTAATGGTACGACTCTCTATTGCCTTTTAATGTGAAGGCATTGTTAATTTTATACTATATGTTCTTTTATTCAAGGCAGACGTGATGGGGTCTATTACAATGGCGGGCGGACAAAGTCTGCTGGCCACCACAACGGCAAAAGGGACTGCCTGCCACTGCCTGCCATAGGTGCGGCAGTCCCGCCATGCCAATCAGGATGGTGGCGGTCGCATCCCGCATTTTTTACATTGCGGCAGGTGGTGCTGTCAGCAACACCCACTGCAATGTAAAAAAATGCATGTTGTGCATTTGCATGCACAATGTGCCACCACCGCCCAGTGCCTGCCACCTTGCACATGCAAATGTAGGGGGGTACCATGGGTTCCCCCCATGTGCACCCCCAACACCTGGGTGCCTGCAACGGGCCCCCAACAGCGAGAACCGTATGCCTTTCCACGGCCGCATCGCTGCCATGGAAAGGTGATCTTCTGCCTACATCATAATATGGATGGTGGTGTCTTGCAGACACCGCCACCATATTGTGTCCCTTTTCTGTCCAGTCAAGCAATCAACTGGCGGAAAAGTGGCGGAAAATCTTTCCGTCCACCGCGGTGCCCCCGCCATACTAATATGGTGGGGGAGAACCAAGGACATATGGTGGGCGGATGGCCACCGCCACGCCCACGGTGAGCACCACCAGCTCGGCGGTGTCGATCCGCCCGCCATCATAATGGGGGACCAAGTGTTCATGGATTATTTAAATTCAGTGTCGTGCATGGATTTTATGTTGTTTTTAAATGTGTATGTCCGTGAAGTCTATGTAATGTTTCCAAAATAATTTATTGCTTAGAAATAAAGGATTTGACTTGGCTTGACACGATATTGAACATGGTAAAATGCCCTAAAATGCCTAAGCATATCCACAGAAGTATTAGCAGGGTTGGACATGCAGCACCCAGTCCCAATGAGAAGCTGTCTTCAGATTCAGACAATATCTGATAAAAAAAGTATTTCGAGCAGCATATGATAAGGGTGTGACTTTGTTTCATTAGTTGGGTGGGTGCAGGCAGTAATATGACTGGAGATGTTAGTTGTGTGGCCAGCAGAAACTCGTGCTCATGTTGTTCAATAACGATACAACATTTTTACATCTGCTCATTGATGACTTCCTTTTATATTAAAAACATGAAATTAATTTTGCTTGTGCTGGGGTCAAAATCCAGGAACTGAGCTGAAGGTATTTCCTATTAGAAAGCTATCTCAGAGATATTTTTTTTGTCAGTGAACACTGTGAGAGGTACACATGGAGATCTTTTCTTGTGCCTTGCCTTTGCAAGACACTTAAACACGATGATTGCTTCTGTCAACCTCAGAACTGGCTAGGGTGAAGTATCATATCTCACAACCAAAATGGCAAATGACTGAGTTGCTGTTGATATTGTTGACATTTCCCTTCACATTTATGTATCAGTCAGATGGAAATTGTTCAGCCCCTCCCAACATTCTCTTCGTGGTAGCCCACTCCTGCCTCCAAAGTATCCACAAGTCCCCTGCATGATTCATTAGCTCCCAATGGCCATTGGCCAAATGGAAAACCTGCATACCACACTATAAAAAACACACCCCATCTCAGACCATGAAGCTTTGCCATTCCAACTCCACCATGACTTTTGATACTAGAGGCTTTGTCAGTTAAGTGAGCTTTTTTTGTTTTTCATTCTCACTGCCTCTTGTCCCTTTTTCCCCTTTCATTTAGCACTTTGTGATCAATTATTTTATTCAATCGTATTCTTTGCACACTGCCAGCCCCTCAAAACACACATTTTACTTAGGGAGAACTGTCAGTCAGGTGGATGAACAATTAAGAGTAGAGCCACAATTGTTTGGATCCCAATTCCAAAATACACCCCTATTCAGAAAAGGCAAAGGTGGACCAGAAAAGTCAACAGAGCGAATGATGTAGCAAACAACCTGTGTACACAGGAGGAAATTGGGAAGAGGTGGAACAGCCTGCGGGGGAGGTACGTTCCCAGGCCTCCAAGCATCACGTGGAGGCCAATGGGACTTGTGGTGGTTCTACGCAGGGCCCAATACCATTCATGCCCTAGGAGTAGAAGGTCTTGCAGATCCTACATACTGAAGGCTTGACAGGAATACCTGGTGGAGTGGAGTCTGGTGTGTTACACTTTTCAAAGTCTCAATAAACCTAATTGTCCTGTTTGTTCGCACTCAGCTGTTGCCAGAGTGTCCTGCACAGCACATATTATCCTAATATACAAACCTCAAAGTATCAGACTCAGATAATTTAGATTGCTTGCATGAACATATTGTGTTGCATCTAAGATTACAGGTGGCAATCTGCATTACATGTCACATGAAGGTATGGTGCCTGTACGTGTTAGAACACCAAATAACCATTATCCATGTGTGTGTCAAAATGTAAGTGTCTGGCCTATTTCCCCTGTATGTTTTCCACAGGTATGTTCCAATAACCATTTTGCAAAGTTGGGAAGTTGTCTTTATAATGACTACAACTACCATGATGCAATGTTTCTGTTTTTCAAAAGAATATTGCTATGTAATGTTGTTCATTCTCTCTTTCATAATAGAATTCAACATATGGTAAAGTGTCTAACATAACAATCCATACATTACACTAATACTCAATTTCACTTTGCACATTTTCAGTTCAACCCCTTGCCAACATGGAAGAAGGGGCTGTGTCCAAAACAATAAGATGGCATAGGCGAATTATCATTGAATCATGTCATCAGCAGGCTCATGTAAGGAAGCTCACATCTATAACACCAGGAGACAAAACTATGGCAGCACTACATATTGAAGGCGCAGGATCTTTGTAAACCACTATTCTGCTATCTGTTCGAATGTCACCACCAAGTTACAATGGTGTGCCATTAGATATATGTCCCACAATGATGTGACACATCAACACCCACATACACTTTACGCACAATGAGGATGTTACCAATGTGAAGGGAGATTATCATTATTTGGCTCCTCTACCACATGTGTTTTGAACAAATGATGGCCCACATATTGCTTTAGTGCCAATGCACAACAGAGAAAAAGTCCAATGTCATCTTCAAATATTCCATTGAATCAGAGTGCAATTTTCCTGTTACAAGATTTAGACATCAAAAGTCTGAGTCTGTCTTTCCCAGGATCAACCCAGGTTCCCTTTGTACATGGAAACAACACCATGAGCCTGCAAATGTTATAACACAGTAATGTCCAAATGAAGATGACATGGTGAAAGAACCTAAACAGATTTTAAAAAATGAACAATCACACAGAACATTATGGTCACATTACAAAGTCAACTTTTGGAGGACACAGTTTCACAAAATTATCAGGAATAACCATGGAACCGAACACAGTAGTCAATGAGTCCACACTCTGATCTGCAAACACCTTCGGCATGATTTTCCCTGAATTTGTCCTTCCCAACAAAGTATCACCACATACTTCTTTCATCACCACATCAATAGTTAGCATAACTGTGAAAGGCATGACAGGTAAAGATATACTTAGACTTGTGAGAAGAAGTTGTCAATGACATCTAAACATAAGTCAACTCCTTCCACTTCACCACTTTCATTTTCATTTGGCATATCAGGATCCTCACCCCTGGCCTCTTCATGATCTCCATCTTCTGTGATGTAAGAGATGTTCCATCGCAGGGTGATGTTGTGGACCATGCAGTAGGCCACGGTGATTTGGCACACCTTAGTGGGTGAGTAGGGGAGTGCTACACCAGTTTTTTCTAGACAATGAAACTTGGCTTGCAGGAGCCCAAAAGCCCGCTCAACTGGCCAATGTGTTGTTCCATGGGCCTCATTGAAGAGGGCTTCCCCTGTTGTTGTTGGATTCCTCAGCATGGCAAACATCCATTAAGCTGAGTCTCTTAGATGAAAGACAAAAAAAGGCCCAAAATGATCTAACAATATTCCATATTATACAGCTAGAAATACCCCAAACAATATAATGAAATACTGTACAGACCAACAAAGCAGGCCCTCTCAGATCTCAGTTGAGACATTTGCAGATGTATGGGGTTGGTTTGCAGTATAAAAGAATCATGGGCAGAGCCTGGAAATCAGGCACAGATGCTTGAGACGTATAAATCCATAAGCAGACAACTTGCATGTTGATTGAATGGAAGTTCTTTTGATTCCACCAGACCTGTTCTCTGGAATCTCATCACTGAAGATAGAGCTTCATGTATCACACCACAGAAATGTGGTTGTGACATACCATAGTATATTGGAAGGATCCTGTGGCCCCAAAATGAAGTACAGACATGACTTTGAAAAATAGTGTATACATGTGAGATTTCTGTTGAGACACTGAATATTTTGCTCCAGCTGATGACATAAAATCAATATAGTTTGTTTATTCAACCTGAACTTGTTGTTTATATCCCTTTCTTACATGCTGGCATAGCAGAGGCTGCTCTCCTCACTCTCCCAGGGTTCATATATCTGCCTTAGAAAAATATGTGGGAACCAGAAACAGGGGAACCCTACTCACTAGGAACCAGGCTAATTGAAATATTAACAGAAAACAATGGCTCCTATGGACTAATGGCAACTTAATAAAAGTATAGAGATGCACAATGGCAATGAGAAGGGTTAATTAGATGTCAAAAAGAGAGCAAGCCAAACACACCTTCGATTTGTCTTCTGTAAATATTTTTTTATGCAGTATTCTTGAAGTGAACAATACATACATGGTATTGAAATAATAATTAAACATTAGTGAGTGGTGTCCCAATGAAAAAAAGGAACCTAAAATTAGTGGTGACATATTGTTGACATATGTACATGGTTTCCTTTATCACAGGAAAATGACAACTAGAAGGTATACAGTGTGTAAAACCGTACTTTATACAATGATAAGTGCTGGTTTTTAAATGGTACGCTTTTTTAAAACAGTCGACGACGTTTCGACCCTGTGTGCAATGTAGGGTCTTTTCAGGATCTGGGGGTAGAGGGATGCCTGAAGTTGGGTCTCCACAGCCTAGTGTAGAGAAAGTGCCAACGTGAGTGTAGTGAAAGAAACCTGTACTCACATGGAACCCCGTCGGGCACCCAATGTGAATTTAGAGGTAGGCTAGTAAATAAATGAATAGCACTTCTGGAATATTCCTATTTGTGGGGTTTCGGAGTATGTAGTCCTGGCATGTAATCTGTAAGTGTAAAGTAGTGCACTGGAGGTGCAGGCTTTTAGAGCGTGTAATGGAACTCGATCGTTCCAAATGGCAGGAGGGGCTGCTGCTCCTTCTCAATGTTTAGATAAGTAGCTTGCATACATTGTAGGGAGTCTTACTAGATCAAAAGCCTGTGTGTGCCTGCACCCGGAACGATTCAAAGCAGAACAGTGTTAGACTGTCTGTTTGTTTCAGTAAAAAAGATGTGACATTTTTCACATCATTCACAGCAACATATTTGTTGAGTAACACTAAAGTTAAGTAGTTTGATAAAATGTATATAGTTTAATACATATTTTGAACCAGCATTTGCTTTGTGTCCTATATCCATCACAAATTACATTATTGGCCTTGATATAAATCAGAAAAATAAATGTGTAAGTAAACCATCGCAAATATATTATTTACACATTTTCTTTTATTTACTTTTTTCCTCCAAAAATACAGTCAACGAAGGTGTTCACAGCACAGTGGTAATATCGAATTCAGCAGCGTAGTTTTATGTTTATTTAAAAAATATAGGTGTTGATTAAAGTGCGATTATATGAACAATCTAGCCCCTTTGGAGTGAAGGTTATGTACTTAACAGTCACTAACACACTAGTTTGAACTCCTAAAATGGCAGATGACTGACCTCACTGATAGGACATCTGGAATCAGACGGCAGCGATGGAAGTTGAAAACCCTGTGGGTGATAAACTCCACAATGGACACAGCGATAGGCTAATGTTGGTGAACGTAACTGTAGACTTCCAGTGGCTTTGTCTGTCTCGATTGAAGATTGCATAAGTTGCGTACATGTATGCGGCGGTTTGAAAAAAGCACACCTGCCTCTTAACAATGCTGCTGTCAAGACCTCCTCCACCGTAAACGTTGTTTACAACGCGGTGTTTACACCGCATAACCTTTAAAACGCTGCCATTACGACGCAAGTCATTACTACGACTTGCACTGGATGGCGCTGTTGGTTAAGGAATATTGTGATTTTCTATTCCAATACCTTCCCTACTGTTACGTGGGCTGGTGTTGGAATAGAAAATTATATTAATCCTCAATCCGCGCCCTCCAACGCAAGTTGGAGGGCGCAAGTTACGCCAAGTGTACACCAGTGTAACAAGTACATGTCTGGAATGCATATATGAATCTGTCTAACTGTCTTTTTCAATTACACAGGCTACAATGTCCCTTTAAGTTCCAGAGTTAAGTGTAGTGATTAATGTCAAGTGTCACATAATGTGTTCCTTACATAGGACAGTGATGTTTGCCAGTTGAATGCACTCTCATTGTCAAATATACAACATCAATATGTGTAGCGTGTTTAAAGACCTAGATTCAAATTGTTATGTATGTAAAGATCTATGCATGTACTAGGCCAATGTGGCGGTACTATGGAATTCGCTACCCCCTGCTCTCCAACAGGCTCCATCCGAAGCATGTTTTAAGCGATTACTGAAAACCTGGCTGTTTGCCCAACCACGCTAGGCACCAAGTCAGACTCCAGCTCTTCTACCTAAACGGGCACAACACTGTTGCTATAGCACCGGGACACCTCCTCGTGGGGTAGCTGTTCGCGCTTTATAAAACTCTGTATTATTATTATTACATGTTTGATGTACTTGTAATTAGTTGCCAAATAACCTCATGGTAAATGGTAAACACGTCATATACTCGTTACACTTAGAGAAGTGTATGTATTAAGTAAAAACAACTGAAAATGATGTTAGGAATGTGTATATTCCCATAAATTACACGGCCTAGATCAAGGCTCTCCATAATTTTATTTAAGAGCTACCAGTAGCTCCGAGACCCCTTAAAATTAGCACACAGCCTTGAGGTCAGTAATTGGATGGGCACAAGGTGAACCTTGTAATGTAAAAGTTGAGGAAAGGAGGTGTTTATATGGCATCATGCTCACCAGACTGCAGATAGAAACGCCTGTAATTAAGCAGTGCTCATTCAGAATCATGGACCTGGCTGTAGCTGAGTCACATGGTCATACAAATGAAGCACTGAGGGACAGTTTGTAAGAACAGTTATCCTTTGCAAATCAAAAATTTGAGATGTGCTTAAAAGATGCCCCTGAATACTTTTAAATGGACAACAGTTGAAAGGGAGAGTTCCCTGACTTCTTGAGCTAACACTTCATTTCAATTGACTCACATTTTAAAAGATGTCATGTCCAAACTTCAATCCCCTTATTCACAGTAATGTAGCTCACAATGGTTTGCACTGATCAGAAGCAGGTCACATCAGGGATTATGTATGGGTCCCTGGCTAGATGATGTCACAGGCCTGTATGTGTGTGTTTAGACCATGGCATGGGATGATGATGGACAACAGGTCACTATTGAAGTGTGTATGAGGATATTGGTTTAGGTCAACATGTAACAATACACATGCTGTACGGAAACTAATGAGTTATGCTACTTTAGCTATAGACAATTTTTTGCCAAATAAAAATTCACAATATCATTTTTTGTTCTTTCCTTTCCTGTAGCTATACAGAACAATGCCCATCAGAAGTGCAACATATGGGCGACTATCGCCAAGAGGGTACAGACCCTGGGTGTCTGCAAGCAGTGCAGCATCTATTGTATCAAGAGGTAGGAAGACCTAAGATGCTGGACAAATAAAATTACTGAAGTTCAGTTCAGGAAGTCGTCTCAACTTGGGAGGAGCGAGTGCCGCACCCTTACCCCCCTAATGGCCAACATTCTTGTGGTGGCCTTTCCGGAGCTTGATAAGCCATTTAGGGACTAACAGCAGCAAGAAGGTAAGTTCTTCTCAGAGTTACACATGTAACATGACCGATTTTTTTGTTGCAGTCGGGACTTTTGCCATCAACATTCAGTGTGACCCATGCCCAACTCTCTAGAAGAGTTCTTAGAGTTGTAGGTTTTGTACAAGGTGCATGATGATGTGCTTTGTCTATTGTTTTTTTTATAATGACCCTACCGGATTCCTATCCACAATCAATAAACTTTTCTGAGCAGAGACATGGCTGCGTAAACTCTACATATACATCATGTATACAATATGGATAAGAGACATCACACATGGTATAGGAGCTCTCTTAGGGAATGACATGACATAATAACTGTGACCAAGTGTCTTCTGAAAAAGTTGCCTACATGCACGTGCCTATGCTAATGTAAAACCAAAAGTGTGAGAGGCTTGAAGCAGGTGAAATCAGAAAATGTATTAACCGTTTTGTAGTCAAAGTTCATGATCTGTTCTGTTTACACAAATCCAATAATATTATTATTTAGGTAATTTCAGCATCATCCAGGGCAGGTGAAAGAGAAGTTGCCAACATAGGCAGGGAAGTAGCTGGGCATAGTCTGCCCAGTGTGAACACCACCAACAGCAAGGGAACCATTGGCAGCGAGGGTGAGGGGAGTGCAATGAAGGATACAAGTGTCTCCATGTCTTCTTCGGAGGCTTCCATCAGCGAGCACTCTCGAGTGGTGGCAGACCCTACTGCTCCTGTTACAACTGCTTCCTTTTCCACCACCCAGAGTGACCTCTCCACCCTCCCTCTTGCTCCCCCCCAGTTGGCCCACCCAAATCCTCTAAAAGACCTGTGATCTTCTTTGCTACAGGCACCTACCCCGTGCCCCTGTCTCCATGCTGTGCTGAATGAGAACGCTAATGACCTCCTCTAGAGCATCCCTGTAGACCGCACTGCCCTGCTGAATCCTATCCAGGATCTTTGATGCCATATGCAACAAATGGTAGCTGATCTGGAAGGCCTTCACAGTGGTATGTCTGTTCTACAGCAGTCATTTAAAGCTCTGACTTCCTTATTCACTGCAGCCTCCCAGCTATCCCAATGTTCTGCCCCATCTCCCACCCCTTTCCAATTCCTAGTCCCAACCATGTCCAAAGCACACGCACACCTTTTCATGCACCCACTCAAACAGACCCAAGCAGCACACACACACACACAAAGAGAAACACCACAAAAAACTCAGGCGCTCATCCAAACATACAAAGAGCACACCCACCATGACACACACATGCACTACACCCTCAGACGGCACACCCACCACCACACTGACATGCACCACATCCATTGACAGCACACCATCAGGTAGCACACCCAATACCACACACACATGCACCAACCCCACTACCAGAACACCGACAGACAGCACACCCACAACCACACTCAAATGCACAACACCTCCCACCAGCACATTCACCACCACAAACACATGCACCACATCCACAGAGAGCAAACCAGCAGACAGCACACCCACGACCACACACACATTCACCACACCCACCACCAACAGACAGCACACATATTACTCACACATGCATTACACCTTCCACATGTATAATAACCACACCCAGATAAACAAAACGAAGTGCCAGTACTGCAACACTAATTAATTCAACTTACAATGCACAATGACATTAAACAATTGTAGCATGACCACAATGTATGGTATTTTATGATTGATCTTTTTATTTTTTTCAATATAGAAAAACTGTTTCACAATATTTTTCAGATTATAGCTATTTTCTAATGAGGGAGGGGAGTGGATAGACTATTAAATTTTTTTTCAAGAAGTGTGAACTAGAAAACTCAGTGATGGACAAACACAAGTTTTCGGAAGTGACGCTTATACACTTTGATCAGACAACCATCAGTCACTCTATGCAAACTATCATACAACAATTATACCACACTAGAAAGGGTAAACAAAAAGAAAAGGGTCAAAAGTGGTGGGTGGTGAGAAAGGATTTCCTAAAATGGGGAAACGATTTTCAAGTGGTGGTGGAACCTTTATACAAAGAGATTAGTATCCTCACCAAAGTTCATCTGAACAAATTATTTCAAAATGGTGGGGTACTAAGATTTTGACATAATATTGAGACTCATTTTTTAGTAGGCCATCTAACCTTATGTGTGAAAAAATTAATTAAATGATTCACAGTATCATATATTACAAAGATTGGCCTTGAAAGCAAAAAAAGCAAAGAAAGAAGGTCGACGCGTTTCGAAGCCCCTTCAATACGGGGATTCTCCTCAGGACCTCAGGGCAGTTAGTCCTGTAAAAACAAAACAACAGCATCTTACTGGACTGCCCCTGAGCTAAACCTTCAACTTGTCTTCGAGTCAGACAAAAATAAAGAAATACCTTGTCTTCAGAAAGTACTTGTATTCTCCTGTAATCTGAACAATCCGATTCAACAGAACTGGGGCAACTGTCGGAGCTGCGGACAGAAAACACGCTGTCAGCTCTAACTCTGTGTTTAGCCCGCTCTGTGTTTCTGACCACACATTGTGAAACACAAAAGTATCCTACCTGCACAGATGTAGTCAACGACCTACACACATACGAGTAATTTCTAATCGATCCTTTCAATCCGCGATTTTGACGATTTGCCTGTGAAACAAGCAAAACGGGCAGTAAGATTATATGGCGACGGGATAGAAGTCCTCTTGCAACCGAAAGAGTGCAGACTAATTAATAGGCAGTGCAAGACACGGAGGCTCCTTACCTTGAAACAGAATAAGGTGACTCCTCTCTCTCGCTCGGTGTTTCTGATTCTGCCGTCGGGTAGAGGGCTCGTTGAGAATCGTCATAAGGACGATCCGCGCGTCTGGGAGCAAAGAATTGTGGGAAACGTAGTCGTGTGTTTTGGAATTGGTGAAAGAACAGAGACTTGGCCATAATATTTTGGAAATCACTGTTTCTGTTGGAAGATCTAAATAAAAATTGTCGCATGGGGATTTGAATGTTAATCGCAAGTGGACCATGGGGAGGTCTTATTCAAGTTATAACAATTTTGCAGGCAAATACTTGTGCGCAGTAGTCTTGCTTGTGATTGACTATGTGTCAAAAAGGGTCATTGTTGCTTCTAGCAGTCCACTCATAGGCGATATAATTCGGACATCTCATTAAGTCCTGTGACTGCGGAATTGTATTTTAGAATAAGAGTTGCCTCCCGTGTGGATAGTTTGGCCTCTAGGTCGCCACCTCGCTGATCGGGTTCAACCTTAGAGATCACTGTCCATTTGATGTCACTTTCAGTATGAGAGTGGTCTATCCAGTGTTGCACCAGTGGTGCCGTCAAGATGGCTTTTTTGATTCTTGATTTATGCTGGCTGATCCGCTGTCGCACTTCCACACCCAGCACCTCCACTGCACAAGCATACACAGACACAACTACCTTAGGATACACACACAAATGCTCACAATCAAAAACACAACCGATACCTATAACACAAGGCATTCCGAAACAAGCATAACATACACCATCCACAGGCACTTCCACACTCGACACACGCTTGCACATCAGGCACTGACTCTCACTCTACCTCTCAAACCTCACTCCCTCTTCAACAGCCAACCAGGTTTCACATGGAGGATCTCACTTTTAGCCTTGCCCTAACCCCTTTCACACCCCAACCCATCCCGTTCACATTCCAGTCCACCCCTGCCAAAGGCAAATCCATACCTTCATAATCCCTAACAACTCCTAAAAAAAAAGCGTCCCTCCCAAAACCACAACCCCCCCAAAAAAAACAAGGACAGCACTCCCAAACATACTTTTATATTAGAAAGCCTCTCATTGGTATGAATAAATAACTATTTTTCATTTCACCAATTTTGTCCTGGCATTATTTTTCCTTAACAATTGTTTTATTCCTACCAATGTTTCTGAATAAACTGTGAAGTACTTATTATTCTTCCCATGATAACAGGTGATACAACTGATTTGTTTAATGTCTAATTTATTTAGTACATACACTGCTTCAGATTGTATATGTTGGTCATTTGGATTTAGATGCAGGCATTCATCATAGTAATGGCCACTTGTACCAACTATATGATGATACAAATATTTTTGGGGTGCGTTACTACAGGTGTGTTTGTTTCACCTTGATTACTGATCAGTATGAGCCCATATGCATGGCACAATAAAGATTCAATTTTGACTATTGATATTGGATACAGTACATGACTTGCACTAAACAAGAGGAAATGTTACATGTATGTATATGTTGATTACAACTTAGGGGCCAATTACAATGTTGGGCGGGAAACCTCCTCTCGACAGTCAGAATGTCCTCAATCATGTCGGAACCCTTCCAACCGACTCGGTCGGTTTACAATCTGCCCAACCGATTACGATGTTCGCGGTTGGAAGGTAAACCTCGCGGTCATTCCAAATTGGTTCCGACTGGCTCTTGGAGAATTTGTGTTCGTTGGAACCGCATCGTACATCTCTATGTACAGCATTTCCGGCCTGACAATTATGATGTCGATTTCCAACAGCCTTTCTGAGTCAGCCTGTCGGACATGAAAAGGCTGTCGGAAAGTGACTTTGGGGACCACTAGCAGGGCCTTCTTCATCCTGAGGCCTCCGGATGGGTACCAGGGGGGTCCCTAAGGGACCCACCTGTAAAACCCTGCACTCTGAGGAAGGCACTGTGGGTTCCCGTGACAGGGTTTAGGGTTTTACGCACACACACCATTTTCCCATAGGAGCCTGTGTTGTTGGGTGGAACACAAGCTCCTATATGAAACAATAGGAATCTGACCGAACAGTGTTCTGTCGTACCGCAATCGACCGGGCAGAATCGCTAACCGCAAGTCAGTCGGTCCCTATTCCTAGTCGTGTTTCCACCCCAAATCATAATCGGCCCCCAATTTGTGACTGACATTCATTTTAGTGTAAAATTATAACATAAAGGTAACACCTTGTCTAGTGTAATTTCGACAGCATGTTACATTGCACTGATCCCTATGATGCGTGTTGCATATATTTTTAGAGTTTGAATTTTGTCCTTTTCTTTAGACACACCTAAATGGTGAATTTTAGTTTTTGGGGGGGATATCATATTTTTATGCAAATGTCAATTATTTGGAAGGCAGCTTGCACTAAATTCATACATACAATGTGTTGATATGTGTGTTTCTGTAAATTTCGAATTCGTAAACATTACAGGCATGCTTTGCACATTGGTATGCTATTGCTTGTAGGAAGGATTTCTAAATGCATGAGTCCTATGCAAATGTAAACAGACAAGTCAGTAGGTAACGGGTAAGAGTGTAGCTTACTGTTGATTGCGTCCATTATGATGCTGGTTTGTTCATCATCAAGCAGCAGTAGCAGGGCTTGCCAGATCAGATCCATGGCAAAACAGAAAGTGTGGAAGTGAGAATAGGTGAGTTTCAGTCCTATATCCCTACCATTCTCCCAACTAAATTGTGGAGGTTTGACCACCATAGTCACATCAGCGGGGAGGCCCATCGTGATTGGGCAAGCGGGGAAACAGTCGGATCACCCTCCGAGAGCTGCTTTTGCATATTACACTGTCAATGCAGGCACTGAAGGCGGGACCATTGCGGACTTTCAACAATTGACCCGCTAACATCTAGCGGATGGGAAGCCAAACAAGCGACTGCCTAACTGATTCTCCCAAGATCTAAATCCGGTCCTAAAGTTCTGCCTAACTTAAGCATTTAAGCATTTCTGTATATCAAAGACCATACGCAAAGATGAGCTGAAGTGATCACCAAATTTCACCCAAGGTGGGATGGGATGTGGAGTAGATGCTAGATAAACACATTAATATTGTTCATTAGAATAATGTACTGCTTGGACAGTAGGTTTACACTATGACAAGAAGGTGCGTAGAGGAATAAAGGCAGAGTGAAGTTTTGTTTACTTTTATAACTAAAAGCCCCTTCTCATTTGCATCAGAGTTTACATAGATGGATGATCTGCCCAATGACTGCCTGCCAATGAACCACAAATAGAGCAGCATTATATGTATGAAAATGTGGTACAATATGGGAGAGGGGAGAACAGCACTTCATTGGGAGAAGTAAAATGAGTGGCAGGGAGCAGTGGGGCATGGTTTTATGGGGCTAAGGGAAGCAGGGTAAAAGCACGAATGACAGAAAAATATCACTGCCCAAAGCTACGTGTAGCACCTGGCCCTCTCTGCAGGGTCACACCCAATCTTTTTGTTTTTGTTGGCTTTAGGACTCTGCACACTTTACTAATGCTAACCAGTGCTAAACTGCTTGCTCTCTATTCTTTAAACATAGTGAAATTGGCTTTCACTCAATTGGCACATTGAATTTACTTGTATATCCCTAGCAAAGAAGTACTACATGTAGCCAGTGCCTGTAAATTAAATGTTACTAGTGGATCTGAGATATTTAATGTGCCACCCACTTAAGTTGCCTTTTTGACCATTTCACTGCCCTGCAATTGCAGGATGTGTGAGTTATTTTAAAGGGCCATTTCAACCTGCAAAATAAACTAGGCCAATACTTTCCTTTTTACATGAGCATCACCCCTAGGGTGGGCACTAAACTGCCCATAGGGTGTGGAGTGTTGTATTTAAAAAGTTGGACATATACTTTTACGTTTTACATGTAGTGATAGTGAAAAACTGTGCTGCAAGGCCTACCTCTCTGAAAATTTAACATTTGGTTACCTTATTGCATTTAAGAATTGATAACCTTTGTGTGTCAGCACGTTGTAACATCATGGTTGGTGTCTGTAGAAGTGTAATTTAAAATCCTCTTTCATGGTAAAGTTGGATTTTAAGTCACAATTCTGAAAATGCTGTCTGCATTTTCTTGTCCTACACATTTGGTGCCTGCAGCCTGTTCCTGGGTCACATGAATAGGTGTAGTTGCCGGATGACCTTCGTAAATTTCTCACAGACAATATCACAATGGGGGAGTGGGTGTTAGCAGGAATGACCATCCTGGCTTGATGGGGAGGTGGAGATGTCACTTACCACTCTTTCACTTCAAAGACACTGGCCTAGCTCAGACACAAAGGACTTCACATTTTCCGATTGTGCCCCAGTCAGACTGGAATTCAGCGAGGCAGGAAATTCCAGACATTTCTGCAAGGGGAAGACTTCTCCCACTTCAAAGTGAAACCAGTTATAAAAATGGGACTCTCGGACCCACTCTTCAGTACTGTTCTTGCCGAGTGAATACTACAGAAGGACTGTCCTTCTGTCAGAGGACTAACTTGCTGCTTGAGGCCTGCCCTGCTGTCTGTGAAGGAAGACTGGGACAACACCCGTCATCCCACATTTCCCTTGCTCACAGGCTACCCAGAGTAACTCCAAGGGTCAGCTGTCTGACATTGTATTCAGAGCTACAGGGACACAACAATCTCAGAGGTCTCCATGCAACTACCCAGCTGACTTGTTGCACTGGACCTGCCTGGACCAGTGACTGAACCTGCTTGAACACTGCTGACCTCTGCTAGAGTGAATTCCTGAACCCTTGAAGTGGTATCGGTTGAGCTCCTCCTAAAAGAAAAGGAGACATTTTGAAGCTTTGGTCTCTGCGACCTCTAATGGACAAGTTCCTGCAAAGATCTTGTCATCTGTGCTGCCATGATCCAGACACTACAGCTACAGCGACCGCCAGCGAAGACTGGCAATACGATATCTGCACTTTGCAGTACAGGATCAACAGCCCACAGTAACTTCCAATGCAAATCTTCAGGATCAACCATGATGCACAACAGGAACATCGCACTACAGTGACAACTGTTCACGATGCCCAGACTCCTCATCACATTACAGCAATGACCATCAGCGACTCTCTCCCTGCTCCTAGCTGCCTACTCCACCATGAACGGAAGTCTCAGCGCTGGACTTTAGAAGGTTGCTTTTTCAGCTGGATTAAACTTGTCCATGTATCCGGCCAGCACTCCATCGTGGGTGGTGGACCTGAACTTGTGACTTTCACCTGGTCTTGCACGACAAGAGAACCATGAGTATTGCTTTGTACGTTTAGGCACTATACTTACCTTTCATTTTTAAATTGCATATCTCCGGTTCTACTGATTGGATTTTTGTTGGTTTGCTGTCAAATAATTTAATGAATTTTATTTTATTTATCTAAACTGGTTTGGGATTATTCTTGTGTTGTTTCAAATTGTTACTGTTTGAGTGCTTCATACTTTACACATTGCCTCTAAGTTAAGCCTGATTGCTTGTGTGGCAAGCTACAAGAGGGTCAAACTGGTTAATTTAGTGACTTTTATTGTTAACCCTGACTAGAATTGTGGCTGTTGCTTGAGAAGGGCTCACGCTCCCCCCACCCAACAACAATTATTTCTCACACTATGTTGTTCCAAGTCGCTAGCCTATATCAAAACAAGCTGTGAGAGTCCATCATGATGTGCACACAGAAGAAAGACCTACCCTGTCAGAAAAAGGTTCATGTAAAGTGTGACTGTCACTGTTAAACCTAACCCTTTTTGCTGGGTTATCCCCTAACTTTTTGTCATATTCCTCCTATTTTTTCGGACCTATTTTAGTTGGATTTTGGACTCTGGCCACTTTACCACTGTCGATCAGTGCTGAAGTGCATTTGCTATCTGTCTAAGTAATGTTGGTAATTGTTTAACCATAATTGCAATATTTGATTCACTGGTAAGAGCTTAGTAAAGTGTACGGTGTGTGCCCAGAGCCTGTATTTCAAATGCTATTAGTGGGCCTGCAGCACTGATTGTGCCACCCACATGTGTAGCCCTGCAAATATGTCTCAGACCTGTCACTGTAGCGTCTGTGGGGGCAGTTTTAAACTACTAATGGTAGCGTTGCTCCAGCAGGGAGCAACGTCCTCACGAAGCACTCAAGAAAAAAGTTCCTTAGGACTGTGTTTGTGTCTTTTCAATAAAGTGTTATTCAAATAACTTGCATCTGTGATCAAATCATATGTTTTTTCATTGTTGTCATCATCTTTATAAATCAAAGTCAAGCGCCCAATGCATTTCGGGCTGTTAGCCCTTCTTCAGGGGAATAGTATTCTGTTGAGGAAAAACACAACAGAAAAACACAACTGTAGTATAATCATGTAAACAAAATAATATAAAGCACATTATTTTCAACAAAGTCTCTTTCTTAGAAAGTTCCTTATATCCCTTCAGAGCGTGATGTGTGTGTTTGCCAATCTCTGTAAACCCATAAGTTGAACAAACATTTAAACTGATATAACATGAAAAGCGTGCTGGGCAATAATCCAATTGTGTGACTTAGTCAAGCTACATACGCCGTTGTGCGTGAGTTTTTAGTCATCAGTGTGTCTGTTTCTATTACCTTAGTCGTCACATGAAAATGCCTGAATTTCGTTGGATAGGGTACCGAAAAGAATGTACAAAACCTGTAAAGTACACGTAAGCACATTTTAGAGCCACGTTGCTCGAAATGGAAAGAGTCTGAAAAAGTCAATTAAGCAAACTTACATACCGATATCGGTATCCAGCGTTACGCTTGCAGAATGCTTTCAAAATGCCTTTTCTTAAAGTTCGTACGTGATTTTCCTAAAACGCAAAGTTTAAAACACGAGGATGATTACGGGTAGGAAAGTCATGACAACGTGAACGTGTGGCCATTATATTCTCTTCTCTAAGCGGAGCTTACCGTGAGGGTAACGGTGTTACTGGAGAACAGGAGTCGTCGGTATCCAAAAGCGTTCCGAGTGACGGTGTCAGTACACAGCTTCCGTGAAACTGCCATATTTAACCCGGAAGATCCTGTTAACAGGCCGGGCCTGGTAAAACATCGACATGGACGTAGGACTAAGATCGCGTCAAAGAATTCCCTCACCAAATATGGCGGAGCTAAAAATAAGTGCGATGTTTTTGAATCGCGTCTATGATGAAAGGTGGGAAGTATAATGGGTTAATTTCAGTCAGAGATAGGAAATGAATGTAAAAGCACAGTTCTACTCCCCAAGAAAACAGTTACATAATCAATAATGGTCAAAGAGTTAAATAATGTGTAACAATCATCCAGTTTGCAAAATAGTATTATCACAAATATTAAGCATCATACATTAATAATACCAAACATCATCCTTCTTAAATGAAGCAATTTAGGTCCATACGGTCGTTGAGACCTTTTGGTTGGCAAGTGTTCAAATAGGATATCCAGAATACTTCTCTGCGCAAAAGGTGTTGTGAGTTGTCTCTACCTGGTAGAATAGGAACAGATTCCAGAATCAGAAAACGTAGTTGGCTCAGAGTATGATTGTTATTGTTAAAGTGGCTTGCCAAAGGCGATTTAAGATTCTTGGTTCTGATGCTGCTCTTGTGTTCGATTATGCGCGTTTTAATTTTTCTCTCAGTCTTTCCAACATATGCCAAGCCACACGGGCATTTAATAGGATAGACGACATTTTTACTGTCGCATGTAGCAGTTACTCGTAGAGGAATGGTGGTACCTTTGCTTGGATGTTTCATCTCCTTTCCCTTAATTATGGCATTACAGTTTCCACAATTTAAGCAGGGGATAGTTCCTTTGAATGAGTCTTGTGTTTCCAGAGTTTTTTTGTTTAGCACCTCTTTTATATTTCGTGATCTTTGATATGCAAACCTCGGGGGGTGTTGAAAAATATTGTTGAAATCATCCTCTGTTGATAGTAAAGGCCAATTTTTCAATATTATTCGTTTTATTCTGGAGCTTTCAGTTGAATATTTGGAGACAAAGACCATTCTATCCTTGGTGGGTGTTTTAAGTTTAGGTTGCAATAAGGTCTGACGGTCAAGTTTGTTCATTTTTAGTGATGCTTCTTCAAGAATCTCTCGGGGGTATCCTCGCTCACTAAATTTCTCAATACAAGTTTTAGTGTTTTTATTCAATGAATCCTCAGTAGAGGAAATCCGTTTAATTCTCAGTAGTTGGGAGTACGGCAAGTGTCTCTTGAGCGACGGTTGATGGAAACTGTGAAAATGCAACAAATTGTTGCGATCTGTGGCTTTTGTGAAAACACTGGTGTCCAGTCTTTTATCATTCTTGGTAATTAATACATCCAGAAAAAATATTTGTTTTATTTGTATGTTGTGTGTAAATTTGATCCGGTCATTTACATCATTTAAACCTTCTACAGCTTGCAACAATTCAGATTGTGTGCCTTTCCAGAGGATAAATATATCATCGATATATCTCCTGTATAGTAAAAGATTGTCAGTCCAACATTTTTTGTTTAAAATATTGTCCAACTCAAACCTGTACATAAACAAATTTGCATATGACGGTGCGGCACAATTGCCCATGGATGTACCAGAGCTTTGGATGAAGTATTGCTCTTGCCATGTGAAATAACTGTGGTATAGTGTAAAATTTAGTAGTTCCACAATGAATACTTTTAATCCTTCCTCCATATCTGATGTCATCAGAAATGATGCGGTGGCGTCCAGTCCCAGATTGTGAGGAATTGATGTGTACAAAGCTTGTACATCGATGGTACATAACAGCATATCATTGGTGAATACTGATTTATGATTTTCCAAAGTTGTGAGAAAATGCGTGGTGTCTTTTATGTAAGTTGTCATGGATTGGACCAATGGTTGTAAATGTTTATCGATGTAACCTCCGATGGGTTCATGAATTGAGGTAATCGTTGAAACAATAGGCCTGCAAGGTGGGTGTGTTGGGTGTTTATGCACCTTGGGTAGCATGGATAGGTAGGGTATGGATGGATTGGTTTTCACAAGGTATTGTTTTTCTTTCTGTCCAATAACTCCCAGTTCTATAGTTTTATCAATGAGATTTACCAATATGTCCATGAATGCTTTAGTGGGATTTTGGTCCACTTTGTAATAGGTGTTACTGTCATTTACATGTTCGTTGACTCGATCATTGTAAAATTTGGCATCCATAATCACAAGTGCTCCTCCCTTATCCGCTTGACGGATGATGATTTCTGAGTTGTTAGCCAAATTTTTAAGAATGTTTTGTTCGTTTTTGGATAAGTTACTCATTTTTGATTTTGGTTGTTTGTAAATTTTTTCAATTTCTTTGTGAACAATTTTTTCAAAGGCGTCAAGCACTTTGTGGCTTACCGGAGGAATGTATTTGCTTTTGCTCCTAAGACCCATCAATGTATCTTTAGGTGGCTCTTCAGTAATAGGGATGATGTTCGAAAAGAAGTGCCGTAGTCGTAATGTCCTCACAAATTTGTATGTGCAAATTTGTGTGTCTAGTAGATTAGAATGAAAAGTGGACACAAATGATGTTCCTTTTTGTAGTACATTCATTTCCATGTTTGAGAGCACCTTGGTTGATAGATTAATTACTAGGGTTTTTGACTCCTGGTGTTTTTGGCTATTGCGTCTTCTACCCTTGGGCCTTTTGCCCCTCCTTGTTCGTCTGACGATTTCTGGCCTCTCTCTAAAAAAGCATTCCCAGTGTTGTTGCTACTGCCAGATGTGGTTGATTGTTCTTGGGATGGTATATCAGGCACTGTTGGTTTAGGTCGGGCAGGCTGTTTCCTGTATTGTGAATCATCAGATGAAGAAGTTTCATCAGAAGGTCTCCCTGAACTTGACGCCTTTGAAAAAATTGTTCACAAAGAAATTGAGAAAATTTACAAACAACCAAAATCAAAAATGAGTAACTTATCCAAAAACGAACAAAACATTCTTAAAAATTTGGCTAACAACTCAGAAATCATCATCCGTCAAGCGGATAAGGGAGGAGCACTTGTGATTATGGATGGCAAATTTTACAATGATCGAGTCAACGAACATGTAAATGACAGTAACACCTATTACAAAGTGGACCAAAATCCCACTAAAGCATTCATGGACATATTGGTAAATCTCATTGATAAAACTATAGAACTGGGAGTTATTGGACAGAAAGAAAAACAATACCTTGTGAAAACCAATCCATCCATACCCTACCTATACATGCTACCCAAGGTGCATAAACACCCAACACACCCACCTTACAGGCCTATTGTTTCAACGATTAACTCAATTCATGAACCCATCGGACGTTACATCGATAAACATTTACAACCATTGGTCCAATCCATGACAACTTACATAAAAGACACCACGCATTTTCTCACAACTTTGGAAAATCATAAATCAGTATTCACCAATGATATGCTGTTATGTACCATCGATGTACAAGCTTTGTACACATCAATTCCTCACAATCTGGGACTGGACGCCACAGCATCATTTCTGATGACATCAGATATGGAGGAAGGATTAAAAGTATTCATTATGGAACTACTAAATTTTACACTATACCACAGTTATTTCACATGGCAAGAGCAATACTTCATCCAAAGCTCTGGTACATCCATGGGCAATTGTGCCGCACCGTCATATGCAAATTTGTTTATGTACAGGTTTGAGTTGGACAATATTTTAAACAAAAAATGTTGGACTGACAATCTTTTACTATACAGGAGATATATCGATGATATATTTATCCTCTGGAAAGGCACACAATCTGAATTGTTGCAAGCTGTAGAAGGTTTAAATGATGTAAATGACCGGATCAAATTTACACAAAACATACAAATAAAACAAATATCTTTTCTGGATGTATTAATTACCAAGAATGATAAAAGACTGGACACCAGTGTTTTCACAAAAGCCACAGATCGCAACAATTTGTTGCATTTTCACAGTTTCCATCAACCGTCGCTCAAGAGACACTTGCCGTACTCCCAACTACTGAGAATTAAACGGATTTCCTCTACTGAGGATTCATTGAATAAAAACACTAAAACTTGTATTGAGAAATTTAGTGAGCGAGGATACCCCCGAGAGATTCTTGAAGAAGCATCACTAAAAATGAACAAACTTGACCGTCAGACCTTATTGCAACCTAAACTTAAAACACCCACAAAGGATAGAATGGTCTTTGTCTCCAAATATTCAACTGAAAGCTCCAGAATAAAACGAATAATATTGAAAAATTGGCCTTTACTATCAACAGAGGATGATTTCAACAATATTTTTCAACACCCCCCGAGGTTTGCATATCAAAGATCACGAAATATAAAAGAGGTGCTAAACAAAAAAACTCTGGAAACACAAGACTCATTCAAAGGAACTATCCCCTGCTTAAATTGTGGAAACTGTAATGCCATAATTAAGGGAAAGGAGATGAAACATCCAAGCAAAGGTACCACCATTCCTCTACGAGTAACTGCTACATGCGACAGTAAAAATGTCGTCTATCTTATTAAATGCCCGTGTGGCTTGGCATATGTTGGAAAGACTGAGAGAAAAATTAAAACGCGCATAATCGAACACAAGAGCAGCATCAGAACCAAGAATCTTAAATCGCCTTTGGCAAGCCACTTTTACAATAACAATCATACTCCGAGCCAACTACGTTTTCTGATTCTGGAATCTGTTCCTATTCTACCAGGTAGAGACAACTCACAACACCTTTTGCGCAGAGAAGTATTCTGGATATCCTATTTGAACACTTGCCAACCAAAAGGTCTCAACGACCGTATGGACCTAAATTGCTTCATTTAAGAAGGATGATGTTTAGTATTATTAATGTATGATGCTTAATATTTGTGATAATACTATTTTGCAAACTGGATGATTGTTACACATTATTTAACTCTTTGACCATTATTGATTATGTAACTGTTTTCTTGGGGAGTAGAACTGTGCTTTTACATTCATTTCCTATCTCTGACTGAAATTAACCCATTACACTTCCCACCTTTCATCATAGACGCGATTCAAAAACATCGCACTTATTTTTAGCTCCGCCATATTTGGTGAGGGAATTCTTTGACGCGATCTTAGTCCTACGTCCATGTCGAAGTTTTACCAGGCCCGGCCTGTTAACAGGATCTTCCGGGTTAAATATGGCAGTTTCACGGAAGCTGTGTACTGACACCGTCACTCGGAACGCTTTCGGATACCGACGACTCCTGTTCTCCAGTAACACCGTTACCCTCACGGTAAGCTCCGCTTAGAGAAGAGAATATAATGGCCACACGTTAACGTTGTCATGACTTTCCTACCCGTAATCATCCTCGTGTTTTAAACTTTGCTTTTTAGGAAAATCACTGTACGAACTTTAAGAAAAGGCATTTTGAAAGCATTCTGCAAGCGTAACGCTGGATACCGATATCGGTATGTAAGTTTGCTTAATTGACTTTTTCAGACTCTTTCCATTTCGAGCAACGTGGCTCTAAAATGTGCTTACGTGTACTTTACAGGTTTTGTACATTCTTTTCGGTACCCTATCCAACGAAATTCAGGCATTTTCATGTGACGACTAAGGTAATAGAAACAGACACACTGATGACTAAAAACTCACGCACAACGGCGTATGTAGCTTGACTAAGTCACACAATTGGATTATTGCCCAGCACGCTTTTCATGTTATATCAGTTTAAATGTTTGTTCAACTTATGGGTTTACAGAGATTGGCAAACACACACATCACGCTCTGAAGGGATATAAGGAACTTTCTAAGAAAGAGACTTTGTTGAAAATAATGTGCTTTATATTATTTTGTTTACATGATTATACTACAGTTGTGTTTTTCCTCAACAGAATACTATGCCCCTGAAGAAGGGCTAACAGCCCGAAATGCATTGGGCGCTTGACTTTGATTTATAAAGATGATGACAACAATGAAAAAACATATGATTTGATCACAGATGCAAGTTATTTGAATAAAACTTTATTGAAAAGACACTAACACAGTCCTAAGGAACTTTTTTCTTGAGTGCTTCGTGAGGACGTTGCTCCCTGCTGGAGCAACGCTACCATTAGTTGTCTATTAACACTCCCAGGACCCAGAAGGGAGATCTCATTTAGCACCAACATACATTGTTACAAAAGATTTGAACTTTAAGAGAAACATAAAATAAAAACGAGTGCGAGGATTCTGTCACCACAGTGGGCAGTTTTAAACTGTCATGTCGACCTGGTAAGTGCACCCTCTTGCCAGGCCCAACAGTTTCCTTTTTCTATATGTAAGGCACCCCCAAAGTAGGCCCATGGTAGCCCCAGGTACACGGGCAGTGTATTTGGAAGGTAGAACATGTGCTGGTGTGTTTTAAATGTCCTGAAAATGAAACACTGCTAATTAAATTTTTTTAACATTACAGGGATTATCTCTCCCATAGGTTATCATTGGAGATGCCTTGTAACCTCTTACGAGTGTAATTTCCAATTGGGAAGAGATAGAGATTTGGATACCAGGTTTTGCGAGTGACCAGAGACGAGCAAGCACGAGAAGCGGCAGCAGCGGAACCGCAGGGAGCCGCGGGAGCCAGGAGCCGCGAGCCGAGCCGTTCCGCAGGAGCTGTGAGCCGAGCCGAGCCGCGTGAGCAAGGAGCCGCCAGCCGCGAGCCGAGCCGCGGGAGCCGAGCCGCGGGAGCCGAGCTGCGAGCCGAGCCGCGGGAGCCGAGCCGCGAGCCGAGCCGCGGGAGCAAAGCCGCGAGCCAAGCCGCGGGAGCCGAGCCCCGGGAGCCGAGCCGCGAACCCTGAATTGCGAGCCACGCCGGGAACTGCCAGCCGCACCAGAGGCAGATGCTGGGAGATCGGAGATTGCTGCAAGTGTAGCTGCGGCAAGCAGAGCTGCGGTGGGCCAGTGGCGTCCACGGTCTGTAGCGGTAAGAAAGCCAGTCTCACGAGTAGCAGGCGGGAAGCGGAGCTGTGTGGAGAGAGCTCTGCCACGTCGCCATCCACTCTCAGCTGCCCTCCAGTTCTCCCCAGTCATCTCCTGGACACCGTTTCAGTTTGCCCTAGTTCAGGGGGGACAGAGCAGCAACAGCACAGAGGTGTTCTGTAGACGCCCTGTCCTGCTCAGATCAGGCGTGAGGCAGCGGGGGAAGAGGCTGCTCCCTGATGACCATTACTTTCCCCACATAGTGAAGGCTCTCTCATGAAGGCATTGTTGCTCCCTCGTGTGCCAAGGATCACACAGTGCGGTATGCCGAGGATCATACGCTTGAAGCCCTGAACACCCTCAGAGGAGGCTAAAAGGAGGCTAAGAGCACAAGTTTCTGTCAGAGGGAAAAACAGTGGGACCGTCGGAGTCTGTAGTCCAGTCCTGCTTTTCAAACGGATCGGAGCCAGAGAGCAAGAGAGGCGGGAGCGGAGGAGCGGAGTACGCTGAAAGACCCACTCCACCGGAAAAACGCCGGAAAAACACCGAAAAAAACAAAAGAAAAACGAGCTGAACTCCCCAACTGCCCAGCCACTTATACACCAGTCTCCAAGTATTTGGGGTCTGCACTGGCTTGCCAACAGCCGCAAATTGTGTTTTAAAAGCTGCACGGGTCGCTTTAACACGGCGGGACCCGTTACCCGTGAATCGCGCTGACGCTGTGTGTGTCCTGGCAGCTGTGAGGCCACAGTGAGGTGGTGCAGGAGCAGGTGGGAGTGTGGACGGAGCCGGAGCAGGAGCACGGGCACCGACCTCTGTTGCAAGCCAAGCAGTAAAGGGCAATAAGAGAAGGTGAAGCGGCCAGAGCTAACCAGCATCCCCAGCGTCATCAGCCAGCCATAGTAAAGTGGTGGAGGAGCATCAGCACTACCAGGGGCATCAGATGCGAGGTGAGAGAGCGATCTGAAGTACCCAGTGTACCCTGGTATTTGCGTTTGGGTTGGGCTTCCCTTGGGAGCGATTTGCCCCATCAGCAGCCACCCCTAAGCCCTAAGCCACGGGGCTACTTAGTGCAGGGCTGCATTTACCAAAGCACTGCCGTTAAAGAGATCGTCAAGTGTTAGTGCTAGTGGAAGTTAAGGAAGTGCACTTTGGCCGCCAGCACCCGGTTGTGTGCAAAGAAACATTGTGCCGGGATTCTGCACAGATGCGATCAGGCACCATCCGCCAAGAGGCCATAACAAGACCGCGAAGGAAACAAGGAAACAAAAATAAAAAGCCAAAACTAAAAGAACAAGAGGAGGAGGTTTCACAAACCAACATCGGGAAAAACGGAGTGGGTCACAGGGATAGGCTGGTTTCAGTCCCAACCCCACCAACAAAGTCAAACACCAAACCGACTCACAAAACAGAGATACAAAAGTTTTTCTTCTTAAAAGACCCCTTGGCGGCCATGTACGCCCCCCAAGGGAATCTGCGCTACTGCCAACCCCAATGCAGCCGGCCAAAATACAACCTTCTCTTAAAGCTACTACAGCCATGTCAGACAGTGTACCATCACAAGAACAATTTTCAGAGATTCGTCTGGAACATACAGATGGCAGAAAATTGGTACCAGTAATAGCCCAGGTGCACCAGGCAGCTATTGAAAGGACGGGACTAACTCCCAAAACTAAACCGGGAGATGCAACTGAAGTACAAAAAGAAACCACACCAAAACCAAATATGATTAACACCGGAGACACAGCGGAACCCTCGGATCTAGAGGTCCTAGAGGCTCTCATGGGGACGAGTAGAGAGTGTCAAAAATCCCATTCCTTTACTGAAGGTCAAATACAGGAACAAAATGACCCTTCACTAATAGTAAATCGAAACGTCGGTGAAATTCCCCAAGGAAAAAAGGAACAGTGCTGCGTTAACACAAAATGGTCAAAGGAGGAAAAAATAGATCTAATAAAATCAGCAGCAAGTCTAGCAACAAAGGAATTGCGGATCAGCAAATCGATTTCCAACATAAGCGAGGCTAACCTAATTGAAGTTTTGGAGTCTCTAGAAGGGAAGGGACTGGACAGGGAGCAACTTACCCCGAGTCCAAAGAATACAACCCCACAAAGAAGAGCTATTTTGGTCTCATCAACGCCTCTGAATCCTCAAAGAATTCAGGATGTCAACATAACAGAATCACAGGAGGATGGCCATAGCCTTATAACAAAGAAACAACAAATCCTGTCTTCACCAATAACAATCTCTTCCGGAAATGGGTCAAGCACCAGCTCCTCAGCACTGACACAATACAATGATGACCGCCACAACACGAAATGGGCTGACAATTTGATTCAAACCTTGGAACAATCCATAAAGGTACTAAATTTCCAATCTGATAAAATGGACGTCCAAATTGACCTAATAAATTTGATGGCCAGTCACATCGCCGGAATAAATAAAAAACTGGACGCACTAACAGTGTTACTAATAAAAAAACAAACTCTAGACAGGCAGAGCGACACAAATAATCAACAAGCCACTTGCCATTGTAGCACGATAATAGAGAAACTGGCTACATTACCGGAAATCTTAAAAGACATTTTAGGGGCAGCTAAACAGTCATTAAAATACCAGTGCCAAGGAATATCTCAAAAACCAACTGGGCAAGAGCAAACCTCACACCTATCTAATGTCAACAATGAGGAAGCAAAAAATAAAAACGACGCTCAAATAAACTCAGATTTCGAGATAAATCCAATCCAACGTGAAGATCAAACAACGTCACCACAGCCAATAACCAAGGCGGAAGTTAAAATCACAAAACAGGAAAGAAAGCGCGCAAGGAAGGCCAGGCTAAAATACAACAAGCAACAAAACCCAGCCCCGGTTAAATTATTCCCACTTTTTACAGCAAAACCAAATACGGAAATGGAAGTAATACCTCGACCCTCATTTGAGGCAGGAAGCGTAGAAAGGAATCAAGCACACTTTTCACAGTCCTCCTTCGCAGACAGTCAAGACCTTAGGCACATGGCAAATTCTTTTTCTGAGTCTCAAAACAAACATGGAGTCAGAAGCCCAGTCTGCAAGGATAAAGCGGTTGATAAAGAAACCCACGTGGTGCAGCAACAGAAGAATATAAAACTATGTGAAAACGAATTGGAAGAAGTAGCACACATGGAAAACCAGCAACTGCCAGGAAATAGCAGCCCGTGGGGTAACAAAACACAAAATAGTCAACAATTAGCATGGCAAGAAGCAGAGACGCAAGAGGGGCCCAACTTAACAGAACTTAAGCAAAACAGGTCAGAGGGAATATTGTCAACTATCCCTCAAATCCCCCTGATACCAATTGCTGTAAAACTAAGGGGGAAGGATCGTCACTGCAAGCTCTTAGTCCGGGAGCAAGAGGACCCACAAATAAAGACATCGACCCAAAAATGTTCGGGCCCTCCAACTACTAGGCAAGAGGTAAAAATTAAAAATCCGGCAGAGTACAAACGGGGAGGCAGTGAAGAACCCCTGCAAATCCTCAAAGGGCCAGGGGGAAGAAATGGTAGAGTTCCACAGTCTACTGAAAAGCAAGAAGTAAAAGACTCGTGTGAACTGAAGCTGTCTTTTATCCCGCAATACTCATCAAAAGGCACCCAGGACATGCTCAACAGGGGAAACCTCTTGAGACTTTTCCATGAAATCCCCGAACTAAAAGGAATCTGTTCACGTGATTTAATTTCAGTGGAATTCAAGGAAACAACCCGAAGGGGGGTAGAGGAGTCACTGACAACGTGGGCGTCCAAGGACCTGGTGGACAAAATTGTAGCTATGAGTGGAAGATTTGAGACATGGGGAATCAGACTTCAGGCAGTGCAACGCCCAAGGTACCCGTATCCCTTCTTAAACAATCTAAATGAAGAGCAAAGCCCACGAAGACATCATCACACATGTTTACGCGGGGCACGTTCCTATTCACCAATGACATCCGTGCAAAACAACATGCCCCCCAAAAGTGACAGCCTGGGTACAACTGTGGGAAGCCCCCAGGATCTCAAGGACTGGGCATGGATCGCAAAAACTCTGAATGACAAGTATTCCTAACAAAGGAATACAAATATTGGAACCGGCAAGGGAAAACAAGGAATCAACCAACATCTCGCTCTGTTCATGGAATGTGCACGGCTTTAGGGACATGTGCCAAGACCAAGATACAGTGACTTTTTTAAATCAACAACAAATAATCATGCTTCAGGAAACATGGAACATGGGGGCAACCTCAATACCTGGCTTCATTGAACATCATTGCCTGGCAGAAAGACACTCAAATTATGGCCATCCGAAAGGGGGCTTATCAACCTTCATAACTCAAAAACTGAATTGGGAAACCGAAGAAATAGGCACAGGGGCAAACTGGATCCAAGTGACCAAAGTAACCGGCAAGGAACAAACCATAATTCTCCTCCTAATAAATGTTTACATCCACCCAGAGAGAAAGAAGCAAAATGGTAAATGCACAACTCTTATAAAACTGCTAAAATTATTGCAGAAAAGCCATACAAATGCTCAACTGGTGATCGCCGGAGATTTTAATACTAATCCTTTAGCGACCAATCGGGGAAGAAACTGTAAAGTATCGAACGGTGCGTTGGACTTTGTCCGCAAACTAGCAGCACTCGACTTAATATTCATGAACGGTAAATTCCCGTGGGACTCGCCTCCAGTGGCAACATACCTGAGTGGAAAAGTCGCTTCGACAATAGATTTTATTATAACGAGTATTAAACAGCTCTCAGAAATAAACAGTTTCAGAATAATTACACGAGCTGAAGTGATCATCTGCCGTTAATACTGAATCTGAAGAATAGAACAAACTTCGCTCAGAAGAATAACGCCATCACGCAGCATCCAGAAACGTTCAACCTGCGTAAAGTAAAATGGCGAGGAGAGGCTCCTGAACTTATTGAGAACAAAGTAAAGGCCTTTATTGAAACCCAAGGCCCAGTTCAAGAACGTGCGCGTGTAAGCCATTGGGAGCAAATGGTCGAGTTTTTACTTCAAACCTTCCCGGTTACCAAGTCACAGAGCTCTTTAAACACAGCCAAAAGGGACCCATGGTTCAATCCCGATCTCAAAACGCGCAAAAGAGAGATCGCGAGAGAAGTGCGACGTCTATCCCGAGAGGGAGAAAAGGACCTAAAACAAGGAAAAATAAAGTTGCAGACACTAAGGAGTGCTTACAGAAAGAAGTTGGGGAAAGCAAAATTAGTGTATAAAGAATCAATCTGGCAGCAACTACTAATAGCTAGCAAAAAAGCCAACAGCAGCGATTTCTGGGGGATTATTAACACGTTAACAACGGGTCCAACACTTCAGCAACAGGCAGGAATCGGTGCGGAAATCTGGACAGACCATGTAAAGACCTTGTTCAACCAAGCCAGGAGGGATCTAGAACAACAACCCCAGGGGCCACACCATGACCAAAAGGAGGCACACGCCGGACCGAGTCATGCAACGCCAACAGCTAATTCAGCCCATCTAAACTCCTCTTTCGAAGAGCGAACTCCTCTGACAAATGAGAAAGAACTAAAAATCCTCATAAAGAAATTAAAGTCCGAGGGAGCGGCTGGGCCAAACGGCATTCCAAACGCAATCTTCAAGAATAACCCAGAGCTATGGTCGGAAATCTTAACTCCAGTCTTCAACGAGATCTATGTAAATTCTAATATCCCAGCTTCCTGGAGGGAGACTGTCATTCACCCCATATATAAAAAGGGAGATCACGGTAAGCCAGGGAATTACAGATTAATCTCCTTGATTGATGTGGAAGCCAAACTATACGCCTCGTGCCCATTGAACCATCTACAAGGTTGGATGGAGGAACAAAACATCATCCCTAACTTCCAAACAGGATTCAGGCAAGGCATGGGCACTCAATCGAACCTTGCAACCCTAGCTCTCTTGACAGAACAGGCGCAAAGTAGGAAAGTCCGCCTCTTAGCCTGTTTCGTGGATATCAAATCAGCATGTGATAGAGTGAGCAGGAATCATTTATGGAGCAAACTTAAAAGATGGGGCATACCAAACGCACTCCTCACCGCCATCGTAACATTGCACACTGACACCTGGACAAGAGTCAAGCTGGGAAACGGGTCGAGTACCACCGGAAGTATTCCTACACAGAGTGGCCTGAAGCAAGGCTGTGTCTTGGCCCCAAGCCTTTTTAATCTGTATTTATCGGACATTGCCCGACACTTTGGAAACCCAGACTGCCACCCCCCCGAAACTGGCCAACAAGCCAGCCGCAATCCTCCAATATGCAGACGACATAGTCTTGTTAAGCCAAACCCCAGTGGGACTACAAAGATCAATAAACAACCTGGCATCCGACCTGGATTCGGAACAGCTAGAGATAAACAAAGACAAAACAAAAATCGTTCGTCTGGTTGACAGTAGGAAATTAAAGTTCAAATGGAGGGTAAAGGGGGCCCATGTGGAAGAAAAAAGTTCATACAAATATCTGGGCGTAATTATCGGGCAGGGCACAAGTCACAAAGAACACAAAATCTCCCTAAAAGCAAAGACCCAGTCCCTGATCTATGCCTACAGATCCTTGCGCAGAAAATTGGACTGCCCTAACCATTCGCATTTGTTAAAAGTTATGGCTGCTCAAATCCAACCAAGTTTGTCATACGGTCTTGTCCCCTGGTGTGGCAAAGATTCACATTTCCAGAACGAACTGCAGTCAAAAATCTATAAAGCAGTTTTTGATTTGCCAAAATGTGCCTCGCCCGCCCAGGTAAGACTGGAATTTGGGCTTCAGGATCTTAAATACAGGGCAATGAGCAACTTTATAAAATTCTGCCACACCCTCCGGTTATCCAAAGTGGACACTCTAAACAGACTCTGCTGGGACAAAGTAAGGTCACAGTACGAGCAAGAAACCCCAAACTCTTGGGGGAGTTACCTGAGTACATCTTTGGCCACTCTGGAAGTCCAACCAGGATGAGACAACAAGATGGATCGAGCGTCCTTTAACAAAATTGTGAATGTCGCAAGCAAAAGGAAATCTTTATTGGAAGATAAATTTGCGCTCACAAAGAGACGGCATGGATGGACAGTCACGAATTCATACAGATCTTCAAAGCCACAAGCCTACTTATCTGCCCATTTTAGTTCCTATTTAAAGATATGCTTTCTAAAGTTCAGGATGGGGGTGCATGTCTCCAAGGATTTATCCCCTTCTTGGTTGACACATTTTAACTCAGAACGTTGTCGCTTATGCGGATTCCAAAAGGAAACCTTGACCCATTTGCTGTGCGCATGTCCAGCCATGTTAACCCAAAGGAGACAATACCTAAAGGCGATTTTTATCAACCTGAACATTCGATCTAGCAGACAAGCAGTAATAAGCTGGCTGAAGGGCTCGTCATGCATCTTGTCTTGCCGAGGAGTCAAGTTTATGAGACTAGTCAACAGCTGCTTACTGCAAGCGGATGATCTTTAATCATAATTGCATGTAACACATCCCCATACTTTTAATTTGGTTGGTACATAATTTTAATTTTTTGCTGTAACTTTATCTAAACATAATCTTAGAAAGATTTTATAATAACAGAATTTTACACATTTGAAATGTATGGGAGACAGAGAACAGATGTACATTTGCATATATGACACTTCTAGTTGTTTGAGTAGATGAAACTCACTTATTTTATGTAGGGGGGTATTGTGACGATTTTAATTAATCAAGCAATAAACATTAAACTGAAACTGAAACTGAGATTTGGATTTTCGGATCCCTGAACTCACAATTTAAAAATACATCTTTCAGTCAAGTTGGTTTCAAAATTGTGTGTTTGAAAATGGCACTTTTAGAAAATGAGCATTTTCTTGCTTTACAATTCTGTGCTTCTACCTGCCTCCTGGAATCCTCATCTGAGGGAGGGTGACATTTACCCTGATGTGCATTCACTCCAGACAGTCACAAAAAGGGATCTGAGGTGTGCCCTCCATATCCTGATTTGAATTTGAATTTGAATGAGGATTTCTAAAGTGCGTAGCTACCCTAGGGCGTCCCAGCGCTGACATACAACCTATTATTCCAGAGGGGGGGAAGGGGAGGTGAGGAATTATGGGAAGAGCCATGTTTTTAGTTGCCTACGGAAAGCAAGTAGATTGTGTTCTCTTCGAATGGACAGTGGAAGGGAATTCCACAATTTTGGGGCATTGTAGGAGAACAATCGCCCCCCAGATCGGGCCTTTTTTATTCTGGGGATACTGGCCAGGGAGAGAGAGTCTGATCTGAGTTGTCTGTTCGAGTGGTGGGGTTTGATGAGGGATCTAAGGATTGGCGGGCCTCTGCCTTGCATTATCTTATGTGAAATGCAAAGGGTCTTAAAGGTGACCCTTTCCTTGATCGGGAGCCAGTGGAGGCTTTTGAGGGCCGGTTTGGCGGAGCATCTGGATGTGGTCCCTGTTAGGAGTCTGGCAGCCGCGCTTTGGGCGTATTGCAGTCTTTTGATGACTGATGCAGGGGCCCCTAGATATAGGGCGTGTCCGTAATCTAGTCTGGAGTTCACCAGACCCTGCATAAGCAGTTTCCTGGATTGGAAGGGGAGCAGGTGGAGGATCTTCCGCGCTTTTTGAATGAGCCCGAAGCAGATGCCAGAGGTTTTCCTAGCCTGGGCTTTAAAGTTGAGCTCTTGGTCCAGCCAGATACCAAGGCTCTTGACTTCTGCTTTGGGGGTGGGGGTGCACCCATGCAGGGTGGCCAAGAGAGGGAAGGAGGGAGTTTGCGTGGGTTGCCCAGGAGGAGGATCTCGGATTTCTCTCCGTTTAATTTTAGGCGTGATTCACACATCCAGTGGAAGATGTTTTCAAGGCAGTCTGCCAGGTTGTCCAGGCTTTTACTTGACTGGTTTAAGGACACCACCAGTTGGGTGTCATCGGCATACATGACTGTTTTTATGCCGAATGGGGCTATGATGTCCTCTAAGGGGGACATGTAGACATTAAAAAGCGTGGGGCTCAGGGAGGAGCCCTGGGGGACCCCACACTGGAGGGGTAGAGCCCTGAACAGAACTGAGCCATCGGACACCTGAAAGGTTCTGCCTTTGAGGAAGGATTTGATCCAGGGCAGGGCGGTGCCAGACACTCCCACCAAGCTGAGCCGGTGGATGAGGATGGTGTGATCCACCGTGTCGAAAGCAGCACTCAGGTCGAGGAGGATCACTGCCACTGATCCCCCTGCGTCTATGATGGTTCTTGCCTCTTCGACCACGGCTAGTAGTGCGGTATCTGTTCCCTGTCCGGGTCTAAACCCTGTCTGGGATTGGCGCAGGAGATTGTTAGTTTCTAAAAAGAGGGATAGTTGGCGGTTTACAATTCGCTCGGCGATTTTGCCGATGGCCGGGAGGAGGGAGATGGGTCTAAAATTGGATAGGTCGAGGTGGGGTTTTTTAAGAAGTACCCTGACTGTAGCTTTTTTCCAATTGTCTGGAACCGTGCCTAGTGCCAGAGAGGCGTTAATCAGTTGGGTGAATGGAGGGGCGATGGTGTCGGTGACCAGTTTTAGTTTGCTCCTAGGAGCTGGATCTGATGGGACCCCGCTTTTCACAGAAAAAGTTCGGTGGTGACCTGGGAGAATGTTTGCAGGCAAGGAGCCTCTGCACAAGGGGAGGGAGTGACGGGGAGTTGGGAGGAGATGAGAGGTGGGAGGGATTTGAGGATATTGCTAATTTTTGTGGCAAAGAATTCAGCTAGCTGATTGCATCCGGTGCCCGACTGGTCTGGTACGGGCACCGGGTCTGGGGTTATTGTGAGAAGGCGCACAATGCGATAAGTTTCTTTGGAGGAGTTTGAAGCTGACAGTATTTTTTTCTCGAAGAAGGTTGCCTGGGCATTTTTTATACAGGTTTTGTAGTGTTCATTTCGGCGGATCTGTATTCGTTTTTACTTTCAGTCGCCCAGTCCTTTCTCCAGAGGCGCTCAAGCTTTTTGCACTGTTTCCTGAGTAGGTGTAGTTCTTGGGTGAACCATGGAGATTTGAGGGTTCTCTTCTTACTGGGGAGGGGTTTGACGGGAAGGATAGCATCCAGGGATTGATCGATCAAGCCACGTAGTTGAACGTCTGCTCTGGATGGGTCAGGGTCCAGCACTGGAGAGGTAGAGGCAAGTGTTTGGGTCCATGAAGCCGTATCCAGTTTTTGCAACAGGCGGGATGGTGCTTGGGCCGGAGGACTCTCCGGTGCTTCGGCCGACAGCTGGAGCTTAAAGGGTATTAAGAAATGGTCTGACCAGGGGACAGGGATAGGGGTATTCACGACTAGTCTCGAGAGGTTTGTGAATATATGGTCCAACAGGTGGCCCTTGGCGTGGGTTGGCTGGCTACTTTTTAAGTGAAGGTTGAGGGAGGCTAGGTCGTTTTTGAGATCGGCGACTGTTTTGTTGTTTAGGTCATCGAAATGGAGCTTTAAGTCTCCTAAGACCATAAAGATAGGAGTTAGGCAGGCCAGAGAGGTGATGGATTCCACAAGGGAGTCGCAAAAAAGTCGTTGCTGTCCTGGGGGGTGGTAGACTAATATCCCCGAGAGGGTTGTGGCTGGTGGCAAGTGGATAGAGAAGTGGACGTTTTCACAGTCTTGGATTGGGCTGTCCTTGAGAAGGCAAGACAGGTGATCACAGTAGATGATTGCTATCCCACCTCCAGTCCCAGAGGGTCTGTCCTGGTTTTTGATAAGATAGCCTGGGGGGAGTGTTTGGATTATGTCTGGGTCAGAGTTGGCGTTGGTCCACGTTTTGGTGGGAAAAAGAGGATCTCAATCTCCGAAGCCTGTAAAAGCATGTTAATTTCTGCTTGGTGTTTCGGGAGGGATCTGCAGTTGAGTAGAGCCATATTAAGCCAACGTGGTTTCAGGGGGAGGCGTGGAGTGTGCCTATATGGACAGTATGCACAGCAGGACTGTCCTTCCTTTAGGGAGATAATACTGCGACAGGGGGCAGTAGAAGAGCCCCTTAGTTTGAGGAGGGTTTCCTGGGTATACCTCCGAGGGGGAGATGTGACCGATGCAGGGGTCCTGGGTTCTGGGCTTGGTCTGGCGCGGACGGGCGCAGACGGGCTTGCCTTAGGCGCGCCTTCGGCGCGCCTTCGGCGCACAGGCGGCGCTCTCGCTGCGCTCGTCCGCTATGCTTCTGGCAGAGGCACATGGTTTATGCCGGAAGGAGGGGGAGGGGGTGGGTGTGGCCTCTGTCCTCACCGGTAATGGCATCAGGGGGTGTGTTGTGGCAGGCTTCGCGGCAGTGCTATGATCCGCTGCGCGGGCCGGTCAGGGGCGAGCAAGTGCCCTGAAGTGGTCTCACGAACGGGTGAGTTTAAAACACAAAGTTATTCGTGACATTCAAATTTTTAGAAAACAATTACGCAAGTGGTGCTCCCGGCTTCCGCCTCAGAAGATAGGTCAATCTAGTGTGGCGCTTGTTGTCAGCGTCTTTATACCAGGGGGAAGTGGGCGTGGCCTAAAAAGGGGCATGGCCTCTGTCCTTGCCGGTAATGGCGTCAGGGGGTGTGTTGTGGCAGGCTTCGGGGCAGCGCTATGATCCGCTGCGCGGGCTGGTCAGGGGCGAGCAAGTGCCCTGAAGTGGTCTCATGAACGGGTGAGTTTAAAACACTGAGTTATTTGTGACAGTCATTTTTAAAAAACAATTACGCAAGTGGTGCTCCCGGCTTCCGCCTCAGTAGATAGGTCAATCTAGTGTGGCGCTTGTAGTCAGCGTCTTTATACCAGGCGGCAGTGGACATTGCCTAAAAAGGGGCGTGGCCTCTGTCCTCGCCGGTAATGGCGTCAGGGGGTGTGTTGTGGCAGGCTTCGCGGCAGCGCTATGATCCGCTGCGCGGGCCGGTCAGGGGCGAGTAAGTGCCCTGAAGTGGTCTCACGAACGGGTGAGTTTAAAACACAGAGTTATTCGTGACAGTCAAATTTTTAAAGAACAATTACGCAAGTGGTGCTCCCGGCTTCCGCCTCAGGAGATAGGTCAATCTAGTGTGGCGCTTGTAGTCAGCGTCTTTATACCAGGCGGCAGTGGGCGTGGCCTAAAAAGCGGCGTGGCCTCTGTCCTCGCCGGTAATGGTGTCAGGGATGTGTTGTGGCAGGCTTCGTGGCAGCGCTATGATCCGCTGCGCGGGCCGGTCAGGGGCGAGCAAGTGCCCTGAAGTGGTCTCACGAACGGGTGAGTTTAAAACACAGAGTTATTCGTGACAGTCAAATTTAAAAAAAACAATTACGCAAGTGGTGCTCCTGGCTTCCGCCTCAGGAGATAGGTCAATCTAGTGTGGTGCTTGTAGTCAGCGTCTTAATACCAGGTGGCAGTGGGCGTGGCCTAAAAAGGGGCGTGGCCTTGTCCTCGCCGGTAATGGCGTCAGGGGGTGTGTTGTGGCAGGCTTCGCGGCATCGCTATGATCCGTTGCGCGGGCCGGTCAGGGGCGAGCAAGTGCCCTGAAGTGGTCTCACGAACGGGTGAGTTTAAAACACAGAGTTATTCGTGACAGTCAAATTTTTAAAAAACAATTACGCAAGTGGTGCTCCTGGCTTCCGCCTCAGGAGATAGGTCAATCTAGTGTGGTGCTTGTAGTCAGCGTCTTTATACCAGGCGGCAGTGGGCGTGGCCTAAAAAGGGGCGTGGCCTCTGTCCTCGCCGGTAATGGCATCAGGGGGTGTGTTGTGGCTGGCTTCGCGGCAGCGCTATGATCCGCTGCGCGGGCCGGTCAGGGGCGAGCAAGTGCCCTGAAGCGGTCTCATGAACGGGTGAGTTTAAAACACAGAGTTATTTGTGACAGTCAAATTTTTAAAAAACAATTACGCAAGTGGTGCTCCCGGCTTCCGCCTCAGGAGATAGGTCAATCTAGTGTGGCGCTTCTAGTCAGCGTCTTTATACCAGGCTAGAAAGGAAGAGACGGTAGTGGTGTATCCAAAAGGAAAGGTCCGCACATTCACTAGTGACAATTAGGTATGTGATAAGTACTGGAAATGTAATAAATCTTCAGTTGCGAAGACGTAGTGCTCTACAGACCACTATCCCCCACTACCAAGAGAGATTCAATGACAATCATAGATTGACAGATACCAATAAAGCAAGAGGGTCAAATCTGGCACATTCCTAACAAACAAGTATTAACAGGGACAAAATGGATCTCCTGGTTGTTTCTCAATAAACAAAGATTTTCCAATATCAGTAGTGGTTGGACATCACAAACAAGAAAGTTCAGATTCTTATGTTCTTTATTCAAAATCCATGGGAGTAAGCTTGACAAGAAACAGCCGACACGTGTTTATTCAGTACTAAAGGTAAGCACTAAAGACTTTTTCAAGGCTGTGAAATGAAACAAAAAAATATCATGTACTACAAATATGACAAAAACTGTGTAACATGACAATAGCGAAAACAAAAATGGGCCTAAAACACGACATATAGTAAACAATAGCGAACCTAATGGTAAACGAAAACAAGGGAAGAGGAAGAAAAAGAGAAGAGAAGAGGATAACGTGAAAAATTGTGAAATAATTATATTGAGAACAAAAGTGTGGAGAAGTGATTAGGTAGAGTGCAAAGATTGAGAAGTGTGAAAAGGTGCCGTATAGCATCCAGACAAAAAAAAAAAAAAAGAAACGGGGACACGATATAGAGTGAAGACCGATTATAACGTAGGAGGTGATATTAGTCAACCCAAAATACCCAATAAGTGAATAAAGGAGAATATATGAAAACGGACCTGGGCAGGACATGAAATAACGTTGTATGTCACATAAGGGCTTGTCCAGGCATGTAGATTTAAAATATGGAACCTGATGAATGGGATGTGTACATAACAGTTAAAACCATTGATAGTAAAGGTTCCACGTCAAAAGCAAATAGAATGTCAAATATGACATATGGTATGGAACCGAGAGTCTGGTCAGACTAAAATAAAGTCCACCAGGGACCTCCCCGTGTGTTCCAAAGAGATAAGGACTCAAACCTCCAGGAGCGCAAATGACGCTTACCATATACAAAAGAAAGTCCGTAAAGATAAAGAAAGTATCCGGATGTTAAAGGATGTGGAATCAAAGCATCCTGGTCTGGGTTTATAATAAAACACCCGGGGCAATCTAGTAAACATAAAAGAGCAAAGTCACGATATGCAAGGCTCAACAGATGAGGTTAATACATGAAAAGAGGGGGCCTGGGTTGGGATCAAACAAACCAAATGCATAGTGGAAAAACTCAACCCCCTACTGGAAGGAATAATGTTGTTAACTTGTTAAAAAGCCTACCCCATCAGACAGACCCCTAACACATATAAAGTTGCCTGAGAGTGAGAGACTCTATGTAGGGATAAGAGAAAGAGGCATGGATCCCGCACCCCTTTGCAATATCTCCGTGGGCCGGTCAGGGACGAGTAAGTGCCCAGAAGTGGTCTCACGAACGGGTGAGTTTAAAACACAGAGTTATTCGTGACAGTCATGACAGGATGATGGGCCTTCCTGAGCTAGAGTGGTGGGAGGCGTTATCACTGACACCTGAATAGGGCTGGGTCTGTCCTCCCCACGAAGCTGTCTCCCCCCAATTATAGGGTAACTGGAGCCAGGTCAGAGAATGGCAGGGTAGTGTGCACTACTAAGACTTTCCTTTGAAGTTTGCCTTCTTCAAAGGCAGAAACTCGTATAAGTATTGGAGCTGTGACACCATAACTTCATAACACTTCTGGACTAAGAGGAGATTCTTCCAAGAAAAAGAGCTAGAGAAACTGTAGGAGGGGCAATGCCAGTCTACCTGTTGCTGCATAGTGCTGCCCTATCAATTGCTGTGTCTGCCTTGGGCAGTGAAAGGACTAGACTTTGCTTTCTGTATCCTGCTTGCCAAGGTTCTCCAAGAGCTTTGTGTGCTTGTCTCCTGTTAAGAAGTATCAGGGCCATCAAAGACTTCACCTGCAATCCCTGAACTTCTCGGCTGGGAGTTCTGACCTGCCAAGTGCTGCCAATTCCAGTTCTGGGCCCTTGAAGGTGGCTATTATTGCCAAAAGGCTGAAAACCCACATATCGACCACCAGCTCCTGTTTTTTTTTCCGATGCAGGACCGCCATGCAGTTGAAAAACCAATGCATCACCGCATTGTGGCCAAAGAATCGACACAGCGCCTGTCGTGTGGCTGATAGATTGTCACAGCCCAAATCCTAAGCACTGTGTCTTGGACGTCTGAGGCACCTGCTCCAGCTCCAATGCAAACACTGCTGTGTGGCTGAAGAAATCGACCCATTACCTCCATTGTGCCAGGAAAATCACCGCAGAGCCGGTTTCTCCGCCGCCGCATCGACCCAGCGCATCCGCATTTTTAACGCATTGTATCTGTGCGGCTAGTTCTTTATCAACATATCCGCACAGTAAGGAATAGGGGCATCACCTTCCATGACAGAAAGGAATCAACACATCACTTATCATGAGCAGCAGCAAGGAATCGATGTATCACCTCCCCTGGGAGTAAGGATTCGACGCATCACTTTGCTTTTGAGGCACATCACCTCCCCTGCACCTGCACCTATTTTTGTCTTTGATTTCGACGCATCACAGGTAGTTTGTGATATAAGTGATGCATCCATAGTTTCCTATGGACTGAACTATTTTAAACCTTTAAAAGTGATAGCTTTGCTTATTTATGTTGGATGTTTGTAGCTTTGGGCTTGTTTGATTCAGATAAATATAGTTTGTCTTTCTACACTGGTGTGGTATCATTTTGTAGTGTATTCACTGTGGTACTGTGTTTATGTACAAATGCTTTATGCAATGCCTCTTTGCGCATTGCCTCTGACTGCTCGTGCCAAGCTACCAAGGGGGTAAAAAGGGGTTATCTTGAGTGTGTAACTCCCTTACCCTAGCTAGAATAAAGGTCCCTATTTGGAGAGGGTGCAAGCCACTGCCAACTAGAGACCCCCATTTCTAACAGTCACTGTAGAATGGAGGTTATAACACTGACGTGATTTCGAATAATTGAAAAACAAATGTGATTGATGTAATTACAATGATATATTTGCAGCGCTAAGATAGTGCTATATACCATAATATATGATGCTTAAATTATTTGTAAAATACAGACAAGTCCATTACTACATGAATACCACAAAGGAACTCTGGCATAAATATGACATGTTCAAGTGGAACTGACTTGTGGCTAGCCATTTCTAACGGTACAAGAATTATCCCCTCACTGAGAAGAGAAATACTTTCTCCTTTATGCGCAAAACTTCGTTTTAAAGTGAAAAATTATGGATGTGCACAGAGAAGGGACTGGTAAGACACTGTTCAATGGAGAATGAGACTTTGAGACAATGCTCGCCAGATCACAGGCAGAGGAGTGGCTGCTCAACAAAGCGTGCCTAAGGAGACACCATTAGCAGAGAATGCACAAAGGAGACACAGCTTCATAGAGCAGACCCAGATAATATTTTGGTAAGTGTAGTGAGCATATGGAAGAAATATTGAAACACCAGTGATCCTCATTGTACGCCTCCCCAACTGAGTGGACTTGCAGCGCCGTATCATGTTGTATCAGAAGGTATTAAAAAGTGTGAGCTGAAGAGAACCCTGTAAGGGGCCTGCTTTGCTGGTCGGAGTCACATGTAAGAGGGCAAAATGCAGTGATTCACAGCGCTTCAATCCCCGTCCTGTGGGCAGTCTCTGAAACTGTTAAATACCCAGGGCTTTAAGTGGGCCGGGTCTCAAGGGGTCTGAGCACTGGGAGTTTTTTTGAAAGAGGCCTCGAAACGGGTCTCTATCGGGCTCTGTTTTGAGCCCTGGCACAGGCGGACGTTTTTTTCCAGACTGCAGAGAGAGCAGTTTCCTGTCACTGCAGTCCGGGAAAAAAATGCCTGGGCGCAAAACAACCCGATAGAGACCCGTTTCGAGATAAGCACATGGATGTGCCCTGCTCACACTGCTCACTTCTCACTAATGGAGAAGTGACGGCATGACGTCATGCCAGGTGATCTTTGTGGGGGAAGGGAAATCCTTTAGAGAGAGTCATTTTCTCTCTGGATTTCACTTCTCTTTCTGAAACGCAAGAGCAGCAGCATTGTGGTAGGGTCACCAGGGCTTTAATTGGATGCTTTTTCAATATTATATGTAACAAGATATAGTTGCAGCTTATTTATCTTATGTAACTAATAACCGTTGACAAAGCCAATAGTCCTTACTTGTTGTAGGTATGATGTTACTTATTGTATCACATATCTGGATGCAATGACAGAAACAGCAAAATACAAGTTGGGCGGCACACTATACTAAACAAAGAATTTTAGCGCAAGTGTTTAAAAGCTGCACCCCTAATTAGTGGCCACGCCCCTTTGAGAGACCCCCCAGTTTTTTCATCCCACTTAAAGCCCTGTAAATACCCGATAGCCGAGGGGCTTGCCCAGAGCCGGACTGGGAACCCAAAGCAGCCCTGGCAAATGCACAACAAGCGAGCAATCTTTGTTGGAGCCCTTCGATGATTCCCTTACTATCACCCTCCAACAGTGCCCCTCATCTCTCCATAGCCCCTCTTTCAGTATTTTGTTTGTTTTATAGCACCTCTCACATCAGCATAGATTAATTGTATGAAATCACGACTGCACAAGCACTAAAATACTGCCATAAGGAGGTATTAGGGGACAATGAGCAGTGAGCATTTCACTCATTGAAAAGAGAAATAGTACTGTGCAACCTTGTTCACATGTATATCATGCCCATGTGTCCTCAATGGCTGTAAATAACTCTCTACGATGGGGAGTACTTGTAGAAAACGGACGCCTATCTGCCACCAATTCACTTTTCTGTCAAGCTGATTAAGGGAACAGTGGCAATTAAGGAATTTTAAGAAATCGCAATTTTTTATGTGATTTCTTCATGCATTGTGGAGTGGTTGGCCTAAGGTATGGGGTTGGCATTGACTGTACTCTCAGGTTGACGTGCAGGCATATTTACATGCTTCTGAGCGCTCAATATGGAGACTTGTTGTACAAATGAAAAGATTTTGGGGGGATGCAAAGAACAGATGGAATTTGTGGAGATACTTCAATCTGTAGAACGTTTGTAGATTGGCGTTATTATTTCAAATAAGGAGGTTCTGGTTAGAATAATAAAGCAGAAGGGACAGTCAAGCATAGGCAATATTGTTCTACCATTAGACTGGGGAGTTACCACTGACCGACCATGATTGGCAGAGTTGTTGTCTATTGCTTTTATACAGTTGGGGAAAATCAGTTCAAACGCGTTGTCTTGAATCATTAGTGTGACATGGAAATTGATTTTAACCATGATTTTTATATGTACGTTAAAATTGTCTGCCTCATTGATACTAATGACTCAATCTATGTTTATGCACTTACAAATAGCAAAAACTCATAAGAATATGCTCTTCGGGATGTTGGGACTAAATGTGAAGAAAGGAGGGTTAAGTATGCACAAGGGCCTGTAATGGTGCTCAAAATCATTGTTTCAGGTAGTATCCTCATAATGTTGTTCTAGAAACAGAGCTTTGCACTGTTAGATAATGTAGTTGAATGGGTATGATGTGGAGGATCTTTAAGCCATACCCTATGAAGATGTTCTCTTAAGGTCACTAGATATAACGATAGACAGTAACATAGTGGACGGGAGATGAAGGGTACTGAATGTCGAGCGAATGGTTAAAAAATTGCAGGATAGAAAGATATGTCAAAAAGGGAGGACTGTCTGGAGCTGAGGAGGTTTAATGGTCTGATTAGTTTGGTTTTGCCTTCCTTGGAAAAGAATATTGGTGATCCAAACATTAGTCAAGTCGACAAACCACAGAAACGTATTCAGTTAGGAAGAACTGACATCAGATTATCCATCAAGAAACGTGCTTACAGTCTCTAGCAAGAGAGAGCAGAATATGTGACAAGTGCAATGTCTGGTCACTCTTGAGGTTGCAGGCAAGAGGGAGTTCTGTGCTCTTCAGCTCGTAACTGAGGTTCCGTGACGATTTGAACCCGTGTTTTCAACATTGTCGTAAATACATAATTTTGGTATCAGTGAACCGCAAATGATCCATTTAGTATATCCTGGTGTTTTCGCCATGCTACGAGCAAGAACACTCCTGTTACGAACACATTTCTGATCTACCCATGGCATCCATCTTAGATCACGGAAGCCATTTTGTATTTCTTGCCCTCACATAGACAATGGACACGCAGTGACCTCTTTTCACTTAAGGACACGTAAGCTTTAGCCGGAGATTCACCTTGCTAGTGACACGTGCACCTTAGAACAGAAAACGCCATGGCTACATGACTCGACAGAAACTGCCTCCTCTGCCCGAGGCCAGTCCTGCTATACTGGTTCTCGTGTTCGTTGGCCTGATCATGATTAGGCGGCCGAAGCTGGTAGCCTTGCCCATTTACGACCCACAAACATCTCTTATCCTGCTTTTCTATCTTCTGCACCTGGCTCTGCTCCTTTCCTTCTGGGCCTTTATTAGGGGGAGGTAACGAAATTTACGATGAGGCGGTCCGGGTCTTGAATGAAAAGTTGACATGGGATTATGATGGAACAGTGGGAACCCCTCGTTCGTAATGTTTTGACATCAGATATTGTTGACGATTCCTGTGCAACGCCAAATATTTATTGTTTAGGACACAAAGGTTTTGGAATGTACTAACATGTAAAGAATTTGCCCGAAGCCCAATATTCAGTATATAAGGAGCAACCCTTTTTGTACAAATCGAACAGGCTCCTAGAATCTGCCCGTGTGTAGTTTCTGTGACTTCTGTGTCCCTGCAGTAATAAACCTTTGGTCTTTGACGCCACCATCGAGAAGCCCGTGTTTCTGTTTATTTGTGCACCGAGACAGGTAGAACTCCGGGGTCTTCGGGTGTTATCCCTGACACCTCTGGACGGAACCAAAAAGTCCAGAACTCCAATTGGCGCCCAACGTGGGGCGACGTCATTCGGTACCGGTCCAAAAGCCTGAAGAGTTCGAGAAGCTTCGTGTGAAGATTCCTGAGGGAGGCGCCCCACTTCATCGATCCCGGCATATCGCAAAAGTGGCCCGACGTTCTCTTCCACGAGGGTTCCCGTTCGGACGGCTGCAGTGGTCCGTTGCCTTGACCGTCGCCCTGTCTTGGACCCGAGGTGCAGTCCTTAGTACGGCGAGACGTGACGGGTTTCTCCTTGGTGACGTCTTCAGTGCCTCAGTTAAGTATTAAGTGGTTGCTAGTTGGTTATCTCGTAAGGGTTGTTCCTGTTGGGATAAACTCCTTTTAGTTCTTGGTTTGGTTTCGTAAGATTATCACTGGTTGTACTAGTTACGATAATCATTTGGTTTAGTTTTGGGTATCAATACATTTGTTCGCTTTGGTAGGCCTAAGTTCTTGGTTCGAGTGCGCACCTTTGTTCGTGTTTTTGTCTGTTCTGCGTTCCGGGTTATAAAATGGTAAGTCGGAAAAATTGTATGTTATCGTGTTTTGGTTGTAAAAGTGATTCCCGGTTGGAGGATTCATGTCTGGTTCCTCCGATTGGAACTCCTCTTTATGATCTATATTGTAAGTTTGGAGTGGGTCCTATATCTTATAATGAGGTGTGGGTCCGATATACGGAGAAAGGCGGTGTCCTTAGTTGGCCACTGCATGGTAGTTTTGAACCCCAAGTTATTGATAATTTAGAAACGAAATTGTTCAAGAAGAAAGCCCGGCCGGCAATGTTTGATTCTCTTCGTTATTGGCGAAAAGAATCTAAACAGAGAGAAATTAAAAAGTTGAAGAAAGAACAAAAAGAACAAGAGTTGACTTTAGAACAGTCTGCTAAGCAGCTGCAACTCAACGAGTCTGAGAAAGCAATGGAGGTGGCCAATAGAGAGCGTAATTTAGCGATAGACAAGTGCTATCCTGCCTTGCCATCGAGTACAGCTAAGATAGTAGAGGACCCCGAAAATGATCCTCTGTTGTCTTACTTGTTACGGTCACCCCCACCGTATGCACAGGGTGCTACGGCTCCACCTTTACCGGTTGCTGGACAGCCTGGTATTCCTGCTCCTCTGAATCAAGCTCCTGTACCTCCTGTGGTCAATGTTAATGTTCCTTCGGCACCCCCTCTTCCAGGGTTGCCGGCTTCTTTACCTATACCTGTATCGCTTACACCTGCTGGTTCACAGGCTACTTTGCCTGCTACTCCTACTGTTCCTGTTCTATCTGTTCCAACTGCTACTTTATTTTCTGCTTCTGCTAGTGTTATGACTCCACTTTCTGTTCGTCGGAGAATCACTGATTCTGTCTCCCTTCTATAAAACTCTAATTAATACTCCTACCTCTGACTCTGTACAGAGGCGTAGTCAGCTTCCCAGTACTGAAGAACGGGGAATATTAGATTCCACAGCTCTTAGATGGATTTCGAAAAGTGGAAGATATAGTACTAGAGATGTATTAGATACATTTATGCAATGGAAGGAACCGACACAAAGATATGTATTCGATGAAATGTGCTCTCTTTTGCGTGAGGAACTGGAAGAGGATGACTCTGAATCAAATTTAGAAGAATTAATTAATGTTCAGAAAGAGTTCGCTGCAGGTATGATAGTTGGTCATAATATAAAAGAAGCGATGGAACTGATTTTAAGTTATAGGAATGATCCATCACTTCGTTCACCGAGGGAGTTAGAAAAGCGTAGTACGAAGCAGAATCGCCAATATCCAATGAGGGAGGTTCCTCCAATTTGGCGCGAAGCTGTACAAGCTGACGTACCGAATGGTATTGCTGCCGCTCCGGCCCAATTCCAGAGAGTGTGGATACACATTCCGTGGAAGCGAGCCGAAGTGTTAGCAGTGAAACAGGCCTTGCCTGATCCACGTAAGAATCCAGCCGGATATTACAAGGAGTTAGCGCAGACAGTTGAAGCTTGTGTGATGAATTTAGCGGACATTGACATGTTATTTGGGAATGTAGTTCCGCAACCAATTTGGGCTAAAATTCGTAAAGAGAATCTTCCAGTTGCCCTAGGTGGTGATTGGGCAGCTATAATTGCAGCGGATGGTCAGCAAATAGGTGGTTCCAAACCCGAACCTCTAATTGCTAATTTGCCCGGTAGAATAATTGACTTAATGAAGACCCTGATGCCAGCATTACGCGTTAATTGGGACAAATTGTCCGCATGCAAGCAAAAGAAGGACGAAAGTGTTTCCGACTTTTTCACAAGGTTTGAAGAGACTTTCGTGGATCATAGTGGTCAGGATATGAGTACGGAAGGGGGACAGAGACTATTCGTTGATAAATTTGTACACAATCTGTTGCCAGAGCTTAGTAATAAATTGAAAGATTCCGAGAGTGCGTGGGCTGTCTCTACGACTGCGCAAATACTTGCGACTGCCCAGTACTATGAAAATAGGGATAAGGAGGAGAAAGAAAAGTCAGAGAAGAAGACGAAAGATTTAAAAACTAAAGTTCTTTTACAGCAAGCTTATCCGCCTCGCACGAATCAGACTAATACGCAGCAAGGGTCATATCAAAGGACAGATTATAATTCTCAGAGACCGCAATACCAGTGGAATCAGTGTGCATATTGTAAGAAAGAAGGTCATTATAAAAATGATTGTCCAGTCTTAGCGCAAAACAATGCTGCAGCAGCTCAGAGAGGTCATGGTGGTTATATGCAAAATTCTAGGGGTCGAGGACGAGGTGCTATGTCTCCACAAACGAACGATCGCCCTTCTAATCATTTCGATCAGCGAAATGGACAGTCTGCTCAACAAAATAGATCTCAGCAGTATCATGTTGAAGACTATTGTGAAACTGGTGAAGGATTTCAGCAGAGTGAGTACTAGGACAGCCATGGACAAAGAGAGGGAGTAGTATCAGTTCCAGTCGATCAGAGTGGGCCTTATGTCGCAGTAGCAACATCAGGTGTAGTCGAACCGTTTCTGTTGGATACTGGTGCAGCAAAAAGTTCTATCATACATGAGAAACTCCCTGGCGCACCTTTGTCTGGCTTAACAAATGTTTCTGTAGGTTTTTCAGGCGCCCCTGTTTACAACCCCGTATCTGGTCCTTTGTCTATTTCTGTTGGACCACGTCAATTGAAAGCACCCTTGATTTTGACGACAGGTTGTAATGAAAATCTGCTTGGTTTAGACTTGTTAAAACGCCTATATGCGACATTGTACTGTTCTCCGGAAGGAGTACAGCTTACGTTGGGTAAAAGAATCACCTCTCCGATGTACTTGTCGATGGATGCACTCCCACCAGAGCTGCGTTCTCTCCCTGAAACTCTTTGGGCGACTGGTCCTAACGATGTAGGTCTTTTAGAAATTCCACCATATGTAGTCACTTTGAAAGCGAATGTCAAATTTCCACGAATCCCACAATACAGAATCTCTAGTGAAGGTGAACGCGCACTTTTATTAATTGTGCAAGATTTGATTGAGAAAGGTGTAGTAGAAGAAACTAGAGGAAATGTCTGTAACACTCCTGTCTTGCCAATTCTGAAACGTACAGATCCTTCAAAGCCTCCAGTCTATAGGTTTGTAATAGATCTTAGAGAGGTTAACAAAATTGTTATTCCACAGTTCCCTGTGGTTCCAGACATAACTGCATTGTTAACGTTGATTCCTGCTACAGCCACATGGTTTTCAGTTATCGACTTGAAGAATGCCTTTTTCAGCATTCCGATAGCCGAGGAAAGCAGAGATATTTTCGGCTTCACTTTAGGAGGTCGAAGCTTCAAGTTTAAACGTGCTCCAAAAGGGTATTGTGAGAGCCCGTCCATTTACAGCCAGGCATTAAAAAGTCAGTTAGATTCCTTTGTACTTTCTCCTGGTTCTGCTTTAGTGCAATATGTAGATGATCTTCTAGTGGCTCCCGATGACAAGGAAACTTGCAAAGCAGCTACAATTTCCCTATTGCATCATTTGTCTAGTTTGAATCACAAGGTGTCACCTTCGAAAATGCAATATTGTTGCCAAGATGTGACCTACCTAGGTCATCTCTTGTCAAAGGAGGGAAGGAAGTTGACCCCAGAGAGAATAAAAGCAATTACGCAGATGAGTGTTCCTACCACACAGAGAGAAGTACGTGCCTTTTTAGGTATTACCTCATACTGTAGGCAGTGGATCCCAAATTTTTCTCTTTTAGCAAAACCGTTGGTAGCTTTGACTGGGAAAAATGTTCCGAGCCCGGTGCCATGGTCTGCTGAATGTCAGGAGAGTTTTTCTGAGTTACGAAATGCACTGTGTTCAGCTCCTGTGTTGGGTACACCTGACTACAGTAAGCCATTCACGCTCTATGTTCACGAGAGAGAAGGTTGTGCGTTGAGTGTGCTGACACAGAGATTTGGTGATAAACAACGCCCTTGTGCATATTTTTCATCAACATTAGATCCGGTAGCTAGAGCTTTGCCTAGTTGTTTGAGAGCTACAGCGGCAGCTGCGGCTTCCATTCGACAATCTGCTGGTTTGGTGATGAACAACATGCTAGTGGTCATGGTTCCTCATGCTGTGGACACACTCATGAATTGAACTAAGACGCAACACCTTACCAGTGCTAGATTATCTGGCTATGAGCTGACACTGCTAGCGAGTCATATTCAGATCAAAAGATGCAATGTATTAAATCCAGCAACATTGTTGCCGACTAGTCAAGAGTGGAGCGATTCCGAACCTCATGACTGTTGCTTCAGAACCGAGGAAGAGACAAAAGGACGAATTGATCTTAAAGACACTCCGTTGTCAGATCCAGATGGCACGTTGTATGTTGATGGGTCTTGCTTTAAATTAGAGAATGGTGATGTGACTGCTGCCTATGCAGTAACGACTTTGAGTACGATTGTGGAGACTGCAAGAGTAAGTCAGAATTCTGCCCAAGCTGCGGAATTGATCGCGTTAACGAGAGCATGTGTTTTAGCTAAGGGAAAGAGAGTGAATGTGTTCACAGATAGTCAGTACGCATTCGGCGTGGCCCATAGTTTTGGCCGTTTGTGGAAAGAGAGAGGTTTCATTACGTCCCATGGGACGAAGATTCAACATGGTCAGCTAGTTAATGACTTGTTGGAATCTCTAACCTTGCCGACTGAAGTTGCGATTGTGAAGTGCAGCGCTCATAAAGCAATCACGGATGATGTTGGTCTTGGGAATGCTTTTGCTGATGAGACCGCTAAACAGACAGTATGTTGCTACGTCTGCAAGATGGATTTCTGAGTCTGGAATGTGTGAGGACACAGTGGAAAGTGTGAAAGAAATTCAGAAGGAGGCGACTGAGGAGGAAAAGCTTGCATGGAAAGAGAGTACTGGTAAATTGGACTCGAGTGGGTGTTGGATTGATTTGTCGGAACAACAGCGTTGGATGTTGCCTGATGCGTATGTGCTTGCAGTAGTAACGATGGCACATGGAGCAGCGCATATCAGTTCTAAAGGGATTTGTAAGATGTTGGGTCCAGTCTGGAAGAATGATGGGATTAGTAAATGTGCAGAGAGAGTGGTGAGAAATTGCATGGTATGCCTGATGCATAATCCTGGCAAGGGAATCCCCACACCCGCTGGTCATTTCGCTCCTCCTTCCTGTCCCTTTGAAGTAATTCAGTTAGACTTCATTCACATGGATCGTTGCAACAATCTAAAGTACGTCCTAGTGGTAGTTTGTGCTTTCTCCAGATGGATCGAAGCATATCCACTGAAGGACAATACTGCCTTGTCCACTGCCAAAATCCTTCTCAAAGAATATTTCCCCAGATATGGCATGCCACGGATTGTATGGTCAGATAACGGAAATGAGTTTGTAGGGAAAGTTATGCAGAGTGTGTGTCCCGGTTTAGGGATCAAACAAAAGTTCCACAGTGCAAACCATCCCCAGTCTGCTGGTTTAGTTGAGGGCTACAATGGCACCCTCAAGCTGAAACTTGCTAAAATACAGGCATCCACGGGTTTGCCCTGGCCAGATGCACTACCATTGGCTTTGTTATCAACGAGAGCGACTGTACATTCTAGAGTAGGGCTTAGTCCATACGAAATAGTTTTTGGTCGTCCCGCCAACGTTTGGGGAGTGCCAAGGCCAAAAGAATTCTGTTCTCTGGAATATCCAATGTTGATTGATTACCTTTTCGACTTGACTGCTAAATTGAGTCTTATTCACCAACAGGTTTTCGATGCATTGCCAAAGCCACCGGAGAGTCCAGGTCATCAGCTGAAACCAGGAGACCAAGTCGTAATTCGTAATTTTGCGAGGACGAAAAATCTTCAACCCAGATTTGTCGGCCCCTACCAGGTGTTGCTAGCAACGAGAACTGCTATTCGTGTGGCTGGACGAAAAAACTGGATACACACGACACACGTCAAACGTGTGCCCCTGCCACTTCCTTACGATAACTGGGTGAAGAAGGGAATCGGTGCCTCTGAAACAGAACAAATACCCAGGTTTGTCCCTTTCAGCGATGCAGAACTAATCACTGATACATCGAACTCTGACTCTCCTCCTGAAACTGCTCTTTTGAACTCTGAACATTTATCATCTGCAACAAAAGAACATTTGCCATCTGCGAACCTGAACATTGCAACGTCTGCTGAAAATACACTGTTTCCAGATCAAACAGCTCCTGCTAAACTGAGATACAATTTACGATCTCGAAATATGGACAAATAAAGCAGGAAACTGCCTATTTTACACATTTGAATTTTGATACATTGCCTCCAGCCAGGAAGTTTGCTATTGTTTTGTTGTTTTAAAAATTGCCTTGGCGTCTGGGTAGCTTTAGGGTCGTGGCTGTGTGCCTAGTTGAATCTGCGGGGGTCAGACACAAGGTCGATCTTTCTGTTAGTTCTGGGAACTCCCAGAGCTGATAGAGGCATTTTCATCTACGTACACATCATCAGTGGTCGCGAGCGGATTGTAGAAGATGGAGCTTCCTGAGCTGCAACGAGAGAATGTAATTTATGTTCGCAGAAATAGACTATACAGAATTCTCAACAGCAAATGCTTTCTAATGCAATGTGCCGTTACGTTTTTGATTGTTTTAATAACGTTGGTGGGTGGAATCGTCTTTGGTGTGCATTTGATTTTTATGCCGGTAGCTACAGTACCTCCCCTTGATCCTGCTACTTCTACTATTTCTTCTATGCATTCTTTTCACTTGTTTCCTGAAAACGAGCAAGCTCGACGCTCAGAATTTATTAATAACACTTTTGTACAGCTCTTACATCAACACCAACTGGTAGTTAACACTACAGACTGCTGGGTGTGTGGCTTGATACCCCACACTATGGATAAAGGCATTCCCTATCTAGTCTTGCCTTTTAGCTATAATGGATCATTTCAGGCCTTCCAGACCATTTTTGCCTATGCCCTTGAGACCTATCCTCCGCGTCCACCACGTTCCACTAAATACAACTCAGCCAACAAAGCTTTAGTCCAGGGAATTATTGACATGATTAAGGACGTCAATAATACTCCATCTTACCCTAGAGATGAATTACGGGTATATTTGAGTTGGAACTCTACAGAGTATCGCCTTAGTTTGGGAGAAAGCAAGCGTAAAAGCTCAACTCCAGTCTGGGTCGTGCCTCACCGAGGTCAAGTCTGTTTGCAAGGAAATGGGAGAAATTCGAGAGCTCAGCTAGGGAGGAGTGAGTGCGTTGAGACTTACGTGTTTCCGTCTAACTCTTCCCCTGCCTTCCTTACTGCTAGGGGTACCTACTTCATCTGTCAGGACAGAGCGTATACATGGCTGCCTGCTGACTTTTCAGGTTCATGTTATATTGCTCGATTGTTGCCTCCAACATACACTGCTTCTTCAGATTATCACAGGACCAGAGTAGCAAGAGGTGTTTTCAGCAAGGAAGATACCGCTGGTCAGGAAGCTGGAGACTTCTTCAAAGGTTTCCTGCCGTTTTGGGGGCCTATGGCCAATAGTAGAAATCTACGTCAGCTAACACGGGTAGTTGAATCTACTATTACAGAAACTGCTGGTGCCCTTAGTAACCTAACAGCTGAGCTTCAGGCGGATCGACTCATGACGTTGCAGAACCGTATGGTTCTAGACGTAATACTTGCAGATCGAGGTGGGATATGCAGAATGATCCAATCGAGCTGCTGTGTTTTTATTCCCAATAATGCTCTGACTGTCTATGAGGCGATCTCTAAGCTACACAAGATTTCCGACTCTATACACGTAGACAAGGGAAACTGGTCCTTCATGGAGTGGTTTTGGACTCTGATATCAGCGTGGGGATGGAAGGTTCTGATGGTCATTGGTGTCATCCTGGTATTTCTATTCTCATGCTGCCTGATTGTCCAGTGTGGTCCCGCTTTGTGTAGTCTCTGTGCTGCAACATGCTTCAGAAAACCACCTGCGTTTGGAGAAAAGGCGCGAGAAAGAATGATGATACAACAACATGTCACTGACCTGATGAGCATAGAGATGGACTCGGACATAGAGTAATTGCCTATGTAAGGGCAAAAGGAGGGTCTGAGGTTCCGTGACGATTTGAACCCGTGTTTTCAACATTGTCGTAAATACATAATTTTGGTATCAGTGAACCGCAAATGATCCATTTAGTATATCCTGGTGTTTTCGCCATGCTACGAGCAAGAACACTCCTGTTACGAACACATTTCTGATCTACCCATGGCAGCCATCTTAGATCACGGAAGCCATTTTGTATTTCTTGCCCTCACATAGACAATGGACACGCAGTGACCTCTTTTCACTTAAGGACACGTAAGCTTTAGCCGGAGATTCACCTTGCTAGTGACACGTGCACCTTAGAACAGAACACGCCATGGCTACATGACTTGACAGAAACTGCCTCCTCTGCCCGAGGCCAGTCCTGCTATACTGGTTCTCGTGTTCGTTGGCCTGATCATGATTAGGCGGCCGAAGCTGGTAGCCTTGCCCATTTACGACCCACAAACATCTCTTATCCTGCTTTTCTATCTTCTGCACCTGGCTCTGCTCCTTTCCTTCTGGGCCTTTATTAGGGGGAGGTAACGAAATTTACGATGAGGCGGTCCGGGTCTTGAATGAAAAGTTGACATGGGATTATGATGGAACAGTGGGAACCCCTCGTTCGTAATGTTTTGACATCAGATATTGTTGACGATTCCTGTGCAACGCCAAATATTTATTGTTTAGGACACAAAGGTTTTGGAATGTACCCGAAAAGTCAGGACTCTGCAGAATTCAAAAAGTGAAGAGGAGGCTCTTAAGTGTAGAGACAAGTAATTCCATGCTTTAAGAGTGATGTAGGCAAAGACTCCACCGCCAGGTCTGGTTTTCCGTATGCGACATCATTGACATCACATATTCTGCTATCTCTTGCTAGGGACTGTAAGCATGTTTCTTGATGGATAATCTGATGCCAGTTCCTCATAACTGTATACATTGCTGTGGTTTGTCAGTTGATTTCTCTTGGATCACCACCATTCTTTTACAAAGGAAGGCAAAACCGATGCCGCAATGGGCATTCCAGCTACCCCTTACCAACCTAATCAAACCACTAAATCTCCTCAGATCCAGATAAAAAACCCTTTTGACATATCTTTCTACTATTTATTATTTTTAACCATTCGCTTTCCATTCATATGGTCTAGCTCTCCACTGCCAGATCTGCGTTTCCATGTGAAAGGGATTTGTGCAAGTAGAAGTCCGCATGAGCAGAGGTGCTTGGAAGGTAAATTAAAGCAGATATGACTGCTGAGGTATACTGGGCCAGTGCTACGTAGTGCCTTGAAAGTGTGGGTGAGGAGTTTGAATTGTGTCCATTTGTGAGCGTGGAGGCAGTAGAGATCCTTCAGGTGTGGTGTGATGTGAGTGCGGTGTGGGAGGTTGGATGTGATTCTGGCCACCAAGTTTTGAATTGGTGCAGCCTTCTTGTTAGTTTTTTATTGATCTTAGAATAGAGAGTGTTCCTATAGTCCAGCTTGCTTGTGACCTGGACATGCATGAACGATTTCCAGTTTCTGATTGGGAGTCATTTGAAAATCTTCCTCAGCATCTTTGGGGTATGGAAGCATACGATGGTGACATAATTGACTTTGTCGGTCATGTCGATTTTGCAGTCGATGGAGAGCCAGATATTCTTGGGCTTGGTGGTGGGAGTTGGTCTCATAGCTCTCATAGCCACCAGGTGGAGCAGCATGGTGGTGTGGTCTTCATCCTGTGGGCAATTCAGTCATGTAGGCATTGAACTTGATCCGAGTACTGAGCATTTTGTCCATTAGGGAGAGAATGAGATGTGTGTCATTGACGTAGGACAGGACATTGCTATTGTGAGAACGGGTGATGAGGCTAGAGGAATCATGTATTCAGGCTCAGGGAGGATCCTTGCAAAAATCCGCAGAGTAGGTTGCGGGCATCTGATGCGTAAGGGGCAGAAGCAGATCCATCGCAGTGCTTGTCATTGGATTCCGATGTTGTGTTGGCGTTGGATGAGGATAGGGTGGGAGACTGCTGAGGAGAGGTCCAGAAGGATGAGGGCTGCTAAGTCTTCTCTGTCCAGAGTAATGCAAATTTCATCTGTGGCACCAATGAGAGCAGTTTCTTTGCTTTGCTGAGGTTGGATCTGAAACCAGACTGAGTGTTGTGAAGTAGTTGGTGGCTTTAGTATTCTGTGAGTTGTCTGTTTATGATTTCCTCTAGGATCTTGGTGGGGAATGGTAAAAGGGAGATTAGTCTATAGTTGGAGAGCACCAAAAGGTCCCCAGAAGGTTTACTCAGTAATGAGAGGACAGTTGCATGTTTCCAAGCATCTGGGAAGGTTACAGAAGAGGTGGAGGCATTCAGAACGTATATGAATGTGGCGCTGACGGGTTACTGTCCTCTGGAGTAGGTGTGGTGAGGGTAGGGTTCCGATGGGGCTTGTGAGTGGATGGACATCATGGTGTCAACAGTTCTTCTGGGTTGAAGAAAGACCAAGTGAAAAGAATTGTTTTTAATAGGATTGGGAGGCAATGGGCAAGGCCTGTCGGGTTCGGTTTTGGCTGAAGTTGCTGTAAATGGTGGTGATTTTTTTTTTTACTGAAGTCTATCTAGTTCGAGGCAGCTGATGGTGAGGTTATATCTTTCACAATGGCAAAGATTTATGTTCTTCTGTTGGTGCTGGCATCAATGTAGTCCACCAGAGCAGCGCATTTGTTGGTCCGGATCATTTGGTGGTAGAGTCTTTGGAAGGATTTAAACATGCTCCTGTCTGTACTGTCCAGGCTCGATCTCCATTTATGCTCCAGTTGTTGGGAGTGTCATTTCATCAGTCTCCGTTCCATTTATCCAACCTAAGTATCTTGGCTTTATCATACACCAAGATCTCGGTTCAAACAATCACACCTGCAAGCTGACGAAATCTAGCTTTTAACAACCCTTCAGCCCATACTCTGGGTTCAGATTTGTGGTACACGCACTTGTTCTTAATCATCTAGAAGATGTAATGCTCTGCTAGCACACATCCCAATATCTTCTACTCAATAACTTCTGGGTCTAATGCATGTGGCTGCCTGGTTGGTCACAGGACTCGAGAAATCTCACCACATCTCTCCCTTCCTAAGACACCTTCATTGGCTTCCACTTGAAACTAGAGTGGAATTCAATATAGCTTACAAAATCCATAAAGCAATATACTTTGTTTTGCCTCTGGACCTAACTTACTAACTTATACCTTGTTGTCTAATATCTTTAAAGATTCCCAGGTATTATGGTGACACACTGAGTCTTTTATAACTGTCAAACACTCCCTCCCCCTCCCCCCCCATTTTGTCACTATCACTACAATCGAGATGGCATTCTTCTGTAACAAGTACAAGACCTCTTAACTATCATTGTGTATTGGTCTTATCAATAGAAGTATTGCCCCATGATAAGAAATATTGTCACACTGGGCCCATATATGCACACATAGGAGCAATATCATCTGCTCTCTCCTACTTTTTACTTTGCTAGCCCCTGATCAATTGATAATACACTTGGCATGCTTGCTAGATTACAAAGTGTTCTTTGTAAACGATAATTTCGTTTTTGAACTATTATTTGTCTTTTGAACTACAATTTGTTCCATATTGACGTCATTTTGTAGTTCACGGTAGCCATTGGATATCAGTGAGCATTAATGCAAGCTTAGATTTCCATACATTGAGATAAATCAATTTGCTGAATATAGGCTGTTTTGAGATTGTTTATACTCGTGAACCTGAGTAACAACATTTTCGTTTACTTTGTAATCATCCTGTAGTTTTAACATCCTCACGTGACGTTTTAACCTTCTCACGTGACTTTATAACTACTGCCAGAGCACGCGATATGCTTCTCTTCGGATTCACGGCTTCTACTCATCACTTAAGTTATGATCTTCTAATTTTTGACTTAGAGATCGACTACGAACCTAAGATGAGTTAGTTTGCCTGCTGGCCGTAGTCAGAGTTCACTCTGACTTGCGAGTTTTTAGAACTACTGTATAGCTCGCCATAACGTCAGTTTATAGTTCATTGGCCTCATGAGAGACCAATATATCGCGAGACTATGCTATTTCGGCAACTTTGTCGATACTAGAGCTCAATCAGCATTTACAAACGATTAAGAAGTAAGTCTCGACCATTTTTTCGTTTCCCGAATTGATACAATTAATATGATCTTATTGATATGTTTTTCAAGTCCTAAACAATCTCATTGGCTGAGGCCCCTGAGCCTTTGGTTTCAAATGAGCCCTGCCCTCCTCCTTACGTTGCCTCCCCCAGACTTAGGTACAGTCTGAGGCAACGACGGAGAGGTAAGGAGTTCTTTGATGGGATCCTCAGAATGTAGTACACTGGAGCAGCACTATTAAAAACGGTTTTGATATGCTTCATTGAACTCTATGAAGGGTTTCTGATAGACTTAAAGTTGCAGAGTGACTGTCCTCTAAGTGGACTTGTGGGTGAGCTCTTTTAGAGAGTAACAAATAAGAAGGGGAATGTAAGTTTAGTAAAGATAGAGGTGACAGATTTTAGGAGTAAGGAAGTAATCCAACCTGCTCTTTTATCAAGCACCCCTTTTCCTTGCTTTCACAGCGCGTGGCCTCCCCTACCCTGAGCCTGGTTCAGGTGAGGTGAGGTCCTATCCCCTGTCATTATGGGTGAGTAAGATAAATCGAATGCCTTTTTATTTTATTTTATTTTCTCATATTGTCATATCCAATATACTGACATCACTGTTTATTTATTGTAGGTGATTACTATACCAATTGACATGGAGGAATAGTTACACATATCCTTTATGGTTTGATGGTTTCATTATTGGTTTATTGTTATATATATGTAGTACGCGCATGCAGTGACAAAAATTGTTTAGAACAGAGGCCCTGTAGAAAGCCCTGGGAGTTTGTGCCCTGTTTGGCAGAAACATGTCAGCCTTTATGCAGCTATTTGTTGAAACTGCTTTTTTGCGCTGTTCTTGGTTTTAATCAGAAAGAGACCTAAAGCTATTAAAGTTTTCTCGCTATGTGTTCTCTATTCTTTTTTTAATCTCACTTTCACTTGGTTTTCTGCACTGCACTTTCTTTCCCATTTAATGGTCATACATATGGTCTATGAGTAATTGGGGGTCGTAACCCTGTCTCTCATGGAGGGTATGGACATTGTCTCAATGATCTAGAGACGCACCATCCCTACAATTGGATGACCAGATGATAATATTGATCATTAACAAGACTTTGATGGGAATCCATCTCTGGACATTGGGTCACACCTACTGTTACTGGTTGTTATGTATGTTGGACTATGAGCTTGGTTCTGAAGACTGGAAGGTAATTATTCCAGCACTAATCTAATTACTGGGGTTCCTGTTGGCCGGGGTGAAGGATTTAGGGGCGAGGCTGTGTCCCGTCCAAACTGTCATTCCCTCTTTGAAGACCAGTTTGGCCCCTCAACCCTTTACTGCCTTATGCTCTGCAGATGGCAGTTCATCTCAAACAGGAAATTCTTTGACTCAAGGCATTGTCACCACCACAAGAACTCCTCAGGATCTGGGCGATGCTCAAAGGGGTCCAACTCTTAACATCCCACAACTCGGACAGAATAGACCCAGAGTAATATGGCGATCAAGCGCGGGATAGGAATTAGGGTAGGAACAGCCGGGAACAAGATACCTGTAACAAAAAAGACAAGATTAATATTACTGTTACTACAACACTGTCTACTCTCATATGGTCTCACTAGTGTAATTCAATACCTGTTCAAGGCTCCCTCCCCTGTGGAGAACGTCCTCTATTCTCAGTGAGATACCTTCTCTCAACAGGAGGACAGCTACCTATAAATGAAACCAGAACTATTACAACTCCACTCTCCACTTTCAATCCTTCCCAAAATAAGAAACCACAAAACACATACATACCTTTTCTCTCATTCCTTTGAAATAGTAAGGCAAAACCATAAAGCAAGGACAGGAAAGAACAAGAGAATAATGTCTTGTCGGATACTGGAGAGAATGGGAATCAAAGGCTAGCACAGAAAGATGCTTCCGATTCCGTTTAACCCAAATAGATCCTGACGGTGAAAGGCCAGCACAAAAGTCTTGATTCCCTAGAAAGTCTCAAAAGAGTACATGAATATCCACTGTCCCCACCAGGGATTCCCACTGAAATAACTGCTTTCAGGGATAAATACCGATGACTTACTTGACTTCTTTCAGAAGGTGAAACCGGCTCCTCCAGTAGTCGACCGGAATCTCCACCCCACACTCCTCTCTGCAGCCGCAGAGAAGAAACAGAACCCAGACACTTCCGCTCCTCCGGGAGGTTCTAGAACAGCGATAAACACTTGTGGACCCGGCTCAAGGGATCACAGACAGCGTAGCTCCAAGCCCAGACTACATCAGAAACCAGCGTCCTCTCGACCAAGGCACACGAAGAAGTTACCATTGGCAGAGTAGTCGCTCTGCAACAAGACCTCGTTGTTCACCAGAATTACGCACAAAGCTCGGCCAGCTGGCCGTAATTTAATGAGGCGTAGACCCTCCCAGACGGATGGTCTTCTGGGCGATGCAGTTCATCTAATCTACGCCAAGTCCCCACAAAGAGCAGGTGCAACCTGTCACGGCCTGACAGCCATAGTGTGTAACTCACATAGGAAGGTACATGTTTTAATAACCCAATAACAGTTTCCCTATTTACAAAAATTGCCCGGTTCAAACCAAAAATGAATAGAGCTCTAAACCAAGATCATTTAACTATATGGCTGAGATACCCGCCACCCCCTCTCAACACAATCCCCAAAAGGAGGGAAACCGGAAACAGTTCTTAAAGTTTTTGGATGTGGGAGGGAGTGACCCTCCCGGCCGTATTTATTAAAACAAAAAATTAAAACATTAAACGTTTCATGTTATGTACAATTTCATTATCACATTGCGATGTTTGGCTAACCTTAACATATTCTCTAATACAGAGGTTCTCCTAGCCGAACTAGCATCCTACAAAAACATTCTCTAGAAACACTGAAATTGTACATCCTAACGTTTAAGGGCCAACAGCAAGGTCATAACCGGTGTCAAGATCCCTAACCAGACTTACCCCTCCCACTTGGGAGGGGCGACAGCACAGAGGCTTACCTCAAGTGCAACTACTAACAATTTCCCTTGACTTGACGGGGGCACTTAAGACTCGACGCCATTTAAAGGTCGTTCGAAGACTTGTGTGTGGTATCTAGAAGGTATCGTGGACCTCCCCCCACCCCACACAACTTACCGCATCTGCCGTCGCAGATGACACTGGCCCCGGGAAATTCCCCCAGGAGGGGGCTGTAACCCCTCCTACAAAGGAAGGGGCCTTGACCGCCTTTCCTTTACTTCCGGCGACCCGCCCTTAGACGGGACCGCCTCCCCATTGAGGGGCCAATGGCCACCTCTCCCGAGCGCTCCCATCCGTGTTGGGTGACGCCCACTCATAGGGATCTACCAATTAGTGCTCACCGATCATGACCTTACCGCCTACCAAAAAATAAATACGACAATTCTTACTCAAACCTAAGAAAACATTGGTCGCTACGACCGAAAGAATATGCTTAAAATGCAACACTACATCAAATCATTTTAATCGTAACAACTTACACGATATTCACCATACTTTATTATGATCAACAACAAACTGATACTTTCACAGCCTGTAAACGAAACGGAAAACATACTTATAAAAATTCACTTTATTGCACAACGACTTGCTGTCCTCAGGGGCTGGTGGGTGGGTCAAAATTGGCTCTTCGTTCTGTCCCGAGCTCACGGGTAGCGAGGAGGTGCAGCTTCGGAGCACAAGAACAAGAGGACGTCTTCTGGTCTTGCGTCTCTTTTATCCGTCTTCGGGGCGGGCGAGAACCCGCCCCTGCCTGCCCCTAGGGCGGGGCTGGCTACGTCGGTGTCTAGGCCAGCCCACTCCAGGGCGGGAAAAGGCGCGCCCCGGCTACGCCGCTTCGGGCATACCAGCCGAGACGCGCCTCCCGCCCAAAAATGGCTTCCCGGGGGGATCGAGGCACTCCGCCATACGTTCGGGGGGACCGAGTGGTCGCCCCTTTCCATATGGCTGAGATACCCGCCACCCCCTCTCAACACAATCCCCAAAAGGAGGGAAACCGGAAACAGTTCTTAAAGTTTTTGGATGTGGGAGGGAGTGACCCTCCCGGCCGTATTTATTAAAACAAAAAATTAAAACATTAAACGTTTCATGTTATGTACAATTTCATTATCACATTGCGATGTTTGGCTAACCTTAACATATTCTCTAATACAGAGGTTCTCCTAGCCGAACTAGCATCCTACAAAAACATTCTCTAGAAACACTGAAATTGTACATCCTAACGTTTAAGGGCCAACAGCAAGGTCATAACCGGTGTCAAGATCCCTAACCAGACTTACCCCTCCCACTTGGGAGGGGCGACAGCACAGAGGCTTACCTCAAGTGCAACTACTAACAATTTCCCTTGACTTGACGGGGGCACTTAAGACTCGACGCCATTTAAAGGTCGTTCGAAGACTTGTGTGTGGTATCTAGAAGGTATCGTGGACCTCCCCCCACCCCACACAACTTACCGCATCTGCCGTCGCAGATGACACTGGCCCCGGGAAATTCCCCCAGGAGGGGGCTGTAACCCCTCCTACAAAGGAAGGGGCCTTGACCGCCTTTCCTTTACTTCCGGCGACCCGCCCTTAGACGGGACCGCCTCCCCATTGAGGGGCCAATGGCCACCTCTCCCGAGCGCTCCCATCCGTGTTGGGTGACGCCCACTCATAGGGATCTACCAATTAGTGCTCACCGATCATGACCTTACCGCCACAGGTCCGGATAGTTGACCGGCTATCCGGACCCCCCACAAAACTCCTACCTAAAGGTCATGTTTTAACGATTTTAACCAAGCTAAGAAGTCACCTATGAGTAACTCATTCCCCACCCTCGACAAATGCACACCATCCCCCAGATACATACTGTCATCATTAATACAACTATGCGAGATCGAATGCAATGTCTTGGAACGGAACAACCTACTCACTTTGTTATTCAATTTTCTAACAGAATGATTCAAAGCAGGGATCGAGATAGCCCCCCGCCACACTTTTCGTGGGATCATATGAGACCACGCAATTATGCACCCCGGAACTCTCCTCGCTAACCAACTTACTGTGGAAAGCATAGCCTCCAGGAGAAGTCGTCTACCGGTGGTGACCAAATCATTGCCCCCCAAATGCACTATGACTATGGACGGCGGTGACCTCATCCGCTCTAACAAACCCTCAAAAAATTCCTGAAACTGGTCAATACAGAGACCGCCCCTTCCGTAGAAGGACACTCTGTACCCGTATTCCCCAGGTACGTCAATCATGTCACCTGCTTTGAATACGTCTGCGGCCCGTCTCACGTATGAGTGGCCCACGACCCACACCTCCTTCCTCACAGCCGGTGACGTGCGACCGCTGGCCTGGTGTTGGGTCGACTGCACAGTCCGCCCTGCCGCGTAGGCTTGCGCAACTGAAAACAAACAAAAGACAAGAAGCGTGAGTACATGATTACAGCTTCACAACATGTGCAATCGCACATACCTCTTATAACAATTGGAGGACCAGCGCCCCACACGTTTCACTTGTTCTACATTAAGACCCCTGGCTGTAGCTTCAGTGGCAGCCCCTATTCGAAAGGAATGGGTCCCAAATTCGCCCGGGTCCAAGCCCGTTGCGGCAATGGCCATTGCAAGCACCCGCTGAAACTGAAACCTCGTCAGCGGGGTGGCGTCTGCATGCCTCAACAATGTCCCCCCCCATGATGCCACCCTTCGTGCTAGGTAATCTTCTAAGCACTGTACCGGACACATGGATGACTCGGGGTTCCTGCGAATGATCGTGCAGTCCCCTCTCCCATCTTGGTCAGTCTTGGACCTGAGAAAGGAGACAATCATCGCATCACCCCTGATCTGAACATGTTCCCTGCACAAGCCCCCCGTCACATCCTGTTTGTTCCTTGCAACTAGCTCACTAACTCTCATAGCCCCGTGAAATGCCAGCGTAAATGCAGTCCGGAACAAACAGGTCTCGAAAGGGGACGAGCATGTGTTAAGGAGTGTGGCCAGTAACTGGGACAACCTGTCTAAACCTATCGGTCGTCTCACGTCTACTCTGCGACCCTCTAGGCGTTGCCACCCACGCAGCGCTTTCTGTACTGTAAAAGACGCTGTTGGGTCCAGGATGCCATGGGCCCTGGCAACAAAAGAAATGGCGGCACGATGCCTTTGGGCCGTAGCCACCGATTTCCCAGCCCTACGTAAGGACATCAGAAAAAGTACAACCCACTCTTCCTGACCCCAAAGTCCCCCTCTCTCTGCCCCCAAAAAGGCTAAATAGGCCTGGAACGCCCCTTCATATGCCTTCCTTGTCCTGGGTGCTAGACTCTCTCCCACGAGGTGACGAAGTTCGGGGCACCGAGAGACCAGAGAGCTTCGGGGAAGGGTGCCGGCTCCGGGTCCGCTGAAGGAAGGAAACCCGAGAAAGCCTGCATGTGAAAACGAGACAGTGCATCAGCAGCCTGATTCATCACCCCTGGGACATGTTTTGCTCTGAATACCACGTTCAGTTGCATACACAGTAGGACAATTTCTTTGAGCAGCCTCAAAATCAATTTACAATGGGCTGCCTGACTATTGATGCATTCTACCACGGTCATATTGTCGGACCAGAACACGACAGAATGATCTCTGAACCCTTCTGGCCAGGTTCTCAGGGCCACCAGAATGGGAAATAGTTCAAGGAAAGCAATATTACTCGTTAGCCCCTTCTCGTGCCACCATAGGGGCCACCTTTGAGCAGACCACTTTGTGCCGAAGATGGCGCCAAAGCCTATGCTTCCTGCTGAATCTGTCCATAGCCCAAGCTCTTCTGAGGACACGGCTGGCTTGTTCCAGACGACTCGGCCATTGAAGTCCGCCAAAAATGCTAACCAAATCCGCATGTCCTGACGGACCTCAGCCGATAACCTCGTGCGATGATGACCCTCCTTTAGGCCAACCATCGCTTGGGCAATTGAGCGGGAAAAAGGGCGAGCCATTGGGATCACCCTCAAGGCAAAGTTCAACTTTCCCACTAATTGTTGCAACTGATGCAGTGTAACCTTAGATGCATTCAAACATACTCGGAGGGCTGCCCTGAATTTTAACACTTTGCTAGCTGGTAAACGGAAACACCCCTCCCTTGAGTCCAACTCGATCCCCAAAAACTCGAGGCAAGTCGTGGGACCCATAGTTTTACCCGGTGCCAATGGCACGCCAAAATGACCCATCAACACACAGAATTCAGCTAAGGCCTGAGCACATTCGGGATTTCCGGCGGGACCAAGGAACAAAAAATCGTCAAGGTAGTGCATTACATTTCGGAAACCCGTTTTCTTCGTGAACACCCATTGCAGGAAAGTACTGAATTGCTCAAAATAAGCACATGATATAGAGCATCCCATTGGCATACACCTATCCATGTAAAATGACCCCTGGAACCCGAATCCCAAAAGACGCTGATCGTCTGGGTGTACCGGGAGCAACCGGAACGCTGACTCGATATCCGATTTCGCCATCAACGTCCCGGGCCCCAGGCGATTCAAGATGGCTACTGCCTCATCAAACGATGCGTATCGCACCGAACAAACTTCTGGATCAATTGCGTCGTTCACCGAAAGGCCGTGTGGAGCAGACAAATTATGGATCAAACGAAACTCACCTGGGTCCTTCTTGGGGACCACCCCTAACGGAGAACAAACAAAATCCGGTACCGGGGGTACACTAAACGGGCCAGCGACCCGTCCCCGGCTAACCTCTTTCTGAATTTTTTCTTGCACCACAGATGTATGTTGTAAAACAGAAAGTTGATTTTTGCAAATCCCTACACCCTGAAAGTCCCCTACCGGGATGAGGAAACCGTGTGAAAAACCGTTCCGCAGCACCCCAGCAGAAGTACGATCCGGGTATTCACTGAGCCAGGGAATCATTGCCAAGGTATCAATCGGGGTTGGTAAAGGCGCCCCTCGGACTAGTTTAGACCTGTTTGGCGCCACCCTTACCCCCATTCTCACCCGTTCTGGCTCTGCACGATGACTCAGGATGGGACGACCCACACGTACTACACTCATGTTTGAATTTACACGATCCCGGAGGTCTGGTACATTTCCCTTTGTTGAAATTAAAGCAGAAACCCTTCCTCCCTGTATTGCCTGCGGGCCTCGACTGATCGTCGGTGCTCGTACTTGGTCGAAAGGGCGTCCCCACATTTTGGCGGGAGTAATCTACAACATTGCTCCCAACCAATGGCACCTTTAACATTCCTGATTCTTTCATTTTATCCCATGTTACAGAATCGTAACAATCCCAAGTCAAACCCTTGTTATGTTCCTTTTCTTTCCTGAACAGATTGTCATAACAAAACCAATGGTTACCTTGATACGCTGTCGAGTAACCCATAATTCGTGATTGATAAATGGGAAATTCAGAAAGCAACTCGGGCCTACGTTCCCCCAAAATCGATGTAAAAATACCCCACGCATTGCCCCAGTTGCCAATATTCTCATTTACCTTAAAGGCGGCCATTTTTGCGCGCCAAACACTCGGATGCATTAGGTCCTTCTGACTTTTAACATGCTCCACCTCATAATGATCAACAAGCAAGGAGAAAATATTCACGTACTCCCCAGCCCAGATCTTTTCTTTTATAGCTAAAGGCACATGTTGTCCCAATCTCTCTCTACGAGAGGGTGCTGACTCGTCCCTTGCAATCGGCAATGACCGCTTACCTGCACCGGACGCAGCTTCGGCCGCTTGCGGCTTGTCTATTCCCGCCAACGGCGCAGTCACTTTAGCTGCATCTCTCTTCTCACGAAGCCCTTTTATCAGCGCCTGTGCCTCGGCAGCCGTGGCGCCATCACTACTATCCCCCAACCAAGCTGCTAGCTGTGCTGCCAGCTCGGGGGGCATGTCTTCTTTGGATGTCGGGGTGACGACAACGGGGATTGGATTCCCCTCCATTGGTACTGGGGTCGGCGCCTCGAGCGGTACAGAGGGGACCGGGACGTCTCCACCGGCTGGAACCCTTCTCGGCCTCTTAGGTCTCCCTCCAGCCGGCGCAGGGCCCGAACCCTCCTCCCCGTCCCGATTCGCCAACCGTTTCTTTATGTCGGACACCTCTTTGCAAAGGGCCCGCACCATCTGGTCGGTCGTCATCCTCTTTGCGACTTTCTTTGGCATTTCTCCGACGAAGTATCTAGAAGACAAAGAAAAAGATCAAAACGCTCAAAATTGGCTCTTCGTTCTGTCCCGAGCTCACGGGTAGCGAGGAGGTGCAGCTTCGGAGCACAAGAACAAGAGGACGTCTTCTGGTCTTGCGTCTCTTTTATCCGTCTTCGGGGCGGGCGAGAACCCGCCCCTGCCTGCCCCTAGGGCGGGGCTGGCTACGTCGGTGTCTAGGCCAGCCCACTCCAGGGCGGGAAAAGGCGCGCCCCGGCTACGCCGCTTCGGGCATACCAGCCGAGACGCGCCTCCCGCCCAAAAATGGCTTCCCGGGGGGATCGAGGCACTCCGCCATACGTTCGGGGGGACCGAGTGGTCGCCCCTTTCCATTCTTCAACAATTGTAATATTAAAAGTATTATATAGGGTTTGGTGGACATGATAATCCATCCCAAACCTGGCAGATATCCTTTGTGCTGTATTACGAGTGCAGTACATCCGATGGCACTTGTAATATGGTGGACGGAAAACCTATCATGTTTTGACAGAGTACTGCATCTGCCAAGTGCTATATAAGGTCACCGGTCACAATTAGCTCTGGTTGCGGTTTTCACATGCATATTTGATTGATAAACTTCAACTAAAGCTCAATACATCTGACTATTGATGGTAGCATTCTTCTTGTCCAAGTTAGACTACAGCAATGCCCTATTTTTGGGCATTGACAGGTCCCAGTTGAGAAAATTGCAATCTGTACAGAACGCCACCACAAGACTACTCCTGGGCATACCCATAGGACAGTCAAATTCAGCAGGAATTAAATTGCTTCACTGGCTTCCTGTTAAACAGCCGGTGGAATTTAAGTCTCTATGCCTTGTGCACAAGGCAATATACGGTGGCGGTGCTGAGGACATTCAAAGACTGTTTTCACATTATACCCGCCCACGTGCTCTTAGATCTGCTAGTCTTGGTCTTATATGGCTCATAAAGACCAGGCGGGCAAGATAGGGGGCAGGATGATATCACAATGTGTGGCAAAGCTTTGGAACAAAACTCTGGCCATGAAACTTCAACCCAGTTTGCAGCTTTTCAGGTAGGGTCTGAAAACATGGTTGTTTACTTCTGCATAGGTCCCCGGTTAACACAGTGCGTTATTTCTGCTCACACACCACAGCGTCAAGGCGCCACGGCAATCAAGGGCTATATATACATATAAACATAATCCTGATGACTTGTAAAGTACTTAAGCCTGAAATCTACTCAGCTTTGAGCACTCAACTAGTTTAATTATTACAATAGGATTAACAATGATTTTTAACTTGCTGTAAAATCCCAGTAGCAACTTATGGATATGATACTGCATATCAACTTAATTGAATATGGTTTAGTTTTCCTTGTAGTCTACATATCTATTTTGATTCTAAAACTTGACTGTTTACATGCAATTTAAAACGAATGTTTACACTCGTCACTTGTACTAACTCAAGACTGGATTACTGGCATAGCCTAATAAGTTATTTTCTTCCACCTACTCCATCAAATAGTCACAAACTACATTTCTAAATACGTTGGCATGTCTTCCATTTACCAGGAGTTGGTTGCTTTATGGATATCATAGACGTGCTTGGACTCACTCTTCTGAATCGCGAACCCACACATCTAGCAGGACATTTATTGGATTGTATCTGCTCAAATTCCACTAGGCTGAGAGTTAAGCCCCCCAGCCCTCAGATTTGGTCCGATCATTTCTTTGTTCCTTTTCATATTGCTCTAAATCCTAAACCTATGGTCACCACTATAAAAAGTATTAAAAGTCCCGAGGAAAAATACACTCCTAACTGGAAAGAACTACCCAGCAGACCTGATGTTGCAGAAAAGTTAAAAGTCAGTATACCGGTTCTATCAGGTCATACTTCTGCTGACAATCAGAACTTTTGTGATTGGATTGCCAGAGCGGGTGCCTGGCTGGGACCAACTGGCAATAAGAATCCAAGGGCCACTAAGACCAAAAAGAGTGCCCCATGGTTTTCATTGGCCTTGAAATTGGAACTGGGAGAAGTAAGAGTTTTGGAACGGAGGTGGCGTAGAAACTACGATGCTACCGCCCGCAACGCCTATAGATCAGCGAGACGGAAGTATCATGCTGGAATAAAGTTAGCCAAGAAAGCCCATTACCTACAGGCCATCTCCACGGCGGGCCAGGGACAAAAAGAAATCTTCAAGATAGTAAAGGATTTTATGAACCCATCAGCTCTTTCGCAGGAGATTCCTCCGTCTCAAAATCTCTGCAATGCGATATCTGATTATTTTGACAATAAGATACTCGGCATCGTGAAGACTTTCCCTCCAGTACCCGCTATCCCGGTAGTTGCTGAACAGACAGAGGAGGTGAGGACCTCTGCCCGCTTGGAGGAATTTGCCCCGGTCTCCCTTGAAGAGACCTCCAAGGCTATTCTGGCCAGCAAATCTGGACCCCCTTTTGATCCTTGTCCCCCTTTAGTCCTACAGACCTTAGTAGAGGTGGTTAATCCTATCATCAATAGGATTATTAATTCATCATTAGCTACGGCAGACATTCCTAATGACTGGAAGCTTGCAGCTGTCAAGCCTCTCCAGAAAAAGGCACTAGCTGACCCTACCACCCTTTCCAACCTGCGTCCTATCTCCCTGCTTCCGGTGCTGTTCAAACTGGTGGAAAGGTTTGTCAATAGTCAACTGACGAGCTTTTTGGAGAAGAATAACATCCTACATCCCGACCAGTCAGGGTTTCGGTCAAAACACTCTACCGAGTTGGCCCTGCTATTTACAGCAGAGACCCTACGAACGGCCATGGACCAGGGAAAGAAGGCTGTCCTAATCCTACTTGACCTGTCGGCAGCCTTTGATACGGTCTCACATAACATCTTAGTGGACCGGTTGGCTGCCGCAGGAGTAGGAGTGCAGGCCTTGGCATGGCTCAGGAACTTCCTCAGCAATAGACACCAAGTCACAGTGTTCGGTCAATACCAGTCTGAAGCAAAGGTCGTCAGCTCCGGGGTCCCTCAGGGCTCGAGTCTAAGTCCTGTACTTTTTAATCTGTATATGGTACCCCTAGTAAAACTGATCGCATCATTCCAGATCAGTACAATATCATATGCTGACGACACCCAGCTCATCCTGGTGTTGGACAGGGAACGGCCTGGTGCCGAGGAAGATCTTAAGGAACGTCTAGCAGCGACGTTTAAATGGATGACTGACAATCATTTAAAATGTAATGCTGGAAAGACAGAAATCTTGCCGTTTGGGAATCATAATCTGTTTTCCCCAAAAATGTGTTGGCCTGCTGATGCAGAAGCCCCCCCCCCCAACACAATTACATCTGCTCGAAACTTGGGTATCAAGTTCGACGATCAACTGTCTTTCAAACATCAAGCGGTGGCCGTAGCTGGGACGTTCTTCCAGATTATAAAAGCTTTGAGGAAGTTTTTTGATCTTCTCCTGTTGCCGGCCAGAAAAACGGTTGCAGTGGCCCTAATAAATTCCAGATTGGATTACTGTAATGGCTTATATGCTGGAGCTAATAAGGCCGTACTCCATAGGTTACAAATGGTCCAACATGCAGCGGCCCGCCTTGTATTACGTTGGCCCCGTAGGTCTTCAGCCTTAGTAGCACTCAATGCACTCCATTGGCTACCAATTGGTAAAAGGATTCTCTTTAAGATTCTTATAATCACCTTCAGGGCATTTCAACAGCAAGGACCAAAATACCTGTGTAATGGGTTCAGAAGATATCACCCGACACGCTGTTTGAGGTCTGCCAGTCAGAATCTGCTCATAATCCCTCGATTCAAGCTGGCAACAAAAAGGTGGCAAATCCCTTTTTGTGCTGGGCGCCAAGGCCTGGAATAAGCTGCCGCCCTCTTTACGATCATTGTCCCAAGAAACTCAATTCAGGAAAGCATTAAAAACCTGGGTCTTTTCTTTAACTGATGTTGCCTGCAGAGCGCTGGTGTAATGTGTAGGGCAAAGTGTAAGCTATCTCTTTTCCCTCCAACCCTTCCATCTAGGTTGGGTGAGCGTCAAGATACTCCTTGGAGTGATAGGAGCGCTATAAAAGTGTCCTTTACATTACATTACATTAAATTACATTTAAGAACATTGAGCAGTTGCAGGAGCGTTCATACGAAATCCCATTTTAAAAAGTGGAACTGAAGGAGATTTATTTTTTGATGAAGGAACCATCAGTCGGAAAAAAGTCTAAGTCAAGTCCTGATTCAAATTACAGCTTCATATAATGAATGGCCAAAATATAATTTCCAAAATATTGTGGTACAACAATAGAGTATCAAAAATTCTGATAAGTAAAATAAATACAGTCAGACAGAATATAGAAGTTAAGAATATCATTAGTTAAGCATATGATATTGTTTTTTTTAATATTGGTTAATATAGTAGCATTAAATATTGCTTTTAATTGGTTTATTCTGTAATAGTTAAATCATTTAGTTATTAGTTTTATTAGAATAGCTGTTTTTTGTATAGATTGAAATTTTAATGTGTAATTAACATGTTTTGACATTTATTTAGTAACCTAGAATTAAGTAGCAAGATGTTGAGTTTGTAGGGTAAATAGAGTGGGAAGTTATTTAACCTCTTGCATGCTTCGGATGGCCCGACCGTCCGACGTCACAGTGGGCATGTGTGGAGGACAGCCAGGGGCAGTCCAAATCCCGCCCTATATTTAAATCACCAGCACATCGTGAAAATATGTGCAGCATGCAAGGGGTTAAATGATAATTATTGCTTTTATTTCAAATTACATTTTTATGTTAATTACATATTTAATTGGAAATTATGTAAAATAGTGAATTGTTCAATTGAAATTTTAAATATTTAAGTGTATATTCTCACTTTTAGGGGTCAATTCCGATGCAGGAAACAAATCCGTACAACGATTCGTATTCGTAGCCATTTCCGTATGAATTGTAAGAATCCGTCCATATCGCGTAGTACGATCCGTTGCGAGAAAATACATCCGAATCATTGCGAACCGTACGAAAATGAAGAGTAAATCCATACGACATCGACCCGCACAGTGAACCGTATGATTCGTAAAAATGCCGTACGACCCGCCAAGTACGATCCGGACCGGGGAATGAGTACACAATTTGTACGGTAAAAGTCACGTATGAGCAATTCGTACGGAGGGCAACACTATCACATATGCACCGTACCCCTAAAATCACGGGGGTACGCACAGGGTTAACACACAGTATACCTATGACCTTGGGGTGTACGAACCGTACCCCTACGGTCTGTACACCTACGATCATGGGTTGTACGTACGGAGACATACACACCATACCCCTTAAATCCAGGGGTGTACGCACTGTACCCCGATGCCCATACCCCTGCAATCATGGGGTGTACGCACCGTACCCGGGGGGTCCGTTTTGTACGCATTTCGAAGTGAAATCTGCATTTACGGATGTTTTATGCTCCCGTAGAAAAAGAGTCGTACGGAGTGTTGTTGATATGATTCGTACTTTCTGGGTCGCAAAATGCAGCTTCGATCCGTACGGACACCGCGCACTGCGCGTTCCGAATGCGATACGTACGGATTAGTGAGTTGTACGGTCTTCGGTACGATTCATACAGAGAACTGCTTAGGGTAAACATCGTACTACATCGTACGTACGGGTATGGTTCTGCATACGATTTGTACGGGAAAAAAGCTCCGTACGGCTATTCGGAGGGCATGTTACCGAATCGGAATCAGCCCCTTAATGTGTAGTTTTCTAAAATATAATTACAAATGCATAAAGTAATTGTGGGTTCTTGGATTTGAATGGGATTAGGGTGGAAACGGATTAAAAGTATTAAATATTGTTTTTAAATGTAATTAGTTGTTTAGGTTCATTAATAGATTACTCGATAATTCATTATGGTAATTAATTAACGGATTATTTGGTATGTCATTTATTTGAATGTAATACATTTTTAATTCATTGACAAGTATATTAACTAATATTTTCAAGTGAATTTTATATTATCTGTTTAAATTGTAATTGTTTTTTTTAATTGCTATTTTAATGTCATTAATATTTTCTTTTGAATTTATTTTCTTTTGTGTTGGTGTATTTTGGGTAGTAGAGAAGGAAGTATATTTATTTTAATTGTATTTTTACATTTGAACAGGATCTTTTTATTATAAATAAAAATTTTCTATTAGATTTATTTTAATCTATAATTCATAACATTTTATTTTGAATGTCCTTCAATATTTTTATGCGTTTAGGTATTTAAATGTTTTTTTTAAATGATCAGAAATTGGAATAGTATATCTACATATTTCAAAGTCCAATATTTTTCATGTTTCTGATCTGCATCTAACCCCACCAAAGTCCAAACCTCTCCCTACTGCTTCTTAGATTGGACTGGGAATAGTGAACCTAATTCTTCCAAAGTCCAATACTTTCCTTGATTTTGCTTACATTGGAAGGTGATTAATCCAAATCCCTTCACAATCCAACACTTTACCGGGTGCAGTGCATTGGTGAGAACCAGGCTGGTTGTTTTAAGTAGCCGATCCATCTTTCACAGTGCAGGTGGCACCCAGCCTGATTTTAAAAGGATGTCAAGGAGCCTCGAGCTGGGTGGTCATTTAGAGAGTTCACCTACCTGCGAGAGTATGTCTGGGGGTCCATGCGACTGCCATTGCTCCTTTGCAGTGGTCACCCTCGAGGACTCACTGTTTGTGTGCCATCCCTTGTGACCCACAATCAGTGCACTTCCTGACAGTCTCTTTTTCCTCTGCTTCCGCTACCTTAAACCAGTCCTTGCAAAATCTTGAGCAATATATGTGTATAAACCATATATGTGTATAAACCAAAAGAATGACATCTTGTGATAATCACTAGGAACAATGAATTTATCCACAAAAGATCAAAGCATGACACAGTATAGAAGTTTGTTCAATATAGTGTTCCAAAGGTAATTTATAAAAGATTATGTATGATAAATGCCACTTAAAAAAGACATAAATTACATAATTATATAACAAATCACACAGACTTATACTCAACATTTAATAACACAAAAGTGCATAAAGTGCATAGTGCCATTACCAATCAGTGATAAATAGCCCTAGGCGCAATGGGCGTAGTGGGGCTTCGCGGAGCTACGTGAAGTGGGCGAGAAACTACGCCCACCGTCGCACTCCGCGTAGCCCCACTACGCACCGCAGGCCTCCTTCCCTCCCGCCCTCCCTAAATACTTTAATTTAAATGTTAGAAAGAATTAAAAGGCACTTACCTTGCCCGCCGCTGCCCGCCGCTGCCCGCCGCGTCTCCGGGGCTCCCTCTCTTCATCGCCGCCGTCTTCGGTACTAATGCTCATGCGCGGGCGGCCGCGCATGGGCATTTCTCGTGAGAGGGCGGGAGGGAGGCGGGTGGCGGCCAGCTACGCACCGTCTGCGGAGCGTGCGTACTTCCGAATTCTACGCCTGGTACGCAAAATGCATAGAAGCCGGCACTACGCACACTCCGTGCACGGAGCGTAGCTGCCCGCCCACCCCTAGTGATAAATAATGCATAAACTATCGGTTTTTCTGGAATGCTGTTCCAGTTCCACAGTTTAGCAGGATGGGATGGCCAATGTCTCTTAGTAGTTAAATCCATTCATGGCATGGTAGAGATATGCAGGGGGATCATGGTCATGTGTCAAAGGGAATGGCATCTTCAAGATCCTGTTTTAAAGCTCCCAATAAAATTGTTTTTTTATGTGTTTCAAACCCAGCATTCCACAGGGTCTCCTCAGGAATTGGGACTGGTTCACCTTAGTTGAGGATGATATTGACTGTTTAGCCTTAGTTTTATGTACAGGGATGGCTTCCCAAGTGTTGGTCCCGATCGACATGTGGTATTTTCAGTCGCTGCATATCTCTACCACAGTCATGCATGGAATTAACCACTAAGAGACATTGACCATACCCATCCTGATCCTGTGATAATTAATGTTGGGTATGAGTCTATGTGATTTGTTGTTTAATTATGTGTATGATATATTTGCCTGAGTGCCATTTATCATGTCAGTCTCCCTATGATGAACTCTGTTGTGCTTTGATCATTTGTGAATTGACTAATTGTTATTAATGATTACCACAAGAGGCATTCTCTTGGCTTATATACTTCAAGTGGTCCAGCATGAGTCATAAGGACCCATCCCCTCCCTTTGCAAGAGTTTTGTTAAGCGCTATATGTGTGGCAGCCTGATCTGTATCACAGAATGGGCTGCCCATGAGTCTGCAGCGCCTTCTGTAATACAAAATGACCATGGGTGCACAGAAAGTGTGTGCAAATCGTAGTTGCACACCCGGGACACTTTGTGTTACACAGGCCCAGAGGCCTGGAATTCTCAACTCACATCAGATGTTCACATAAGCAAACACTGGTAGTCTCAGACACACATAGAAATATAGAGCCACACACAGCATCACACATACACAAGCACTTACAGACACACACATTCAACACTTACTCATATTAGTAGCAGTAGCACCTTATACTCAAGTAACTGTCAGTGGCAGTGGGGGGGGGGGGGCTACAACTGGCCCTTCTGCCTGTGAACTTTGATGCTCATCAGTGGATCTTTCTCTGCACTGTAACCCCAGCAGGGTCAGCACAATAGCAGAGTAAGGCCGCAGCAGCACTGTCAGTTCCCCCTTGTCTCTTTAATATTAGTGTAGATCAGTGTTTTCTCTCCTTATTGGCTGATTCCGCCGGAGTACTTTAGCCAGTGTGTAGAAGAAGCAGGGAGCTGACCAGGCCAGTGTCGGGATCCCTGTGCTCAGTGCTTTTGTCATTGGTACCCCGCAGTCCACAGGTCTAACCTGCACTCAGAATGCAATATGAATGTACTGTGGCAGCGCCCAACGTGCCCTTATAATGCAAGTGGTGTGCATGTCTTAGCTGTTATGCAAACAAGCTGATGGATTGTTGTCATACCATAAGCTGAATTTCTGACCCATTGTGGTGTGCAGAAATGGTGGGTTCTGGGCCTCACTGCATAATGCACAATCCACCCCTATGTCTATTACTTTTCCTAAGATAGTGCTATGCACCGATCAGTATCAATCTTATCTTCGGGACGTGAATTTGAACCCAAGGTTCCGTTTTTACTTTAACAATGTTTTGCATTCATGTCTTTAATTTCGCTTAATGACATTATAGCATTGTAAAGTTCGGAGACATTTACAGGCAGTTGTTAATTACTCTCCGAGCCTTGCCTATTTCCTGTTTTTGAATTATTCTCTGAAATAAAGCAGTTCAGCATCTGGTCAGCCTATTAATTAGTTAATTGGATTCTATACCAGTTTATGACAATTATTTTTGAAGCCTGTGATTTTGATATCTCCTTGCCATTAACAGTGTGCACTCGTTGTCCGGGGAAAGGGTCACATTATTATTCATGTTGCCAAAGTATGGTTCGGAAATTTACAAACAAGTTAGGAGGTGTAGCCAAATAAAAGGAATACATCGATAGAAAGGTTCGGAGGTATTCAATAAGCAATATTTGTTTATCAACAATGTCGTTTAGCCAATATCTCTAACTTTCCCACCAATTTATTACAACTTTCTTTTAGTTGGTTACGCCCCCTTATTCATTAAGAGGCCCTTAAGGAAGGTATGCAAACCGAGGATTCGGTTGATGTGAGTTCTATTTATGTCCAAAGTTAAGTAACACCGGCATTCAGTGTGTAACGTTCACTTAAACACAAATTCCGAACTTGTAACAATACTCCGGATCTGGGCAAAATCAAATCTTTTTTTCATGTGAAATACATATAATTCACACTAGAACTATAGGGCAGATTTATGAGGCCCTTGCGCCTCCTTGCGCCACAATTGCGTCACTTAGGGGCAGATTTATGAGGCCCTTGCGCCTCCTTGCGCCGCAATTGTGTCACTTAATGTTACGCAACGGCGGCGCAAACAATGCGCCCTATTTACAACGTGACGCATCTAGGAGATGCGTCACGTTGGAAAGCCCTGCGCCATGGGGAGGCGTTCCTGCGCAGGGGGGGCGTTCCTGCGCAGGAACGCCTCCTAAAAGTGGCTGAGTCACTTTCTACGTCAATTCCTTACGCCTGCTTGAACAAGGCGTAAGGGTGACGCACCATGCATTGAAGAGGTGGCTCCTGTGCATTGCAGGAGTCATGTTGCACTTGCGACATGACTCCTGCAATGCGCCGCCCGTACGCCGAGAGATGCGTCACGCATCTTCACTAACTTGCACCATGGTGCGCCGCATCATAAATGCGGCGCACCATGGGTGGCGGAGCAGTGGCGCACTGTGGCGCATGTTAACTGGCGCATCCCTGGGGATGCGCCAGTTAACATAAATCTGCCCCTTAATGTGACGCAACGGCGGCGCAAACAATGCACCCTATTTACAACGTGACGCATCTAGGAGATGCGTCACGTTGGAAAGCCCTGCGCCATAAGGAGGCGTTCCTGCGCAGGGGGGGCGTTCCTGCACAGGAACGCCTCCTAAAAGTGGCTGAGTGAAATCTATGAGATTTCACTCAGTGAAATCTATGAGATTTCACTCAGTCACTTTCTACGTCAATTCCTTACGCCTGCATGAAGCAGGCGTAAGGGTGACGCACCATGCATTGCAGAGGTGGCTCCGGTGCATTGCAGGAGTCATGTCGCACTTGCGACATGACTCCTGCAATGCGCCGCCCCTACGCCGAGAGATGCATCACGCATCTTCACTTACTTGCACCATGGTGCGCCGCATCATAAATGCGGCGCACCATGGGTGGCATAGCAGTGGTGCACTGTGGCGCATGTTAACTGGCGCATCCCAGGGGATGCGCCAGTTAACATAAATCTGCCCCCATGTATATGACGTGGAAATTGCCCTTCACATCAAGATCAGGATCTCGCAATGCTTTTCGGGACAACATGCCACATTTTACACAACATTAATGTCTTATTTTGCCTTGTGCAATGTCACCTCGTATCTCGTCCATGTTCTGCCAGTCGCAGGACAAATATGCTCAGATAGTGTGACCACATACAGAAATCTCACAAAATCGTTATCAACACATGCAAGCAGAACATGCAGCAACTTGGGAGTGTACATGAAAATACCAGAGTATGGCTCCTGCCTTCAAGAAGACCAGTACCACCTCTAGTGTTGCCCCTGAATTGACTATGTTTTTTTCTTTTTTGCTTCACACTTCTCTGCCTACTGCTTTCCTTTTTTATTATTCATTCCTTTGATTTCTTTATTTTTGTTCTCGTATTTTTTCCTCAGTCCTGAGATTAGCAATGGCAGGAGGACAGCACCTGGATGCATGCCTTTATCACTGCTTTACCAAGCCACACAACATTTTTTTCAGAGGGGAAGGTGGCAGCAATAATTTTTTTGCTCAAGTTTATTTCTCTTATTTTGTGGTAAGGTGGTATGCTTGACAAGGGCTAGTGCCTCTTACAAAAGTGAGCCCACAGCAAAGGATGCAAACATGATAAGGTTGGGTGAGGACCACATGCATAAACTTTAGTTTGATTTAGACACCGGTTGTTTAGTGATGTTTCACATTACAGAATTGCTATCATTAATTAATATACTTATTTTGTAAGTAAGTAAGTAAACATCTTTATTCGATTCACCGAATCATCAAAGCAATAGAAACTCATCAATTTCATTAAAATGTATATAAAAATAAGATAAAAACAATCTATATAAAATACAGTGTTAATAATAAATTTGCTAATTCATAAAGTGCAATTTTTTGAAGTTCTCGACATAAAGTGCTTTTTCAATTAGTTTTAAATTATAGCAGCCTATAAGAGATATTTGTCTGGATCTACAATCAAACAGCAGTAACACTCTAAATTCATAATTCCTAGCTACGTTATTAATCATGGACATTATACGTTATAAACAGTAGAGCATCTACATGATTCAGCTGTATAGTATTTATCACAAAAGTGTGGAGACATAAAAAAGTAAAAGACATCGCCTGGGCAAGACCCAGCATCATACATTGGCATATTCCCTCACATGTCAGAATTTCAAACCTCGTTTTAATCTAATAAAATTGGCCCCTAGTAAGAATCTGCTCAATCCGAATACAACCAACCTAGAGGTATCTGTTTTGAGGATGCGTAACATTTCGGTGTACTGTCTAATGCCAAAATTCCTACCCAATGGGCTAATCCATTTTTTCCTTGGGGTTTCATAACAAGTAAAAATACAAAAATAGAACATGAGCTTGGTCTTCTTGTCTACCCAAAGCACACTCAGTACAAATAGAATCATTGCCCTCATCAGCCCTTTTCCCCCACCTAGACGTAAATTTCCTAATTTGCAATGTACTGTATCTAAATTTTAGATAAAGTACTTTAGCTAGAAGGGGCTCAATATCATCCATATAGGACTCGAAGAAGGGACTTATTTTAAAACTTAAAAAACGATTAGTGAGTGTACCATGGCCAGGGCATACTGCAATACTTTGATCAATGTAGTTCCAAAAAATGGTTTTACACTCCATTTTTGAGTCAGGGGTAACCTGTTCCTGGTGCTCCCAATATCTGCCCAGACCCAAACGCAAAAACCACGTATGGATGTGGGTCAGCCACGGAAATGTAACAAAGATATCAAGAGTAATTAATTCACTTATTGCCTGTCTATATGTCTGCAATTCTTCCGTTGTCCATACTCTAATCCAATAGGAAAGAGACATCCATATGGCCTTATGCTCGATTCGCTTAAGACCTAGGTCCATCATGAGAGGTATCACTGGGGTATTTTGTGGCAGGGCAGTGAATCTCCTCATGATTTTATTCTCTGCTAAGGATAATGGGGAGAGAGCCCCACCTCCCCATAACTCTGAGCCGTATAAGGCAGCTGATTGAGCCCTAGCTTTATAAACTAATAAAGCAGGGGTGATTGGCTTTGACGATGTTGAAAAATGTTTTTTTGCAATTGGGCCAGCATTTTGGTTGAGAATAGTTTTAGATTTCACAATCTGGGGGTTTCAAGAAAGGTCAGCATTTATGGTCACCCCCAGATAAATGAAATTTGTCACAAGCTCCAGGCTAACTCCACTTGACTGCATTTTGTTTTTGAAGCATTTGTGCGGTCTGATAGTCATATATTTGGTTTTTATTGGGTTAATTTCAAGACCCTTTTGTCTACAATATCCATCCAGTGGATTTAAAAGATTTTGAAGACCCCTAGGGGTTTGAGATAATAGGATGGTATCGTCTGCAAAAGTTAAAGCACAAATGTGTTCACCTTCCAACTTCGGGGAATCGTGGTTAGCTTTTTTAAGTGCTGTGATCATGTCATTGACATACAGGAGAAACAGTATTGGCGCCAGGACACAGCCCTGGTGCACACCCCTTTTTACAGGTATCTCCTCTGTCAATTCACCCGCTTTCCCGCAGCGCACATATGCGTATGTATTCTCATGTAACCTAATAAGCTGTAGTAATATATTACTAGGGACCCCTTGCTGCAAAAGATTAGACCAAAGACAATCCCTGGGAATAGAATCAAAAGCAGCCTTCAAATCAATGAAGGCCACATACAAATTCCCACGGCGCAACCTTGTAATCCTTCTCCCACCTGGCCGCCAAGACCTGGAACTCCCTCCCGACCGACCTGCGCCTGACCCAAGACCACCTCTCCTTCAGAAAGAAGCTGAAGACCTGGCTGTTCGAGCAGTAGCGGCTCCCCCCCCCCCCCCCCCCCCCCAGCGCCTTGAGACCCCACGGGTATGTAGCGCGCTTTATAAGTGTCACTGATTGATTGATTGATATACTTCCACGCAATAATTATTAGACTCAGGACCTGGTCTATTGTACTTGTTTTCTTCCTGAAACCTGCTTGGCAAAAGGAGAGGACATTAGTGTCCACAATCCAATCATCATGGAGAAGTGTGGCTCACTGGTTAGAGGAGGCAGACCTGGAAGCAGAGGTCAGCCCGGGACCAGGGTTCAATTCCCGGCTCGGCGTGGTCTTGAGTCGTAAAATGTCCACGGACTTGACAATTCTCACTCCGGTGCCTACTCGATTCACCGGTTCACACTCTGCGACTCTGGGCAACAGCTAGCTTAATCTCCACAACGGCACCTCGAGGTGGGATGCCTGGCTTTCACCTTGTGGATACCCTGCCGGGCGATCTCACAGGGGAATGCCAGGACGGGTTCCCTAGGCAAGCGCTTAGATACCGGGTCGGTGATTTGCTCTATATAAATACATGTACATTTACATTTACATTCAACCTATCTAGAATATGTTTAGCATAAACTTTTTGTAATATCTCTAGAAGACTGATGAGGCTGTAATTTGCAGGTTCCTTCCTGGAACCTTTATTATAGATTGGAACTATCTACGCTCCTTTCCATGAAGCAGGGACAGGCTGGCCATTAGCAATACCATTGCAAAGAAAATTTATATAAGGGGCCCATACATCTGGCTCATGTTTAAATAAGTCGCCCGGGATCTTATCAGGGCCTGGTGCTTTAGACGATTTTATAGCAGCAATTGCCCTTGTTGTTTCTGCCATGGTAAACTGGAAGACAGGTGCTTGGCTCGATGACATAAATGTAGTAACCGTAGCTAGAGATTCTTCATTAACAACAGCATAAAGGTGAGCAAAATGGTTATACCAGGTCTTAGGGTCCAGATTATACTCTTGGGTCAGGATTTCTGCCTTTGAGCCATTTGCTATAATTTACCAAAACAGGAATTGATCATTTCTTTTAGAGGATGATAGGAGTTCATCCCAGCTATCATCTTCCCACTTCCTTAGTGCTGCTTTCTGGGCATTATTTTAAGCAACCATTGCTTCTGAGAGAGCGCAATTTGAGTAAAATGTATAAGTACACCATATTTACATGTAAGATGCACAAATCTAGTTAAAGCACCTAAGAGTGTCGAAAATATATAGAAATGCACATACTCACGAGTGTTTAATCAATGTAGAATGCATATTTTAGAGTGTGAAGCTAATGTAGTAATGTTTAGGAATGTTAGAATGCTGTTAAGACTCCATGTTATGTGGCTGTTGCAGAAGAGAATGTAATGCTTCCAAACGTAGAAATGTGCAGGCCTCATGGCAATGTATGAAGAACGAAAACGTGATTTTACAGCTTCACATAAGATGGATTACTATTATTTAGAATATTATTGATCATACCTTACAAATTATGTTTTGTAGAAGTGTTTCATATAATCAGAGTGTAATAGGTTAGAATTCGTTTTAGTTTAAGAAATGAAGGTTCACGGAGTGCAGGCCTGTTGCAAGTAATTTAGTAGGCCTGGAAAGATAAAGTTGCTTCTTTGATCTGCATGTGCTAGTTAAATTCGGGTCTCGTTAATCATAAATTGCCGACCATGTTCGAAGTTTTACGACTTGAGAGATAAACTGGAGGTCGGAATTTGGGGCCCAATTCATGGGTGTCTGTTTGCAGGTGTGAGGGGGTTCCAATCAAGAGAGTGATGAATAGAGCTCTGTCCTGGGAGACAGGCACAGGCCTGGAGGAGGCTTCAGGAATTTCCTGGGGGGGTACCGCGTGCCGAGAAGAAGCCTGGGAAGCAAGGTCAACGCTAACAAGAAGCCCAGAGGAGTATCAGTATGGAAAAAGCCAGAACCGACACCCCGTGAGAGGTGTACGTGAGGGGCGTCTCTGAGGGGCGTTTCAACTGTAATTGTGATTTTGTATTAGGGACAGCACCCTGGGGTGGAGTTAGAGCAGATGGCCTGAGGACCCTTAGAGAGCGGATGGGTAGGCAGAGAGGGCATGACTGCGATCAGCGACGGCTCGTGGAGGGAGTTACGGTGGGGCAGGAGGATGAGGAGGGGGAGGGGCAGGGCGGAGGTTGCTAAAAACCGGCATATGGATAATTGCAGGTAAGTAAACAATTTAATTAATAAAACGAATTTCGTAGTGCGCCTTGCATCGCAAAATGCAATGCAATGCGAGCTACGAAATTCGTTCTATTAATGAAATTGTGTTTGTGTTGTGTTGTGTTGTAATGTCATGCGGAGTTGAATGCCTGTAGTGTGATTGAGGCAGGGTTGTGAGCGCGCGCAACCTGGTGAAAATCTTAAGTTCAGAGAAGAGCTTAAGTGGTTCGGGTGTATCGGACATCCAGAGTAATTGTTGACCATTGTGAAGGGGGTCATGAGGTACCATTGATCGCCCGCAGGACCGAGATAGGGGGAACGAAAGAGTGAGTGTATGGGTACCGGACGCTGGTCGGAAGTTACCGTGCATAAGTAACCTATCAGTTAAGACGACTGTCTGGACGTTCGCGGTAAGACATTTCGTCAGTTAAGGTGACAATTACAGTCAGACTGTGGGCGTACAGTCAAGAAAAGTGATCGCTTGGTCAGAAGTAATCTTTTTTCGGAGTATGAATGGGACGCATGCATGACCGGGAGACGAGCTGAGAAAGGAGGGGAACTGCTGCGAGAAGGGGACGAGTGACGTCAGAGAGAGCCGCGCTGGGATAGGCCGGTTGGCAAGAACCGCGCTGTGATAGGCCAGTTAGCAAGAACCGCGCTGGGATTGGTGGATTGTCATCAGGAAGTAAACAAACGCAGGGAATTAAGGAAACGCGTAGATTTAATCATGAAGTGTTTTAAATGCTTGAGAGCGATCTTTAAAAGAGACAGAAGGAACTCTTATTACGGGGCAGAGGCCCCGCCAGAGGGTACACCAGCTCATTATATGGCTACGAATGTTGGGTTGCATACCATACTGTGGATTTCTAATTGGAGTAATATTACTGAAGGGAACGAGGAACTGACTTTAGATTAGAAGTGTTGCACCAGTTAAAAGCAGTTATGACCTCAATGAGACCTCTGCCCAGACCAACACAGTTTGAAGCCCTTAATGCGTGGATTAGGGCGGCGCACGACAGGAACCAGAACAGGCGTCAAGAAAGAGTGAGACGATCGGTAAGAGCAGTGCAGGACACCAAATGGGATGAGGAAGCTAAAAAATGGATAGTGCAGACTATTGAAGTAGATAAACTGTCCCCAGTGATAGAAGTTGCAGGAGACAAAAGACCACCAGAGGAGGATGATGAGAGCGAGACAGAGGACAGTCTGATAAATAGGTTATTGATAGACAGACCGCCTCCATATAATAGATGGATGGAAGGTGCCGAGCTCCAAAGGGGGGATGGGGCTGGCATAGGGGAGTATAAACCACTCCCTATAACAGATTGGGAACCCACCAAAGGTGAAGAAACACCTCAACCTAGTCCAGTACAGAGAGTAGTCGGAAGATTCGTGGTACAAGAGGTGCCAGAAACAGAGCGTGCCTATCAATTGCCAGACGCTCTCCAAGTACCTGTTACCATAGGTCCTACAGTATCGATTTATGACCCAGAGAAAGCACGAGGGGAGGAACAGGTACGGCTAGACAGAGAGAGAGCAGAAATGGAAAGTAGGAAAAATATGATTAATTCTCGAAGGCAGTTGCCAGGACCAAGAGATCGGAGCACCCCATTAATCCAACAGTGGATCCCATAAAAGATCAGGGGGGTCCGAGAGGGGACCACGGCCGAAGTCCTTTAAGGAGTTGAGGGCTGACTTGAGAGAGTGGGATACTAACACGGGAACCCAGAGTAATAGGTCAGGAGCGGAAGCTGAGTGGGGAAGTCGAGGCGATGGAACGTTGTCTCACTGCGAGGCTAGTGAAAGCGGTCAGGAATGCAATGGCAAAAGCCAGGAGAGTAGAGGGGCTACACGTCATTTCCATAATGGAAATGGACAGGAGCAAGAGGATAGAAGTGCAGAGTGTGGAAGGGCGTCTCGTCTCATTCACAGTGAGGGAGACCGAAGGACGCAAGAATACAGAGACAGCTTTAAGTGCACTCACCATGCACCTGGCGATAGTAGACAACACTGGGATCGCGGGAACATGGGGAGTTGCGAAGGGTCTTACCATGTGTTGAGTGATACTAGACAGCAAGGGAATTGCGAAAGCAGGGGGAACAATGGAGGGTCTTATCATGCAGTTAGAGAGACCGAGCAGAATAGACAGAGTGGGACTGTGGGAAATAGAGCATCATTTCACCACATGCCAAGATGGGATGGAACTGCATGGGACCTGGAAAGATGGGAACATGGGAGGACTCCCCATAACTCGCCTGAGCCCAGGCGTAGGGCTCGGAGCTGGGATGGGAGAGATGTCAATGGACTCTCTAGGGATAACACACTGAAAGCTGAGATAAAGGCAAGAAGACTCGATGTAACCAGTTTAAAGTCTGATTTGGATGAGATAATAGATGGCACGCTGCCTTTAGAAAGGATTGACATGTACGAGCAAGATGAGGTACTGTTTATAGCAAAGGATATTACTCGGAAGGCGAGAGCAGTACACGAGAAATTATCTGAATTGGCAGACAGGTACATGGTAGACTTGTCGAGAACAAAGGCATTACAGGGTAACCATAGGTTGCATTATTCAGATCAGAACCTCGAAGAGAGGAGGACAATTGGATTAAAAACACACATAAGGGAACTGATCACAGGAATAAGGACATGGAGAGATCTGGATAAATGGGAAGAAAGGTGGTCCAAGAAAGGGACTGTCAGGCGGAGCACAATTGTAATGTCCCCGGAGGGAGGGCTACAGAGAATGGAAGCATACCCTTTGCGAGAGATAGCGAATGGCAGCTATGTGCATGTGCCCTGGAGTAGGGGAGATTTAGCTGCATTTAACAATTCCTTTCCTAAGCTGAGAGAGAATCCCGTGGAGTGGTACAAACAGGTAGAGAGGTTTGTAAAAATCTCTAAAGTACTGTGGATTGATTTGAACACCCTATTTGATATTGTAGTCCCAGGAGACTTGTGGACAGCATGCAAGGTTAGTGTTGAATGGCCCACATAAGAACCAGAGAGAGATGCTCATACGAATGGACCGTCAGAAAGAGTAATGGAGAAACATGAAAAGGTAATGACATGGCTGAAAGAGAAGGTGCCACCGCAGGACATAGATTGGGTGAAAATAGACCGAACTAGGCAGGAACCCAATTAGACAGTCCATGAGTATTATGAGCAATTGCTGAGAACATTCAAACAATACAGTGGGCTAGATGTAATGGATCCCAAAGACATAGGACAGTTTGTGTTGAAATTCGTTTTGGGATTGAGGCCTGATATTTGTTTGATGATTCAGCAACATTTAATTTGCTGGCAAAACAAACCGTTAGATGAAATTTTGAGATATGCAAGGTATTGCAGTGATGAAATAGATTCGAAAGCAAAAAAACTTAAGGAAAAGCTGATGTTGGTTCAGATGCAGTCGGCTGGAAAGGGTGGACAGCAGCAACAGGGAACAGGGACCATGGGAAGGAGATCAAATAATCAGAATAGGGACAATGAGGAAAATCCGAGACCTAGAGTAGACTTGGCCACCTTGAAAAAGACGACAAAGTGTCACCAGTGACACCAGGTGGGACATTAGAAACGCGAGTGTCCCTACAACCCTGAAAATGGAGAACTGGAAATAGAGGAGGAAGAAGTGCAGACCATTCCAGTAAAAGGGACGACAATACCCAAGGGTAAGGTGGTCAAAGGGGGGACCTCGGCTCCTCGAGCCCAGTTCCCTTAACCACCCAAAATTGCGACAGGGGGAAAGACCTATAGACAGATGCCTCTTTTTGTAGGAGGAGAAGAGTGTTACTATGTTGATCCTTTAACTGGACAGCGGGTGAGTAGGGAGGAGGACTGTACCCACGGAGCAGTTCTAGAGGTGGACCAAAGGGGACCATATGTGGAGGCCGAAGTGGCAGGGTGTCCTACGACCTTCTTGGTGGATACTGGGGCCACTCGATCCACTCTGAGATCAGCAGTGGTTCCGGACCTGCCAATGTCAGGGGAAACCATTCAAGTGGTAGGAGCCGCAAATAGGAGAATGACTAGCCCTTTGACAGAACCAGTACTAGTGAGAATAGGAAAATACAGCGATGAACATCAGTTTGTAGTATGTGATTCTAGCCCTGTGTGTCTGTTAGGAAGAGATTTATTGTGCAAATTAAATTGCACAATATACTGCACGCCTCAGGGAGTGGAGGTACAGACTAACGACGATGATGCCACCTTTAAGGTTGCAAATTCAAAAGTATGCATAGAGCTGTATCCTACCTTGATGGTGGAAGAGCTCCCTTGGGACTTAAGAGATACGGTGTCATCTAAAGTGTGGGATTTCACTGGGGAAGAGATAGGACTGATTAAAGGAGTGGAACCAGTGAAAATCATGATAAAACCAAATGTTGAATATCCAAGAACGCCTCAATACAAATAGACTCCGGAGACAATTGCAGGAATAAAGCCCATGATCGACTCCATGATTAAACAGGGAATACTGAAAGAAATCGTGGGTAGTCCATGTAACTCCCCGATTATGGGTTTGTAGAAACCTAGTGGGAAATTCAGGATAGTTCAGGACCTCCGAAAGATTAATAACATAGTTGTTTCATGTTGTCCAGTGGTACCGAATCCATCAGTGATATTGTTTCAGATACCATTCCAAGCTGAGTGGTTCACAGTGATAGACCTTTGCCAGGCCTTCTTTTCAATCCCGTTAGATGAAGAGAGCCAATTTCTTTTCGCATTTAAGCTGGAAAATCGCAGATTAACATGGTGTCGTATCCCACAGGGGTATACAGAAAGCCCATCGATTTTTAACCAGCTGCTGAAGAAAAATCTTGAAAGTCTAGTACTGCCACAGAACTCGGTTCTAGTCCAGTACATAGACGACCTACTTGTTGCGTCAGAGACAGAGGAAGCTTGTAAAATAGACACCATCACCTTGCTGAACCATCTAGCTGAGAATGGACACAAGGTGTCTCCAAGCAAATTAAAGTACTGTCTGACAGAAGTACAGTACTTGGGTCACAGAATTGAAAAAGGGAAACGGAAGGTGTCACCAGACAGAATAGAGGCGATCATGAAAATGAATTCGCCCACGACACAGAGAGAGGTCAGGATGTTCCTAGGAATGGTTGGTTATTGCCGACAGTGGATAGCTAACTTTTCCCTAAAAGCAAAGCCCTTACAAAAACTGACGCACAAGGAGGTGAGTGATCCGGTACCATGGGACAAGGATTGTTTGATGGCATTTCTACAGCTGAGAGAGGACTTGTGTCGTGCTCCTGCTTTGGGAATGCCGGATTACGAAAAACCATTCTTACTTTACTGTTGCGAAAGAGAAGGTTGTGCTTTGTCAGTTCTAGCACAAATTTATGGAAATGCCCGTAGACCAGTTGCATACTTCTCGACTACTTTAGATCCAGTAGCCGCAGCGTTGCCCGGATGTCTCATATCCGTTGCTGCAACAGGTGTCAGCATTGAGAGGTGTGAGAGCATAGTAATGGGACACCAGTTAGTGGTGTATGTACCTCATTCTGTGGAACTGTTAATGACCAGGACCAAAACACAGCACTTGACCAATAACAGGCTCACGCGCTACGAGCAAGTTATTCTTGCTGCGGAGAACGTGACCCTTAAGAGGTGCTCTGTTTTGAATCCTGCTACTTTGATGCCGCTCCCTAATGATATAGAAGATGAAGAATGTGAAGATCACGATTGCCTTGATGTGACTGAACTATGCATCAAACCGAGACCAGATATTGTGGATGAGCCGTTGACTGACCCTGATGAAATTTTCTTTGTTGATGGCTCATGTGTAAGAGACAATATTGGTCAGTTGAGAGCAGCTTATGCTGTTTGCACCATTACCGGAGTTGTGGAAGCCGCTTGCCTGGAAGGAGTACACTCCGCTCAGGTAGCTGAAAATATTGCATTGACACATGCCTGTTTAGCAGGTAGCAAAATTCGAGTCACCATTTACACCGATAGCCAATATGGTTTCGGGGTAGTTCATGACTACGGGCAATTGTGGTCTCAAAGAGGTTACATGACCTCTTCAGGTTCACCTATTCGAAATGGGGAATTTGTACGACTGTTGTTAGAAGCATTACAAGGTCTGGCAGCAATTGCCGTTGTCAAATGTGTAGCCCATACGAAAAACACAGATTTGGTATCCCAGGGAAACAGATACGCTGATGAGGTCGCACGCTACTGTGCAGCTCAAGGATACTCTTTCACAGAAGTGGAAGTGGGTGGGACACAGAAAAAGACAGAGTTAACCATGATGCTAGAAACTGTAGACACCTGGGATGATTTAAAAGGCATACAAGAGAATGCAACAGATTTTGAGAAAAAAACATGGGAAACTGCAGGTTGTGTAAAAAGTGAAATGGATTTGTGGATTTCAGCAGATGGAAGGGCAGTGTTACCAAATGAATTAGTGAGTCCAATGGCAAGACAGATACATGGCCCAGTACATCTAGGAAGAGATGCTATGTTGCGGGTATTTAGGCAGACTTGGTATAACCCTAAATTTAAAGTAGCTGCAGAAGCTGTGTGTCAGCGATGCGTAATATGTCAGCAATTGAATGTAGGAAAAAGGACACCAGTTACATTGAGTCACATTGGGAGGTCTGGTGGTCCCTTCAACCGGATGCAACTAGACTTTATTGAGATGCCAAAATGCAACCGCCTCAGTTATGTTCTGGTGGTTGTCTGCATATTTTCCAGATGGGTCGAGGCATACCCTACACGCAGGTGTGACACACTTACGGTAGCAAAGTTGTTGCTTAGAGAGTTAATACCACGTTTCGGGGTGCCGGCCTCTTTGGAATCAGATAGGGGAACACATTTCAACAGCGAAGTTGTGAAGATGCTCTGCTCTGCATTAAATATTGATCAGAAGTTGCACTGTAGCTATCGACCAGAAGCTTCAGGAATTGTGGAGCAGATCAATGGGACGATAAAGTCCCGAATTGCCAAAGTGTGTTCATCGACATCTTTAAGCTGACCTGATGCCTTGCCGTTGGTACTTATGAGTATACGTAGCACACCAGACAGGAGAACAGGTCTCTCTCCACACGAAGTTTTAATGGGGAGAGCAATGAGACTGCCATCAGTTCCAACTGCAGCTTTGTTGAATATCACAGATGATCTGATCCTGGATTATTGCAAGGGACTCTCTGATGCCATTCATTCTGTGTCTCTTCAGGTGCAGGCTGCTGAAATTCCATCGTCCAAAGACCTGTGCCACGACCTGTGCCCTGGTGATTGGGCCGTGGTGAAGAAGCTCGTCAGGAAGAATTGCTTGGACGTGCATTGGCGCGGACCCTATCAAATCATTTTGACAACGAATACTGCTGTTAAATGTGGAGGGCTGCCCAACTGGATACACGCCTCCCATACGCGGAGAGTTCCAGCACCCCTGGAAGAAACAGCTCCTCTCTCGGATGAAAATCCAGCTGTGGACTAAGAATCAATAGAGGGGGCCAGTCAAGCTGTGGGGGTGTCGGAGGAAGCTGGGAGCGTGTCAGATCAAGTGGAAGAAGGACAGGACGACAGTGAAACTGACGTTGCCACAGAAGGAGAAAGTTGCTGTGAGTACGAATCAGACACTGATCAAGCTACAAGTGATCAAGAGTCGAGTGTGAGGACAAGAAATAGGAGAACAAGGCGTGGAGAGGCTAGTTGGCCTGAAAGAAGGAAGAGGCCGAGCTTGAAGTTAACTCCAGAGAGAACCCTTGCTCCTATATCCGAAGACTCAGACCTGGACGAAGGTGCACAGAATCAAGAAGCTGAGGGTCCGAGAAGATCAAGGAGGGTGTGTGTGCCCTGCAGAAGATACGCCACTCCTGAGTGGACCTACCTGGCAGCAGATGTCTTGTGCACGGAGATCCGGGAGGGTGAGGGAAGTGACAGTGACCAGCACTGATCCAATCATAAAACTGGAAGTGGTGTTGTTGGTGCCTGGAGTTGAAGCTGAAGGGTTGCTGACACTCACTATTCCCAATCCCCCTTACCTGAGCAGAATAAGAGAACTGGTTTTAAACAGAGTAGAATTTCCGACATTTGGCACAACGGTATCAGCACTCGAAGAGACCATCCTTCGTCTAGAACTGTTAGAATACGTGATTAGAGCTGCTGGTACCCGGGTGATCGTAGACACCTAAAGACTTTTGTAAATAAACAAGATTGAGAAGATAACCTAGCGCCAAGTGGAAGAAGAAGAAATTTAGGGACCTTTCCATTTAGTTGACGGAGAAGGGCTAGGGTTGTCTGTTGTCATAATTCAAAGGACTGATTTTTTTTTCAAAAAGGATTGTCAGCTTCCAAGTGTAGTTCGCAAAGACTGAACAAGCAAAGAAAGACTGTTGAGAGTACAAAGAGAAAGAATTTGTGTTGAAAAAGAAACGAAAACTACACTGTCTTGAGAACATGGAGGCCGGCAACCCGAACCGTAAAGCAAAATGCATAATAGGCACACTTTTAGCAGGAGTAATTTTTCTTATAGTTTTAGTAGTTACTGTATCATATATAGTGGGACATGAAAATGAAGCAAAGGCAACAGAAGCAAAGGTTGCGGTAACATCGAAACCTACTACTGCTGGTAAAAAGGAGGACATTACAGTGAAGGATAAAGCTTTACTAGCAGCAGAAGCTCATAGGTTGCATGTAGATGAGTCACAAGGAAATTTTAAGTCAAACGCCTATGCTAAGCTACTGTACGAGTACATTGATGCCATTAAGGTGAAGGACTGCTACGTCTGTATGCAATTGCCAGCCTCTGTAGACGAAGGTATTAGGTATCATCATCTTCCATTGACTTATGGGATTACATGTAGTAATATATTTTATGGACAAGATAGCTTTGAGTACTACTTTTCAAATTTCGATGCTGTGTTACCAGAAGTCCCGGCTTACAAGCATATGAATAAATGGGACTACTATGAGAGTGAGGACCGATTAGGGAAATTTTTCATACCTTGGAAAACTCTAGATACTTCACATGCCTGAAGAAATAATCTGACCTGAAAGGTATCAGAAATTGAGAAAAAGTTTATAGGGCAGGTGGATGATCGTTACAGGAGGCAGAAGATTCTGAAGGCTTCAGGGCAGTGGAAAACAGATTGGACCGAGGAGGAAAAGTCACACAAAAGGAAGGGTAGTAATGGTCCGATAGCTTTAGATCGAGAACAAAGAGGGAAATTGTGTATATACAGAGGTAAAACCTACTATGAAAATGTATTTGTGGGAGAAGTAAGTTGTGAACATGCCTTTCAATTAGAATACTATACAAAAGATTTCTTGAAGGGAATGCAGGTAATCCCGAATGTGTATTTTGTCTGTGGAAGAAATGCCTACGTGAAACTGCCGGATAATTGGTACGGTTCATGTTATTTGGCAATTGTCTTCCCCAAAATATATCACGCTAAGGATTTAGAAATCATAGAGGGAAAAACTCAAGCCAGAGGGAGAAGGGATGTAGGCGATGCTGAGGTAGTTGGAGACGTATTCGGCGCTATGTTCCCTCTTCTAGGGTTAATACTGAATGATGTCAAGATCAGGAGAGTGGCAACAGTTGTAGATAGATTATCCGCCAGTACTGCTAGATCTTTAATGCTGGGGGAGGGAGAGATGCAATCGATAAGGGCAATGGTTCTTCAGAACCGACTTGCTCTAAACGTTCTGTTAGCCAAAGAGGGCGGAGTCTGTAAGGCTTTGAAGGTCCAGGAATGTTGCACTTACATTCCAGACAATTCAAAACCTCTTGAGAAGTACATACGAAACATCACTGAAATCCATCAAGAAATTGAAGATTTGTCAAAAGTAAATGTGTGGGAAAAAGTGGGTCACGGAATGGGTAAAGTTGGAGGTTGGTTCGCCAATCTAGGGAAAAGCTTCATATGGTACATACTGAAGCCTGTCATCATAATAGTGATCTGTGTAATCATATTGTGGGGATTAGTGAGATTGTACCAATGGTATAGGTCAAATAGGTTGCAAAGATCCATGAGAGAGCAGGAGCAGAGGTTAGCTGCGATGCAGGATAACCAATACAGGAGTCTGAGGGCTCTAGAAATGATAAAACGAGGGAGCATTGCAACGAGTTCTGTTTGATCCAAGTCAGTCTTTCAGTGATGGTGTTGTGATGGTGATGACCTCTAAAGGTCATCAAAGGGGGGAACTGAGCGAGCGCAATTTGAGTAAAATGTATAAGTACACCATATTTACATGTAAGATGCACGAATCTAGTTAAAGCACCTAAGAGTGTCGAAAATATATAGAAATGCACATACTCACGAGTTTTTAATCAATGTAGAATGCATATTTTTGAGTGTGAAGCTAATGTAGTAATGTTTAGAAATGTTAGAATGCTGTTATGACTCCATGTTAGGTGGCTGTTGCAGAAGAGAATGTAATGCTGCAAAACGTAGAAATGTGCAGGCCTCATGGCAATGTATGAAGAACGAAAACGTGATTTTACAGCTTCACATAAGATGGATTACTATTATTTAGAATATTATTGATCATACGTTACAAATTATGTTTTGTAGAAGTGTTTCATATAATCAGAGTGTAATAGGTTAGAATTCATTTTAGTTTAAGAAATAAAGGTTCACGGAGTGCAGGCCTGTTGCAAGTAATTTAGTAGGCCTGGAAAGATAAAGTTGCTTCTTTGATCTGCATGTGCTAGTTAAATTCGGGTCTCGTTAAGCATAAATTGCCGACCATGTTCGAAGTTTTACGACTTGAGAGATAAACTGGAGGTCGGAATTTGGGGCCCAATTCATGGGTGTCTGTTTGCAGTTGTGAGGGGGTTCCAATCAAGAGAGTGATGAATAGAGCTCTGTCCTGGGAGACAGGCACAGGCCTGGAGGAGGCTTCAGGAATTTCCTGGGGGGTACCGGCGTGCCGAGAAGAAGCCTGGGAAGCAAGGTCAACGCTAACAAGAAGCCCAGAGGAGTATCAGTATGGAAAAAGCCAGAACCGACACCACGTGAGAGGTGTACGTGAGGGGCGTCTCTGAGGGGCGTTTCAACTGTAATTGTGATTTTGTATTAGGGACAGCACCCTGGGGTGGAGTTAGAGCAGATGGCCTGAGGACCCTTAGAGAGCGGATGGGTAGGCAGAGAGGGCATGACTGCGATGCACAGATTTACACCAGAGACTAAGGGAGAGTGAGTGAACTTCTTTGGAAGTCACCACGGCTGACACCTTTTTAGGTTAAGATTCTGCTAAGTAGGGATGTCACTTAGTCTAGTGTAGGGACAGTCTAACCTGACTTTTCTCTTTTTGTAAATGACGCTTAAGTTACAACTTGTGTCTATTCTTGCAAACTTGCTGATCTTTGAATTAGTTTTGGTGAAATTCTTCTGTCGCCTAAGATCGTTTAGAGAATTCATGTTTGTCTTGGTGCCAATATACCTTTTGAACCTTATATTGAGATGTTTGTATCTCCAGTTATCTTTGGCTTTATAATAAAACTGTAAAACTTATTCATGGTAAGTGGTTCTTCAGAGTCGTGCCAATTATTGGTTTGATTAACCTGGTAGTGGGTTGCTTTTTACTCTATGACAGGCAACAAAGATTCAGTCGACCTAGGTGGGGATTTAGATCTAGAGTAATCAGATAAGAGATCAGAAATCCCGCCGTCTCACTTCCCTGATCATGAATGTATTTTTAGTGTCAAGGGCCTTACATAGGTTTCTCTTAGCAAGGGAACAATCAGAGTCAAACCAAAGATTAGAGTAACCATCCTTGGATTTTGATTTGTTGCTTCCAGAAGCAGATTTAGTTAAATGGGGCTTGATAGTTTCCATCAACATCTTATGGGTTTGAGTTATTGTGGGACAATTCGGAGACCCTGCTTAATAATGTGATAAAAAGTCAGCAAAGGTATTATAGACAAATGTTAAAAGATCAATATTGCCCAAGATAGCCGTCCACTTCAAAGCCCTCCTATTATTAGAAAGTTGTGGTTGGATTACATCTGGAACCCTACCAGAACTAGATGAAAAATAATCCATAAAGAGACTCCCTGAAAGATCCAGGCACAAAGGAAAGTGATCACTATCTTTCCTGGCGCTTTCTACACTCAATCCCTCAATGAGATCCCAGTGGCCAATACCTAACATAATATAGTCAATTCAAAGAGGAAGAAATCCCCCTTGAAAAGTATGTGAGCATTTAGTGTCTAACTGGCTTCTGCCATTGCACGATCTCAGTCCCTTCTCAATGGTAAAATTAAAGAACTGTAAGGCAGAAACAGAAGGTCTCATCATCTCAGCTGTCTCCAACAGGGGAATGCCCATTAACAGATCTTGTTCCCCGGTAACCGAGCTTACTCCCTGTAGGGGCTCATAACAGCAGTTGAAATCGCAGCCAATTATAACTAAATCTTTTGAAGGACGGTCTCAAGTACCTTCTCTAACCGTGTGATAATTACTGACACCTTCGATGGGTCTCTTGGTCTAACATGTATATTAAACATATACATACAGTACTTGTTTGAAAAGTTAAATCTAAGACACAGAATGTCATCAGTGTCCGTAGATAAAATATCTACAGAAGCATTGATTTCATCCTTTATCCAAACTAGTAGGCCACCAGAAGGTCTCCCTCAGACCGATTGATGTGCTTCTATACTGAACGTCCTGTAGCCGACTTTATACAAAGGTTCCCTAGCCCATGAGTCCTGGAACAAACAAATGTCGAACAAGTCGATATATGTTTGCCAGTCCGGATCTTGCAGTTTCCTTGCAAGTCCAGCTAGAATCCAATATACAATTTTAAGTCTACAATGGGTTAGGGACTGTGGAGAGGTTTCGAGGGTGTTTTGATTTATTACAAGATCCCACAATAGGTCTCTTTGAGGATGAGCATCAGGAGTAGAAGTTACAACATCCAAAGGCTCATTTATGAATGGTCGGATACCCTCCGTTGCTCGATTCTCGCCTAATAAGGGTACTTTGGGCTGATCAATTTGTTGCAAGTACCAACTAGCTTGTAAGGATAAATGGGCCGTTTCGTCCGGTTCGGGTTGCCTATCTAAAGCTTGGGATGGGATAGTCAGTCTATCGCATCTAGATTGCTGCAAGGTTGGCTGTTCGCAGATTGGCAGATGTCAGTGTATCCCTCAGTTCTACACTAATACAAATATTTTCTTTGATATACTTATTTTAGCGTAAATAGTAAATACAGTTATTCAAGTCTGCCACACAGTAAAAATTTAAAGTTCTACTTCATTGTTGTGACGTCACAAAGGGAAGGGGTCATTTCCACCGTCTTCCTCATCCATGGGATTTATTCACTAGAACGTGTGCTAAACATCACCAAAAAAATGCTAACGCACCTTTACACATCGCAGCTGATCGCTGGAAAATAACCCCGTGTTAACGTGGAATTCACAACAAGGCGGTACCATGCGATAGTCTGCCGAAACTACGGCCAATATCCGCGATACAACCACCTCGACAGAGATAAAAACACAAACCTCAACACGAAAAAACATGCAATGGGTCAAAGCGCGATGAGCCCCTTAAGGAAGGTATGTAAACAGAGGATTCAGTTGATGCAAGGTCTATTTATCTCCAAAGTTAAGTAACAGCAGCACTCAGTGTTTAACGTTCACTTAAACTAAAATTCCAAACATGTAACAATACTCGGGATCTGGGCAAATATGCACACATAGCAGGTGGGAAAAATCACTATAAAAGTAGAAAAAAACACCAAAACACAAACTGACCAACACCCAGGCACCATGGAGGCAGCCGTAGCAGATGCAGAGGATGAGCGCAACCCCACAAGCACCCCGGACAACCAGCCTGGGACCTCGGGGACAGGGAAGGGCAAGGACAAAAAAAAGAGGAAGAGGAAGACGTAGTTCAGTCCGCAGGAAAACAGGATCCTGATTACAGAGGTGATGGAACACCATCAACAACTGTTCGTCGTCTTCAATGTGTCATTAGGAACCAAAAATGGGATATGGTGGGACATCATGGACAAGGTGAATGCTGTCGGAGAGCACAAGAGGTCAATGGACGAAGCAAAGAGGCGATGGATTGACATCAAGCAAAAGACCAAGGAGAAACTCGCAGCCAACCAGAAGGCAGCAATGCAGACTAGAGGTGGGAGCCAAGCACCACAGCTCATGCTGGATGACATGGTGCACTGGTGTCGACAGTCATCAGTGCAGAGACTGTGGGCGGAGTCGGGGGACCGGACACTGCTCGACAGGACACAAAACAACTGCAACAGGGTGAGTGACCACCAGGTACTGGGGGACGGGTGGAGAGGGCCACAATGGCACATATGCACAATCAAGAAGAGCACAGTGCACACCCACAATGACTCTGGGTCATGACCCTGATCTACACACTGTCACAATGTACAAAGCCATGCTGTCTGTATGTCAACATGATATGATATGATATGATATAAAGGCTTTTGTAGCGCGCTCTGTTACTAAAATAGTATCCTGGCCCGGAAGGTGAGGCAGATTCAGAGGGCAAGAAGGAGATAACAGTTTAAAGAGTGATACTAAACAAATGAGTTTTCAGCCCCTTCGTAAAGGTCGTAATGGTCGGAGCAGTCCTGAGATGGGAAGGGAGAGCATTCCAGGCCCTTGAGGCCCTAACCGAAATGGATTGGCCACCTAGTCGGGAGTATTTAAATCTAGGCACAATCATTTGGCACTGGTTAGCCGACCGGAGGCAACGATTAGGGATATACAAGGCAAACCTTTTCCTCAGGTAGACAGGACCAGTCTGATGGACTGAGCGGAAAGAGAGGACAAGAGTTTTAAACATAATCCGGTGGACAACCGGGAGCCAATGGAGGCTGCGGAGGCAGGGACGGACACTAGATCTCTTGGGTAGATTAAACAAGAGCCTTGCGCCTGCATTTTGGATGCCCTGGAGACGTTGAATCAGATAGGTAGGTAAACCGCAGAACAAACCGTTCGCGTAGTCTAGCCTGGAAAGTATTAGAGCACGCGAGACCGACTCTTTTGCCTCTCTCGGGAGGAGGGGAAAGAACCTACGTAGGGCTTTGAGAGTGGCAAAACAGACCCCGTGAGTTTTTAATGTGGTCCTCAAACTTAAGGTCATTCCCAAACCATACTCCAAGGTTTTTTGCTGGGCCACCAATGGATTTTGGGCAAGGCAGGTCACTGGGCCCTAAAAGATCACTGAATTTATCGGGAAAGGAGCCATAAAAGAGAACCTCAGACTTGTCTTCATTACACTTGAGCTGGGCAAGTGCTAACCAGCGGAAGACCGATGAAAGGCAAAGTTGGACCGCCGACATATCCAGATTGTCCTTTGGCCAGGTGAACAAAAGTTGGGTATCGTCGGCGTAGGCCATTATGGCCCCCAGCTGTACCATGCGGCTACATACATGTGGACACATTGTAATATACCATCTCCCCTTCACATTGCAGAGTCACCATCAAAACCTCCTGCACAGAAGTCCCAGCCACTCTTCACTGATGACAAGGAGGACACCCCCGGCGTCGACACCCGAGCTCTTCAACACATCATGGACATCACCCGCAAATCACCTCCAGGATCAGGGCAGCTCAGCTGCATCGAGAAGACCCCACCCACTACCCAAACCACCCAGCAGGAGTCACCCACAGACCTGGCAGTCTCCCAAGACCCCCAGGAACAAACCATGGTCTTTCAATGCTGGAGGGCCAGAGGGAGACAGCTGAGCAGGTGCGGTGGGGTTTGGCCTCATGGCTACCAAGCAGGACGCCATCCATGGATAACTAGGTCCCATCAGGGACCAGCTCCAGTCCTTAACGGACACCCAAGGCCTGCTTCATGTTCTCCAACAAGCACTGACTGACATCACTGGAGTCATGACGTGGAGAGAAGAACACATGTCACACATGCGAAGGCTCATGAGGACATGGTGCAGATGGAGGTGGAAAGGATGGCAGCCACTTCTGCACATCAGCAAAATGTAGCTGGGATCTACCATGCCCTGCAGATCCTCATCATGGCATTTCTGCCACAAGGCGTGGTGCTGTTGAATGCTGCTGCCCCCACACTGTCCACATCTCCGCCCCCTGGCGTGTCAGTGCTTCACAGTGCGGCAGGCGTATCCACTCCAGCACCTGATGTGTCACTGCCATACAGTGCGGCCGACAAACCTCCTCCGGCCCCTGATGTGTCAGAGGCACACAGTGCCGCAGCCATTACTGCAACACCCACAGGTGGGGCAGAGCACACATACGAGGATGAGGACGTGGATGGGGTTGTTGTCAGGAGTCACTAAAAGTCAATTTCCACTACCTGGCCTGTTTCTGCTTGATTCCGCACATGGCCTCATGACCTCCCACTGACCCTCGATACACTCCGCTGCACTCACCTTGGACCGCGACATGGACAGCCATATCCTGTTTGATGCCCAATAAAATAGCGACCAAATTGCGAACTGTACCCTTCCTTTTCTGCAGTACCTGTCATCCCCAGGTGGGCTCTAGCTGGCCCCCCACGGGCCCATATTGTGTGGTGAGCTTGGCATGGCCCTGTACTGCTCCAGCTGCTAAACTACACTGAATGTACACTAAACATCCAGTAACGCACTGCTGTGTCATGTCTTTCATTATTCATGTATGAATGTGTGGATGAAAGTAGGGAAAGTGATTTCCCTCACGTCAATGATGTTCATCTAGTGTGATGCCAGTCACCGTGTACTACATTGCCTATTGTGTTCCGGGTGCCGTGGACACTACACCAGGGACACACGCATTATTCACTTCTTTGTCCGGACATGAACTGAACCACGCCCAAAGCCCCCAAGTCATTATTGCAAGCCCTGTGCTGGTCCGACGTACGCTAGGCCAGACCACTCTGCTCTGAGGGGGGGGCCTACATAGCTACCTGTCGCAGGCATACTCTCTGGTGGTGTGCAGGTCACTGGTCTAGTTGTCAGCATCTCACAGCCACTCCCTGAGAGCAGGTTTGCACACACACCACACCCATCCAGCACAGGCGTCACAGGCCATGTAATCCCTCTAATATAACGGGCAACAACGTCACATTCCCCTCTGCCGGTGGTAACTGGATGATGGACGCTCCACGGTGCTCAATCAGAAATGGCCCTATGTCTCTAAAGACCCATGTGAACCACTGGAATAGCTGTTGATGGACTGGCTGCTCGAGTCCACACTGTTTGTAGGCCCAATGGAGGTGGCAAATTAAGCTGTCGCTCTTACATTTCCAGGTCCTTTTATGTTGTCAGTGATAGGACTGTGTGGACCCAAATCTGGCTGGGGAACATTAAACCAAGCAGAACAGGCTCATTGAGAGCCAATGTCAGCAGACCCATGGGCTCCCTGCTCTATAAGTGAGAGCACAGTAGTTTGGTGGGGAGGAGAGGTATCATTCAGAGAGTAATGAGTGAAGTTGTCAAGTTACTAAAACCAAGCCATGCATAGGGATTTTAAAAAGTATTTTGAAAAGGCATGGGAAGCTGCCTCTGAGGGTGTCAGATCAGTATGAGTACTGATTAGTACCTTTTTACCTCTCTCCTTTTAGGATGACCACAGCGGGGAGATCTCCGATGCTGCAAGTGGAAACTGGGATGTCATGTGTATTCTTTTTTTATATTACAATTATTATTATCCTGAAGCCGTGAAGCCACACAGTTTGACAGGTCAACAATACTTTTTTTCAAACAGCTGACAGATTACCACAGCTGCAGAGCTGGTACATTTTAAATAATTTTAAAGAACCTGCAAAATGGTTGCCGCTGAAAGGTTGCAAGAAGAGTTCTCGCTAGACTCTGTTCATGGTTTCCCGTCAAACTTTTTTTCGGTTAACAGAGTTACCATAAGTTTATCACAAGAATGAAAAACAGTTTAAGAACATCTCGGTACAAAACAAAACATAAAAGAAAAGGAAGAAAATAAAATATTAACAGCGCGCAGATGCACCACAAAAATCAAAACATGAGAGGGTCATCAGCATATCACAAGAGACAGAATTTGAGTCAACCCACTTGTTTGGATTTCCTATGCCCACCAATGATACGCTCAAATGAAGTGCAAGTGCCATGACAAACAGAAAACAGTTACAAGATAACAATAAACACAATACAAACAAAATCCATGATTGTTTTAAAATTAAGCAAGCCACCAAGGTTAAAACAGCTTTAGATTCCTTCTGTTGACCCGCACTTTAAAAAAAGAACGGTATACAGTAAAAATATCGAGTTAAAAATATAGAATTGCAGTAATATCGAATTCAAAATATAGAATGGACAAAATATCCAATGGACAGAATATGGACAACAAAAATATCGAATCTGAGGCAAGTAAGTCAATATCGACTTTTTAATAATATCGAATGTTTTAAAGTGTTTTTTATGTTAGTATATGTGTGAAAAGTGTATATTTATTATATAATTTATTTTAAGTAATTAATTTTATGGTATTTCATTTTTGCGTGATATAATTCTGTAGCGGGTTGTGGGTTTATAGGGGAATAGGGTGGGAAGTAATTTAATTATAATGAATTAAATATTTTAATGTATTTATTGGTATTTATTTTGAGTTAATTGTTAACTAATTTTTAATTGGTAATTAATTATTTGTTAATTGGTAAATAATTTGTATTAATAAGTAATTATTTTTAATAATTAATTTGTATTTGTATTTTTTATTGATTAATTATTATAATATATTAAATGGTACAGAGCAGGAATATCGTCGTAAAAATATCGACTAACATAAATATCGCTGCAAAAATATCTACAGGAAGAAATATCGATGACAAAAATATCGTCTGACCAGAATATCGACAGACAGGTAAGTAATATCGTTAACATTAATATAGTTGTAATAAATATCATTTACAAAAACATAGTTTACAATAATATCGTTTTTTAAATAATTATAAGTAATGTAGTGTTTTTAATGATTATTTTTAGTCAAAGTAGTATTTTTAGTAGTATATTATTATTTAATAATGTATTTTCAGTTGAATTTAGTATTAATAGTTCCGTAGCGGGTTGTGGGTTTATAGGGGAGTAGGGTGGGAAGTAATTTAAATATAATGAAATAATACATTAATTAATGTTTTAAATGAATATAAATAGTGTAATAAATAATAGTTAATTAATTTCAATTAGTTAATTGAATAATAATTATGTAATTAATTATGTTAATTTTTTTTATTAATTTTAGGTGTGTGTACAGGATTTTTTTAGTGAAAATGTTTTTGGGTAAAGGGGTATTTTTAGTGTTCAGGGTCAGTTTTCAGTTTTTGGGTAAAGGGGTATTTTTAGGGTTCAGGGTCAGTTTTTAGTTTTTGGGTAAAGGGGTATTTTTAGGGTTCAGGGTCAGTTTTCAGTTTTTGGGTAAAGGGGTATTTTTTGGGTTCAGGGTCAGTTTTCAGTTTTTGGGTAAAGGGGTATTTTTAGGGTTCAGGGTCAGTTTTCAGTTTTTGGGTAAAGGGGTATTTTTAGGGTTCAGGGTCAGTTTTCAGTTTTTGGGTAAAGGGGTATTTTTTGGGTTCAGGGTCAGTTTTCAGTTTTTGGGTAAAGGGGTATTTTTAGGGTTCAGGATCAGTTTTCAATTTTTGGGTAAAGGGGTATTTTTAGGGTTCAGGGTCAGTTTTGGGTTTTTGGGTAAAGGGGTATTTTAATTATATACATGTATTATTGTTGTTATATAAAGTAATGTGTAAAATCAATTTATATGTCCACATTTATTAAGTTTGCAATTAAAAAGTGTAGTAATTTTTTTTGAAATAGTTAAAAAATAAAAGTAATGTAATGTATTTTGTTAATAGTACTTATATTTATTTATTATTTAATGTAATTTTAATTATTTTAAAAAGTCGATATTTTTTACATCTATATTAATTACAACGATATTTTGGAGTCGATATTTATGTACTTACCTGTTTAAGTATAGGGTGTCGATATTTTTGTAAACGATATTTTTGCAACGATATTTATGTCAGCTATATTTTTGTTATCGATATTTTAACACCCTACCATATTAAATTGTTAATTACTTTTAATTAATTTGTAATTGGTATTAATATTTGATTTATTTTTATTCCTATATGAAGTATTTACTTTCCCTACTGTTGCACTCACCAGAGTTGGAATATTAATTTTTACTCCTACGCTGTCCAACGCTTTCCCTACTGTTGCACTTTCTGGAGTGGGAATAGTAATTTTTACCCCTACGCTATCCAATGCTTTCCCTACTGTTGCATTCTCTGGAGTGGGAATAGTACTTTTTACCCTCCCACTATCCAACGCTTTCCCTACTGTTGCACTCACTGGAGTGTGAATAGTAAATTTACTCCTATGCTATCCAACACTTTCACTACTGTTGCACTCTCTGGAGTGGGAATAGTAATTTTTACTCCTATGCTATCCAACGCTTTTCCTACTGTTGCACTCTCTGGAGTGGAAATAGTAATTTTTACCATCCCGCTATCCAACGCTTTGCCTACAGTTGCACTCACTGGAGTGGGAATCGCAATTTTTGCTCCTACGCTATCCAACACTTTCCCTACTGTTGCACTCTCTGGAGTGCTAATAGTAATTTTTACTCCTATGCTATCCAACACTTTCTCTACTGTTGCACTCTCTGGAGTGGGAATAGTAATTTTTATCCTCCCGCTATCCAACGCTTTCCCTACTGTTGCACTCACTGGACTGGGAATAGTAAATTTACTTGTACGCTATCCAACACTTTCCCTACTGTTGCACTCTCTGGAGTGGGAACAGTCATTTTTACTCCTACGCTATCCAACACTTTCCCTACTGTTGCACTCTCCGGAGTGGGAATAGTAATTTTTACTCTCCCGCTATCCAACGCTTTCCCTACTGTTGCACTCACTGGAGTGGGAATAGTAATTGTTACCTCTACGCTATCCTATGCTTTCCCTACTGTTGCACTCACTGGAGTGGGAGTAGTAATTTTAACCCTTACGCTATCCAACGCTTTCTCTACAGTTGCACTCACTGGAGTGGGAATAGTAATTTTTACGCCTACGCTATCCAACGCTTTCTCTACTGTTGCACTCTCTGGAGTGGGAATAGTCATTTTTACCCTCCCGCTATCCAATGCTTTCCCTACTGTTGCACTCACTGGAGTGGGAATAGTAATTTTTACCCCTACTTTATCCAACGCTTTCTCTACTGTTACACTCACTGGAGTGGTAATAGTATATTTTACCCTCCCGCCATCCTACGGTAAAAATATTGTATATTTTTTATTAATATCATGTATATATATATATATATATATATATATATATATATATATATATATATATATATATATATATATATATATATATATATTTCCGCACTTGCACTTTTTTCTGCGACAGGTTCAAATGTCCGACCATCAGACAGGAAAAAACACGGAAGACCCAGAGTGCAGGTGAGTTTCTTTTATTCTTCAGCACACCACGGCAGCATAACGTTTCGGCCTACACAGAGGCCTTGGTCACATGGCGCACTGAGAGAGTTGCAAGAAATTTAAAGGGATCATTCACCAACGATGGACACATTTGATTGGTTACTTTGTAGGCAGTGGGAGTGTTTAACTGCGGCGGAAAAAGTTTTTGCAATTGCAATTGTAAGGGAGGGGAATCACTTGTCATAACGTAAAAGCCCTGAACATTGATACCTGTGTAAATACATTTATAAAATCCGACAATTCGACTAGATTATTTAGATTAATTCATGGGCACGTAAGAAATGTACAGAAAATCACACAAGATTACATGTATTTACATAAAGTGCAAAGAGAAACCCTCAATCAGATCTCATTGGGATTGAGTATTCTAAGGCTAACGGCATAAATGCTTTAAATGCACCAAGTCAATGCACAATATATCAGTGGTACCTCATATATATAAAATATATACACCAAATTTCATATATTTACATCTATATACATCATGAAAGTTACAACTACTACCAACAAACTACTTAAATGCAGTGCAGTAGTGTCAAAGTCGGATATACAGGGCACAATTTTGCATACATTTTGACATCACCCCATACCTTTTCCAACATACATATTTTTACAAAACCAAACAGCCATCGCTAATATGTGTGCTAAATAAACAAGTGCAGTTAAAAAGCAGTGTGTACATTTTTTTCTCCTTCAAAATTAAGCTTAAAAATTGATAACGTAAAGTTTCTGAGGAATGCAGCAACCATTTGCATCACCATACAAAAATGACCTAGTGTTATTTTTCCTTGTATAGTCATATTTGGTTACCAAAAAGATCAACACCGCTGACAGAAATGCAGGTAACTGTTACTTTAAAATTTGCTAACATCTTATAAGCAGGAAAGAGGTGGGGATACAACAAGAAGCTTTCAGTAGTAGAATTTTTTACAAACAAGTGTAAAAGTCCTCCGTGGAGTTGAGGCCATTTGGGCTCTTGCTGTCCATCTCCAGGATATATCTGGTCTCAAGTGCCCTTAAGATCCCATCCCGGTTACCACCTCTCCTCAAAGGGCCTACAGAATCAATAGCATAGTATTTAAGGAGACTGCTGTTGTTACCATGGAACTCCTTAAAATGTCGTGCAACCGGGTAGGTGGCGTCATTGGTATTGATTGCTCTAATGTGCTGGAGAACCCTTTTGTGGACCTGCAATTTGGTACTACCAATGTATTGCAGGCCACATGGGCACTCCAGCACATACACCACATACTCCGATTTGCACGTAAGTTGCTTATTGATCTTACGGGGCACTGCAGAGAATGCTGTGAGGAACTCAGATTTATTGAGCCCCTGAGAGCAGGCTTTGCAGCTGGAACACTTCCTAAACCCTCTACTGGCAGCTAGCCAATTTTTGGGGGGTATTACCTCAGGACTAGACTTGACCAGTGCATCCTGTAAAGAGAACGCCTTCCTGTATGTAATAGCTGGTTTGTTAGGCATGTGTTCGCCAATGACTGAATCTAGTTTGATAAGATTCCAGTATTGGTTGACGATCTTTCTAAGTGCCCCGTGCTGGCTACTGTAGGTCCAAATGAGCCTAATAGGCCGCTCAGTGTTAGCATCTGTGTTTTTCTGTACTTTCTTGTGGGTCAGTGCTTGAGTGCGTGACAAAGCGTTGGCTTTTCTAATAGCTGTGTCAATTAGCTGCTCACTGTATCCGCGGGCAAGGAACCTTTGTTTGCTAGCAGCCTGCGCACTTTTACAGTGGGAGTCCGTGCTACACACCCTACGGATTCTAAGCATCTCCCCATAGGGGATGCTTCTAATCAAATGTGGGGGGTGATGACTTCCCGCATGCAAAATGGTATTGCCCGCTGTAGGCTTCCTGTACAACTTAGTTTCAAGCCTACCCTGACTGACCTCCAATGTAACGTCAAGAAAGTGTGCTACCTGCTGACTGAAGTGAGACGTGAAAGACAGATTAAATGAGTTGGAATTCAAAATCTCATTGAAATTAGCTGCTTCTTCATGTGTCTCGCGCCAAATCATCAGAATATCATCGATATACCTGTACCATCTGATGATATGACGGGTACAGGTATCGTGGTGAATGCCTCTGAGGACCTGTCTCTCCCAGTACCCCATGTGGAGACAGGCGTAACTGGGAGAGAAACAGGCCCCCATGGCAACACCCCTGACTTGTTGGTAGTATCGATTTAGGAACATGAAATAATTATGGTGCAGACAGAAACTGATCATAGTCAGCAACATTTTGTTGTGCTCCAACAGTTCTATGGGTCGCCTACCTAGGAAAAACTCAACAGCCCTTAGTCCATCTGCATGCACTATACTTGTGTATAACGATGACACATCTAGCGTAATCAACCAAAAATCATCATTCCATTCAAATTCCTCCAGCTTCCTCATCAAATCACTTGAATCTTGAATATATGATTCAAGTGACAAAACATGCTCTTGTAGGAACAAATCAATGTACATGGTGGCTTTTTCCAACAAACCCCCGCACGCCGATATGATGGGTCTACCTGGCGGCTTGGTTGCGTCCTTGTGCACCTTCGGGATCAGGTACAATACGGGGGTTACAGGATGGTCATTCTTTAAACACTTCAACTCATCCATACTAATAAGTCCGCTGGATCGCCATCCCATTAGGAGAGAGTGAAAGTCTGATTGTGCCTTCTTCAGTGCATTGAGGTCACAATGTCTGTAGCAGTTCGGGTCATTGAGCTGAAGGTATGTATATATATATATATATATATATATATATTAAAAAATTAAATCGTATGTCTTTTTTTACTTACATTAATTATTTATTAATTTTAAGGTTATTTAAGTATTTTAAGTATGTGTAAGTTAATTATATTTATTATTTCATTACTTTTCAATTACTTTTAAGACATTAAAAATAAATCAATATTTTGAGTACCTATATTTTTTACAACGATATTTTTGATTCAATATTTTTGTACTTACCTGTTGGAGATAGGGATTCGATATTTTTGCATTCTATATTTTTTCCTTGATTTTTTGGTAATGCTATATTTGAGTCATTGATATTATGTCAGTGATCCAAAAAGAACAAATGTTAATACAGTTAGACGGGGAATCCAACAGATATTTCATGACCAGTTCCGGGTTTGTAATGTTTCATGTCCTAATGAATGGAAATAGAAACCGTTTACTAGACTCAAGATACAATTTGCAGAAAAACATGAAATGAAGCATGGGCACACCAAGGGGCAGATTTACAAGAAAGTGACACATCAGTAAAGATGCATCACTTTCCCTGCGCCACCCTGAGAAACCTTTGCGCGACCATGATTGAGCAAAGTTCTGCACTAAAAGCAACTTGCTTGGACTCAACCCTCTCAAAATAAACTGTAATACGCCAATAAACATGTGTTGTCTTATTGACAATGCAAAACATGACATTTCTAGTAAGCTGGGGAAGCTTGCATATGTGCTTTTTACTAATCGTAACTCAAATGCATTAAAATGGCTGCCGCAATGCGGGAACTTTTCTGCGGATGCGTCTGTCACACTCATGTGACATGACGTACTTACTGCTTTGGTGGGAAAACTTTGCTTCTGCGCACTAGAACTAAAGATGGTTGCCCTATGTTCTCATGGGCTAATGCTTGGATTGCTGCTTTAATTAAGTTGTTCGTTCTGCATAATCCCTAATGTTGTAGTTAAAATAAAGTAATGGGAATAGAGTAGAGATAAGTGGTATACAGTGCATTCATTTATAAAAGTTTCTAAAACTGTTTCTCTTTGACTTTCCTATTAGGTCGTGTTCTGACCAATCGAGTATAATGATGTTCCATCTTGGGTCCTGAAACTGGGCATGCACCGAATTCACCCGAGTCTACAAGCCATGGCATTGAATACGTGCCAACTCCCGACTTGCTAGAAGATGTTTCTGGGAACTCGACCTCCTGAAAGTCCAAGAGGATGTCAAATTATACATTGTATTGACTATTGGAACATTCATTGCCGGGTGGAATAAAAGTGCATGGGAAAATAAATATTGGGCGGGAACATTGATCTGAATGTTGAAAAGCATGTCCTCATAACTAGTATGGTGTGATGACCTCTCCTCGTCTTTTGACCAATCAAATTAAGGGAATACACACATTTGTTACATTGGGGGGTGGAACACTACCCATGAAAATGGTATATCTAAGTTAGGCTTAGCTAGTTAGATCGTCCGACTTGTCCAAATAGCTGACCTGTCTCTGACCCAACACACTCAATAGGCGATCAAGAGAAGAGGTGCTGGCGGAGCACTCTGTCAGAAGATTCGATAACCCAATCGGGGTTCTGGGAAGGAGTTTGATAACCCAATCGGGGTTCATGAGGGAGAAGATTAGCTAAACCAATCGGGGTCCGACTGTTAGTTACAGAGAGGGGTGTGACGCTGGTGTTGCACTTTAGCTGTGGGTGTCTGTCCTGACCTGCGGTGGTCCTGTCCTGATCCAATTTGGTCCGTACTTATCCTGATTCTGATCTGCACTTGTTCTATCCTGTTTGCACCTGCACTATCGGGGGTCATATTTTAGGAAGCAAGGGACCCCTATTTATACCAGCTAACTAAACATAGGGAAAATGATCAGTAAGAAAAGAATCTTAGCTAGACATAAATTCAACAGCACAAAAAATGATATATGTCTCTGAAGTGAAACAGGGTTTAAAACAAACAAACAAACCATATTAACAACAGAACAAAAAGATATATACTCATATATCTATCAAAAGACCTTTGAATTTTATTGTTCTGTATTAAACATATTTTTTATATATTTTTCATTTTTATATACATAGAGTTCATTTACACCAAAAAGGTTATATATCCAGATTCAAAGATAGACGTTAAGAGGATGGAGGCAGTGCAGCAGATGTCAACAACGCGCGTTTCGGCATACATGCCTTCATCAGGTAGCCGTCTATTGCACAAAGAAAAAACTAATTGATGTTGTAATTGAAATTCGCCGGTACGATTCTGAAACACTTGATACTAGATACTAGGCATATATGGGTATGAAGCTGAAAGGACGATTTTCCATCAGCATATATAATATTCTGTAGCTTGTAGGTGCCGATAATTGATTGTAAATGATATGAGTCTGGTCTATTTCGATGTGTAGGGAGGTGTACTACAAGATATTCACGTTACTCCATGAAAGCAGTTATTTCCAGCTTTCTGGGAGGAAGGAGTGTTGCCCTATTTGAGATAAAGATGCATATATCTCTCTTCCTTCACTCCAAATGTTCAAACGGGAGTGAAAAACCGGCATCCAACCTAACGGGGTTCCTATACTTTATCCCAGCCCATGGCCAGGGTTGGTCTTCACACCATTCTTGGTAAATATAAAAGTTGCGTAGGTATGTCATTGTGCTGTTTCCCTCTTCTTACCTTTCCTATGTTTCAATGCTTAAAGAACGCTTCAAAATATTTTCACATCATCTGGCTTTGATTTTATTCTTATTTGATCAAGCACTGATTAATTTAGTATGGACATTGACATTTAAATAAATTATTTAGATAAATCATTAAAATCTTTCCCGAGTCTGTGGTTATTATATGAGTGCAAATGATTATCTACTACCTATTTTCTTGCTAACTCCCTTGACCCCTTAGGACTCTAGGTACTGGCGAAAAGGATTGGTAAGTCAAGGTATAGGTCCTAAAGTAAATACTACTGGTTTAAGCGTAGGTTTACCTGTTCAAAGTGTGTATGTGTTCATGGGCCCAGGTGAGAATGGTAAATCCTGAGTGGGTGAACCCGCGCTCTATCAATCATGGATGCGCGGTATTTACAATAGAGCACACCATGGCGCAAGGATTGACAGATGCGTCAGATATTCTGACACATCTTTTGGGGCAAAAGTCACGCATTGCTGGAGTCGTGTCACAAGCACGACGCAACTCCAGCAATGCATTTTGAGGCCTATTCCCACTACACTGCGTCATTCCTTACACCTGCTTCACGCAGGCGTAAGGTTTTGATGCAGTGGCGTCCTAGAAGTGATGCAGTGAAATCTTGAAGATTTAACTGTGTCACTTTTACGAGGCTTTCCTACGTGGGAAAGCCCATCCACCCTGCAGCCATTATACCTGACGCAGGTATAATGTGACCCAGGATTTTACAATGTGACGCATCTCCCTAGGTGCATCACGTTGTATATTGGCTGAATTTTTTATGCCATCACTGCATCACAAAAGTGACAAAATGGCAGCGCAAAAGTGTCGCAAGGGGCTTGTTAATCTGCCCCCAAGATTTTAGAGGAGTCGAACTGTCCCAAAGGGCCCAAGTTCCTTCTAACAAAACTCATTCGAAAGCGTGTGAATAACATTCTATCCCAGAAGCGCTCTGTCCACTCCAGGTACAGTTCTAGGCTGGGCCTACAGCAGAGGGAAGCATACACCCTGATAGATGTTTTGGTGAGCTCACAGGCCACTCTACAATTATGTTTATTCTGCCTGAAAGTGGTTTTAACCCTAGCCATTTTATCTGGTCAGTCTGATAGAATCTTCTACAAAGTCCACCCAAGCTCTTGGTGCAGGATAAAGGTGGAAAATGATAGAGGAACACTAAGTAGCATCCTTAGCACTCTATTTTGTGCACCCTGGAAGGAATTTTGGGCCACTGTTTTTTTGTTGATGTATCTGGCCAAATTAAAAATGTATCCAGTGGAGCTGACATATTATAAAAATAATAATAATACTGAAGTTTATATAGCGCAAACAGCTACCTCCCCAGGAGGTGTCCCGGCGCTTAGTGATCAGGGGTCAGCATACCGTGTAGTTAAGAAAGCATGAGGATTAAAAAAAATATTGATTAAAAAACCACGTCTTTAACTGTTTCCTAAAGCAAGGCTCTGAGTTCGCATTTTGAATAGACAGTGGGAAGGCATTCCACAATTGCTGTTCTGGCCGAAAATGCTCTACCCCCAAGCCAGGCCAGCACCTTCCCACCAAGTCCGATGTTTTCCAGGCTCTGAAGCAGCCTGGTGTGGTCGACCGTGTCAAATGCTGCAGATAGATCCAGGAGCACCAGCATTGCTGATGCCCCTGAATCTAATGCCCATCTAGCCGACTCCGCAACCTCTATGAGGGCCGTCTCAGTGCTGAAACCTGGCTTAAAGCAGGATGGCATTACCTACAATGAAGTAGTTCAGTTGGCGTTGAAACAGCGTCTCCAGCATTTTACCAGGTGCAGGTAAGAGCGAGATTGGCCTGAGATTGCTAAAATCTCCAATGGCTCCGGTGTTTTTTTTTTTCAAGGGAAGCAGTGTCCCGATTGCTTCCAGCAATTGGGAAAAACTCAGGTATCAAGGGATGTGTTCCAAACATGGGTAAGTGTGTTTAACAGGAAGTGAGATGTCATTTCCATAGTTTGGGGGGGCAAGGGTCATCAGGAGCCCCTGATTTACATTTTTCAATCTCTGACAACGCTGCCTAATGAAAGATTGGAGAGAAACATAAAAGCGACGGGCCAACACTCTGGCCAAAGATGAGTCTAACTTCTCTGTCACGACTGGTGTTGAGGTCACTTCAGTCTCAATTGCTCTTGGCTTGAAGAAGGATTGAACTACCTTAAATACTTCTTTGCCTGACTGATCCGCTTTCTGAATACAGAATGCAATACATTTTCTTCTGGCCATTTTTATAGATTTATGTAAAATTTTAAAGGCATTTTTATAGCACGCCTTTGCTGCGTCGCTCTACTTTAGTCTCCATTGTCGTTCTAATCTCTTACAGCTCCTTTTTTATTCTTTTAGTGCCTCTGAAAACCATGGCGCTGATGGAGATTGTCTACGCGATGGCATCATTTTTGCTGGTGCGATGGCTTCCACCGCCAAGGCAATCCAATAGTTCATTGCCAGGGCATCTCTATTAGGATCTGAGGTGAGGACAGGTGGGTTTGTATCTAAAATAGGACCCACGGTTTCAGCTGTTAGATTATTCCACTTCCTCTTCATAGTGGGCCGCTTAAATTGGCCATTTTAACTGAGAAAGGGATCAGGTAGTGGTCTGACCAGACCAGTGGTTGAGGCACCTCCGTTATTGTTTCCTGAATTTTGGAGAAGACAAAATCCAAAGTGTCACCTGCCCTATGTGTAGGACCCGAGATCATTTGCACTAAATTGGCAGCTGCTAGCGATGAAATTAATTGGGTTGCTTGACGGCAATTGGAACCGTTAACATGAAAATTAAAATCCCCAAGTGCCATGAAGTATGTGTGAGCTAACGATTTTTGTACAATATGATTGCAAAGATCAAAAGTGATATGTGCTGCAAAATCCGGTGGCCTATAGATAAGCAGCCCTGCTAAGGATACCCTAGCATTAATTTGGAAGCTGAAGTATAGCCCCTCTATTCCTTGTATGTTGAGGGGCCTAGAGGAAGTCAGTTCATAGGATTCTTTTAAAATATTAGCCACCCGCCCCCTCTTTTATTGCCCTCCCTATTTGAGAAACGCATTTTAAAGCCAGGTGGAATGGCTAAGGAAATAGATGCCATTGTATCTGCGTTAAGCCAAGTTTCAGTTAAGAACATGTCGTCCCAAGAAGATTCCATAAGGGTCAGCCAGATGTCGTTTGCAAGTCTAGGGAGGGATCTGCAGTTCACAAGACCGGCCCGGAACAGCTCGCAATGTTCTGGGGGTAAAGTCTTCGGACGACTTAACTCCATATGAGTCCGTTTAGTTGGAGTTGTCATGTCAAGAACTGCACCGAACCCTGTCTGCACAGCAGGTAGTTGGTTGGCAAACCCATTCTAGCCAGATCAACTTGATGCAATGTGCAGTGGTTATCAGAATTGCAGGCTATTATCTCAGCTCTGGACCATCTAATCCTCTCCGCTTCCGCACCCCCACCGGCAGCATGCCTGGTTCAGGTCACGTTCGGGAGGCGGACGGGCGCAGCCAGGCTTGCCTTTGGCGTGCCTTCAGCGCGCCAGCGGCGCACCCGCTGCGCGGCCGGGCCCCTCATCTGTATTTACCCAGTTAGAGCGGAAGTGAGGCAATTGGGGGGAGGAGTCGCGTCCCTCCGTACAACCAGCACTAATGAGCCGTGACGGACGGGGAGCGCGATGAAACAGAAGGAAAGAAATTTGCAAAAGAAGGCAATTTAGTTTTACCAGCTGCAAACAGTAAAGATCTAAAAAAAGTTTGTAAATCAACTTTTTATTTAAAACACACAGCACACGCACTGCTCACTGCTGTGCTGCTGGGACCCCATCTGTATTTACCCAGTTAGAATGGAAGTGAGGCAATTGGGGGTAGGACTCGCGTCCCTCCGTACAACCGGTACTAATGAGCCGTGACGGACTGGGGAGTGCGATGAAACAGAAGGAAAGAAATGTGCAAAACAAATATTTGTCTTGGACTTTGGCAGTGAAAAGCCCCCAGTTACCTTTTGTGTGAAATACAATGCCCAAATAAGAGAACACCTGAGTGAGAGCAATGGGGTGACTTTGTAATGAGAAACCCTGCATCTTGGTTTGCTTGGGTTTGAATACCATTATAAAAGTTTTAGTCCAGTTTGTGGACAAAACCAAGGAGCCCATAAAGGGGACAAACTCTGGAAACAAGGTATTGAGGCCACTATGGGTTCTCAAATTAATACTGTGTTGTCCGCAAATAAAAAGATAGAAACCTTCTTCCTGCCAAAAGAGGGGGTGTCAGAGACTTTACCAGACAAGGCAGGACCTAGGCTTTTGATATACAGCAGGAACAACAACTGAGCTATAATACATCCCTGGCATACTCCTCTCCCTATCATAAAACATTCTGTCCTCTCTCCTGAAGGGCCAAACCTAACTGAGGTGGCAAGATCATAATGTATTGCAACAGACCACCATCAAGCCTGATATCAGTCAGGATCTCCCACAGTATACAACTCACCATACCGTTGAAGGTACAGGAGAGGTCCATGAAGGTCAAGCAGATGGAGCCCTGCTTGGCAAATGGTATATATACTGATCAGCAGGTAGAGTTTAGACATGGCTCCATCGTGCCCAGGGCCTCCCAGAACCCATACTGCAAGTCCAGCAGAATGCCAGTCTCCCTGAATCAGTCAAGCACACACCCCAGCACTACTCTCCCTACTAGCTTCACTGCAGAATCCAGCAAGTATATCGTCTAATAGCATGCTGGGGATCGGGAGTTGCCCTTTTCAAATAGGGACCATAACAGCCAAGCGCCATAAGTTGGGAAACCCCGTGTTGAAACAATTTGATAACAGGGTGGCTCACCGATCCGGTGCAGATGTGTACAGGTCCATAGGGACCCCATTCAGGCCTGAAACCTTTTTTGATGGACTTTTAATAAATACTTCCCTCACTTCATCAAGTGTAAATTTCACAGCAAGGTGGATGCCAACTCCTCCTCAGAAGGTGGAGGTGAAACTCAGAGGCCCATAGACTAATCTAAAATGATTGACCCAGGCTTCTTGACTGCCGGAAGTAATACCAGAATGAGTATTTGTTCCCTCAGACAGACATCCTGTGTATGAGGGCATGTTTATGTGACTCACTGCTTGCCACACCTACTATGGCACGGATGAATGTCTGACATAATATCGACAGACAGAATATCGAAATACAAAAATATCGGAGCAAAAATATCGACATCAAAAATATCGGAATCCTATCTTCAGAAAGGTAAGTACAAAAATATCGAAAAAATAATATCGTTGGTACAAAAATATCGGAATCAAAAATATCGTTTTTTTAAATGTATTATTAATAATGTAAAAATAATTTTAAAATACATATAATTTTACAAATATTAAATAAAAATATTAAAACAAAATTAAAACTAATACATATACATTTAAAATAAATAAAACACTTAATAATTTAATGTAATTTTTTTAATGTTATTTATTTGATTTAATGTAATATTTTTTTGTTTTTACCCTGTATGCCTGTACCCCAAAAACCCAAAACTGACCCTGAACCCTAAAAATATCCCTGTACCCCAAAAACCCAAAACTGACCCTGAACCCTAAAAATACCCCTTTACCCAAAAACTGAAAACTGACCCTGAACCCTATAAATACCCCTTTACCCAAAAACGGAAAACTGACCCTGAACCCTAAAAATACCCCTTTACCCATGAACTGAAAACTGACCCTTATCCCTAAAAATACCCCTTTACCCAAAAACTGAAAACTGACCCTGAACCCTAAAAATACCCCTTTACCCAAAAACTGAAAACTGACCCAGAACCCTAAAAATACCCCTTTACCCAAAAACTGAAAACTGACCCTGAACCCTAAAAATACCCCTTCACCCAAAAACTGAAAACTGACCCTGAACCCTAAAAATACTCCTTTACCCAAAATTAATTATTATTATTTAATTACCAATTAATTATTAATTAACAATAACAATAAAGTAAATATATTAGCACATTAGCTGTAATTAATTCAATTTAATAATTAATATTATTTTTCCCAATTAATTAATTAAGAATAACAAAAAATTATATATAAAAAATTACTTTAATTAATTTAATTAAATAATTAATATTAATTAATTACCAACTAATTAATCATTATAAATATGTACAAAATTATATTAATTATTTAACTAAATAATATAAATTAATTACCAATTATTAATTAATTAAAATATGTACAAACATATATTAATTAATTAATTATTATTAAATTACTTCCCACCCTATTCCCCTATAAACCCATAACCCGCTACAGAACATATTTATCAATTAATCAATTAATTAAAATTAATTAAAAATTATTTCTCAATTAATTAATTAATAATTCCTACTAATTAATAATTAATTTAACATAATTAAATTACTTCCCACCCTATTCCCCTATAAACCCACAACCCGCTAGAGTAGTAAAAGACAATATTTAATTAAATTACATTAAAAATAAATAATAAAACATAATAAATACAATATAATATACACTAAATTTATTTAAATATTGATATTAGTAACATCGAAGTTATTTATTTCGATATTATTGACATCGATATTTAAAACTTCGATATTACTGATATCATACTAATATCGATATTAAGACTGTCGATATTACTTACCTTCGATATTTTGTCCCATCGATATTTAAACTTCGATATTTTTGTATATCGATATTTAAAAATCGATATTTTGTCTGTGTACCGGCACGGATGACCAGTGTGTTGGATCCCTTCACAGCCGGTTCTGGGCATGTGTACTGTGTATGCTTATTTTTTAACTTAAACCCACGCTCACACTGAAATGGACAACTCAGCTTTTTATCAGACTAGCCTTAACACGGATGCAGTGTACGATCAAAAACAGGCATTATCTACATTACTTTACTGAGTAAGATCATTCTTATGGAGAGGTTTTGTTACTCTCTCTTTTTCTCCTCTCTTAGGTTGGATTTTGCAACTAAAGTGGTCATAGCCGTTTGGGTGCTGAGTCACCCTGACCACACCTGAATCAAGGTATCATTACAGGGTTTACTGGGTGTCGTCGTCCGAAACCCCTTACTTCGTTTTACACACTTTTGCACAGTGCCGAAGAAATGCCACTGATCCACTAGGGACCCAGAGAAGCGTGAAACATGTCGACCTGATACTATCAGTTGTTATCACCACTAGCACTAAAATATGCAGAAGGAAAATGCTTCCTATTCTGACTACACTGTCAAGAATATTCCTCGAGTCCAGTTTTTAACTATATCACACGGACCCCAGAATAAAGTTTCTCCAGGGTGCTAGTGTGATATTTTTAACTCACTAGCACCTCTCCCCACACACCTGCATTCACCACTGCAGTGCTCCTTGAGAAGAACTCAGAAAAAGAGTCCTCTTGAGAGGCCCATGGGGGACTGCAGTGCCAACCCCATGAGGAGCAATGTAACCTATACTCCTTGTCAGAGTTTCTGTCACTTGTCCTTCTAGTGACCTAGGAACAGCTACCCTCTAATGATTGAAACGTAGGCTCTAGGGAGCACGGGTACTGGACCTATGTTTCCAATTGCTCCAAGTTCCCCTTCTTGTGTGTGTTTGAGACTTTGCCATATTGACAACATAAGGACATGTGGCTGGGGGGAGATCACATCTAGAGGCACAACCAGGGATTAGCCCTGAGTGTTTGGTGGAATGGGTAAGATTTCCTGCTACACGATGGCCCCCTGCTCATGTATCAGGTGGTACAGAGACCCTCAGGCTAGGGGGAAAAACAATAGCTGGGTCTAGCACAGTGGCCTTGCTGACTGTGCCATTAAGACCCACCCCCTTCTCTCCCCTGGAGGTCATTGTTCCTGGGCAGGTCAAAAAAGCCTCTGTCCTAAATTGTTATCTCTTCCACCAAGATCACCATGGTTTGAGCCAATAGCTATAGTTTTTCATTTCTCCTCAATACCCCCGCAGACGATGAAACAACTCAGACAGCTTATAATCTCCTTACCAAATTGTTCAAGTTGACCCCCAATGTCCTCTGTACAATTAGAATGATCCATGGGAGTAGGACACTCCAGGCATACTAGCTTGATTGAGTTTTAGGACTTTTTAACTGTGGAACTTCTATTTCATTTTGTAGGAAATGGATGGGTTTGGCTTATGATTAGGGCAGGGGAGGTGAGCGAGTATAGGCATAGTTATTAGGATGAATTCTGTCCACACAATCCTGACTGATATGACCAGCAGTGGCTTCATGGTAAGTTACTAAAGAGGCTAGGGAAAGCCGCTTATTGGCGAGAAGGATTTCTTTGTCCAGGGCACCCACAGCCTGTTCTATGTTCCCATCAACAGTGCCAGACTTCTTATCAGCAGTGCCCTCGATATTAGGGACGAGCTTGCATTTAGCCTTATATAATAACATAAAACAAGTCAATAGAAGAAAATCAAATGAGATGAAAATAATAATCAAATTAGGCATTTAAAAAGAGGCTCATGAAAACATTTAGGGATCCACACAGAGCCTCAAGAAAACCAAGATCAAGAGGGGTGACCCAGCCCAAAGCTAGAAGATACTCTCCCTCCTGCGGCCCCAGATGTGGGGTACCTCTGAGCTTCAAGTCCACTCGGGTTGCAACAACAGAACCCAAACAGAGGCTAGATGAAGACAAAGGCAGCAAAAGCTCTTTGGAGAGTTGTACAGTTCCACTATTTAAAGATCATTGTCACCATTTAGCATAGATTAAACTGAGGTTGGAATCCCAGATGTAAAGCAGATGCCCCAAAAATAGTCCAAAAATGGGCAGGCGGTAGCTTGCTTGAAGACCCCAAGTAAAATGCAAGTGCCACTTGGAAAAGTCCCACGCCATAGAAGCGTCAACCTGAAACAGAGCAGCTAGCTTAATAGAGGTCGCCCCAGGGATTGTTTGCGCCTCCTGACACTGGTATATTTTGTATAGCTCCCAGAATAAAGTGCAAATGCGAGTGTAAGTGCAAATGCCACGAAGATACCAGGAAGATAAGCCCGAATAACAATAGAAACTGTGGTGCTATATGGCAGTCTTAGGGCTCCTTCCCCACAATGATGCAAGAGCCACAAGAAAAGTCATATGAAGTGCAGACAGGGGCAAGCTTGCGGGTATGGTTCCTGTACTCGGGAAGTGACCGGAGTCACCGAGCAAGGCATAACGTAATGGGTGATGGTGATAAATTGACAGATTCAGCGTTTTGTAAGGTTAATTAACCACGATCTGAGGGAAAGTGAAACAGACCTAGTGATAACGTCGTATTATTTATACAACCTGTAAAAAAACAGGATAACGGATTTAATTATGGATATGGTACTGATAGGATCTGAAGAATAAAGGAAGGTTACTGAAAAAGAGAATAGTATAAGAGCAGGAGGCAGCACTATAAAGCCAAGTTGAGCCCTGATGAAGGCGAATGGTTATCACTAACCTCGGTGAAACGCGTTGGCATGGGATTGGAATCGGATTTGTAAATAAAAGAAGAAGTTTTGAAGAGCCTTGGGACTATTTGATATTATTGAAGTACTAAGTCAATAACCAAGAGACTTTATATACTGTGATAAGTGGATTGCTGCAGTATCACATCTTTGTCAATTGTGCCTAATCGGTTGATTAGGTGGTGGGAAGTGAGGTGCTATCTTCCCAAATTTTATTGCAGGCACCCGGACGTTGAATAATAACAGCAAATTGTGTATATAGTGTATTCCTTCTAGATCGCCGTGAAACTCCTTAGCACCTAAGTTCATAACTTGCGGGTATGTAGTATGCAATCACATAAAGAAATCTAGATTAAAAGTAGATGTTCCAGCCAAGGAGAAAAACAAGCGCACCTCCAAAGTCAAATCAAAGGATGGAGTGGGCTTAATATCAAAGTCGGTATACCCTAAACATTTCAAAAATCTAATCACACAGGATTACAGTTTCAGGTGAGCAATCCAGCTACAGCTAGGGTGAAGCAAATGAGCAGATAGTGATGCAAGCAGAGAACAGAATTAAATTGCAGCTGAGATACATGTAAACAGGGCAGTACCAAACTGGAGTGGGCCAATATTGGTGGAGGGATCAAACAGCAATAGAGACATAAAGTCAAAAGGTGGGGACCACACAAGGAAAGTGGCTGCAGGTGTGGAAGGGTCCTCCTCCTGATCCCTGAGGCTCCTAGGACACATGGCCTCGATTCAGTTCTTAGGCATTGTTCTTGGTTACCCTCTGTGAGTCCCAACCAATAAGCAACAATTCCCCATTCTTCTGCTGCCAGATGAATATCGAGTAAAAAGAAGCAAACATTGTTTCTTTCGTGTATACTTAATTATGAATTGAGCACTTGGGGATAAAAGAATGACACCCACAAAACCTGAAAAGGCTCGAGTTATTTTTCATATATAAGCAGACAATCTGTAGCACAAAAGCACTGGACATATAAAAGAGCTCAATACTACAAATGTAAGACAATATTATGTTGCATTCTCCTTCATAGAAAAGCAAACATAAATGATTTCTGAAAGGTGCAGGAAATGTGTGACAGCAAAGTGATAATTGTGACTCAAATGTGCAATAATTGATGGGGCTGAGGGAAACACATTGAAACAACAATGGCTGATAAGGTTGGTAAGGTATTAGGAGTATCACAGTCTACCTCCTCCAGGTTGGCTAATAAGATGCAAGCTGTAAAATCGAATCTTATGACGTTATATTGACTTTTCAATACCAAATCATGAATTATACTGGGTCATCATCAAGACAGTGTCAACGACAATGTGAGGACGGCAACCATTCCTATATTAATATATGTGCACAGCATATAACTGTGCCAGGGAAGAAACCAGAGTCAATTAATTGAGCGATTCCAAATAGAGGCAGGTCAGAAAATCGAAATAAGAAAGACTGTATCAGTTCCACTGAAGCGATGCACATCCTCTCTGGGAATGATGAGGCACAGTCGGCCAGTGCTCAAAGTCACTATGAATCCACTGGCAGGAAGGCAATTCAGACCATACTTTTGATTTCCAACTAGAAACTCAATGCACTAAAAAGTTATAATCAACAATTCCTCACCATCCTGAGATAGCATGTTTTTTCATAGGATCTGCTCCTCATCCATATTTGCTATTCACTCTTGAGGAGGTGTGCGCATATATTGCCCCACCTCTTTCTTTGACATTAATAATGTAGCGCCAAAACAGTTTAAACTGTGCCACTGTAGGATTAACTGACAGTTAAATGGTATTTCCCTTGCACAGATCTAATAAGATCTAATAAGATGGAGAAGTGTGGCTCAGGGGTTAGAGGCGGCAGACCCGGAAGCTGAGATCGGCCCTGGACCAGGGTTCAATTCCCCGCCCCGACGGGGGTTGGGCTCAATAATTCCACGGACTCGATAATTCTCACTCCAGTGCCTACTCGACTCACGGGTTCACAATCTGCGACTCTGGGCAATAGCTTGCTTAATCTCCACAACGGCCCCTCGCGGCGGGATGCCTGGCTTTCACCTTGTGGATACCCTGCCGGGGTATCTCACAGGGGAAAACCAGGACGGGTTCCCTAAGCAAGCGCATAGATGCCTGCGATGTGGGCGATTTGCGCTATATATATAAATAAATGTACATTTACATAATAATAAGAGGGTGTTTTAGGACATTTTACGTCTTATAAAGACAACCCGTTTCTGATTACTTTTAGCATGCAAAGATCTTTGGTATTCTTCAGGACTTTGATCCTAGTGGTTCTCACTCCTTCCCTTCCTACAATATTTATGCAATATTAACGTGGATGTATTGAAACAGAATGATACATAATGTACTATATTCATGGTTGTAAGGTTTACAACATATTTCTCAATTCTTAATGCCAAAATCTCATGCAGTTCTCATATAAGTTGTGAGGCTGCCTGGTTCCTGTCAAAGTTTCTAAAGGGCACTAATCTGCTGAAGAGGAGGGGTTGGCTAGGTGATCAAAGCGTCCTCTATCGCTGGTCAACAACTCTTACAGTCCATAGCAACTGCATGCTCCTCACCTGCAATTGAAAAAGCTCAGACCTGGTATGTCTATATGGACTAATGAGTGAGGTAGCATAATGACATCACAGAGAATTCAGATATGTGTATGTGTGTTTGTGTGTGTGTACATTGTGTCATTGAATAAATGTGTATGCCCTGTACAAGTGATTGTTGACACATTTATTTTGATCCTCCCCATACAGTGTTTAGCTTATCAGTGGGGATAACCAAAGCCTTCCTTGAGCTGTCAAAGAGCAAGGAGCATGATGTATGAAACTGTATTTTTAGAATTTGAAAATAGCGATTTTTAAGGAATGCTTTTTCTGAATTGCAAAATTGTATGAACAAAGGATAATTGTTTTGAAATAGTGTTTTTTTTAAATCATTTCCTATTTTTATGTAACAAATCACTAATTGTGACTCAGTGTTACTCAAAAATATTGAATCATCATTCTGAAATAGTGAACATCGCAGTGGCAACATCTGATCAATCAATCAATCAGGGTTGGTAAAGCGCAGCTGCTCACCCGTGAGGGTCTCAAGGTGCTGGAGGGAGGGCGTTCAGTTCCGTTGAGTGCTGGGATCATCCAAAGATTCTATCACAAACAAGGAGGTAGCCCTAATACTCTGACCGCATCTAGGCATATATAAACTCATAAATACAAAGAAAAATGTGTCGGAATCAATACCTCAATCACTATTAACTGGATAGGAAAATATGAATTAATCCTTCCACAGAAATGATTTCTCACATTTATTTGTCTTGAAAAAACGTCACCAACTCAAACTGTAATTCTTCATGTTAATTTTTTATATATATATATATATATATACTTGATAGCAATAAAAACAACACATGCTTTCAAAATAGCTAATGAAATATGTAGCCACCAATTATTTATCAAATCAATAGTATATACAACGGCATTCTGTCAAGAGATCGCCCCGTGTTCTCATAGGTGAGTACAACAATTGACTATTGTTCTTTTAGTCCTTCTCTTATACTTTTTTGTATTCTCACACTTATTATATCATTTCTTTAAATTTTTATAGGGCTTCTCCACTCAAGGTCGACGCTTTTCGGCCTGACGTATCTTAGGCCTCATCAGGAATGGGGTAATGAGCTGGGTACCTACAATATACAAAGAGCGCTTTGTTTATATACATACATTTTATATACATTATCTATACCTCTTTGCATCCTAACAAAATGACACATTTTACCCTGGTATTTACATCAAATTTACAAACCTGGAGATGCAGTCCGCAACTCTCTACATCCATTCAAAAGGAGAAAGAAAGAAACACTTATTGTGTAAATCAATTAGGTGAAAAATGTGCAAATCATATTTAAAACTGTGTATTCATTAGGTTAAAGAAAAAAATAAAAATAAGTAAAAAAGAGAGAGAGCGAGAGAAAAGAGACGCATGCCACGACATGCCAAAGTACACTCTTAGGGCCCGATGTAGGTAAAATTGATTTACCGATTTTAAATTACCGAATTTTACCGATTCGGTAATTTAAAATCGGTAAATCAATGGGTCCGATATGTAGGTATTCCAGATGTGCTGGAATACCGAATCGGATGAATTCGGTATTTACCGATTCGGTAAATACCGAATCGGTAATGCCCATTCATTCCTATGGGCTTTGAAGCCCATAGGAATGAATGGACATTACCGATTCGGTATTTACCGAATCGGTAAATACCGAATTTCTCAAGGGTGCAGGGGGTGTCACTTTGACACCCTCTGGCACCCCCAAAACAGGCACGGGTGCCATGTGGCAGGCATACCTGCCCTAAGGGCAGGTCTGCCTGTCACATGGCATAGGTGTGCATGCACACATGTGCATGCACACCGGAATCGTTATTTTACCATCAAATAGGATTTGATGGTAAAATACCGATTCGTTAAGGCTCCTGGGACTCTGAAGAGTCCCACCTACATATGGGTGGCTCCGAATCGGTAAAATTACCGAATCGGTATTTTACCGAATCGGTAACTTTACCGAATCGGTAAAGTTACCGATTCTGTATTTTACAGAATCGGTAACTTTACCGATTCGGTAAAGTTACCGATTCGGTAAAATAGTGCACCTACATGTCAAATCATGTATACCGATCGGTAACGGCCGAAAATACCGATTTTCGGCCGTTACCGACCGACCTACATCGGGCCCAAAGTATAGTTATTCAGGGCATCGACCTCATAAATAGTTCTCAATCTGATATTAATTGTATGTAGATGAATAACTTATATAGATATGTAATGTGATGTCTGACGGTAAGTACGAGATCCCCACGTTTCATACACAGGAATGTCGCTTGCTTGACTTCCAATAAGGTTCTAAATAACAAGGCAAAAAATGGGCTAAAGTCCCCAAATCGCTCTGAAGTACATAATACATTTTTGGCCATATGTATCATCAACCTGATTTGCGATTCTCAAATAGCGATTTTTTAGAAATGGCTATTTGAGAATCGTAAATAGGTATGTATGTACAAAATCGCTTTTTTTTACGATTTCTTAAAATTCCTTAATTGAGATTAGCAAATTGTGAATCGCAATTAAGAAATAATTTCCCATTCATTACTATGGGCCAGGAGGCCCATAGGAATGAATGGGGAAGTATTCTTAATTTGCGATTCGCAATTTGAGAATTGCCACTTGAGAATAATTTCAAGGGGTGCAGGGGTTTCCAAAGGACACCCTGTTGCACCCCTAAAATATGCATGGGTGCACATGTGACACACATACTTGCCCTAAGGGCATGTATGTGTGTCACATGGCACTTTGAAAAATGCAAAAATGTGCATTTTTCAAAGAAATTGCTAATTACCACCGACCTGAAGTTGGTGGTAATTTGCGATTCCTTAAGGCAAAATTGCACTTTTTTGTGCTTCTTACATTGCATTTAAGGAATCGCAAAATTTGCGATTCCTTAAATGCAATCACAAAATAAGGAATCGCAAATTTTGCGATTCCTAATTTTGCATGCAGATTTGTGTGATACATACCATTTACCGAAAATGCGTTCGCAAACGTCGAAAGTCTGCGAATTTCGGCATTTGCAAACGCATTTGGGCTTGATACATGTGGCCCTTAGTGACCAAGAATTGCGTACTCCACGATCTACTATACATTAAGATTCTTGGACGTGGTTCCGGTGTATTTACAACCCCGGGTCACGTGTTTCAAGGCTGCTAACACTCATTTTCTTTTAGCGTTTTTTCTATCTCCAGCTCACTGAAAAAAGGGAGAACCACAAGAGTCCCTTTAGCGGCTGTAGTCTAAAAATCTTACACAACGCATTAGACCTATCTAATCCTCTTAATAAGTCGCTTTAGAGCCTCTCAGTTATCTTCCTATTTTCCCACGTAGCTCGAAGTCGCCATACTATCACGTCTTCCGTGACCGGCTTTCTTCTAAACACATCACGTGACCGGGCTCCACTGAACCCATGCATTTAAAGCGTCCCGTGTGGGAAATTAAAAGAGGGTTACCACAACACGAGGCAGAAACGTAGCCTCACCCCAGAGACAAACAAAGGATTCTGTTGGCGGACATAATTATATTGTATTTCAATATGTCAAGCAATGTAGAAGACAGCAGGGACAAGTTCCTAAGGCGTCCATTATTTTGTTATTTCTTATTGCCGCAAACATAGTTAAATGGGTCCATTCAGACAGTTTAATGATAAAGGCGAGTTTTCCCCCGTGCAATTTTACCAATTCACAATATAAAATTAAAAAAATATATATCAACTCAATAAAAAACATAATTAGAAAAATAATAATACTGAAGTAAAATAAAATATAAAGAACATGCAAATAGCCTTTTTGAACTACTGCACCCATGTGAAGACAAACTGACCCACACCGTTGAGAGATACATTTTGCAACTCCTTACAATCTATTTCTCTTCTTCAGACTTGTCATGCTGTTTTTGCCTGTATAAGACATATATAATTCAAAAGGAGCGTCCTCTGGGAATTTTGAACTTTAATCACAGTCTTTTGTTTCATACTGAACTACCATTATACCAAACAGTTATTCTTCCACATTCACTCTGAGGGATCACTGTCACATACCATGAATCTGAGTGTTGGCACAGAAACTAACATTAATAGTATCAATATAATTGATTTGATTAAAATCTCTCTAAAACAGTTAAAAACATTTAATCAAGGCACAAAGAATGCCTAACACAAAAATACACAAATAATAAAAACCGAGAGAAACAACAAGACATACATTTTTGTCATCTAGTTCCACAACCACTGTCAGAGGCTAGATCCAGACTCCCAATTTGTCAAACCTCAATAGTATTTGGGGTTGTTTGAGAGCGTTGGGTTTGTGGTAGACGGGCATCGACGCGTTTCGACGGTAAAATATTATTAGGATCTTCTTTTTCAAGACTACAATTTGGTTATGCTCTCGGTCATAAGAACATCTAAAAATTAAGGACGCTCCTTTTGAATTCCTGTTTGAACCCTACTCCTTTGGGTGATAAAGGGTCCCTCTCTTATTTATTAAATATATATAATAACATTATATAGTAAGAAATTGGTTATAATCTTTAACAACACTTATGGATAGTCCACATATATGTTAATATACAGTACTTATATAACTTGACAATGACAGCTCCTATAGGTAGGTATATCAATGACCAGATTTCATCACGGTCATTTAGACCTCTGGTTGCAGTACTTTTCTCAATCAATCTTGCTTCCAGATTACTCAATTTACCCTGTAGTTCTTCTTTTTTCACATTTTGCACTGTTAATAGTACTGACCAGCGTATATCATTCTCTGTATGATTTTCAGTTAGGAAGTGATGTACCAATGGAGCCCCAATGGTTCTGCACTTAATCCTAGATTTATGCTGTAGAATCATGTTTTTTACCGGTTTGATTGTTTGTCCAATGTAGACTTTTTCACATGGACATGTTATACAGTAAATTGCTTTTTTTGTTGCAATTAGAAAAGGCTTGTTGTGTATGTTACTGTCCATTTAAAAAGACTTCTTTTGAATCTCCTTTCAAACAACAGGCTGCACATTTTTGACATCTGAAGACCCACAACTGGAGGTAGACTAAGTTAACTCCTTGTATTTTTTTTAGGTGGATCAATATTCCTTGTTGCTCTCACTAGCTGTTGTCGGAGATTTCTAGCTTTTTTGGAGGCAAATAAAGGTTTTGGAATTCCTAAGTGCTCTACTAGACACCAATTTTTTGAAATTATCTTTTTAATTTGATTGACTTTGGGTCCATATGTTAAAACACATGTTAGTGGTGTAGCATTTTGGCGTGGCTTTGGTGTTAACAGCTCCTCTCTTGGTGTATACGTGACTCGTTTCGGCCTGACATATCTTAGGCCTCATCAGGACTGGGGTAATGAGCGAGTAATTCCTTGTTTCCGTTTGGGAGGCAAGATGGCCGCCGTAGCTCTGTAGAAGGAAGTCGCACTTCTCCTCTCTCCTATCCTACTATGATTTTGGTGTATTGAATACGGGGATGTGGGATCCGGCTGCTCTCATACGTCGCATCTCTGCTGAAACGCTTGGATCGGGAACAGTTGAAACGAATATTTGCTGCAGCGAAAAAAGCTTGGTGTAGTTACTGGAGGAGCATAGCTATTGCCTCTAATATACCTGTCAACATGTTGCAGCGCAATAAACAAGACAAACAAGACAAAGAGAAAACAACAGCAACTGGGTCAACCAAAGGCCCAGCAACTCTGGAAGAAAACCGTACAGGAGCTATACCCAAAGTTCTGGTGGCTGCTAAAAAGCAGATGGAATAACTTAGTCGCTCCTCAAAGGGGGCACTACAGAAGAAAAGCGACAGACAAGAAAGAAAGGCTGAAGCAAAACCAGAAACCAGGCTCGCCGCAGCCAGTTCGAACAAAGTTGTGAAAGAGCTGTCACAGGAGGCTGAGGGGAAAGTACAGCGAGCACAAATGTCTCTCTCAAAGGAGCAGATGCGGCAATCTACCTTACCCGAATCTTTCACACTTAAATGGTCACCAGCTCTGCAGAAGCGTGTGGATGATTTACAGCAAGCAGGCGTGATGAGTGGACCCCCAGCTTCGCAGAATCGGGAAGGCTCTCCGCGGCTCCCGGCCGCACTGAACGCGGGCAGCGAGGAGACAGAGGAAGCAGACCGCGAGGATGCAAGCGTTGGAGCTCCAGTTGCCGGGCAACCAACAGACAAGTTGGGAAGCAGCACGCATCGGGCGGAGGCGAGCGCCGGAGCAGCGAAGGTGAGCGAGGGGGCGAAGGAGCCTGCTGATGCATGTCGGAAGTCTTTAGAGGAGTTAGAAAGACAAAATAATGTGCAAATGTTAGACGCTCTGCTAACAGTAGAAGCAGGGCTTAACAATAAAACCTGTAAGCCTTCTGAGTCGAGCTGGGGGAGTACACAAAGCATTGAACTTCGACGAGAGCGTGAGCAGGAGCAGACCAGTGACAAGGATGGCAAGGATGGCAGAGGCAATAGAGGAGGTTCCCCTGAATTTTTTTCAGTTAATGAGGGGTCAGACACAACGGACATCAGCGAGCCTGAAAATGAGGAGGAGGGGAGCTATACTGACCACACTACTGGTTCAGATACAAGCAAGGGTTCCAGAGATATAGGAACACAAAAAAGAAGGAAAGTCGGAATGAGAAGAGATGGGCGAGGGTCCAGAAGTAGCATGAACAAAAAACTGTCGTGGGACTATTCTGCTACTTCAGAGACTTACCAAGAAAGTGGTCAGGGAGAAGGAGAGAATGCCGGGTTACCAAAATTTACACCTCAGAATGTAACATTGGAGATGCTGTTTGTTACATTGAAGCAGATGCAATCTGAAGCTAGGGCAGAAAGCCGGAGAGCAAAGCGTGACACTAAAAAGTTACAAGCCTCGTTGAGGAAGGTAAATAGAAAATATGAGGAGGTGGAGGAAAGAGTAACCCAGGTGGAAGAAAGAACCAGTAGAGTGGAAGATGAAGTAACGGACTGGCAGACCTTCAAAATTGAACAAGAAAAGTTAGTGGAAGACTTGCAGTGGAAGGTCGAAGCTTTTGAAAATCGCCAAAGGCGGAACAATGTAAGACTCTTGGGACTTGAAGAAGGGCGGGAGAAACAAGATCCGAGAGGGTATGTGATCAAACTCTTAAAAGGGGCCTTCCCAGAATCACAATGGCAATGGGAACTAGAAGTGCAAAGAGCCCATAGATACCCTTTATTTGTAAGGAAAAATCGTGTGGGTCAGCAGAACACGCTTCCTAGGGCAATGCTGGTCTTTCTAGGGAATTTTTTAGCGAGGCAAGAGATCATGGATAAGGCTAGACCAGAGTCCAGGAAGACAGTTGATGGAAACACATTTTTTGCCAGGCCTGATTTCTGCCATGTTACGGTCGAAAGAAGGTGGAAACTAAGGCAACTGATAACACCATTCCAGAAACAAGGTGCAGAAGCATACCTACTGTACCCAGCAAGATTAAAAGTTATCAGTAAGGGGCACACTAGGATGTTCTTCTCTGAGATAAAAGCAGGAGAATTTTTGACAGAGATTTCAGAGCAAAGTAAGGGAAAGGAGAACAGAGGAAAAAGCCCACCAAAAAGCCCACCAAAAACTCCATAGAGGAAATGCCATAAAGGGAAAACATAGCTGTAACTGACTGATAGGAGAGCAGGGTAGGGGGGGAGTAGCGACACTACAGACTACAGAGGCTACACATAGGTCAAGATTGACCTATTTGCCTGTAGCAAGGGGGGGGGGGTGGGATCCAAAAGGGAGGGGGGAGGGAGGGGGGGAGGGGAAAAAAGAATTTGCACTTAGGATTTGGTTGTGGACACAGCACACGTGGGTTTAGAAAGCATGATATGCAATGCACTATGTTAAGAAGAAGAGAAGGGGAGGAGGAAGTGAACCTTATAGAAATTAACAGGTACAGGTACAACCAGGAGAAAAGAATGAACTGGGATGGCATGTAGGATAGCCTCGATAAATATCTGCGGGCTGCCCTGCTAAAATCATTACATCTCGATCTAGTGTGTCTGCAGGAAACGCACATTGAAGGCACTAAGGCATATCTGTTGGAACAGATTGGTTTTAATGTACTAGCAAAGACTAATCAAGGCACTAAGACAAGATGGGTTGCGATATTAGGCAGGAGACAGGATGCAGTGGTTAGGAGGAAAAAGGAGGATCAGTGGGGGAGATGGGTTATAGTAAACTTAGGATTTAAGGAAGAGACTATTACTACTGTCCCTGTTTACGGCACCACAGAGGATGACCCGGATGTATTTCAATTTCTAGATACAGAATTGGCACAATGGCCAGAACCGATTATTTGTTGCGGTGATTTTAATCTGCATGACACCGACAGTAGCTTCCTAGACCCTGGTAGAAAATATTTGGGAAGGAAGAAGAGGACATATAGAGCACTGGCAGACATGGCAACTCATAACTCTCTGGAAGACCCCTGGATTAAGTGTCATCCAAGCTTAGACGGGAGCACTTTCTTTTCAGCCCCCCATCAGGTATTGGTCAGGCTTGATTATTTTTTAGTCTCAAGGGGGTTGATGGATAGGGTAAGAATAGATAGGGAACCACAAATCATGTCAGATCATAGCCCGTTAATTCTATCACTAAGAACTGGGCAAGGAAAAAAAGAGATAAGACAATGGACATTTGAAAGAACACTGTTACAGGACCAGAGATATCGAGAAACTATGACAAACTGGATTAAAGATTTCTGGGAGATAAATAGAGGTACAGCAGCGTCAGGGATAGTATGGGATGCTTTTAAAGCTGGAGTAAGAGGAGAGACCTTGAGCTATGTAATCAAGGGTCAAAGGATAGAGAAGGTAAAAGCTGAACAGTCTAAGAGATTACTCATGAAAACAGAGGAAGAACTTGTTTTAGCTATACAACTACGATCTCCAATCGACCAGTTGTTATTGAAAATAGTTGCTCTTAAAGCAGAAGCTATGGACGGGATGGCTAAAAAGACAGCAGCGAGGTACCTAGTGAATAAGGAAAAAGCATACGAACTTAGTGAGAGAGTTGGCCATATACTGGCTATCCGTGCTAGGCAAAGGGAAGGGATGGCGGATATCAAGGAGATCAAAAACTCCCAGGGTATTATGGTAATGGAAGCTGAACAGATTAGAGAGGTATTTAAACAATTCTATACAGAGTTGTATACAGCGGATGGCCCAGGGAGGGAGGAGGACATGAGCAGGTATCTAGGAGAGATAGCGCCCCCAGAATTTTCGGAGGAGGATAGGGAAGGATTGGAAGAGGTTTTCCAGCTAGAAGAACTGGTCTCGGCCTTGAGGGATTTACCATCCGGGAAGGCAGCTGGTCCGGACCAAATTCCTGTTGAATTTTACAAAGTTTTTTAATCAATACTCTTAAAAGAAATGTTTAATGTCATGTTATTGGCACAAAAGGGCGAGTTTGGCCCAGAGTCATGGGGTGGGGCGGATATCATCGTAATACCTAAGAAAGGAAAACCTCCAACTGTCCCGGGTTCCTATCGTCCCATTACCCTGATGAACGCGGATGTCAAGGTATTCTCCAAAATCCTGGCCAAAAGGCTATCAAGAGTAGTGGAATCATTGGTAACCCCGTCTCAGCATGGGTTCATTCCGGGTAAAGGAACGACTCATCATACTAGGCAGGTAATTACGGCATTTGATGCAGCAAGTACTCTAGGAGACCCTATGGCAGCTTTGTTTCTAGATGCCGAAAAAGCATTTGATAGGGTCTCCTGGAGGTACTTATGGGCAGTATTGAGGTGGAGTGGCATAGTGGCGGGATTTATTAAGGCCCTGCAGACACTGTATATAAACCCGGTGGCCAAGATAAGGGTCAATAGAGGGCAATCAACCACAGTCAACATCAATAGAGGAACAAGGCAGGGGTGTCCCTCTTCTCGCCTGCTTTTTGCGCTGTACCTCGATCCATATCTACGCAGGTTATAAAGTAACGACCAGATTCCACCGCTAGCACTGAATGGATGCCGGTTCAAAACGTTGGCATATGCGGACGATGTGGCCATCTTGACTTCAAATCCTACAGACGCTATTAGGGCAATTGAAGAAGAGGCTAATCGATTTGGGCAATTCCCAGGGTACAGCCTGAATATTACTAAAACCCAGATAGTTAAAAATAGCTTTGTAGTATGTAATGATGACAGAGTTGTGGGAGCGGCAATCTATCTAGGGGTGCAAATTACATCAGATGTAGATACGATAGTAAAAAATAATATGTCACCTTTAACAGCCCAAGTAAAAACGGACCTAGAGAGGATGAATAATTTACATCTCTCGCTGGTAGGGTGTACCAATATCATTAAGATGATGGTTCTGCCTAAATTTTTGTATTTCTTTAGGGCTATACCTCTCCTGTTTGAAGCCAGCTGGTTTAACGGCCTAGAGGCCATATGTAATAGGTTTATCTGGGTGCACGGTAAGACCAGGAGGGCCTATAGGTTTATGACACTTCCTAGGGATAAGGGGGGATGGGGTGCACCAGATATCCGTTTATATTATATGGCAACTGTTTTGCAATATATACAGGGATTAATTGGAGGAAATAATGATGATGATAGAGTGAATAATATGTCTACTGGGGTTTATGCTGTTGTGCTTGGGGCAAATGCTGATAATTGTTTTTTAAATTGTACTGATTTTGGTTATTTTAAAAGAGCTTGGTCCAAGACGGTCTTGGCCGCAGTAAGTGTGTGGAACGCATTTCTAAAAAAAGCCAAGATGGGGAGGTACAATAGATATGTGTCTCTGATTAATAATAGATCATTCCCCACTGAAATATTCACTGATCAGACAATGGCAGAGTAGGCAGCAAGGGGGATTACGCAAATAGGGGACCTGTTTTCTCATGATGGATTTGTACAATCCTCAGACCTACGAGATGCATATGGGCTGGACAATAGAGGGTTTTTTAAGTATTTACAGATCAGGAGCTTCCTTAAAAACAAGGTGGGAGGTCCCACAGGCTTTGATAAAAATGAAATAATGGAGAAAATTAAGCTGATGGGGGATCGCACAATTAGGTCCTTTTTTTGCAATATTGATAAAGGGAAAGGTGGACGATCTGGAGAAATTTAGCACGAAATAGGCGGACAAACTGGGAGATGAAAGTACCTTGTTCCTTGAGTCCCTGAACCTTGGACGTACAATTCTGAGTGCAGCCCCTCTGCAGTCTCAGCATTATAAGACACTATACTTTCTTTATTATACTCCGGCGAGGATAGCAAAATGGGGTGGTAGTACAGGAATTACCTGTCCCCGATGTGATGCACTGGAGGCGGATAGCATACATATCTTTGCAACTTGCCCTCACTTACATTCATTGATTAAAGGGATAGAGGGGTTTTTATTGAGATCCTTGGGTATACAAATTATTCTTACACCATCTTGGATTATGTTAGGAGTGGCTAAGGGTGAGCAAGAACAGCATGTGGAATTTCTATTTGTTGCGATGGCGGTTTACAGACTGACAATAGCCAGGGCTTGGCTTGATAAAAATCCCCCAATATTTCAAACCTGGTTGGCAAATCTGTTATATTCATATAATATTGAGAAAAACATCTATGCTCGGAAGGGGAGGAGAGGAAGATGTTTGGGTAGAAGGATTTGGGAGCCCTTAAGTAAATGGAAGGAGATGCAAAGTAATGATAAATAGGAAAATATCCCCCTTCTGCTATTTTCTTTAATCGCTTTTCTTTTTTTTCGCTCTGGTTCCTTTTCTCTTTTTTTTCTTGTTTGTTATTCTACTCTGGCTTTATTGATTATTTGAAATGTAAAAAAACCCTGATTATTTCTTTATAAGTAAAGGAATGACAACCTATTGTATGATGTATTGGACATGTACCTAGGAGTGGATTTGTGAAATAGGAATTATGAAAACGTTGCAGTTGTTAAAGTGTAATGTGTACAGGATAAAGTGTGCTTAATTTGATGAATAATAAAAAAAAAAAAAAAAAAAAAAGGACTGGGGTAATGAGCAACTATTTCATGAAATCCAGTGGACACAAAAAAGGAACTTTTATACTTCTTGCGAAAAGTAAGATTAAAAACATTCTTCTTAGAAAGGTAATCAAGAGAACAGATCAATGTCATTGGACTGAGGAAAAAAATCTACATTTTGTCCTGAAAGTGCCCTAATGCTAGCTGAGATTTTGCATTTTGAAGATATAATCTTAAAAGAATTGGATTGTTTACAAGAAAAAAAATATTTTCAATTCTAACTGCACTAAACAGGAACTAAATGCCTTAAAAAACCTGTCTGAAAATTCGAAAATAATTATAAAACCGTCAGATAAGGGGGGAGGGATTGTTCTTTGGGAAACCAATGATTACGATAAAGAAGTTTTGAAACAACTATCCAATCAGGTACATTACAGACCTTTAGCAGAGAATCCAACTACAAGGTTAAAAGCACAAATACTAGAATTGGTTACTAATGCAGTGGAAGAAGGCAGGATCTGCAAAAATGAGTTTGTGTTTTTAAATAGTGATACACATAAAACACCAAATATATATGTATTGCCAAAAATACATAAGAGTATCGAAACCCCTCCCGGCAGACTATTTGTGTCAGCATGCGGATCATTATTAGATTGACTAGCCAAATACATTGACACTTTTTTGATACCATTAGTTAAGGAAACAAGATCTTATGTAAGGGACACAATGGACTTGATATCTAAAATACAAAAGCTACCATATGACAAAGACAAACAACTTTTAGTATCCTTTGATATAGAATCATTGTATACCAATATACCGCAGGACGAGGCTTTAGCTGTTATGAGATAGAAACTCGATCAACAAGAACGTCCACGCCAAGTAACAAATTTATAGTGGATTTGGTAACATTGTGTCTCAAAAATAATTTCTTTAACTTCAAAAACACTCTTAAGTAAAAGGAGTGGCAATGGGATGTAGTTTTTGCACCCGAAATTGCTAATCTAGTCATGGATGAATTCGAAAAACTAAAGACATAGGGCGACATCATCCCCTTTAAGTATCCCATTGGGTTTTGGTGTCGCTATATAGACGATATCTTCATGATTTGGGAGGGTGATGAAGGCCAACTCACTGGATTTCACAATTGGCTGAACATGAGGACCAACGACCTTACATTTACAGTATCTAAGGATAATAAAAAACTCAATTTTCTAGTTGTTTGATTTATACAATGGCCATCTAGAAGTTAGTCTATATGCAAAGCCAACAGACAGAAACATGTTGTTGTATTTTTACTGTGGGCTCCTCATAGTTTGAAAGAAAACCTACCATACGCACAATTTCTCTGGATCAGGAGCTGTGGCTTTGGCGCGAGGCGGAATGGCTGCCTTTAGAGGGAGTTCCGCAAGCCGGATCTAATACCCAATAAATACCATCCTTTCAAGAACGTCTGTGCGCTGTAAAACCCTAATGGGACAGTGTCTCTAAACGGAGGCAAGTAGCGTAGAGGTTTTCACCACCGCGACTACCGGGGAGCTGCCTGAAAACATCGATCTATCCCCGGCAGAGCAGGAGGGAAGATGGCGCTGGCCTGAATCGCGATCACCAAAGTGCATCACTGGAGGCCGGAGAATGTGGGATTCGGCTCTATGCGGCACTGGTACTGGTGAGGTGCATCAGCTAAAGAAGTGTGTGCTGTGCACGGTGGACGGAGGACGGCTGTACATCCTGACTGCACCCGTTGTGGTGGCAGAGATTGCTGGGGTCGGCCGAGACTGGTGAGCTTGGATCGACGTGGTGCAGGCACTTATTGAGGCCGAGACAGGCGGATCGGCGCACTGTGGACACTTGGACTGCAGGCGGTGAGTGGGTTAGCGGAACTGGGCAGCTTTGAAATTGAGAAAGAGGATGAGCTGCCATTAAAGGGGCCCAATGGCACACTGGAGGACAATTGGCTGTGCGCTTCCTCCGCGCTCGGCGTTGAGGTGGAGGTGGCGAGGGTGAGGCCTTCCTGAGGATCTGGAGCTGCTGCGGTGTATTGAGCGAGGTTGGCCCTGGAGGAGCAGACGGGCCCGCCGAGGAGCATGGAGCTGGCAGTGGCTGAAGTGTGACGTAGTAAGTGGGGTGCGAGAGTGGGCTGGGCCTGGAGTTGGTCGGGCGATGTGGCCTTAACTAGGTGCCCCTGCATAAGTGCGTGGTGGTGCCTGGTGGGATTGGGGATGTCTGGTCTTTGGGGGCACAGCGGTGCGGCGCTCCTCTCAGCGTGCCGTGGGTGTGTGCAGACCTGCTGCTCTGGGTGAGGGAGGGCTGCCCGGGGGCTCTGGTGTAGTAGACACTGCTTTCTTTGGGTCGGCTGCCGCAGAGCACTGCGGGGGGCTCCTGAGCTGCTGGGGGGACGGTTGTGACGCCGCCCTGGGTGTGCTGAGTGTCCAACTGTGCCCTACAAGTCTCCTGCAGGCCGAGTAGGGCTTCACACTTGCTGGCAAAGACTGGCTGCACCTGCGACTGAGTTGGAACATCGTTATAGTGAATACTGGTCTGTTTGTGCCTGGATATCACCTGTGACCTGCCCTGAGATGTGGTGCCCTTACAGAATTGATTGGGCAGGCGAGAGGAGAGTTGACCCACTGCTGATAGAGTATAGGTCCGGACAGTGGTTGACCCCCCCCTGAATGTACCTGCTGCAACCGTGCTGGGACAGGGCGATACTGACAGACCTCACAAAGGTAGAGACAACTGGGACTGGGCGTGTGCGGGGCAGCAAAGCTGGTTACCATACAGCGACCTACAGCTCTTATCTCCAAAATAGGAAAGTAGGAACCTAAACAAAACAAACTGCAATTTGACAATAAACGCAGCACGCGTGACACAGACTCGATGGGTGAACAGTCGAAAGGTGTTACGGGGCTGGTGGAAGACGCAAAAGATGATACCAAAACCATCCTGTTGGAACTACAGGGTGGCATTAGGTTGATAAACAGTAAAATAGACACGCTGGTGACTGGGCTGGGTATAGTAGAGTTATGCGATATAAAAGGGGATGATGGACGGAGCGTTTGAGCAAATCAAGCACTCACCCCCAGTCAACTGATCTGGGTATAATCCATGAACTGTTCCCATGAGGCACAGGGTCAGACTGATTTGCATGTGGCCGTGTCTGAACTGGGGTGGCCGAGTGAGCTAAAGAACAGTGATGGATTAAACCCAGATCAGTTGACTGGGGGTGAGTGTTTGTATTGTCAGCGCTCCGTTCATCATCACCTTTGGCTTTTCTTTGTTCGCCCTAAGTTGGCAGGGTATGCTCAGACGTGAGTCCCTTGCTCACTTTGCCACTGGAGTCAAGGAAGCCCGGCTGAAGACGGCTGTAATGCCAGAAACCGGTCCTGGGAAGCTTGATTCTGGTCCAGGGAAGACATGTCTTGGCAGTTCGGGCTGGACTGTTCCCATGAGGCACAGGGTCAGACTGATTTGCATATGGCCATGTCTGAACTGGGGTGGCGGAGTGAGCCAAAGAACGGTGATGGATTAAACCCAGATCAGTTGACTGGGGGTGAGTGTTTGTATTGTCAACGCTCCGTCCATCATCACCTTTGGATTTTCTATAGTAGAAGCATGAACACAGGTTAGATGTCCTAGAAAATCGACTATCTGATACGCAAGACTCACAAGCTGAATTGCGGTCTAAAATCCTACAGATGGAGAAGATCCTGGAAGTCATACGGGCAAAGAATGATGACTTGGAAGCGCGCTCGAGGCGCAATAATCTTCGCATTATTGGTCTGCCGGAATCTACATCCATTTGCAAAATGGAGACATTTATAGATGGATTGCTGCGTGATCTATTTGGCTCAGTGCTGTCAACAGTAATGATAGTGGAGAGGGCGCACTGTTCACTGGGGCCAAGGCCTAAACCTAGTGCACCGCCTCACCCAATAATTGTACGCCTCCTAAATTATGAATAAAGGAGACACGCTGTCCTTTTTCCCAGACTACACCCCGGGGGTCCAGGCGGCCAGGAGGGAGTTTGTGCCAGCTAAAAAACTGCTACAGGCTGCTTCGGTGCCCTTTGTCATGTTATACCCAGCCAAATTGAAGATAACGCATGAGGAGCAGGCACACTTCTTCACGGACGCAAAGTCAGCCCTGAAATTCACAAAGCATATTTGTAAGTCCAGACCTCGGCAGGGTGCGCTGTACGGCACAACAGGGGTATCGGGCCTGGAGGACACGGACTAATGTTGGTGCAGTTATACTTGATCTGCTGGACATAGGAAGGCCTGTTTTCTCCTAGTTTCTTATTGGTGTTGATTGCAGACAAAAGCTGATTTATTGTTGTGAGCAGAACGGATGGCGGTGGGGAATGTCTCACTAAACTTGTGTTTTATGTTCCATGGGGTTGTTGACATTTGAAGTTGACCAGTGTTTCAGGCACTGGTCGCATATGTAGTTAATGTGCACAGATGGGACGCATGGTGTTCGTCTGGTGATCCCACCTTGATCCGAGTATTCGTTCCCGATCCTCTCCCCCCAGCGGGTGTTCCCCAAATGATGCATTGGATGGGTTATGGGGATGATGTGTGGGTGGTGGGTAGGACGTGGTCTTGACCTAATTGGGAGGTTGGAGTGGGAGGAGGGTGGGCAGTGAGGGGCTTGTGTTGTATAATTTTTTTTTTACATCTATTGCACTGAAGTCAGACGGAATGAGAGCAGAGGGATGTATGGGAGTAGTTGAGTATGGTGTGGTTGGTGCACACCCGAAGCAGCTCGTATCACGAATAGGACAGACGGGAGACACTGGGATTTGTGATGGGTGAGAGATACCATATGTTGACCTGGAATGTCAGAAGCCTCAACTCCCCTAAAAAAGTAAGACAGGTGCTGGCATATCTGAATCGCCATTCAGTACATATAGCCCTGCTGCAGGAAACGCATTTGACAAACACACAGAACGGGCATTGCGGGGAGGTGGGTGGGCTTTAAGTTGACAGCGTCATACTCATCATATGCCAGAGGTACAATGATTTTGGTTAAAAGAGCATTTCAGCCGGCCCGTACATATATGGATGAGGAGGGTAGGTGTGCCATGGTGCAAGGAAAGTTGATTGGCTTGTTGGTCACTATCGTCAAAATGTATGGACCCATTATGGATGACCCAGTCTGTTTTTCCCGCATGTATGGGGCATTGAGAGAATGGCCGGAGGCTGCTTTATTGTGGGGGGGGGGACTTGAATACATATTTAAATCCTGATTTGGATAAATCCAATCCCATTTCTCATCGCACCCCTAGAGTTACCAGAAGTGTCACTTATGCCATGGAGAAATTTGGACTGAGTGATGTGTGGCATGTGAGGAACTCCCTGACGAAGGAAGGGACGCATGCGACACCTTCCCACAAGAGCTGGTCGCGGTTAGACTACTGGCTGTTGGGAGAGGAAGCCATGGACTGGGTGATAGGGGTGGTGAACAAGCCTCGCACGCTGTCAGATCAAAATGCTGTGCAGCTGGATATAGAGATCCTGACAGCCGTACATCGTCCCATTACATTGCGGTTGCGACTGAGGCGCTGCTTGACCCGATCTTTGAGAACACATTGTGGGAGGCTATAGAACAGTAGTTTGCAATTAACAAGGGCACAGTTGACGAGGCCTCACAGCTCTGGGAGGCTTTTAAGGTTACGATAAGAAGAGTGTGTATTGGCACTGTGGCGGGTATATTGAGGGACATAAGGACGCAACTACAGAATACTGAGGATGCCTTGCGGGAACTGGAGCATAGATATAACGCAGCACCGGAGGCAGACACGCTGGCTCGCATACATGACTTGCTTAAAGAATATGACATACTGGCTGAAACTGAGATAAAATATCTATCACGCAGACACACAGCCCGGCATTATTGGTAGGGAGGAAGACCAGGGCGCACACTGGCGTTCAAAATGAAAGATCGCCTGGAGCAATTCCATATAGACAGGATCACGGATGCGCATGGGAGGGAACATCATCATCCAATTGCCATCACAGAGCGGTTGCGAGAATTTTATTTGGATCTATACACTTGTCAGGGGGCTGCGTCGGAAACAGACTTAGAGGCATATTTGGAGAATGGGGTATGTGCCTGGCTTTCGGATGCACATAGGGAGTATTTATGAGTGCCTATAGATGAACAGGATGTTAAGGCAGCGATTTGGGCATTGTCCAATGGCAAAGCACCCGGGCCAGACGGCCTCACGGTGGAATTCTACAAGAAATATGCAGACTACCTTGCGCCGTACCTTCTAGAGATGTATGCTGAGGCGCATGAGTCGCGGAGGTTGCCAACGACATTGCGACAAGCATTGATCATAACTTTGCTTAAAAAAGATAAGCCGCCAGACAGATGTGATTCCTATAGTCCGCTGATCAATATAGATGTCAAAATACTTGCCAAAATCCTAGCGACCAGGTTTCAAGCTCTGTTGCCATGCTTAGTGTTGCCTAATCAGTCGAACTTCATGCCTGAGAGATCTACGTTGCATAATCTTCGAACTATTTTCTCTATGTTCCACATACTCGAGCCGAGCATGGCAGCTGCGGCTGTATTATTAGATGCTGCCAAAGCCTTCTGTTAAAAGACCTGGTCTACTGCAAAGAAAATCTTGAAACATATGCGGAACAATTGCCTACAATCTCGAGGCCAAGAGACATCTGGGAGCCATTGCGCTTATTTTTATTGACTAGGGCGACTGATGCTGAGTAATGGTGCGGGGGGCATGAGGGGGCGAGCTGAATGGTGATTAGAAGATGATGCACTGTCCCAACATAACTATGTACCTCAGGACTATATCATGTGTATGGATGTGGTTTATTTTTTTCCTTTTTTTCTCTTCTTTATAGGTTGAATATTTTTTTTGTTTGTTCTCTTATTAGAAGTATGGAGGCACTGAAGTATTTTTCACTTTTGGTAAACATTTGAGAATTTGTCATATTTTCAAAGTGATTTTGTTGAAGGGGATGTTATGTAATGTCATCTGTTTGCCTTTTTTTGGAAAATAAAAAATAAAAAATTATCAGTGAAATAAATGTGGAAAATTACCACAAAAAAACAATTTCTCCGGATCAGGAGAAATTGTACGAATAAGGAGGATTATTTCAGAAATGCAGAAATACTGAAAAAGAAATTGTTTAATCGAGGGTATCCCAGAAAGTTGGTAAAAGTTGCCCTAAAGAGGGCTTGGTATACATCAAGCGAGGAGCTGTTAACATCAAAGCCACATCCAAATGCTACACCACTAACATGTGTTTTAACATATGGATCCAAAGCCAATCAAATTAAGAAGATTATTTCAAAACATTGGCGTCTAGTAGAGCACTTAGGAATCCCAAAACCTTAATTTGCTTTGAAAATGGCAGAAATCTCTGACAACAGCTATTGAGAGCAACAAGGAATACTGATCCACCTAAAAAAGATACAAGGAGTTTACTTAGTCTACCTCCAGTTGTGGGTCACTTCAGATGTCAACAAATCTGCAGCCTGTTGTTTGACAGCAGATTAAAAAAGAAGTATTTTTAAACGCACAGAAACATACGCAACAAACCTTTTCTAATTGCAACACAAATAAAGCAATTTACTGTATAACATGTCCATATGAAAAAGTCTACATTGGACAAACAATCCAACCGGTAAAAACAAGAGGCTACAGCATAAATCTAGAATTAAGTGCAGAACCATTGGGGCTCCATTGGTACAACACTTTCTAACTGAAAATCATACAGAGAATGATATCCGCTGGTCAGTACTATTAACAGTGCAAAATGTGAAAAAACGAAGAACTACAAGGTAAATTGAGGAATATGGAAGCAAGATTGATTGAGAAATATCATACTGAAAACCTAGGTCTAAATGATCGTGATGAAATCTGGTCATTGATATAACTACCTATAGGAGCTGTCATTGTCAAGTTATATAAGTACTGTATATTAACATATATGTGGACTATCAATCTGTGTTGTTAAAGATTATAACCAATGTGTTACTATATAATGTTATTATATATTTTATACAGGCAGAAACAGCATAACAAGTCTGAAGAAGAGAAATAGATTGTAAGGAGTTGCAGAACGTATCTCTCAATGGTGTGGGTCAGTTTGTCTTCACATGGGTTCAGTAGTTCAAAAAGGCTATTTGCATGTTCTTTATATTTTATTTTACTTCAGTATTATTATTTTTCTAATTATGTTTTTTTATTGAACTGATATATTTCTTTGTAATTATATATTGTGAATTAGTCAAATTCCACGGGGGGAAACTCGCCTTTATCATAAAACAGTCTGAATGGACCCTTTTAACTATGCTTGCGGCAATAAGAAATAACACAATGGCTGCCTTAGGAATCTTGTCCCTGCTGTCTTCTACATTGCTTGACATATTGAGATACAATATAATTATGGCCGCCCACAGAATCCTTTGTTTGTCTCTGGGGCGAGGCAATGTTACTGCCTCGTGTTGTGGTAGTCCTCTTTTAATTTCTCTTACAGGACGCTTTAAATGCATGGGCTCAGCGGAGGCGGTCACATGATGTGTTTTGAAGAAACCGGTCACAGAAGATGCGATAGTATGGCGACTCCAAGCTAAGCAAGAGAATAGGAAGGTAACTGAAAGGCTCTAAAGTGACTTATTAAGAGGATTAGATAGGTCTAAAACGTTGTGTAAGATTATTAGACTGCCGCCGCTAAATAGACACATGTGGTTCTCCCTTTTTTCAGCGAGCCGGAGATAGAAAAACAATAAAAGAAAACGGAAATGGAGTGTTAGCAGCCTTTAAACACATGACCTGGGGTTGTAAATACACTGGAACCGCGTCCAAGAATCTTAAGGTATAGTAGATCGTGGAGCACGCAATTCTTGGTCACTAAATGTATTACACACTTTGGAGCAATTTGGGGACTTTATCCCATGTTTTTGCCTTGTTATTTAGAACCTTATTGGAAGTCAAGCAAGCAACATTCCTGTGCATGAAACGTGGGGATCTCATAGTATCGTCAGACATCACGTTGCATGTCTATATAAGGTATTCATCTACATAGAATTAATATCAGGTTGAGAACTATTTATGAGGTCAATGCCCTGGGTAACTATACTAAAAGGGCACTTTGGCATGTCGTGGCATGCGTCTTTTCTCTTGCTCTCTCTCTTTTTTACAAATTTGTATTTGTTTCTTTAACCTAAAGAATACACAGTTTTAAATATGATTTGCACAATTTACACCTAATTGATTTACACAATGGGTGTTTCTTTCTTTCTCCTTTTGAATGGATGTAGAGAGTTACTGACTGCATCTTCAAGTTTGTAAATTTTATGTAAATACCAGGGTAATATGTGTTGTTTTTTGTCGCTTTTTGGTAATATTTCTTTGGAATTGTGTTTGTAGATTGAAACATATAGGATGCAAAGAGGTATAGATAATTTATATAAAATGTATGTATATAAACAAAGCGCTCTTTGTATATTGTAGGTACCCAGCTCATTACCCCATTCCTGATGAGGCCTAAGATACGTCAGGCCGAAAAGCGTCGACCTTGAGTGGAGAAGCCCTATAAAATTTAAAGAAATGATATAATAAGTGTGAGAGTACAAAAAAGTTTAATAGAAGTACTAAAAAAAGTATAGTCCATTGTTGTATCTATGAGAACACGGGGCAATCTCTTGACAGAATGCCATTGTATATATAGGGATAGCATCTGTATTATTGATTAGGGTAACTTTAGGGATCTTTTGACTATTGATTTGATAAATATTAGGTGGCTACATATTTCATTAACTATTTTGAAAGCATGTATTGTTTTTATTGATCAAGTATATATATATATATATATAAAAAAAACATGGAGAATTACAGTTTGAATTGGTGACGTTTATTCAAGACAAATAAATGTGAGAAATTATTTCTGTGGAAGGATTAATTATTATTTTACTATCCAGTCAATGGTGATTGAAGTATTGATTCTGACAGATTTTTCTTTGTATTTACAGAATCATCCAAAGAGCCAGGTCTTGTGGTCCTCTCTGAACGCATTTATAGACAGAAGAATACTCTGTCATTAAGGATTGTTGTAAATATAATCAAGAATGTGTAATGGGTTTGGAGTTATGAGGTCACAGTGATGGTTGGTCAAGGAGAGTTCGGTGGTGTAACTGTAGATGATGTTCCTACTGGTGGAGAAGACAGAGTTGAGCATGTGTCCAGCTGTGTGGGTTAGTGCAGTGACACTGCTTGAGTCCGAAGTTGGTGAGGTTCTCCAGAAGGGAGGTGGTGTTCTGGTCACTGGGGTTGTCCATGTGGAAGTTGAGTAGGATGTAGTCGGTGGATGCGAGAGCCAGGGGTGAGATGAGGTCTACAATGGCGTCAATGAAGGCGGGGTTGTCCGAGGGGCCTGAAGACAAGGGTGCCGTGGAGGGTGGTGTTGGGGTTGGCCTGGATCTGGAAGTGGAGGTGTTCCATGGTCATCGTTTGGTTGGAGTGCGTGGTCAGTCACAGTGTGCTTTTGTGGAAGATGGCAATGCCTCCTCCAGGGTGGTCGGGCCAGTTCCTGCAGACCAGTTCCTGTAGCCGTCAGGGAAGCCAATAGTGATGTCTGGTCTGGAGCAGGAGTTGGTCCAGGTTTCTATGAAGAAAGCGATGTCAGGAGAGGTAACATCAAGGAGGTCCCAGATTTCCTCCATCGTAACCTGTAACTTGCAAGTCAACTATTTTCACTATGTGTAATAAAGCATTGTGTTAGTGAGTATAAAAAGGCCTGTCTGCAAGCAGGCATTTGAGAAAAACCAAAGAGACAGCCTGAGAAGGGTTGAGGTGTAGATTTTTTGTGGGGTGTTTGTGGAGGGGCCGAACGTTAATGATAATGCAGTTGAGCTGGGTGGGTGCACTGTTAGTCAGCTGGACAGCGAGAGGAGCTGGAATGTTGGGGTGGCTGAAGGTGCAATTGCAGTTCCAGCAGGCGAAGGGTTCAATGGTCTTCTTCGGTAATGTTAGATGGCAGGTGGCGTGGCATCTGGAGTTGGGGGCAAGGAGGGTGCCACTGTCATAGTGGTGGAATGTCTGAGAAACAGGGTCCTTGTCACTGGGCACGGTCCAGGTTCGGAATGGCGCAGAGACGCTTGTAGAATTAAGGTCCAGTTGCAATTAGCACATGTAACAGTATTGCCCCCAGGCTGTTCCAAGGCCAGGGTTAGAGTGATAGGGTCAGTCTTTGCCCATTATCACTGGCATTCCAGCATTTAATTTTCCTGTAGGCCATGTCTTTATGGAATGGCATTGATGTCAGCCAGGTTGTTATAGGAAAATATACACCTACCTGGGATGAAAACATCTTGCGTTACATTTAGGTAGGTAGCATTGAAAGTTCCCAGTCTGAAATGAAACTAACTTCTGCCTCCTTATGTTTCAGGGAAAATGGCACCATCAACGAAGGACAGAATATTGGCTGAATGATCACAGTATTCCACGCTGACATGCAGGGTGGAGACTCTAGTCTCATGGATTTGTTCTTTCAGTGCGGAGACCTACTGTATACCCAGTTACCACGAAACTCAGAGAGGTTTGTTCGATTGTGACTTTGCATGCTCCAGTTTTGGTAATTGCTGGAATAACTGTAGTCGATTTGCATAAACATTTCATGAGCGTCCAATGACCTTGCTACACCATAACTGAAGGAAGAGGACTGCAGAATTTTATGGCACAAGCACCCGGAATTAAGTTTCCCAAGAGTATCACCTGTTCAATGTTGCTGAACTTTTCTTTGGAAGCATCTTGCTGTTTCTTCAAGCTAAAGCAACATCTTGTTGGCTTCAGATTACAGGGTGGGACCTCCTCAAAGTCATCAACACTACCAACGGTGACTTAAATTACATAAAAAGAGAACTGCGTGCCATAAGAATGATGGTGCTTCAACTCCATTATGTACTTGACCGTATGGCGGCCGTACAAGGATGGTTATGTAAGAAAACAGGAACTGTGTGCTGCAAGTTCATCCAGCAAATTATGCAGAAAATGAAACTTTGTTGGAGGCAACACAGACACTGCATAATGTACAGACTATAATGACAGCTAAAGGAGTTGCCCCAGTTACTTGGTTCAGTGGTTGGTTTGTATCACCGAGATCCTGGATGTCAGGACTGTTGGGGGCTTTGTTACCCACATCTGTGATCTTTCTACTAATATACTGTATGATACAGGTAATTCTGGCATGTTGTAGGAGAATAGGCACCAAGACCGGTGGGAAGTTTTCAGTTAGGACACCAGCACAAGTAGTAGATTCCCAGGGCAAAATGTATCACCTTGTTCCAAGGACAAACCAAGATCCAAATGAAGTAATTTAAATATCAACTAGAGAGGGGGAATGCTGTAGGAAATGTAATAAATGGACACACTTTAAAAATCATGAAAAATGAAAGTATAGCAGGAGTTTCAAGCCCAAGCAGAAGCCATACAGCTGTTTGCGGTCAAAATCCAGCTTAGGCCAAAAATCCTGCACTGACATGAACAAGGTGAAAAGTTCAAATAAGAATACATGTAGATTTGCAAGCATTTACAACATCAGCACACAGGTCCACTGGCACCTACTGCATGCCTCCAAACTGAGTGTGGCTGAATTAGACAATAGGTTCATATAATCAAATTAGCCCAGAGTACACAAGTGCTTGATTAAACAATGGGTGCGGGGAAGTCACTACGTTCTCAGCACACAAGGGTCTTGGACGCACAATGCTGCCAGCACACACTTTACGTAAACTGCATCTCCCATGAAAAACACCCACATTCATAGACAGACGAATGTTATGTCCTTAAGCATTGTTGTAAATATAATGAAGAATGCACAATGGATTCATTCAGGAATTAGGGTTTATGAGGTCACATGTCTTTGGGTGTTTTTCCATCTTAAATCCTTAACTTGCAAGTCCACTATTATTTGCTGTTCTGTGTGTTATAAAACATTGTGTTAGTGTACATAAAAAGGCCTGTCTGCAAGCAGGCATCTGAGAAAAAACAAAGTAAGAGCCTGAGGAGAGCTGAGGTGTAGTCAGTGTTGTATGCTGAAGGTTGTCTCTGTGTTGTGACAGTTAGTAAATAGTCTCTTTGCATTTCCACAAAGAGTCTGTGTCTTTATTCCGGTACTGAGAGTTTTGTCAACCTGCAGCAAAGTTATCAATGAGATCATACAACATACAAGTGATGTAATATGTGAGGAAATTAGCAAAGCTTGGCCAGAGCTAAAGTTATTGCCACTTTAGGACATTTGGTATAAATATAACTGGTGGATTTCAGTAGTTTTGTTAATTGAAAAGGTTATGCTTGAAATTATATTTTCACCTAACTATAACGTCACTTTAACCTTCATTTTTTTCAGTGAATCTCTCTAATTCTTAAACATTCAGTAAGCTGCTCATCACTGTGCAAACCCCTGAAGGTGCTGAACTCCCTGTATGCACCAAATGCTCTGCTCACATGCAACCCCCGCAGTCACCCCACCCTCTTTTTAAAAAAATATATAGATATAAATGGCAGGCCTATTGACTTCATCAACAGATATAAAGCAGACCTATTGACTTTGTCAATACTCACCAATAAATATAATTAAATATATATTTTATAAATACATGCCAATGTTTATTAATACTTATTGCCACAAAATATTTTAAATATAGCATTTTTAGAGCAACCATAAATATGTGTTTGAGTCTTTTAAAAAAAATTCAGGTCACAAAATACAGAAATAGACTCAACCAAAAACAATCCCTGTACTGCAGCTAAACAGCAGTAAGCTCTAGCTCAGAGTGCTTTAGAAATGATGGTAAGCTCTCCTGGGGGTCATGGAATCAATTAACCAGGAGACTTACTGTGATTTTATTTTAATGTTGCTGAGCGGGTACTGAACTCTTTGCAGCACTCCACAACATTAAAAAATGCTTGGTGGTGCCCCAGACCCCCTCTAGGTGCCCTACAATGATCAAATAATGTATATAAAAAGCCCTAGCAGGGCCGTATGGTGTATCCCTTGTCTAGGAGCAGTGAATAATAGATGAGCAATTCCTGCTGATCATTTATTATTTTTCTTAAATTTATTTTTGGGCATTCCGGTCCACCTAGGACACCCACATTTTATGTATGCTTGGAAGCATCCAAGAGAGCCCTAAGGCCACTGTGGACCCTGCCAGCTCCCCAGCCATCACCTAACCTGGATGAAAGTGGAAGCCAACAAATGTTGCTTGCACCGTGGGTGTCCCAGTGCCACCTGGGGCATCAACACTTGTTAAAAAGTTGGAGGCAATGAGGGAACCCTAAGGCCCCAAGGCTCCTGCCAGTTACTCAGACAGCGCCCATCTTTGGTGATGGTAGGAATATGCTCTAATTCTTTGCTCCTGCATGGTCCGGAGCAGCTTTTATTTCTGTTCCTGCCAGGTGAGAGCAAAGCTATGTCAACTTCCTGGGAAAGTGTGAACACAGAATAGGATTTATATTTCCTGCCCACAATTAGATTTATATTTCCTGCTCACACACTCCCGGGTAGAGGACAAGCCATTGCCCAGGGAAATGGGATCCCCAAGACACTGTCTCTCTTTAGGCCACAGGGGATGGGGTCCCCAAGGCAACTGGATGGCTCAGAGAGATGGGGCTCCATGCCCACTACCCATAAAGTACACATCACCCAATGGGATGGGGTCCCCGGGACCTCCCAGTGGCTATGGGGAGGGAGGCCTCACACCTCCCTCCCCATAAAATTACTTCTGCCATGTTGTTTTGCAAATCAATTTGCAGGCCAGGGGACTGAGTCCCAGAGCCCTGAAACGGGTACTGCAACATTTCCGTTGATGTTGTGGTAGTCAATCAAATCCTATCTTTAGATTTGTTGGGTCCATGGATGCTATGTTATTTTATGCATATTTGCACAGTGCACTAATCACCTATGAGGGTAACCAGGTGCATTGCAGGTGGGTTAGGCAGCAGAGGCCTTGATGAAGTTATTAGAAGAGCAAAGAATTCAGCTCCTTGCAGAACTCGAGAATCGATGAGTGGGTTCTGATGGAGTGAGGGAGGTAATTCCTTTATTTGGGGGAGATATAGAAGAAGGGATGGCCTCCAGCTGATGCTTTGCAAATGTGAGTCATGCGTGCCTGTCAGAGTTCAGCTAACCAGAGGTTTGTGGAAGTGTTTGTGGCTGTTAAGGTAGACAGGGCCAGTTGTGTGTAGTGCCTTGTATTTGTGAGTGAGCAGTTTGAACTGCATACATTTGTGGGTAGGGAGCCAATGCGGTTCTCTGAGATGTGGGGTGATGTGAGTGTGATGAGGTACGTTGAGGATCAGTCTTGCTGTGGCATTTTGAATGGTCTGGAGCTTGTTCAGGAGCTTCTTAGTGATTCCTCCATGAAGTGTTTTTCTGTAGTTGAGTCTGATGGTGATCACTACCTGTGGAACCAGTTTTCTGGTGTTCTCTGGTAGCCATTTGAAGATCTTTTGCAGCATCCTAAGCACTACTGTATTATACATCTACCAATAAGTATGCACAATACCATTTGCACAAATACTGAAAAAGACACTATCATAGAAGAGTACTTCTAAAAGCAACATAAGTACTTGGCTTCAATGTGTCACAAATTAAATTTAAGCAACAGAATAGAAAAGCAGGACGTAAAAGCAGGTGGAGGTCACTGTGTTAACTTGGGATGTCAAGATGAGCTTGTCATTGAGGATGATTCCAAGATGTCTTGAGTGGATTCTCTGCATCTCTAAATTTACATACATATTAAACCTTGATTTCACAAAAACTGTGAATCATATTTGCACCAAATCACAAAAAGTGTGATTCCTGGGTAAAGATCTAGCTTCCTTCCCAGTCTGATATATTTTCATTCAGTCATTTTGGCTGTAGCTGTGTCTAATTTTCCAGCAGAAAACTGCATGGGGAAAATGTATTTTGCCACCCCCTAATTATCTCGCCCCTGCTTGGCAGATCCCCCCAAAACGTTCCAGGAAGGAGCAGAGGTGGGTGAGATATTTTTTTTTAAGTTTTGCAAAGATTCTTCAAACAGCGCCAAAGTTATAGGCAAACCAAAATAATGTTTTCCTATGGAAACATGGTCCTAACTATAACTACCTAGTGGAAATCACCACTAGCCTACAATATATAGTGACCACTCAAACCTCACCAACAGTAAAAATGAGATGTGGCTCTGAAAGCAGATGGACTAGAATCCTTCCTAGTACCGCTCCTTCAATTCACAACATACTGATAACATTTCACATGTTTCCTTGGTTCCACAATGCTTCTTTGTCCATAGGAAGCAATGTGAAACGAAGGTGCTGTATGTGTGTCCCATCAAAAAGCCTATCTGACTTTCTGATGCATAGACTTACTGTTCTATGTCTCAGCACGGTGCCAGACGATATTTGGACATTCTCTTACACTAAATAAAAATTCATCCAGTTTCTGATATTTTTCTGGTTGACAGACCCACTGTTTCATGCCCCAGCTAGGAGCCACATGCTGTTGGATTTTTCAATCCAAACATCATGTGGCTCCTTGCTAGAGCACTAATTGTTTCTTAGGTTAGGAAAATTATACAACCAGCATCTTGATGGGTCATAGAAATACACCACTGTGCCCCAGGGAGTAAATGGACACTTTGTTTTGTCTTAGAATAATAAAAAGTCAGATACTGTCAGGCTCCTTGCTGGGACACAGACACATGTCTAGGCGTTGGGTCATCCAGGTCCTAGGAAAACTAACAAACCCAGGTATTTTTAACCGCTAAACACTTGGACAAATGCTGGTTAGTGTTTCTTGTGTGGATATCACCACATTTTCTTACCCAGAATTGCCTGCAGATGGTCAAATGTTGGATTAAAAAAAAGAAATTCCATCCCATTTATCTGACAGTAAGTTCCAAACTTTTTGGGTAACAGCAAACCCCCCATGCTCAAGGTACCCAGAAGACAAAGTCTAGCCTTGAAGTAGGTGGGTGTGAAGATTTGGCAGGATACGTTCTTGCATAAAGGAGAACTGAAGAAATTACCAGGTTTCAGACCAAAAAAAAACATGTTGACGTCGTTTTTATGCATTCCACAAATGCTTTGGTATCTGTAATCGAATGAAAAGTGATTCTGTACCAATTTTGTGATCTGAGATAAAATTGCATAATTGATTATGCAGATAACATCCCCAAGTAAAAGACATTTGTATTTGATAATGATGGATTCCACGCATCCATGGTGACATTTCGTTAGTGTTCTCGGATTTATTTTTGTCCTTTTGACAAATCTAATAAATTATTGAGTTAATTTAAAGAAAACATAAAAAAACTCCACGTTTTTTTATTAAATCAGCATGCTGCAATAAGATATTGATGTGAGGTTTGCACCAATACTTATTCCGAAATATGACAAAAATATAACGTTTCTATGAGCGCACAAACAGACTAAGACAGCATAATATCTGATCATTCTTCATACTACATACAACCCGATTTTGACAGCGAAAACTCCTCAAATGTGCACTTTGCATATGTCTAGAAAAACAAAACTGAAACTGAGAAGTTGAAGTACTAGCACTGTAAATATGTACTTTGACAGGTAGCAATAGCAAGATTAATCAAATAATGAATTTAACATGTTTATTAACTGATTACCTATAGCAATAATTTATAGAAACTATTTTATTTTAATGATTTTTACAAATAGTTTGTCCGCATGTGCTTTTAAAATCTTGGTAGTAGGCCATAATTAGAGTTGAACATTTCTGTGTCATAATCACTGACAACCTAACAAGTATACTCTATATGTGACATGTTGATTTATTTTGTTATGCTTGAACTTAATTAGGAGTTTAATTTACTAAATAAGAAATGCTAACTTTAAAATACATTGAGCTGCCTTTTTTCCTTAAGCTGCATTATTTCCTAGCCTGGTGTAATGGACTTTTCCTATGTTTCCTGAAATGTTGTTTATCTGTTCTGTTTATCCAACATTCTTTAAGAAACCAGGGGTCAGTTTTGCGATGCGGATGCGTCACTTTTTGTGACGCATCTGCGGCGTAAAACATGCGCCTTGTTGCGCCATATTTAAAAAGTGACGCATCTAGGTAGATGCGTCACTTTTTAAACCCCTGCGCCACATTATACCTGCGTCAGGTATAATGTATGCAGAGGGGGCGTTCCCCCGCAAAAAGCCTCGTAATAGTGACGCAGTGAAATCTATGAGATTTCACTGCGTCACTTTTAGGATGCTGTTGCGTCAAAATCTTGCGCCTGCCTCACAGCAGGCATAAGACTGACGCAAGCCCTTTCACATGGGGCTTTCCCCATGTGAAAGGACGCATTGCTGGAGATGCGTCACTTTTGTGACACACTCCAGCAATGCGTCACTTTTGCGCTTACAGATGCGTCAGAAATACTGACGTATCTGTAAGTCCTTGCGACATGATGCGTCATACATTAAATATGACGCATCATTGGTGTCGCAAGGAGTGCGCAGTGAAAAGTGACGCATCGCTGTTTTCACGCAGCGATGCGTCACTTTTCATAAATGAGGCCCCAGGCACTTTTCATTATTTCTTTGTGTGTGAATTGGTGGGAAACCAACCTTTGGCCTAAATCCCTAAAGAGCAACAAAGTAAATAAGCTCTTTGTCAACTAACCTGTGAGGATGGAACTGACAGTCGTTTCTCATGAGCAACCGGGGAAAGTATTTTGGAGTATCAATTTTGTACCTGGAGAATGGACGAATGATCACATGATAGCCAGACCATCGTATGGTGACAGCTGATGTCACAAAGGAATGATTTGAAGTATCAATAATTGTAAAGTGCAATAACTCTATATCGTTTCATACTGTTTTTAACGATCTTACATAGACGAGCAGGATGGGGTCTAGATGTAACATTGTAATGAATAGAACACTCTCTCCCCACATGGACTTTGTACTGAGACCGATGATAGTTTTATTGTGATATCGTATATATGGTTCAACTGATCTTAGATACTTTTGATTTTAAATTGTACACTTTTACTGACTGGAATTTATGGCTTTCTAAGGACTTATTGTTACATTCAACTACTGTCATTTCCTTTGCTGGTTCAGCACTTAGGGCTGGAACCTAAACAGTATTTCCACGCATGTTTATAATATAATTGATTGTGGACTATTTGAAAATCTTGTTTTATTGGAAACTTTTATGGCCTCTGGCCGAAACAAAGTATTTAAGTTAAATTAAATGAGTTTCCTACGATAAGGGAGGGCCCAATTCACTTCCTTCTCTTAAGCATGCCTGCCGGACTATCTTTACATGCCTCTTGCCTTTTTCCCCTTGCTGATGAACTTGCTTGCTGGATGATTTGGAGCTGTCTGGAGAAAGAGCAGACCTGAACCTTCCTGATTAATGCTCCACTCCTGCTGCCCATTCCCATGAACCTTCTTCCTTAGTGGATTATAACGTGATCCCTTTGCCAATGTTAGGGGAACTCTTGAACCATCCTCCTGCCTTTGTTGGTGGTATGAATCTCTAATTCTGAACCATCCTCTTATGGATGCTTTTATTTAGAAATAGATTCACTTTGTCTAGATGTGTGATTTAATATTTTGAGCTCATAGACTCACGACAGTGCTTCTTAAAATGTTCATGCATTTATTTGGGATCTTTAATACAATAACAAATTATCTAAATGTGTCTGTCTTTTTATTGTGTCTTAATGCTCTTTCTAAAGAAACTATTCTTACAATTATCTGATTTCTAAATGCATGGTAGAGAGCATCATAGATTATTTTCAGAACATCAGGTTATTTTGCTCTTGTTCTGTGTAGCCAGAGCAGAGCTCTTGGTTTGCATAATTCTTGTCAGAATGAACTCCTTTAGGAGGATGTGTCTTCCAATTGCAATACACAATTTCTATAGCATTGTTTTAAGAGTAGTTCATTTGAACATGGTCTCTACTTTGTGAGTTGGCTACCAATTATTGGTCCTTATTGGGTGGCCAACAGTGAAATATCCTGATTTCTCATCCCTCACTACAACACAGAAAGATCCATTTGAGGACCAATGCCTCTTTGGGTGAAGTATAGAATTTGAGTGAACAAAGTAAGAACTTAGTTAGTATAAAACAAATTGCGTATGGACCCAGTGCTAGAAACCCCAAAAGTGCTTCTGCTGTAACAAGACCAAAAAAGTACGTGTTTAAACCCCTAATACTGCTTTCTTTGGAAAAAGATCCATCACAGAGGTGCGTAAACATTCCAGTAGTGAAATGATTAAGCCCACAAAAGGGATTTGCACTGGTGGGGATCCTTTGCATGTAAGGGACTAAATGACTCGACCCTGCTCCACAAGGCAACATGGGAACAAGCACTCATGAATGGTGGTACTTTTATGTAAATATATTTTACTGGTAGGGGCCCCAGAGAAATGGGGTTAGTGATGTCGTGTCAATGTGAGAGGCTTTAATTGGGCTATATAATTTATGAGCAACAAAGACTGACCATCTTCTAGTGGTTCATGCAATATGGCGCAAAGACATTTTCATAGTCATATTAATGTTGTGCGACAGCGACAACATACTTTGCATCTACTTTCACCAACACACAACTGCGTAGTGGTCATCTTGAAGCAATACCTCTAATTGCACTAGAAACAGAATACTTATAGTACGTAGTTTCCATCGTGGCCATTTTTGAAATGTTATGCAACGTTTAATGATCTGAAACAGCCAATTATATTACTCCCACTGATTCTGAAATTTTGCGAATGTACCAGCTGAGAACATGTCACGCTACTTAATTTGTGTCATGTAAAATTCTCACCATATATGACAAAGAGTGTGTTTCAAGCATGAGCACAGTGTAGAGTGCCAGATATACAATTCATATAGTGGTCATAAATAAGTAAGTGTCAATGCTTAATTCCAACTAAAATCCTTCTTTAACTCTCTTGCCCTGAGGCTACAATTACTACTGGTGCACATTGGAAAGATAGTCACTGCGGTCTTCGCAACTTGTATTGCTAACTGGTTGCACAATTGTGTAACTGCATTAATAGCATCTACTGTGAACTGGGAAGAGACCTACAAAAACAGAGGTAGGGGACTGTGACTTGCAACATCCACATGAACATCTAAAGACTATTCTGACATACAACTACCATTTGCAACAACAGTGCAAATACTGATGAGACTTTTCTCAAAGAAACATATACTCATAACTTCATAATTAGACACAGGAAATTTAAGTAACAAAATAGAAAAGCTGTTATTTGAGAGTGGTGTCAAATCAGCAGCCAGTGAGTTGTACTCTTATACACTGGGAGCAATTACTAGTGCTCTACTACTCCTATTCCCGACATCAAGATCAAAGTGCTGTCATTGTTACTACAGCCAGTAAATCAGCAGACCTGTTTCTACTGCTTAAAATGTCAAATATAAAGCTTTATGACCACTACCTATACTGCCACTAAATGCTTTTACTACATAGAGGGAGATTTAAGGCCTAATGCAATTTGACCATTGTGCCACCTAAACTACAGTTACCTAACTATTGGTCCCTTGGTTTATGATGGAGAGTGTGGCTGAAGTTACTCAAGAATATTCATACAGTGCCGAAGGGCAGAGGGCAAACAGATACAGCTAATTCTAAATTGTTTAGTGGATGGCAGGTGGTGGAATAAAAGATTTGTTGCCTGGAAAATAATATGCAAATGGAATCATTCTGTACATAATTCAACACCACAGTAAATGTTGAACATGAATGTAATTGATTTAAATATGAATGAAATCAAGGTAATCCATGGGCAGATGCCGTGTACTTTTATGAATGAGTAAGAAATTGGACTGTGAATCAATAAGGGCTGCCTGCAACAATCTATGTCATATTTAGTGATCTGGCTGATGACTAATCGTGAAGCTGGATACAAATGAGAACGGCAAACAAGTACAGACACTGCAGATGGTATCAAACAAGTCAAGAGGTTTACAGAAAACTAACCGATGGACTGTAATCAAATGCAAGGAAATGCTCAGCAAGAATTGCAGCCACTGGTGTAATCCGGTCTTGTCACAAAAGTGGCTGTAAATCATTAAGGCACTGCTGTCAAATACTTTGATAGATAGTAATCTTCACATGGATTCAACAAAAAAGGGAGCCAAGACCCAGAAGTTCACTTATGTGAGGAATCGGGTGCAGAGAAGGTGATACAATAGATTGATGGATTAAAAAAGGTTAAACTAGGAAACATCCAAGGAGCCACCCAGCAAACTCAATCATTTATGAATGGGAGACAACAATCTTCATGGACGAAATGTTGGTGTCTCTAGAAGTGTGAGGGAATGCTCAGGAGAGTTGTGATGAGTCCAGTTAGTTCAATAAAGATGGAGGGCAAGCACTCAAGAAGAGGACAGGGAAGAAAACAGCTTACTTGGCAACCTTACACTGTTTGAATCAAATGGTAAAAACACTCTTGAACAATGCCTACCAGTGACAGTGATCAGTAGGTATCAAGAAAATATGTGAATTCATCACAAAACTGTTTAATCTTTATACTCCATGCTGAACTTAAGCAGAGAGGACATGTAGAGCTGAGAATCATAGAGAAGCTAACTAATTCACCGCAGGAGAGAAAATCTGACATTCTATGTAGGACAAAGCCTCTTGACAAAATCAAAGTAAACATGGCACGTTTGTAAGAAACTCACTAAGTATGTGGAATCAGCAGTCTACAGTCACATGCCAAGTGAAGTCTCGTGACATCTGCTAAGGTTATACACAGACTCAAACAACTTTAGTACCTGCAAGATGTAGCACAAGTCAAATTGTTATCAGTAAGGGTGGAATTTACTCTAAGTGGGTGGGTCGTACTTCTTTAAGTACATGGAGAGTCAGACACTGCAACACAGCAGTATAGTTTTCCAGTACCAGCTTGGACACTGGACATCATTCTTGCACAAAGTTCCGGACCAGACATTAGAGCAGACAAAGGACACAATGGCACAGCAGCATATGTTCAGTAGATAGGAGAGATGATTTTTCAGGAGCCATAGAATAAATGTACAGTGAGCGCTTTGCTACCTAAGAATTCGAATTTATCAAATATAAATATGTAAGTAAATATTTACTTATTGGTAGAACTGTTGTGATATTTTATACAACTACAAATCACATATATAATACTAATTGTATGTATACACCTTTTTCACTTGTATGCAAAGTTCTTTTCCCTACCATACATTACAGTTCAGCTGTGCTAGATAACAATTACAACCCTAACATTAATATGACATTAGTTTTAAATATCTCAGGTGAACAAACAACTAAACCAATCATGAAGCGTTCTCAAGTTTGGCCCATCGAATGATGAATCCCTGCCCATAATCCTCTGTACAACATCAACCCTGTTAACATACAGAAAATAGAAACTTAAGGGCTGATTATGATGGCAGTGAACCCGCCACTGACAGGCTGTTAGTGGCGGACCGCCATCGTGAGGCCATTTCCTGCCTGCCAGATTTTGATGGTGGATGGTGTGCTGGTGGGCAGAAAGCCCGACCACCACTAGTCCAACAGTAGCAATCATTCTGATTGCCAGTCGGACTGTCCGCATCCCTAGAATGGTGGCGGTGCCTCGCAGGCACCGCCGTAGGGATTAGGATGGTCATTCGATGGCAGTTCACCAGCCATGGAAAGGCTGGCAGAGATGGACTTTGGGTGGCACATAGTCGGCTCCACTTAAGCAGGGGCACTCCAGTTTTGCACTTGGGGGGCACCTATGGTACCCCCTATATTTCCCTGCATTATGTGGCAGGCACAGCTTGGTAAGCAGCACAGTGAATTAAATTTTGGATATTATGAATGTAGGTATTACTTTTTATTTGTTCATAGAATGGACCCTAGTATACAAACTGTACTGTGCTCTAAATCTCTAAGTGTTCATCACAAGCACACTTTTAATTCAACTAAAATGTATTGACAATTATTATGATTCTAGTGTGCAAATGTGTTGGGCAGTCGCAAAGCTTGTCATTTCCAATAACACATGGTTTGAGACTGCAAAACACCTTTTTGCAATGTCCCAAAATCTATAACAAGTTGGAAGTCTTTCTGAATTGCAAAGGAGAGTTTATGATTTTTTTCAAATTGTAAGGAAATGCCTCTTTTTGTATGTTTAGCCCGACATTTTTGAGAAGTGTAGATAAAAGTTCAGGAACACACACAAGTGGTCAACTCAGACATGGGTGGACTTTGTAGATGCCTCTGTAAAAACACTGGAAGGTTGGATAAAGGGTAACAAAGTAGATACTTTTGAGTGGCTCTACAATTTGGTAGTTGAAAAACGCATTCTTTTAAATAGGTTCATCTAGGTGGTAGTGGACCATGCCACAAGATACACTGAAGTTATTCCCCTTAGGACAGTTACTGCTCCTGCAATACATAGAGCTCTACTTGGCGGCTTCACCAGGGTTGGGTTTCTTAAGGAGGTAATCTTAGACAGGGGTATGATTCCATGCATGGCTATCTGAAAGCAATGTAGGATCAGTGTGGAATGACTTACAAGTTCACTAACCCCTACCATCACCAAGGAGATAGTCTTGTAGAAAGGCTCAACAAAACTATGAAAGGCATGATTATGGGTTTCCCTGCGAAACTCAGAAGGAGATGGGATGTTCTTCTACCATGTCTCTTATTTACATAAAGGAGGTCCCTCAGAAAGGGGTAGGTTTCAATAAATTTGAACTACCTTTGGACACCCTGTAGGAGATCCTTTATGTTTGCTGGGAAAAGCTTGGGAGACCTCTCAAGGATCCCCAACTAGACATTTTGGAAGATGTACTTAGTCTTCCCTTCAAAATGGCTGAATACATGAAGAAGTGAAACAGAAACTTGGGAGGCCAGTAAGAAGCTTGTCAAGCACTGGTATGACCAAAAGCCTTCTATGGTCGAGTACCCACCTGGATAACTAGTGTGCACCCTCGAGCCTGTGGCCCCAAGGGCCCTTCTTGATAGGTGGACTAGGCCTTACCCTATCTTAGAGACGAAGGGTGAGGACACATATCTGGTGGATTTGGGAACCCCCCAGACACCTCCATAGGGTGATGCATGTGAATAGGCTCAAGCTACATCATGATAGAGCAGACATTGCTACGCTCATGGTAACAGTTGCAAGGGAAGAGAAGGAGAGTGAATCTCACCCTGACCTACTGTGTGCCAATGTCCAGGATGGATCAGTGGAAGGAGTAGTTCTCTCTTTCACCTTGACAAAACAGCAGCAAAGGGACTGTTACAATCTGCTCAGTCAGTTTGCTGATCTCCTTTCCTTGATCCCAGGTTTGACAACACTGTGCACACATGATGTGGACATTGTTGACAGTACCTGTAAAAAGCAAGACATACATCTTGCCAGACCAGGTCAAAGCTAGCATCAAAGCTGAGGTTGTAATGATGCTAGAGTTGAGGTTTGGGGTATTGATCCCCAGACAATTCGGGCTTAGAAAGCTCCTAAGAAACTAACCCAAGTCAGAGCCTTTCTTGGCCTTAAAGAGGTAGTACAGAAGATTTTTCAAAGAATATGCGTCCATAGTGACACCTTTAACAGAGTTAACCTCCAAAAAGCAGCCAAGGAAAGTCATATGGACTGACGTCAAAAGGCCTTGGATACTCTTCAGAAAGCTTTGTGCTCAGTGCCTGCTCTGAAGGTACCTCACTTTAGCCAGGAATTTGTTGTCCAAACTGATGCTTCGAAACATGGGATTGGGGCAGTACTGTCACTGCTGAATGACTAGGGTCAAGATCAACCTGTTGCCTCTATCAGCAGGCAACAACTCCCCAGAGAGCAGCATAGGGGTGCCATTGCGAGGGAAGCCCTTGCTGTGGTTTGGTCCCTGAAGAAGCTGAGACCCCACCTGTTTGGGACTGACTTTAGAGTTCAAACTGACCATAAGCCTCTCAGCTGATGCAGGTGAAAGGCGAGAACCCCAAACTGTTCAGATGGGCCATCTCCCAACAGAGTATGGACTTTGCAGTGAAACACAGACCTGGGACTGAACATGCCAATGCAGATGACCATTCCAGATTCTTCCACTTAGATGATGAGGATCGGCAGGACAAGAGTTAGTTACTCACCACCTCTCATCTGGAGGGGGACCATGTGAAAAAAATGCCTATTTTTGCAACTTCATCCTCACCTTTCAGGACTGAGGCTACTGGTTTATCAACTATGAGAGTGCACTGAAGCCCGCTAAAGAGACCTCAGTGCCAGTGTCCTAACCACTTACAAAGTGTATGTTGAATTGACAAAGATTGACTTACTTATAGGTCCCTAGTACATGGTACCCAAGGAGGGCTACAACCTCCTAACATCCAAGCAAGGGTTCAGACATCTAGTGCAAAATAGTGCACTGTTTTCTAGGTGCCACTGTCAGCTGCAAAGTTATCAACAAGAGGGAGGAGACCTGGTAGTCCATTGGTTAGTGATTGCATCATCCCCCAGGGCTCTTTCTGGGCATAAAGATGGCACCGTGAACCTCAGATCAATCTGGAACTGGAGAGGACTAAAGGGCTACCCTGCTGAGCCCAAACTTGGCAAACAGAGGGTGCATCGTCTGCTTGAACACACCTGCCACACCTTGGGCTAATGAAGAGAGGACTGTGCCTTTGGCTCCTGAAAAAGTTGTTCCCCAGACCAAAGAAGTAACTCCAAGAGTCAGTCAGCTGACCCCCTGGAACCAAGGCAATCAAAGCTAAAGTTGCCCTCTTTGGCAAGTCAATCGGCACTTCAGAAGACTTGTAGCTGATTGTGGCTGTGCACTCCAAGAGACCAACCCTCTACTGCCAAAAGGTGCACCTGAGTCAGCCAGACCTGGGAGTTTTGGCCAGGTTGGTAACCCAAGAGGGCCACCAGCTTCCACCAAGGGATAGCGCTGGGACTGCTGTGAACAGTGACCAGTAGCCAAGCTGCAGCTGGCCTTCTACTGTCTCAAAGAGGACTTCAAGGGACCCCGACCTCTGTGGCCAAAGTCACCCTACCTGACCGATGGTCTGAGATAAAACCACAAAGCCCCCGTAGACTGCATATCACCTAGCGATTCCTTGAGCATCTTCCATCTCCTACATCTGAAACACCAGGACCACTCCATTGAAGTCTATGGCACTATGCTGTAAAGTTTGGAATTGAACTGAAAAACACTTTGGTGGCCATGTAACTGTCCAAATACTCCTTATGGACCCCCAAGACCTTCACCCTGTTGGATTTGGTTGAGTATTTGAACTCAGCTCTTACAAACTTTTCTAAAGTTCACAAATGTCATGGCTACTAATGCTTGCTTGTGGTTCAACTGGGTTAAATTGGGTGGTTACAAACAATATGGGATTTGTGAGAAAAGGTGAGAGCAAATTTCCCAGACCTCAAAGAGTAATAAAAGTGTTAAACTAAGTAAACTCAGTAGTTACTCTGGATGATGGAAAAATGTGGAGTATGGGAAATTTATGCAAAGTCGATGCTCCTAATTCTGTTGAACAATTGGTGCAAATGTAAATGGAAAAAAAGAAAATTCTTATTGAGTTTTATGTTATTGGTATTGGGTATTTTCATTTCTTGTTATTGATGTTTAATAACAAGTGGAGAAGTGTGGCTCAAGTGGTTGGAGCGGCAGACCCTGATGCAGAGGTCGGGCCGGGACCAGGGTTCAATTCCCCGCCTCGGCGGGACTTGGGCTCAAATTTCCCCGGACCTGACAAATCTTACCTCGGTGCCTATTCCAATCATGGAGTCCAACTCTGGGCAATAGCTTGCTTAATCTCCACAAGGGCCCCTCGCGGCGGGATGCCTGACTTTCACCTTGGGGATGCCCAGAAATGGGTTATCGTGCAGGGGAATACCAGGATGGGTTCCCTAAGCAAGCGCCGGGAAACCCACTGCGGGTAGCTGTGCGCTATACAAGCTCAATTACATTTACATTTAATATGTATTAATCTTTATGTTTCATTGCAATTTATTGTAAGGGGGGAGATATGTGGAGATTTCATTCTCCCATTGTATAACCCAGTGATGCCATAGTATGACATCACTGGGAGATTCTGAAAGAATGGTCAGTTGATGAAGCTGGAGGTTGCTGTACACTTGTGAAGCTGTACTTATATGAATAAAGATCTTTTATTCATTAACCACTGCCTCTGTGGTTACTACACTAAGATTTATGTTTTCTTTAAAAATGTGTATCTCCAGAACCCTCTGGTGGATTTTGTTCATCTTTGTCTCTAAAAACTCATAGGAATATCATTTATTTTTTAATAAAGTTGTGTCAGATTTCTTTTACGTTGATGTGGCTTTCTTATTTTGTTGTTTGTTGCTGTTAAATGCTTTACGCTAGTTCCTTTATTTAAGATTTTTGTTGATGCCAAAGCTACCAGGGTTCAGTCATTCCATATAATACACCCAGATCCTCACACAAATAGGAGGGCCATGGATATTGTTCCTCCCCTTTGTGAGTCATAAAGGGATGTATCAGTGGATTATGACAACAATTATGCTCTCAAGTCATTGACCTGTTATACAGTGTAGGGTGGTATCTGAGTCACGACTTTTTGTCAATTTTGATTCCGACGGTGTAGAGTAGCTTTATTTACAGTTTTTATGCTCGCCTAAAAGTTGCTTTTGTGTCTGTGCCTTTTTTAAATTTGCTATTCGGACAGGAAAAACAATGATAGGGTGACTGCATATTGGTCTTTTTATTGTCTTATGATTTTTATTGCAATTTTAAGCTGATGTGTGTTTTAGGAAGTTTTAAACATATGCATTAATTCATTGGATTGGATTAAAGTGCCTCTCTTTTGGAGTATGTGTATTGTAGAGTCACAGTAGCACCATGCTGTAGTTCTTATTTATTCATACTTTTTATCTGTCTGCATTAATTCAGTGGTTCTCTTTTAAGACCTATATATAGGTCGACTAAAGATTTTGAAGTGCATTGAATTGATTCACAAAGTAGAAGCTGTTCCTGATCTCTAGGCTCTCCTTTTGAGAAACCTGGCTGCCTGCCTCAGGGGAGTACACAGTGTAGACAGCTGCATGCTCCTGCTAATGTCATTACTAACAGGTACATTTTTTAATAGCAGCATGAATCCCTGTAACACATTAAGAAAATTCTGGAGTGACTCCAGCCACACTCTCCATCAGAAACAAAGTTTCATATTGCTAGCTAACTAGGCATGGGTGGTGAATTCTGCTCCGGTCACAGAGTTTGCAGTTTTCTGCACTCTGCGCTCCGCGGAGTGCAGAAAACTGTACACTGCGTAGTGCAGCAGAGTTTTTATCGCTCTCGCGAATGGTAAGTTTGTGATTCCGAGCCGCTGCTGGGGTAGAATTTCTACCCGAGTGGCAGGAAGACCAGTGCAAAAGGGCAGTTCGCACCGCACTCCGTCATTGCAGCCAAAGGTGCTTTCTTTAACCTCAGACTGTTGAACAAGATCAAACCCTACATTCCTAACAAGGAACTCAAACTGGCCACTCAATCTCTGGTACTGTCAAGGCTAGACTAAGGGAACGCAATCCTAACAGGCATCCCGAAATCGAACTTGGCACCGATCAAAACAACACTACATGCTGCAGCTAGAATGATTACCGGCATCAAAAAATCGGATCACATCTCCCCAGCACTCAAGGAACTCAAATGGCTCCCAGTAGAAATGCATAGTAACTTCAGAACGGCCTGCCTAACACACAAAGCCCTCCATACCGGCAAACCAGAATACCTGGCAAATAAACTCAAAAAAGCAGGCCAAGCCAGGAATCTGAGAAGCTCTAACTCCTTCCTGCTCATCCTACCCAAAACCAGAAAGAAAAGAACAGCGGACTGCTCCTTCACTGGAAACGCCCCCAAAATCTGGAACTCCACCCCCCTCCCCCCCCGCACATCAGAACTATTCCTTCTTTTGTGGAATTCAAAAGGCAACTCAAATCCTTGTTCCTGATCCGCTCCCTTGGCTGTGGATAACCGGGGTCAGCAAGCAACCCCTGAACTATGTGATAACCAAAGAAGCTCAGCAACTCACCCATGTTCCGCTTACAATGTCACTCTTTGAATGCTTATACCTTGCATATGTTATGTTCATGTTTATGTTTATGTTATGCATATGTTTATACAGATTTTTGTCATTCTATTACTGTAAAGCGCTCTGCTACCTCCGGGTCTTGACAGCGCTATAGAAAACTTCCTAAATAAATAAATAAATAAATAAAATAAATTTGCGTAACCTCACAGAGTTTTTTGTTACTTTGCGGAGTTCCACGTGAGCTACTCCAAGGCCTGAAGCAAATTCTACAATATGTGGCACATAGTGTTAGCATTTCATTATGTCTTATATATCCTTCGAAAAAAAGTATGCTGAGATGCAATAATCAGTAGTAGAGGTGGCATATCAAAAATACTTTTGGAGCTATAGTAGCATGAGGCCTACTTGATGCTTGACATTTCAAGATTTCAAGCAGCAGTAGATGCAGTGGTTGTAGTGTCAGTAACAATGACTGTACGTTGTCACTGATAACAGGAATATTAGTGGTGGTGAAGATGGTGCACATAATAGACTACAAAGGATGTGCTTGGTTGTGGGGGAGTTTGAGCTCTTCTTTGGCTTGCATTTTCTGTTGATCTGGGAGCCGCCATTTTATGCCGAGGTTGCTGTGACTCTTACTCTGGGCCCACCAACTTGTTGGCCTCGACCGATTCCTGCGTGTACAACTAGCCTTCTTTCATTACTCTGTCCAAACCTGCCATTGTTTGTCATCAATGCTGCGGCAGTCCTGGAGAAATGTGTCATGGGAGTGCTTTTGTGTGTGCGTCTGTGCTTGTATGAGGGGGTGTGTGTGGACGCACGTGTGTGTGTGCGCCTGTGTGTGTATGAAAAAGACTATGTTCACATTTGTGTGTGCTTTTCCATGTCTGCGCATGTGATGGTGTGGACATATATTTGGGTGTTTTTGTATTAGAGCATGTGATTCTGTGTGTGCTTGTGTTTGTGCGAGCAGATGTTTCTGTATGTGGGCTTATGTCTGTGCGTGTGATGGTGTGTGCATGTATTTGAGTGTCTTTGTATTAGAGCATGGGATTGTATGTGTGCTTGTGCGTGTGGATGTTTCTGTAGGAGTGCTTGTATGCGCCCTCTATTCACGTATAAGAGTGTGTGCGCACATTTGTGTGTGCTTGTGCATGTCTGTGCGTGTGATGGTGCGTATTTTTTACCTGGAGCATGTGATTGTATGTGTGCCTGTGTTTTTGATAGTTTCTGTATGTGTGCTTGTGTGCGTGTCTGCGTGTGTGAGAGTGTGAGTGCATTTGTGTGTGCTTGTGCATGTCTGTGCATGTGACGATGTTTGCGTGTGCATGTATTTGCTTGTTTTTGTATTAGAGCATGGGATTTTATGTGTGCTTGTGTTCTTGGATGTTTTCTGTCTATGTGCTTGTGTGTGTGCGTCAGTGCACATATGAGAGTTGCTCACATTTGTGTGTGCTTGTGCATGTCTGTGCTTGTGATGGTGTGTGCACGCTGGATTTGTTATTCTCTGGCGGCCGCTGTCCTGGCTATTGACTGCCAGATGCCTGACCTTAGGATGGCTCCCAGTGTACCAGTGTACAGTACAGTCCCCTGCCTGACCCCAAGATGGCTTCCATAGTGGCCCCCTACACGTTATTTTACTTCCGTGGGACAACAATTGGACATTGACCAGACCTTGAACCTATCCCCTAACCTGCCTACACATCAGGTCTTGGAGCCTGCGGAACTTACCCCAGACTGTGGAGACCTAGCGATTTGGCTGATGCCCGGTGGAGCTACCATATAGCTAAAGAGGAGATGGATTGTGGACTTACCCCCCCCTGCCATCACCTACCCAGCTGGACCTTGGGCAGATGTTCCTCTAATCTCTACATCCTATCTTCCTCCTACCCCTTTACCCTATCCCCTTACCCTTCCTTGCTCCATTCACTGTGTCCCCTATGTTCTTGATGCTTTTCTTGATACTTATGTAACTTTTAACTGATGTAAAATGCAACATTATTGTTCCTCTTGTAAGACGCTCTGATTCCTTCGGGTCTAGCCATCGCTATAAAATAACTCATTATTAAATTTGTTCCCATTTAGTACTCTTTCTCTCTTTGTCTACCTCCCTAGCTCCTAGCTCCTATTCCTGCTCCCCTAAATCTCTCTCATATTGCTTGCTAGTCCGCCTAGCCCCCTGTCCTTTGTGCCCTTTGACTAAGCACTCCTTCTCCCCTTGTTGGGGAAAGATCCAATATTTATACTCTGGAGTCCCAGCGAACCCGCTGAGAGAGTTCACTGCGCCAAACGAGCCACTCACAGCTGAGGTATGGTATGGCACCCTTTGCCAAAGCACTCCCTCTCCCCTTTTTGGGGAAGGATCTAGTATGTAGGCCTGGAGTCTCAGAGACCCCTCTGAGAGAGTCCACTGCATAAAGGGAGCCTCCCACAACTGAGATAGGGAAGTGACACTACTTCACCTGGGATACCTGGGACCAGCTTACTGGACTTTGGACGTTGCTTTGACTAGTCTACCGGTTTGTGTCCCCGTCACTCTCCCCTCCTCTTTCCCGCCTTCATTACCTGTCTACTTCCCCAACTCCTTCCCCCTCCCCTGAATCTTTCCCCCTGCCTGCTTTTCCCCTTATGTATTTGTGCTTATTGTTTATCTCGACCTTACAAGTAACTATGTTGCCATGCTCTAATAACTGTGTAACCTTTGTAACGATGTAACCTGTAACGATGATCTGATGCTCATGTAAAGCGCTATGATACCTCTGGGTCTAGCCAGCGCTATATAAAACCTTTAAAATAAATAAAAATTAAAAATAAAAATATAAAAAAAAAAAAAATAGTGCAGAAGTAATTGTCCCCATTGCCAATGCAGTATTATAAGTCTGCAGTATCTTTCTTGAGTTCACAGAAGTTGCAAAATGCTTCCTTCCTTACTAATATTCATTAGGTATTAGGTTTTGCAACCTCCTACAAACCCACATTAGTAAATCAGTGGCATGGCCACACCACAATTCGGGCAGCTTGCAGAAACACAAACAGCAATGTGGCCTAGCCTTTAGAATATTTGCCCTAGGCTCCATTTACCCAATACTGTGTAGCAGTTGGTTTGCAACGTATGCCTTCTATCTAACTATAGGTACACATCACAAGGGAGTGGTATGTTATTCAACTTTTGACGTTTGTTAATAAAGTATCATTGATAAATGTATACTATGCAGTGTTCAAAATGTGGTAACAAGCACATCACAAACATTTAAATGTGAGCACATATAGCAATCATTATTGGTGGCTGATCCATCAGGACTTGGTAGTCAGAATGCAGCCACAGTTTTTAGTGACCACTAAGACAGTAGCTAAGTTTATGGAATACACTTAGACCATTATAATAGTGACCTAGTTTAAGAAGCACACAGCATATGAGCTGATGAGGGTTCGGAGCTGCTACCTTCCTTGCAAATGTAGTAGGACAACAGATGTATTGGCATCAGTGGCAGAGAATGAAATTGCCCTTAGCTTCAGCAAATGGCTTCCAAGGTCTCCGCTTCCTCTGTATATTGACGAAGACTGCTTGTCATTCCCAGCCAGTGGGGTTATAAGACATGTCCTGAGAATCGCACGTGGAAGCTGTCAAAAACCTCCCCCTGCTGCTGTGTTATCCCTCTGCTCCATCTCTGGCCTCCACCGTGTGCATGTCACTGTTAGCTCCATTCGAGCCTTTGCGTAGGTTGGTTACGGAAGTGTGTGTAATGTCATCTCTGAACCATCACTGCATTTATTGACCTTGTGGGGAAGGATCAGGATCACAGTATAACAATTAACTGCTTTGGGTGGGGGGGGGTTCATAGGCACATCATTTCATTGGCTGTCTTTTCAGGAGCACACTTCGGTCATAATACCGTGGTGTGCCTATGATGGCGAACAGTACATCATGACAAGTCATGGCCTACTTTAGGAATGCTAGGAACACACCATACATTGACTGGCGCACTAGGGACACCTGAGGTGTATACCAGCATGGACTAGCAATGGGGTACACCTGGCATGGAATAGCTAATATGGGTAAGTCTTGGACACTCCACATAAAAAACTAGACATTACATCATGACCCTCACTGAACTATGGGGTATGGTCTAAGAAAATCGTGGCATTGATTGCACTCTAATGGGACATCCAGAGCACATCACAGTAGTGAATCACTCATTAAGAGCACCTATGGAAAAGTGAGATTGACTGGCATAAGGGGTTATCTATTATGATGAGATATATAAGCCTGGCCACATGATGAATACATTTGACATGTCATGGGGAACCTGAGCTCATGCCACATCAAATAGGGTTTTTATAAAGGTACCTGGAAGCATAGGGCAAAGGACTTGAAAATGCTAACAAACTTCATATAGAATATTATTTGCAGACAAAATTAGTTTCATTACTAAGATTACCAGGTTGCTTTGGGAGACACCATTTTCCTTGTAAGAAAAAGGAAAGGTTGAGGTGTGTGTAAAATGAGTCTTTATACTAAAAATGATTTTTTTTGTGACCACAATTTCGGTGGCAAAACACTTGCAATTTACCACCCTCTTCAAGAGGGTGGTATTGCAGTCGCAATTTGGAAGGGGTCCCTAGGGGACCCCTTACACTTTGTGACTGGCTGTAAAAATATTTCCAAGGACCACTACATGCCCTTAAAAAATGAAAAAGGAAACGTTTCAATACTTTTTTTTAAAATGCAGCCCATTTTCCTTAAAGGAAAACGGGATGCATTTAAAAAAACCTGTTTTATTTAAAAGCAGTCCCAGACTTGGTGGTCTGCTGAGCCCAGCAGACCATCATACCTGGGAGGGCCAGTCATTCCCAATGGGCTCGCAAATTGCGAGAGGCTCATTAATATTAATGAGCCTCACAATTTGCGACCCCATTCGCACAGTATTAAACACACAGTTGTAAATAGCAAATTGCACCTCACAAATTGGACTCACAAAAAGTCGCAATTTGCGAGGCGCTATTTTGTTGGTTGTACATCTGTCCCTATTTGTAATATATGGTATACCAGAAACTTATCTAGATTCATACTTATACCTACATATACTATATTATCATGAACAACTACACTAAGGGGCCGATTATGATGGCGGACGGACCTGAGTCCGTCCGCCACCATAGAGTAGGAGGGAACCGCCGCATGGCATGCGGAGTTCCCTCCTATGCAATTAGGATGTGACCGCCACCCTGGCGGTCACATCCTCTATTTTTACCATTGCAGCGGGTGCGGATTCTAGCTGCATCTGCCGCAATGGTAAAAATGCATACATTGCATTTGTATGCAGAAAGCGGCAGGCACCGTGCGGTGCCTGCCGATTTCTGCATACAAATGCAGGGGGGTACCATAGGTAGCCCCCATGGGCACCCCCCACCCCCTCTTCACCCAGGGGGCCCGCAACGGGCCCCCGCAGTGAAGTTACACATGCTTTTCCACGGCAGAAAAGCCGCCGCGGAAAAGCATGTTTAACAGCCCATCCTAATCTGGCTGACGGTGTCTGAGAGACACCGTCACCATATTAGAGCTTTTCCGCCTCGGTTGTAAGCCCACCACGGCGGAAAAGCTGCGAACGGAAACCAGGACCCACCAGCCATCCTAATGTGGCGGTGGGTCTTTGGTGGGTCCGCAGAGGATTTTCTGCATCCTCCGGGGCGGCGGTGGCTTCCGCCGGCCCGGAGGATGTGGAAAATCCTCTATCGTAATAGGCCCCTAAATGTTTGTCAAATTCGACATGTAATTCAAAAGTGTAATGCCATGGAAGTATCTCAAAATCTCCAAGTAAAGCACTAAATGTTTGTCAAATTCGACATGTAATTCAAAAGTGTAATGCCATGGAAGTATCTCACAATCTCCAAGTAAAGCACTTTGTGTCTGACATGAATCAGCATGGCTGTTTTTTTATCACTGTAGTGCAAGAAAAACAGATCTTCAAACCAACATATGCCAAAACAGAAGCACCAAGGGCAGGTGCAATTCATTCTCTCAACAAAACGTAGTTCTTTGAAATTATTTCCAACCCTGGCTAAGATGGTAATGCAACCTTTAGAAGTATTTAATTACCTCCTACTGTATTAACCCTCTCCCTGACATACTAGCCAGTCTTCATTGGACGTTCAGCCACTTCATAGAAGTTCCTGTCCCCATACATTTCCTCAGGGTTAACTGTTTTGTCATCTTAAATGAAACCAGTGGCATGAAATCAGTAACACTGGATCTGTTGATTTCATTAGCAACACTGACTACCAACGAAAACTAGCTCTTGACAGACAAACAGTTAACGGGTGTATCTGGTGTCTTGTTCCTCCTAAGGTCACCCTCTAGTTTATGACCCCGAAAGGGACCTTGTTTTCAGTCATTCCGCTCATATACAACATTGTGGCTCTTGCACTGTTAGCGAACAATGCAATTCACAAAAAGAAATTACTCTGTTTGGTTTAGTGCCTAAAGCACTGCCTTTGTAAAGGTGATCTGAGCAGATTATGGCACAGCCTATGACAACCTTCGAAATTGGTTAAGTGGTGAATTTAATTAAGACCAAAATGATGACTTTTGGAAAGAGCATTAACCAACAAAAACGGAAACTAGGAGACAAATCTACGGAGTCAGTAACTCCGGATTACTAGGGATTAAAGACTGATGATAATCTAGCATGTAGGAAACAGTAAGGAAGAAACACAGATCCGTTGTAATAACCAAATCTGTTCAATGATTTGTGGATATCTACTATGGGAGAACAATTGTACCCCCGATTGAAGCTCTTAGCTTTAAATGTATTCCTCATTCCTATATACCTCACTGGCTCTTGATCTCAAAAGAATAATAGATCTAAACTTGATCTATAGCCAATTTATCAGATCTTTGTTCAAATTTAGGACAGCAACTATTTATTGCAAAGTTAGACTTGAATTCAACATTTTATCACTGTCAATATGCCTTTTCAGCGCAACAGTAAAGATTGTGAGTGGCTGTTTGACTTTCACAACCAACACCCTAGAAAACATAATTGCAGCAGAAGTAACAGGAAGAATAAAGGAAATCTTAGGCTTAAACTTCAACGATGAGAAATGGAAAAAGTTAATAAGGCAAACCCTGAGAGCACAATCAGACAAGTGATATGTGCTTCTTATTAAAGAACAAATATTCAGGCGTAACTCTTGACTCCTATTTAATGGTAACTCAACCATCTTCAACTTCTGCATACGATTTTGACTACTTTACATTTCAACATTACAGTATGAAGGTACTTGGCAGGCTCTGTGGTTACAAGGAAGAAATGTTTGGAACATGTAATCTGTATATGCTCTAAGCTATTGCACCTGCAGGCCAAATATTTACGAGGGACATTTAAAAGTGCAAGCTCTAGCTCTTTAACCTCTTAAGTGCTGCGCCTATACCAACGGCCGACGGCACCACTACCTCGGGAGTGCTGCCGTCGGCCGTTGGACGTTCCAGCTGCACCTGCGCAATGGAACGTTCAGCACTGGAGCTGGACGTTCCAAAGCAGCTTAGGTGATAAAGGAAGGAACTACACGTTGTTTTATTTTGCAACAATACTCTTATTAATCGGCTAATTAATTTTTTGCACCTTGCTTATAAATTATTTAAACATTAATATAGTTTAAGGTACAATTTTGAGAGCATATTGCGTTATGTAATATTGTATCAGGCATTAGGAGACACTTTGTACAGTAATAGTGTGTTTGTTTTTAAAGTATCTTATTACTGGCAGTCTTAAATATTATTATTGATTCATTTTAACACAATAAACTTCTTTACTTTACGCCATTGGATTTGTTTTGAATGCGTCTACTGTCACTGAACTAGTTCTTAGGTATATGAAGGGGATATGAGTTTTCCTTGTTCCATTTTAAATCTCCATTGATGGGAGTTAACGTCTTAGCTGGCATAATCTAAGTGCTAATAAGAACTACTTTTCCCTGGAAAGATAAGACATGGACAAAAGAGATCTGTGTGATACAAGAGGGCCTTTCTCTGTACAGCGTCCAATTTGAAAAACATAACACTTTCAAAAGAGTATGTTCACCCCATCATGTCTACACTTTAAATCCTCAGTCCCGAACTCTTATATATTCATTAAAATTGATACTACTCTTTCCACCTGCTCTACAAATGCCCATCCTGGATGCAGTCATCCATTCATACTTGAAAGATACTTGCCTATAACTGTGACTGCCTATTTCAAAATGCATACTGTGAAATGGGGGGAATGTAATGCTTCTCCTTTCAAAATACCAAAAAGGGTCAAGGCAGCAGACCAGGTCAAGCACTACTAGTTCTGTGTTTCAAAGTTCTGGGTGGTGCAAACTTCTTCCTACACCTGCTACCAATAGGTGTTTAGGTCAAAGATACAAACGCAAAAGGGGAAGGTGCACACAATTAGAGTCCAAAGGAAAGAAAGTGTATTGTTTATCTTCTTCTTTATTAGCAGTTTTTTTCAAATACAGGCACAGCCAACGCGTTTCGTTCCATTAACCTTGTGGAACTTCGTCAGGGCGAATTGATTCAGTTTTGGGATTGGAATCTATTCAGACCCACCTTGTGGATCACACAATAGCAGATTCTGGGTTTTCAAAGGCATGCAACCTTCGTTTATTCAGAGAAGGTATTGAAAACTGGATACAAGTGGGTGCGCCCAGTAGGTGTTCTCATGCTATATCTCGCAGTGTTCAGAGTGAAAAGGAACTAGGTATAAAGCTGGTTCAAGGTGGGGTGGACATTCGCAGGGAATCTAATATTCGCAACAATAGTTTCCTGCTATTCCCTCTAGTGTCAGGCTCCAATACGGGCATAAATTCAAAAAGAAGAGGTCACCGGTCCGTAGAAAAACTCGGTGTTCGTGGTCGGGTGCTCCAATTTCGTGTAACGTCTCGGGACGCCGCCACGAGACGTTACACGAAATTGGAGCACCCGACTGCAGGTGCTCAGTGGTTATTACCACGAACACCGAGTTTTACTACGGACCGGTGACCTCTTCTTTTTGAATTTATGCCCATATTGGAGCCTGACACTAGAGGGAATAGCAGGAAACTATCGTTGCGAATATTAGATTCCCTGAGAATGTCCACCCCACCTTGAACCAGCTTTATATCTAGTTCCTTTTCACTCTGAACACTGCGAGATATAGCATGAGAACACCTACTGGGCGCACCCACTTGTATCCAGTTTTCAATACCTTCTCTGAATAAACGAAGGTTGCATGCCTTTGAAAACCCAGAATCTGCTATTGTGTGATCCACAAGGTGGGTCTGAATAGATTCCAATCCCAAAACTGAATCAATTCGCCCTGACGAAGTTCCACAAGGTTAATGGAACGAAACGCGTTGGCTGTGCCTGTATTTGAAAAAAACTGCTAATAAAGAAGAAGATAAACAATACACTTTCTTTCCTTTGGACTCTAATTGTGTGCACCTTCCACTTTTGCGTTTGCTTCTCCTTTCAACCCTGCTGATTATTCCAGGTCTGCACGTGACAGATTTAAGGTATATCAAGTCTTCACGCAAATGATACTCCAAACCGCCTTTCCAAGATCTAAAAATCAACATAAAAACCCACTGTAATTTCAAATCATTCTCTGGATTGCCACTTTGTTGCAGGCCTTCTTCATTTATAGTCACTTCTCCAGAACTCTGCCAGGATCTTCGTATATAAATTGAACAGCAATGTAAAGTTCTATGATCATCAGAGCCAATGGGCCACAATCTGCTTTAATGTATAATACTAGGAAACATGCTAAAACCAAACCTTCCCAACTCTTAGATATTCTATTCTAATGCTATAAAGCTTAGGTACCCTGCAGGTCTGTCAGCAGCCATTCACACCATATGCAGGGGCCAAGCGCTTACCTAGCTTCTGGGCAAGTAGGAGGTGGCTATCAAAGAGCACATGACAGCAGATGCCCCACATACTCCTGCACAGGTTACATTTGCACGTATGGGAGCCGTCCCACAATGTAAATGTGCCCCGATCTGTGAGCGTTTGGCTGCCTACAGTGGCCTGGAGCGTTCACCTCAAATGTCCCCTTAAACATACACTGCATCTTCCTACACTGATTATAATATTAAGATGTAATTTTGTTTGGAATATGCTCGTTCATTTCAAATCTCAGCCACCTTCTGAAAGACAATAACAGGCACTAGGACAGTAGTTGTTTGCGCTCAATAAAATTAATTCATTAAAACCTCGGTGGGGTGACATTAATATTTCCTACTACCCAGTTTCCTCATATAAATTATATATGCATCTGGAACAGTCTAGGAATTCTGAAAGAAATGCTGCCACATTACAGAAACCTCCCCAAATAATGCATTGGTCACATTGTTGCAGAAATCAGCTGCCAGATTTATTGAACTATCATAAAAAACACAAAACAAACCAAAAACAAATTCATAGAACTTTAAATAAAAGTTTAAGTACATCCTTACTCCTCCCCTCTTACAGACTGAACAATAAAATTACCCTCGTTTGTTTTTTCTGGGAGAATTTACACACAGAGGTTTTTTCAAGGCAGTCACCAGCATACAAAGTAAAAATGTGTTTTCAGAAATTGTTCATCCCGGATGCTGAACTCTTCCTTGTGATGGCCACAGTTCACCTGCACTCTCTTTAGGAAAGTATGTGAGAGATGCTGAGGTCCAGAAGGCAAAAGAGATTTCTCTAGAACCTTTTCATACACATCAACTTTCATGGTACTTCCATTTCAGACACTCTTGGGTCCCCACCCTGACCAAGGCATCACAAGATCATGGACGTTGACGTCATTGGTGGTTTAAAGATGACTGATGGCCGGGAACAAGAACATTTTGTCCACACAACTAACTCATAGGTGATGTACGCATATTGCTGCGTGGTGTCTCTAAAGCTGCCAGGCTGTCATTATTTCTAGGCAGTGCCTTTGAAGGAGCGTACAATATGCCGTCTAAATGTATTTCCACACTTTGTGGGCTTTTTCAACAGCACTGCACCAGTTCAACCTTTTCAGATATCCCATCACTAGAGGGCACAGGTCCATAACATCCAAACATGCCATCTAGGACAGTTCAGGGTTCAGAAGTTAGAGCAGTGACGGTGACAGCATCTCTTCTCCTAGCGGTTAATATAACCCTTTGAGAGCCCTGAAAAAGAAACCAGCAAACTGTGGCAAAACTCCAAGTATGCATTGCCAAAAATGGATACCTATTGTTGGTTTCAGGAAATCAAGAGCTATGAGAATTGAATACGGGAGAATCTTGAACTCTGCTACCAATGCAAACAAATAGGATTGAAACAGATAATTGACTATGAGCATTCAAAACCTTTGCAATTCAAAACACCTTAAAATAGGATTTTAATGCTGAGATGTCCACTATATTTGCGTTCGGTGCAGAAGAAGAAAGGTAGAGCCATGCAAGGGAAGATCTTCTTAGAGCTTATCAGCATCTCATGAATGCCCTAGTTGGAAATTTGGGAATAACATTGGGTGTTTTTTATAGTGCTTCACCAATACTAATTATAATTGAGGGAGAGCACTGGTGAGTGTGGAGACTTTTAGGAATTGTTTTCCAGATACCCCTGGGAAGACAGGCCCATTGTGTTTTGCCTTCGAGAATTATAATATTGGACAACATCTCTCAGAAGAGCCACTGATTAACACATATTATCTCTTGCTGGGATTATTATATTTTTTAATAGGAATAATCTAGTTAATAAAGTACAAACTGTATGATACCATTGCCCACTCGTAATATAGCGACCATTCTGATGACTGCTTGACATTCAAAGTCTAAAACAGAGGGGGTCACTGCTGTTTTTTGCAGACCGGGTGAGTAGAAAATATTCTCGACTGCCAAAAACAAACCAGAGGGAGCCCATTTAAAATTACAGGTTTCATCGTCATTATTAATCTTTTTATTACTATTGTCCTCTTCAATTACATAACAGAACAAGAGTGTTGGATGCTTCTTGGAAGAAAGAACTTTTCGCCCTATCTAGTTCAGTTTCTGCTGACCCACTCCCAAAAAATTAGGAGTCAAATCAAAACATAACTGGAGTTGGTATAATTTCAAGTACAGCATTATGTTTTTATGCCCTGGTGAGTAATGTTATCCCTGCTTTCGGGATTCCCCATAGGCGCCCCCACCCCCCCTTGACGCTAAAAAAAAAATATATATATACTGTATAAAAAAACTGAAAGCTTTTAAATTGTCTTCCAAATGCATCTGCTCACATTTACAGAGCGTCCAAAAGGTGATTGGTAGCTTCAGTGCCAGCACTACAAAGTCATACGACAACGTCATTGTGTCCTTGGACAGTTCCGAAGTAAAGTCTCCATTCCGATGAAAGTTAGAAAAGGTTCCGCCGAGCTTCCTTTCGCAAGCTGAAGCTTGTCATTTGTTTGTCGATGCATGTAAAAGCTGCTTGCAGTACAGCTGTGGCGTAAGCTATCTTCTAAGCAACAACTGGACCAAGTCAGCTATTTTTGTCCCATAACTGCTACCTGTAATTACAGCATTCCTTGGAAGGGATGTGGTAAATAACAGCATCAGAGGGGAAAATACGGAAAAGACAGCAGCAGAAGCATTAGCGTTATCTACTATTTAAATATGTTATCAACATAACACACAGCAGTAAAAGATTTAAATGCATATTAACTGGTACCATGTCTAAAAATTACTAAAGTACCTATTTAGTGTATTGGATACTTTCAATCTGCAACGAGTGCTTGCTGTGTCTAAAACAGTATAGTACAGTTAATTCCTATTGATCAAATGACTTATTTATGATGTAAAGGAAATGGCAGAACACAAAATGTTTTTTCCTCGATCATGAGACTAAATCCAATCTTCAAAAATAGCAAGTGAGCCTGAAGACATGCCATTATTTCTCCAAAAATGGAAGCTAAAAGGTCTATAAAACAGTCCCAGTAGTTTGTGGACAGCACAGCGGCACCAGGTTCAACATATTGTGTTGCAAGCCCAGCGACTTGCTTGTGCTCAGTTATGTGTATGTATGTGCCGTAGAAGCGATAACATTGCTGTCTCCGAGATCCATGAGGGAAATGGAACAAAATAGAAAAATAAATAGAAACATTTAAATATCAGTTTATAATATAGTCAAAAAGAAAAGGCGAGGGTACAAATATGTTAAAGCTCCTACATTAAATAATCAAGAGAGACTTTTTTGGTTTGTGTCAATGGAAAGTTTTGGCTGCCGTTGGCTGATGGCAAATCTTTTCGTCCGTTTATGAAAAGCTACCAGTATATTTATGCAGTAGGAATTAACTGTACTACGAACATCCAGAAAAAAATGCACAATTTATCTTATGCGGATATAAAACAAAACAGACATAATATAGCATTTTTGTACTTAAAACCTGTGTTCCTTTCCCAAGCTTAAGTATATAGTAAACCCCCTTTTCTTCCTGTTACATAAAATAAAAGATTTATTTCAACCCTCCCCCCCTCAAATAAAGTGCGCTGTCCATGGCAGACCATAGGAGTTATGCAACAGGAAAAGCCTCTCTGTGCACAGTTGAAAAATGCAAGCAATCCTTGTAGTCCTCGGGGGTCTTGCAAAAGAGGCAATTCACAGACGCTTCTCTCGCCTGTCCCTGCCGTTAGTACACATAGCCTTCGTTGTACGGGTGTGGGTTACAGCAGCCGCCATCTTGCATAAACGCCATGCTCTCGTCAAAGTGAGTCAGTGGTACTGTGTCCTCTTCGTTGACGTGTCGCTCTATATCCGTCTTCAGCATAGGGCGCTGGTTGTCTGGAAAGGCCATGGAGAAGAGCGCTTCCGGGTCACAAACAAATTTATAGACGTATCTCTCTCCGGCGACCTTTGAGAAGGAAGAGACCAAATCATTAAAAACACAACTCTAAAACAAAACTTACTTATCCAATTGCCAACAATTCTACAGTCATAACATACCTCCCACTGGACAATGGGCTATAGGAAAATCTAGGAACATCAAGAACATCACCCTCTGACATGGCAAATGTGTCAATATTTAGATTTAGGAAATGCATTACAGAACAAGCATTGCCAAAGCCAACAGGTCTCTCCCGTAAAATTCAGAGGCTTATTGCAATGTTTTTTTGTCATTTTTATGATGTTATCTTGTTCAATACTACAAACGTGCATGGGTAGAAGGAGACCAGAATTATGGATTCCCTGCTCTGACTGTGGTGACACTGAAATATGCGTTCAAGCATCAAGATATCAGTGTCGCTGTGATGTGACAAGAGCAAAGTAAAAAGGCAAAAATGTAATCTTTGGCTCATGACCGCTCTTCAAGCACCACTCACACAAATGAGCATGCAGAGTTCCACTGAATGTTAATACTGCCTTGGCTTCTCACCTTCTGCATGATTCCCTTCTCGTAATAGTAGCGGAGGGAACGACTCAGTTTATCATAGTTCATGGCGGGTCTGTTCTTCTGAATCCCCCACCGACGTGCCACCTAATGGGGAAAAAGTGAACAAAAATAGCAATCAAACTTTTATTAATAAAAAAATCCAACGAGAAATAACATGATGATGTAAAAAACCTCTGAATATTATTTTTTTCTGGAGACTACATTGCCTGCAACGCAACCCTAAAATACATTGTTCGAGAAATCACTCAAATGTATGATAGCCTTTTTTAATTGGCAGGCACAAGTTGCGATTAACTAGATCAAAAACAGTTAAACACAAGCAGAGAACAGAAAATGGCACGTGTTAATAAAGTCCTACTAGTACAATACAAATGGATCACTAGACAGAAGTGCTTACATTTCTCTTTTACCTACTATACCTTCCAGTTTCCCAAAGAGAAAGGTATGTATTACAGCACAGATCCCCAAATGAGTAGTTTCGTTTTGTGCACCTTGTGGTACATTGATGCCACCTCATTTTACTGTCACACAACGTTTTAGCCTTTAGAATAAAAAGTTGGAATGCAATACCTGAAAGCCTCCAATCCCTGTATAAAAAGACAGCCTATATTTTCTTTATTAGAGTGCAGTTTTGATGCCTATAGTCACCTAGCAACAATGATGCAGCTGCTCAACTGTAATAACTTACATAATACCTACTGCCAGAGGCAGCAGTCGAAGTAAAAAACACGTCACAGAGAATAATTACAGATGCGGTTTGAACAATTAGAACTGGCTTTACATTTGGGTGATCTGTTTTTCTAAAATCAACAGTGATCAGCAGAAAGGAGGGAGATAGTTATGGCAACATGTTTTTCCAAGCTACTGGTCATAACAGGACAGACAGACTAGTTCTGCAAGTTTCTTCACATTCTGACCAACAGCATTTTCAAAAATCTGACTTGTGTTAAACTGATACCATGTATTGTTTCTAATACATTACAACCTGCCTTTTAGTGTGTTTAATTTTGAACAAATGATTCTGCTTTTAGTCTTCATTTTTACAACATACGACCGCCTTTCTATGAAAGATAAAGGCCTCAACAACTGAATTGGTATATGGGCATGGTGATGGTATGTTCATATATTATAAGAAATAAAATACCCTACAACGCATAATAAATAAAAATAAAAAAACACTGCAAGAACCCACTATGATTAATTAGCTTACAAAGGAGCTAAGCATTCAACCTAGTTCTTCTGTGTGGTCATGCAACTCCTCAGTGACTTGCAGTATTCTTATCATATGTGGCAGGGTAATTTAATCCAAATATTATGGGATCCTTGAGCTGCTGTTGACTGCTGATGATTAACAAGATGGTGGGGACAATCTAAAATGCTATTACTAACATCCGAGCCTTATAGTTTAAAGAGTGGGACAATTGTGAGCCGTATTGACCTTAAAAAAAATTCACACACATACTCCCTCAAATTAACATGCACATTATTAATACATTTGCATCTTTTATCCCATTTAAAGCTTTTCAGGAGTACTGAATGCGTAATCATTTACGCCTTCATAAAGGTATATAGTGTACATTCCCGCATGTGCAAATGCTAAGCAACGGTGCTTGCGCACAAACTCTTTTTTTTTCCAAAGGGGACATTTGTTTTCTCTTGGACCGGCCCCCTCTCTATATCTATAAAGTTTGAAGTTATATTCCCCACGACGGGTATCCCTTTGGAAGGTCTAACATATTGACCAGGATAAGATGGTGCCATGAAATAGACTGAGAGCATCCTGAAGTGTGTGAATCTGTGGGTGTTGAATACATTCCAACTTCCCATGCTGGGACGCCCATTGGAGCAGATTTCTGTGTTATTACACTATTCCTGTGTGATTTTATGTGTGATGAAATCCATTTAAGAGGGTAAATTCAGATTATGTGAACACAAAACAGGTCTTTGAACTCCTGAACCGTGTCACTTGCGCACCCAAACAGTAAAGCTGGCATGGCTCTGTAAACTGAGCCAGAGTGGCCAAGTGGGGCAGGAATCACCAACAAGTACACATACAACTATTGGGCGCCGGAGAGGAATGAGGTGCCATAGCAAAACCACTGTCTGCACCACAGTGGATGCCAAACCTACAAGGATTAGTAGCAGTAAGGTTATAAAAATAAAACTGAAAATCAACTCTGGTTTAGGAGCATCTGTTTACGTGAATGACATCCGTAGGTTCTTAAAGTATGTAATTGGAAAGATTTGTTGAAGCAGTTCTGAATTAACAAAACATTAGTAGTATTTCACATGAACACCGTGACGTGTGGTTCAGCAGGCTGCAGTATGGAATGTCGGCCCACGTGGGCTGCACAGCGAACACGACCACATTCTGAATAAACACACGGCTCGATAAAACTTTTAAACATTCTTTCCTTTAGGATTCATTGTATAGTAAGGCATGCCAGCTCCAGCCAGCAGGTGGCATCCTTCCATCTTCTATGAATGATGGGTCAGGCCATACTTACATACATAAATGTCCAATTTGGCCCCAAGTGATGGAAAACATTTTTTTTAGCTCAGAATGAAAGACAATACAGTATTCTTTGTTTTAATTGCTGTATAGATGCATTTGAGTGAATGATGAAATACATGAAACAACTCACTCCCTTTTGTAATGCACAAGCAATTTCCTCGGCCTACATCACTCTTGCTTTTAAGCTAACTTTAAAAAATCCCTCTCATTTCCTGTTCACATTGAGGAAAATAACGCAATTTCTCCTACTCCGCCGACGTGGAACACGATTTAATGAAATGGCGTTCAAACTATAGTAAGCCAATCAAAATGGAGCAGCTAACAATCTATACATGTATGTGCATATATACAGATTTTTTAAGATAGGCGTCAACTCAGTGTGTGTTTTTCTGCTCGCAGCAGTGGCCGGCAAGGCAGGAGCACACTTCTGCACCATTTAAGAGTGGATAACATTGGACAGTGGCCTGGAGAGGTGCATGGATGTGAATGCTGAAGGACTTTTCCATTTGTTTCATTCTTCTCGGATGCACAGTTGCCCATTACTCTGCTGGCTTTTTGGAGGCATCTTTGCATTAATATGGCTCAGATGTAACCACATGCATTGCAGCCATGTGGCATGCATCATGGGACCAGGGATATTGTCTTGTGTTCTTGTGGAGTAGACTAAATGTTGAATATGTGGTAGGAATGGCCAGCTAAAATGGCAATCATTTAGTCAGCTATATCCCTAATAGCAAACAACTGTCCTACACGATCTATAATGTTTTCAGGCCAAGACAATACACTGCAGGGATTATGCAAATTGAGATAGTCGTTGATCAGGTAATTTCGGACCAAGTAAACACGATACCCCTGGATGCAGTAACTTCTGGCACTGTATCACGTCACCATTCCAAGTTCCCTACTTTGGAACAGGAGATAAAAAGGTAATAATGCATGCTTACCACTGTTCTGAACGGCAGATTTCACAACAATAACAAAAAGACCATTTCAATAAGTACAGATAACCACTTTCTAAATTCAGACGGTCTAATTTGGCGTTTGGGGAAAGGGGTGCTCCATCACAAATGTGGCTGATGTCCCATCCGACATACTACAAGTGCCTTAGAGCCCATAATATGGTAGAACGGATTTCTGTGACTTTTTGATGTGAGCATGCCATCCGTGTAACTCTGATTACGGTCCAGTGTAGCCAAAAACTTACTCAGATTGTTCAAAGACAAGACCTGTTTCTCAATGATAGAATACATCTCTTACTGTTTGATAATTACCCTAATTCATAGTCAATTATGATTGACATTGGGTCTAGTCTGTAATAACTTTCAAAGTGCTGTGTATTGTTTTTACACAGTCCAACATTGCACCGCTTACCTAGCCTAAGTTATTTTCCAACCAGCAATGCAAAGAATGCGTCTCTCTGGTGAATATTCAACGGAGGAAACTGGGAAGGTTTATGGCTTGTGCCTTCGTTTGCTGAGTTTATAGCACATGGGAATAACTTCAGAGTCACAATTCTTACTCCTTTATTTTGGAAAGGCACGGATGTACTTTCTATTTCGGCTTAAAAAAAAAAAGAATAACCTATGTCTTAAGGGCATTCATTTTCTTAGGTTTGTCAGTGAAGGTTTATTTTACCTATATTCATTTGCGTTGTCAAGTAATAAAGGAGCCAGTAGGGCGGCGATAGCTAGTCCCACCTTTGTGCTTACAAATTGCCATAGCGTTCTCTTCTTCCTCTTTACTCAGTCACTTCCTTCTTTGTTTCCATGTAAGGAAGTGTCAAAGTAAAACATTTGTAAATACCTACGACAGTGAACCTTTGTGAGAATTCCATTTATTTTGAACAGCTACCACAACAACATCCCACATTTCTCACGAATATCACAACCGCAAAAAGATCCGCTACCACTAATGGATTTTAATCATTTCAAAATTCCAACCATATGATTACATTTCAATTATGACACTGAAATTACACCAGCAGATGATTTTAGTGCATGCAGGGTCCTCTTTATATTCTGAATGAGAGTAACTGTAGCCTCACTCTTCCAAGGTATGGCCAAATACCTCCCAAACAACAATCACAAGATGGACACGGCTGTACCACAAATCAGATTGTGCAACCCACGCTTGCGACCAATCAGTGCTTACTTTGATTCGGTGGTTTCCGGTGCTCAGCACTGGCACTTAGTCTTCAACACAGAGCTTCTCATGAGCACCAGTTAAGGACATATTTATTTATGGTAGGCAATGGGAGATTAAGTAATTTGCCCAGAATCAGAGGATGTTGAACGGATGCCGAGATTCACACCTGGTTCAGAAGTCAGTAGCTCTGGCCATAATGCCACATCCTCTCCCTACTTTCATGGTTCGTAGTCGGTTCTATTTTAGCCGGCGCTAACAGGAGAAATGAGCTGGAGCAAGCTGCCTCCTGACGACAGCCTCTGCACTTATTATTTTACAAATTAACCACTGTGGCCAATGGTCAGCTTGTTCAACATAAGCCGCGTACAAACGTGGTGTCAGGCCTCAACACCCACATTTTCATACGGCTTAGCAAATAGGAAGGAGAGAGAGATGCGGCACGGCACCTCAGAGCTAGCAGGAGCGGCCCTATTCGGTCACACCCTCACGAGGGCTCATGGAATCCCCCAATTCTGAAACACCCCCTGTTACCAAACCGTTAAAAGGCAATACGGTGATCCATTGGATTACTCTCCCCACGTGAAATGAGGAAAACCGAAGTCTCTTGGCCCTATGGACAGTGAAGTTAATTGATATCTGCTATTTTGCAGAAGTTTCTGCAAATAGGTATGATCTGATTAGTTACATTGAGGCCTGCAGATGTTGCTGATGTATAGTGCAGTGATTTTTTTGCACGCCAGCTTCAGACCCTGCGTTCAGGTAGGCGTAATTAAGGTGCTTTAGGGTAACACCCAGTCCCCTACCTGAGTCTGAAAATTAGAAACTTTTAGGCGTTTCTCCCCTTCATACCAGTCCATGTTAGATATCAAGTCCTGCTGCAATTCAGAAGATTAACATACAACAGCGACCTGAAACAGCCTCAATGATATCTCAATGGGGGGGGCCTAGGCTTTGTACAGCTCGCCAAACATGCCAACGCATTCTGTGTAATAGATCACACACGGTTGCATTTCTCGCTTACAAGTAGTGGCTTTAGCAAGATGCATTCGTCACAATACAACCTCAATATTTTCTATTTATTTTCTATGGAAGTTTAAAAACAGAAACGTTCAGAGGCAGCTGGAAAACGAAGTACATCGTTGTCATTTATTTATGAAATTGCGGGAAATGTTGTCTCATATATATCTATATCAATGGACTTATTTTATCATTGGTAGCAAAGAAAATGAGGTTTATGGCTAAAAGCTGTGAAATGTTGCTGGTGAATCAATTTAATTGGGTACATTTACCATAGGTTTACAATATATTAAAGGAACTCTGTTTATCCAAGTGATACAAGCATTGGAGATTGGCCCAAATCTAAGTCTCCTACTGGTGCACAGTCATTTATTATGTAAAGTAACTCCTAGTCATGTGCACACATTCATTTCGATGAAAGAGAGAAGTCTGATGGCTCAAGCATGGATTTGTTTTATTAAATTAAAATGGTGCACACTTTGATGAACACTATCTGTTTCTCTCATAAATAGCACAAATAAAAGAATTTCTGGATTATATTTTAATTTAGAAGTCAGCAAAGGAGGACTAATTAACTACCTCTATTAACTTATTTCCCATACTTCTGAAGTTAGGTGATCATGGAGACATTTTTAACACTAGCCAAAGAAGGAAAGATTTGTTAGAGGAATATAGTTAATTACTAGCTAGTCTGTAACAGCAGGTCTTAACGGCAGCAGGCTAGCAAAAGAATACCGCTTCTGTCTGGAAACATACTCAAATAAATAATGCAGCAACTGATATCTTAGAGCTTCATTCTGAGCTACGGGGTAATACAGATTTGAGAGCAAATAAGGTTTTGTTAACCCCTTGCATGCGGGGCTGCTTTCCCCGCTTTGCTGGGGGGAAGAGGGGCGCACAGCGCTCCCGTGCTCATGACGCGCTCAGGTCGTCATGAGCCACGGTGCTCGTGTGATCATGACGAGCTGAGCTCGCCATGACAACACCCGTTTCTTTAGAACGCTCGCACAGCAGGGGAATCAGCCCAGTGTGCGAGCGTTCTAATGGTCATGATGAGCTCAGCTCTTCATGAGCACAAGAGCACCGTGGCTCATGACGAGCTGACCTAGTCATGAACATTGAAGGTGTTAAAGAATCTGCACTACAAATAGGCTGCACATTTTTATAGACCAGGAGTACTGCCAACCCCCAGCACCTCAAAACAATTTTCGCCAGATAATACCTGCCACAATATATACAGGTAAAATTAGCAAGATTTGTTTTTAGGTTGGTACAGGGGAAAACATGCAGTATTGTCAGCAAGCTATTTCCCCATTTAGATCAGGAGAGCATGAAATAATGAGCAACTACCACTCTGGCCAAAAAAGGGACAAAAAACAGAGTTATCACTTCCCAATGTGGTGTTCCCTTTTTGCATTTCAATTTGTACTAATTCTATAGGAAAATGACCTGAATATTTCTATTTTAGATATTTTGGGCTAATTCACAAAGACATGTAAGAACACGTTTAAGAGTACTGAAGGCGTACCACTTTACGTACTCCAAACTGCCTCTGTGATAAGGCCCTCAGCCTTGGATAACAATCTGTGGAAATCCACCCATTTCATAGAGATTTGCATAAGGGAGGGGTCACATTTCCAGTTTTTAATCCTACCTTCAGGACCTCGACATCATGAGCATACTCTGAACCATTAGGAAATGTAATGGAAATTCCAGATGTGAAACTTCAACAATAGGCTAAACGCTTCCTTTTGCAAACCCAGTTACCTGCAATCAAGCAGTGCAGGTGTTTTAAAGAAAAGGCCTAAAACCTTTACACTGACAACAATGACATAAATGGTCACTTGTACTGCCACAGCTTGGCCCACTTCACTGAAATTCAACATGCAAACTCTCTGGGCCAATTCATGAGAACCTACCACTATTTTACGCTGTCTGCGTTCTGCACAACGAGTGCCCCTGAGTAGAAAGCAGTAAACTAAACAATGCAGTGCCTAAAACTGCACTGAGCTCCGACCCTCTGTTTTGCTGCTGTGTCTTTAATGCCAACACCACTATAACTGGTTGGGACATCCTACAGCAGGAAACAGCATCTAACAGTGAAGAGCCGCCTCGTCCAGTGGAGCACTGGTAGGTGCCAGAGAGGACAGGTGGCTGGAAGGATGGAAGTGTAGACGGGTGGCTGGGCATGATGTGGGGCAAGCACTGCAGTGCAATGCTGGGAGGCTCACCGGCTGGGCCGGGCCAGAATGAACTTTAGGCACACTCGGCTAGGCGGACAAGAATTTAAATATCGGTGAGTGTGGGGCCTGTAGCAAGAGCGGGTGAACCAACGTCAAGCAGCTTCAGTCTCTCCTGTTGCGCTAATGGTCATGACTTATCTATGTTTTAAGTATGAATATCTACTCACAATACATAGGTACTGTGCTTTTTAAGAAAAATGGCATTGTGTTGAATGCTGTGAGGCACACAGCATGATGTTTGTAACCTATTCACAAGTATGACTGAAGTGATCCTGAATACTGAAAACACATGCAAGCTACAGTCGTGCATAGGCATTATTAAAGCATGTCATGATACACAACTTTCACCCCTACCTGAGTGAATGTGTCTCAGCGCACACAAAGTTGCAATAAAATGTGCATTTTCAGTTAGTAAATTTGGGCGTTGATTTCTTTTGACATGTTTTTTACACCAACCTGCACAAACGAAATCCACTACAGAAAATATCAGCAAGTTTGTAAGGTCAGTATAGAAAAATATTGGGAGGTAAAATGTGCAAAGGAGCTCAGTCCAGGTGGAAACCTCCTCTTTCCCGCGCTATTCGCTTGTGCAGTGCAATCTCACCAACTATTGGTCCACCCTTGCAACAGGAATGTAAAAATGGGTACAGTATCGGAGCAACGGAAGTTCTCGATTACAATGTGGCTGGTTTCATGGAAGCGGCCACTCCCCCACTTTCTGCTGAACTGTGGATTACATTCTTGTCAACAAAGGCTTTGCCTCAAGTCCACCGCGTGCAGCAGCGTGAAAGGGCCGCTTTTGTGTGTTGTTTGATAAAGGAGGTGCATTGCTAGTCCTTCCTGTTCATGCTAGCAACAAGCTCGGTGGCAAATAGGAAGCATCTAGAAGGCGTTTTGAAAATTCAAAACAGGACCACGTTGAATTTTGCCACAGTTGTCAGAGCGAAATCATACACTAAATATCACAATGTACATCACAACACATATACTAGTTATAATATCAAATAGGGTATTCATTCTCGTCTCTTTACCATGCTCTAGTCAAAGAATGCTGCATACCGGATAGAAAATCGAATTGGCCCTCGATGGCAATAAGTGTCCTCTTCAACACGGTTGCAAAGCAGTGTACGTACATGTGCTCGAAGCTGTTGCAAAGTCCAAAGGGTGTTGTTGATCTACACATTTCCATGGATTCACAAAGATCACCAGGACTGTGCAATAAAGCTGCACAAATCAATCATCCTACCAGATTTAACACTGAGGGTCAAGCTCTGGGAAACTCATTTACAGCACCAGTAGGCTAAGTGCTCTTTAAATGTAAAGCTGGTAGAGGATGTAGGTGGGTGTAAGTGATAATTCAAATCGAATTACCAGCAAGCAGATTGAAACCACAAATGTAAAGTTGGGCGCAAACTCTGTTTTTGCAGTTGGACATTGCGAGCTGGGCTGAAACTAACTGATTTCAAATGACATTGTCTGGAGGGATTTGCAAGGTCAGAAAAAGGAAAAAGTGGTTTTAGCACTAAGAAGAAAAAAAAGATCCTGCACTTACTCTTTCATTCTGACCTAAACAAAACACAAAATCCTGAGGCAAAATTGTGCAGCTGAAAAAACCACAACGCGCGCTAAATATTTCCTCGAGGAAATTATACCTCCAGATTGCCCTGGAGCACACAGATTGAAGTGATAAGTGTAACACAAATGGCCATTTGCACAGTGAACATTCTTATTCACATGGTAAATATTGGTGTGTGTACAGGTACGCCACACCCGTCACTCCTGAAATGGTGGTGTCTGATGAAGTCACTCCCATTTTGCACACATTCCCCTGTATTTTTATTATAGAAATCAAGTACGGAAATTGAGTGTTAAATTCCAATTGGAATGTTTGGGACTATTCTTAATTTGATCACTTTGCTACCCAAATGGGCTACAGCCAGGGCCACTGGAATTATGTGACAGGGGAGCTCGAAATTATGTTGCAGGGTCGACTAAACTATGCAGCAATAAAAGATAAATGATGTGGCAAAATGTGGCACTTCTTTATACTATTACTTCATTATTGTGGAATTTTACACATGTCATACTAGGTGGGCCAAGATTTCACCTCCATAAAGAGAAATAGCAACATAACGATGACCAATAAACCTTTGCCTTCTACTGCACGTGAACCTGCATCACCACAATTTTTGTAACTTTTGAGCGTTTGAGCTAGAGACAATATTTTTTGGTTAAAATCTGCAGATTATGCATCAGATGCCGTATTATGTGGCAAATCCCTAACTATGCAAAAAAAAGCTGCAGTGGAATTCCAGTGGCCCTGGTCACAGCCTTCCCCCACACTGACTCCACCCCTCCAGTAGGAAACCAATGTTTCTATCCAAAACGTTAAACTCTAATCTCATGGCTGTGATCAAACAGCCACACTTGCCTGTTTTGAGCAGCAGTAAATCCTGCATAGAGGTTATCCGAAGATACTGAATCTACAGATCAGCAGTGGCCATCTGCATAAACAGATTAGTTTTTAGGGCAGCAGTGTGAGGTGCAGGTCAGCAACACATTTTATTGATGAGCCCCATTATGATGGATCGTCAATATATTGACTATAATGATGGGGGCTTCGACTTTCATGCGCAACTGGGGTAGTGGACAATTACCATGAATACAAGAATATTCACCTTGCTGCTGCGAGTGTGATCTCCTGCTTGTGTATTTCAATTCACCTTATGCAAGACTCACCTCTTCTGGCTCAATGAGTTTGAACTCCATTCCACGGCCTGTCCAAGCGATGAAGTGTGCATTCGAAGGGTCGTCAAGAAGCGCCACCAAAAACTGCCAGAGCTGAAGTGATCCCCTCCTTTGATATGTGGGTCCTTCCCGGTACATTCCAGGTTCCTGTTTTATGTCCCCTGTGGAACAGAAAATTGAAATATTCAGACTAGCCTCCCATAATATGCACAACATTGAAAAGAGTGTCCCACTTGGTACATAACTATGGTTCTAAGATACCATGCATATTTATGCACCCCTTGAGAGAGTAGTGGTCCCTAAATGAAAGAAGCCATATGATTGTCATAAAGAAAGTGAGTTTTTGCATTCCAAATGATCCTGAGTTTCACCAGTGCATCACATTACTTCAAAAACAATAACTGGATCTACAGGAAAACAGCCTGTTGTTTCAATTGTTTCTACAGTAACTACAATTTGCTTCATCTCCCTTTCCCTCTTTCCTCATTTCTTCATGTGAAGCATTTTACTCATTGTTCCCAGAGTGACGATTATATCATTGTATATTTCTATTTTATTGATTCATCTGATGTTAAATAGGTTTCGCTATATCATTGTATTGCTTTTTTCCCCCTTTTGTTTTTCTTTAATAAAATCAAACTTAAAAAATAGTGAATACAAGTAACATAAATACTTGTTTTTCAACTTTAGGCCACACGCCTAAGAGAAGAGCTGTCAAGTACCAGCTGATTGGATCATGCAATATTACAGCAGGCCCGAGCCAGGATTAACATATTTTCAGGGAAACTAGTCTACTTAAGCTACATGGAAAACAGGACATACCTGCACCATTAGTTTACAGTTGGTTCGATTGTACCTTCAATTGATGTGCAGTCTCCTAACATGTAGGGCCTGAGGCACTATGGCAATCTACACACCGGCTGGATTGCCAATGGGAATGCAAGTTGGGAATATTAAGATGGCAAGTCACAATTGGAAACAGTGTGTGAATGACTGTCACACCAAAGAAGGAGGCCTGAAATGGACAGCAGACCTCCATCCCAACAGATGCTGCTTCAAAATAACTATTTCCTAAAGTTAAAGCATCCCACAACTTGATCAGTAGATAGCAAAAAAACTATTCTGTGAGTCACAGGAATTGTGACTAGAAAAATGCTGTGTCCACGAGGCCCTTAATTCTTTTTTCTCCAGAGACTTAATTTTTATTTAATTAAATGCTGTAGAGCACAAAAATATTTTAAGAACAAGACATCTCCTTGATTATCTTGCTGCTGCTTCATCCTCCGAAAGAGCAAAAACATGTGTTTTCACCTTATCCTTTAAATAGTAACTATATTTGACACTGGTCACACCTCTTCAAAGATGCAAATTCTAGAACAGCAAACAATGAAATTACACTATTTTCCATTAAATATGCAACCTGATAAGCATGCTCTAGGAAAACTGCAACTGTGGCGCAGATGTGCTTTTTGTGCCGTCAGCGCACAGCTCTCAATGCATGTTCAAAGAGGCAACCCATAAAGGCATAGAAGGTTGGCCATTCCCTAATTTCAGTCTTGGGGCGAATATTGCCAAGTAGGGCCCATTCTCTTATTGGAAAATGGAACAATCGCTGGTTTAACCGGTTGTCAATAGAAAGTTAGGTGCACTACATATGTAGCACCTGGCCAAGCGCCCTTTTGGCAAAATCGATTAGAACCTAAGGAGAGCAGCATGTCGCACACCATACAGAAGAATAGAGTAAAATGTAAAATGTTAAGGGTGCAATGACAAAAAGTGTTAAAATACAATTTCAGTCCAGTAAGGGCAGTGCACCCAATTACACCTCTTGATATTTAGGACTGCAAATTGGTCGAGTTTTCAGAATATCTAAGTTCATGGATGATGTCATCAGTGATGTCATCAGTGATGTCATTTGAGATGTCATTAGTGATGTCACTGACCATGTCATGAATGATCTAATATGTGACATCATCAGCAGTGCATTGCGGGTGCGCGAAATATAGTTAGTACAACAAACTATATAGGAGCAATATCAACGGTTTTGTATGAGTGAAATGTCCAGCTAACTATAACACCCCTAAAACTTTTTTTGAGTGAATTTCAAAGGTTTTTTAAAAGCTAATTCCTAACTATATAAGGCCTGAAACCTATGTTTTGTTCAGTGAATATATATATATATATATATATATATATATATATATATATATATATATATATATATATATATATATATATATATATATATATATATATATAAATATATAAATATATAAATATATATATGCCTTTATCGAATGCCTATCCTTTTTTCGGAGTCTGGAAGCTTGACCAATTTTAGATCTCGAGGTCTATTGTCAACCATGAAAGTTGCAAGCTTGGATTTATTGAGACACCAAAATTCCAGGGGCGGTGGAATCAATAACACACACAGGAGTGACTCCTTATCAAACCAACAGCCTATCAGGGTGGCAAGGACTGGACTCTACAGAAAGTAAATAGGGCACAAAGACTCCGATCTGTTCTGTTTTATTGCAGCTGCATCCTTTTGTTGAGAACATTCTACTCCTAACTGACGCCCAAGGTCACCACCCAAGCCCATTCCTTTCTACTGCACAACATATAGGGCCAGATTCACAAACTCACTTTGGAGCACATTTAGTAGAACTGCCAAACTAGCCATTCACAAACTGCTCTTTTGTAGTAACTTGTCCTTTAGAATATGGTCAGTATTCATAAACTGCATGTTTGCACCAAGTCCCTACTTCCATTATTTTATATCTGAGGGTGTTGCACTACCCGTGGTTGGACATGTGCAATGCCAAACTTACTACAAAAGTGTAAGGTACAACAAAACTGGACTTTGTGAGCAGGGACTAGTAGTAAACTTACTCTAAAGTGTGAGCTACCTTTGTCAATTTTGCACACATTTCAGATCGTTGTGCAAACTAGGATTGGATTGGACATTAACAGCTCACTCAGAATAGTGGTCAGTGGCACAAAAAAGGCCCTGCATAGTTTGGTAAGTGGCCACAGAGCTGTATGCTATCCAGGTACCAAGTGCTAGCCTAGCAGTCATATACTTGTACACTGATGGTGGGGGGGGGGTCGGCGGTTGGGCCATACAGTACAGCAGTATTGTTATACCAATGAACCTACTGCAGGACTGGCCCTGTGCTAGTAAGGGGGCAGAAATAGGTCTATGCACTTATGTATTTGTTTACTTTGCTCCTTTCTAAACAGGTCAACATGTCAATGAGGGCAGGTACTATTATTGATCTGCTAAAAATGTACACCAAATCCCTTTGTGATTTCAATTTACAATCTTTAAAAAAGTTTGCTATTCAGCTGGAATTAAAACGACTTCATTTGAAAGAGGTGGCACAAAACTTCCAATCGTCACCGGGCGTTGGATTTCAAGTACACAAGTCACCGGCAGTGCCAGATTTGGCATTTAAAAACTACAAGAAATTGTCACCTGTCAATTGCGCCTCTTTAAGTCAACCAATGTGGGCATGTTGTGCTGGCATTTGCAGACTCGCTCTTTCTGTGAAGATACAGCAACCCTGACTAGCTGATATAAAATGCAGTTAAAAACACACGGAGTCTTGATAGACAGAGGAAATCTTGGAAAAATGCCCTGTTGAAAATGGTCTTCTCAGAAGGCCGCATCAAGAAATTCCCATCAATGTCACTGACGGGCATTTTACTTGTGACAGCGCTTTATTTCCAAGGCTGATAAATATTTCACATCTGCTCGGCTTTTGCTTACAGTATGAATCTTCTTGGGAGGAACGGATGGCCATTTGCTCGTGGACAAAAGCATTTTAAGAGCTATGGAGTGCTCACATAAAACTCTGTACATAGGACTAATGAGCTGTGGGGTGGACATCTTGTAGAGTTGTGAAGCACAAGAAAGGTAAATTAACATCTATAATCCAGGTCTGGTAGACTCATTGGCTCAGTGCAACTTAAGATAATACTGTTATATATGGCTTCCACTGGAAGCCATTAGCATGTCCAACCAGGTCAAAATTTGGTTATTCGCTGCAATGGCGCAACAGTGGTAAACAACAATTATTTCTCACTGTTGTGGTGTCATCAGAAGAGGTGGCACTTCCCCTCTGTTTGGAAGTCTCACTTGGGTCTCCAGAGACCAAAGTGTGGCAAAATAGTGGAGGCTGGAGGACTTGCCTGCATTCTATCTTCTTACCCGCGTCTCTGTACAGATGAGGGTACCGGGAGTACGCATGGGACGTGCAGCCTGTTGCGTGTGCAATCTGCCACATTTCCCTATCAGTGCAGGCCTACAGATCCACAATGACATGGGAAAGCATGCTGCACTGACCAGCAGCTCTCTGTAGGCCGCAGTCAACTCAGTGCCATCTTTCCGCTCTCACTGTAAGAGTGGAGAGAGCAGGTTTGGGAAGGGAGTGGGAGGGAAGGCCTAGGCAATAGTTATGGTGGGTGTCCGAGAGAAAGGCCATTTGTTTTTATATTTGGGTGGGAGGAAGGTAAAATGTAGATGGTGGGAGGAATGGGTCGTAGGAGGTCAAGAATTATTTTTGAGTTTGGCAGGGGGAGGAACAGCCATGTTGCATATGGCTCCCCAATTTTTCCTTTGCCCTGGTTTAGATGTTAATAGCGAATCATATTATTTAGGATTCCATAAATGACATAAAATTATAGAGGAGTAAGTTATTAACCAACATGGATGTTTTTTTTTCATTTGAGGGGTTCGAGTGGCATCGTCGACAACTCAAGCTTCACTCTCACTGTCTATTTGATGTTACTCGGAATCAACTGGTGCAAAACATCCCCACTATTCAATGTTACTAATCTATAATTCTTTTTCTGGTCCTCAAGTGTACCTGTACACAGAGTGCAGCTTTCCTAGCACATTGTAGGGTGATGTAAGTTACACCCATATTATCCTTAATTCACAAGCAAAATGCTGATAACCCAGTTCCTACTGCTGTTCAGAGTAATCAGTAAAATCAAATTAAGCATTGTATCTGTAATATGTGACAAAAACAATAAGCATTCATAACTGCAAAAGGGGTTTTATTTTCTTAAGATCTATGATCACACAATAGCAGGTAGTTAAAGTCCAGGAGCAGGAGGAGACAGTAAAAAGTGAATTGTTAGGTGTTTGGTGTTTGGATAGTCTGTCGCTGTTGATGCTTGTTAGGGATGCTAGTTGTCTGGCTGATGCAAGTCAGTGACCGTGTTCTGGCATGCTGGTGTGTGATGAAGGATTTTATGGGCTAGTTGCAAAGACTAATGAGTCACTTTACACTATAGGCCAGAGAGATGCCTGTTACTATTGGTCTTTAGGAAAATATGCTACATGTGATATAATGCGAACAAAACAGGTGATGGACCGAATGTGGATCAATGTCACACATTCACCCCAGTCCAAAGATCTGGGCCCAAATCCATCGTTTTTTTGCACTCCACACCAGCCCGGGTTAGACAATGGCGATATGCAAATCAGCTCTGACCCTGTGCCCCATGGGAACAGTCCAGTCCGAACTACAAAAGCCATGTCCTTCCCAGAACGGAATCAAGCATCCGAGGACCGGACCGGTTTCGAGGTAACACCTCTCATCAGCCCGGCTAGCTTGACTCCAGTGGTGTGGAGTGCCTGGGACCCACGTCTGAGCATCCCCAGCGCACTTATGGCGGAATTTGCGAACAAAACAGGTGATGGACCGAATGTGGATCAATGTCACACATTCACCCCAGTCCAAAGATCTGGGCCCAAATCCATCGTTTTTTTGCACTCCACACCACCCCGGGTTAGACAATGGCGATATGCAAATCAGCTCTGACCCTGTGCCCCATTCGAACAGTCCAGTCCGAACTACAAAAGCCATGTCCTTCCCAGAACGGAATCAAGCATCCGAGGACCGGACCGGTTTCGAGGTAACACCTCTCATCAGCCCGGCTAGCTTGACTCCAGTGGTGTGGAGTGCCTGGGACCCACGTCTGAGCATCCCCAGCGCACTTATGGCGGAATTTGCGAACAAAACAGGTGATGGACCGAATGTGGATCAATGTCACACATTCACCCCAGTCCAAAGATCTGGGCCCAAATCCATCGTTTTTTTGCACTCCACACCACCCCGGGTTAGACAATGGCGATATGCAAATCAGCTCTGACCCTGTGCCCCATAGGAACAGTCCAGTCCGAACTACAAAAGCCATGTCCTTCCCAGAACGGAATCAAGCATCCGAGGACCGGACCGGTTTCGAGGTAACACCTCTCATCAGCCCGGCTAGCTTGACTCCAGTGGTGTGGAGTGCCTGGGACCCACGTCTGAGCATCCCCAGCGCACTTATGGCGGAATTTGCGAACAAAACAGGTGATGGACCGAATGTGGATCAATGTCACACATTCACCCCAGTCCAAAGATCTGGGCCCAAATCCATCGTTTTTTTGCACTCCACACCATCCCGGGTTAGACAATGGCGATATGCAAATCAGCTCTGACCCTGTGCCCCATGGGAACAGTCCAGTCCGAACTACAAAAGCCATGTCCTTCCCAGAACGGAATCAAGCATCCGAGGACCGGACCGGTTTCGAGGTAACACCTCTCATCAGCCCGGCTAGCTTGACTCCAGTGGTGTGGAGTGCCTGGGACCCACGTCTGAGCACCCCCAGCGCACTTATGGCGGAATTTGCGAACAAAACAGGTGATGGACCGAATGTGGATCAATGTCACACATTCACCCCAGTCCAAAGATCTGGGCCCAAATCCATCGTTTTTTTGCACTCCACACCACCCCGGGTTAGACAATGGCGATATGCAAATCAGCTCTGACCCTGTGCCCCATGGGAACAGTCCAGTCCGAACTACAAAAGCCATGTCCTTCCCAGAACGGAATCAAGCATCCGAGGACCGGACCGGTTTCGAGGTAACACCTCTCATCAGCCCGGCTAGCTTGACTCCAGTGGTGTGGAGTGCCTGGGACCCACGTCTGAGCATCCCCAGCGCACTTATGGCGGAATTTGCGAACAAAACAGGTGATGGACCGAATGTGGATCAATGTCACACATTCACCCCAGTCCAAAGATCTGAGCCCAAATCCATCGTTTCTTTGCACTCCACACCACCCCGGGTTAGACAATGGTGATATGCAAATCAGCTCTGACCCTGTGCCCCATGGGAACAGTCCAGTCCGAACTACAAAAGCCATGTCCTTCCCAGAACGGAATCAAGCATCCGAGGACCGGACCGGTTTCAAGGTAACACCTCTCATCAGCCCGGCTAGCTTGACTCCAGTGGTGTGGAGTGCCTGGGACCCACGTCTGAGCATCCCCAGCGCACTTATGGCGGAATTTGCGAACAAAACAGGTGATGGACCGAATGTGGATCAATGTCACACATTCACCCCAGTCCAAAGATCTGGGCCCAAATCCATCGTTTTTTTGCACTCCACACCACCCCGGGTTAGACAATGGCGATATGCAAATCAGCTCTGACCCTGTGCCCCATGGGAACAGTCCAGTCCGAACTACAAAAGCCATGTCCTTCCCAGAACGGAATCAAGCATCCGAGGACCGGACCGGTTTCGAGGTAACACCTCTCATCAGCCCGGCTAGCTTGACTCCAGTGGTGTGGAGTGCCTGGGACCCACGTCTGAGCATCCCCAGCGCACTTATGGCGGAATTTGCGAACAAAACAGGTGATGGACCGAATGTGGATCAATGTTACACATTCACCCCAGTCCAAAGATCTGGGCCCAAATCCATCGTTTTTTTGCACTCCACACCACCCCGGGTTAGACAATGGAGATATGCAAATCAGCTCTGACCCTGTGCCCCATGGGAACAGTCCAGTCCGAACTACAAAAGCCATGTCCTTCCCAGAACGGAATCAAGCATCCGAGGACCGGACCGGTTTCGAGGTAACACCTCTCATCAGCCCGGCTAGCTTGACTCCAGTGGTGTGGAGTGCCTGGGACCCACGTCTGAGCATCCCCAGCGCACTTATGGCGGAATTTGCGAACAAAACAGGTGATGGACCGAATGTGGATCAATGTCACACATTCACCCCAGTCCAAAGATCTGGGCCCAAATCCTTCGTTTTTTTTGCACTCCACACCACCCCGGGTTAGACAATGGCGATATGCAAATCAGCTCTGACCCTGTGCCCCATGGGAACAGTCCAGTCCGAACTACAAAAGCCATGTCCTTCCCAGAACGGAATCAAGCATCCGAGGACCGGACCGGTTTCGAGGTAACACCTCTCATCAGCCCGGCTAGCTTGACTCCAGTGGTGTGGAGTGCCTGGGACCCACGTCTGAGCATCCCCAGCGCACTAATGGCGGAATTTGCGAACAAAACAGGTGATGGACCGAATGTGGATCAATGTCACACATTCACCCCTGCCATATAATGGCAGGTTTATGTTTGCAAGTGTACGTGTTGCAGGCAATGCTCATGAAAGCTGCTACATCAGTTGAACTTTTTTCTCTCAACCAGCTTTCTCACCTGGCCTCATTTCTGTAGGTGTCATTGCAGTAGGTGAATCAGTAGTCAAACATCGAGAATAACGGAACTCAGCCGTTGATTCCAAACAAGACATAGCACAGATCACATCTATAATGATTCTGATGTTAGCATCAGTTTCGTGTAGGCTAAAAGCCGGGGTCCTTTCCCCATGCATTTACTGTGAATAGGTAATGCCAGGGCAGAGTATGAAATGCCTTCTCTAAATTGAGAATGAGGCAAGTCGCCCATGGGAACCCTCCCCTCACCTGGTCCTGCACATGGAAGAGACGGCAAATATTCTAGGAAAGATCTACGGCCCGGGACTAAGCTGTTTTGATTGGAGGGGGCACGGGAGGAAGCCAGCAGTGTGGTGTCCTTGACTGGCTTGGGGAGGGAAACCAGGAGTGACTTGTGTAGAGAGTGGGGAAGCTCACCACTACCCAGTGATGCTTATTACATTTCTGTCAGCTGGGGTGCCAGGAGTGATCCAAAGTTGTTGTAGTACTCCAGAGGCAAACCGTCTAAGCCCAGCGAGGTCGCCTGCTTATGTCCATTGGTGTGATCTCCACATCTAAGGAGTGGCTCACCAGGAAAGATCTACGGCCCGGGACTAAGCTGTTTTGATTGGAGGGGGCACGGGAGGAAGCCAGCAGTGTGGTGTCCTTGACTGGCTTGGGGAGGGAAACCAGGAGTGACTTGTGTAGAGAGTGGGGAAGCTCACCACTACCCAGTGATGCTTATTACATTTCTGTCAGCTGGGGTGCCAGGAGTGATCCAAAGTTGTTGTAGTACTCCAGAGGCAAACCGTCTAAGCCCAGCGAGGTCGCCTGCTTATGTCCATTGGTGTGATCTCCACATCTAAGGAGTGGCTCACCAGGAACGTGTCTGTGTGATCTGCCGGGGTGTTTTGGGGCGCCTTGTAGATGGATGAGTAGTACTCATAGAAGGTCTGCAGTATATCAGTCTGGTTGTGGACCGTAATACCTGCAAGATTGACCACTTCGGTTATGGAATGAGTCATCATCTTCTGCCTGATAAGCCAAGCTAAGAGCCTGCCACGCTTGTCACCCTTCTGGTGAACTCTAGCTACATGGGCTGTGAAATGTTTGTGCTGCAGGTTTTCAAGGAGGGATACATATGCATTTTTAGCATCTGCTAGTTGGCAGCCGAGCGCAAGATCAGTGTCTGCTTCCTTGCAGAGGTCAATTAGGGCATGCCCAGATGCCTCTATGACCATCATCTGGATCCTGCAGTCTCCTGCTACCTGCTGGATAAAGGCTCCTCTTGTAACCACCTTAAAGGCATCCCATTCCCGCACCTTAGTTGATGCTGTTTTTGGAGATGTATTGCCGGATGCATAGTCCCTGCTCCTCCAGAAACACTGGGTCCTCAAGGCAGTCTGGTGGCAGCTTAAAAGTGGGCGGGGAGGCAAGGAGGATACCAATTTGAGATTTATGACGTGCACATCATGATCCGAGCCTATTCGTCCCAGATAGTCTGCATGCTGAATAAGGGATACAAGTTTGGGAGAGCAGAGAAAGTGGCCAGGCTGTACTTGCAGGTCATGTGGAATGGAGTGGAAGGAGTAGAGCCACGCTGTGGGGTGTCATGAGCGCCATGTGTCTGTGAGTGCCCAGTGATGCTCCCAGGTTCGGAAACAAGCTACCTGCACATGTGGGGGAGAGCAAGTTAAGGGAGGATGGGATCTATCTAGGACTAGCTCAAGTATGCAGTTATAACATCCACGTCGACGTGGTGTTGTGGGCAGGTGCAGCAGTGAGGGTGTCTCAGAAGGCCCCTTGCTCAGCACTGGGCATATAAATGCTTCCAAGGAGAACTGACCGTCCATCTAGGCAGCCCTCGAGGAGAGCGTAGCGGGAATTCTTGTTTACTACCATACCAGCTTCCTGGAAGGGGAGCCTGGGGCAAATCAAAACCCTGGCGCCACGTGCATATGACGGGTAAGTTGTGGCGCAAAAAAGGCCCCTCCAAAGTTTGTGCAAGTGATCTAGCTCACCCTTTGTGACACGGGTCTCTTGTAGAAAACCAACCTATACCCGCTGGTGTTTGTTATAGGAGTAGATGGTATATCGCTTCCTAGCGGTGTGCATGCCATGAATGTTTAGGGTGAGGAATTGGATGTCCATGCTAGGAGCCATATTGATGTGTGAGTGATGCCACTATTGGGAGCTTACCAGAACCGGCGGCACGCCCAAACAGAGCATGTTGGTTTTGCCTTAGTGTATCGTGGGGGCAAGGCTATTCATGGGTGAAGAACAGGGTAGCACGAATGCCCTTCCAAATTAAGGATCAAGGGCTGCCGGTAAAGAGCTGCCAGTAACTAAGGCATCTGTCTCCAAGTTCCCAAGTGATGCACATGGCCCCGGTGAGAGGCAGATGTGTGCAACGCAGTGTGCTCGTGCAGAGTGCATCGGCAGGGGGGACCAGTGTGTCAGTGATGGCCTGCTTGGTTTTGATGAGGTGTCAAGATATGACTTCAAGAAACGGCATTCTATCAGAAAGATCACTATTGAAATGTTCAAATGAGAGTATCTGCTGTCTGCGGGGTCACTTGCAGGTGGGGGAGGTGTCTGTGAGCCATTTCGGGGGCCTTCAGAATGGAGGGTTTCTTACTTAGAGGAGAATATGTGATGTCCTTTCTCATCATGTTTTGTAATGTTGTTCGGCCCCAACTTTGTTGCAGCTTGTATGGCCTGCCGTTGGTCTGCAATGATCTGTTCCAGGTTGGGGGAGGTAGCCAAGACAACAGTCTTTTGCTTGATTTGCCCCATTGCTGGCTGCACCGCCCAGTGGTGCACACTGCCGGCTGGGCTCTGTCAATTGCAGTCGCCAGCAGGTGAAGGTCTGCCCAACCCTAGGCCTCTCTAGGGTCTGTAAAGAAGATGGTGGTGCCGTTGTATATAATCTTGAGGTGGGCGGGGAACAAGAGTGTGTACTGCACTTCCTTTTCGGTGCGGCCGACTTCGCCTTCACAAATCATCCTGTGAGACAGCCTCTGTTAGACTGCACATGAATCACAGTGGCACATTCGTACACTAATAACTTGCATGTGCATATGTAATATCTATATAGCAGAAATATTGCTGAGGGACAAGTGAGGGCCATATGATAATTGTTGGGCGATGGAAGACGAATCAAGATGTTAAATTCATCAAGTTATATGCATTTTAATTACGTTATATTGCCCATCTGTACAGTTCATATGCGAAAAGAGACTGTGATTTGGCTAGAATCACACTATTGTTTTGAGTGAAAAGCCTTCATTAAAATCCAAAATCTAACATCACAATTCAGAGGCTAGACCATGCCCCTGTCACCTGTGTGATTATGTTAAGCTGCACAGCAGGCTGGAGCGTGGGTAGGAAAAATCTGAAGAGCAATCGCCTTGAGCTTGTTTCCATTGGTGCAGTTTCTGAAATTGAACCCATTATGTTTTAGAAAATTGCTGAGAAAGGAACTAGATCTTATGTATTATGAACCTACAGATGTGTGTGTGCATTCTACTCTAAAATAAACAAGTTTAGTTGTTACATCATCACACTCCCTTTCAAATACAGAAATGTAACATCAGGAGGTCATGAACCTACAGATGTGTGTGTGTGCATTCTACTCCATAATAAACAAGTGTAGTTGTTACATCATCACACTCCCTTTCAAATACAGAAATGTAACATCAGGAGGTCATTCTATATTATTCCATGTTACAAGCTCATAAGAACAACTCCTACTAGATCTTTTTGTGCAAGAATTGGCATTGCCTATTGGTCTGGCTTTAATGTGGCTACACGTGTAAACATAAGGATTCACAAATGATTTCCACATGCTCTGCATGCACACATGCTTTCTATCACATTAAAACCTGCTCGCTTTTCCTATGCTGGAAAAAAAAGTTGGAAACTTGATTGCTTTCTGTATAAAATACTTATAGGAGATGGAGAACTGAATGTGACAAACGGCTTGATGACTGGGTTTATTTTTCTGATGTAAATAGTACCTTATGCATTCAAATGGATGGACCTCTTGGCAGATGGAATGATACATTAAACAGCCAATTGCTTGTGGGGACAGGGTAATACTCCGTTGGGAGAAACCAAAACTCACTCGGAGTAATTTTAAGAACTGGTAAGAGCACGTCAAAAAACACAGCTGCAATGTCAAGCCAGACCTAAAAAGACAGCCCGCAGAATTTAGTGACTAATCGCCCAAAAACACCAGAGTAATTAGCCTTTTCCTCTGCACTCCAGCTGACCCACAAACAGCGAGACCTCAGCCAGCGTGAAGGCAAAGAAGATTATGCTCTGCCCTTGTGCCCCTGCAGACTGACCCCAAACCTCTTCACTGGGATGTCAAATGAAAATCAAAGGCAATTTCCACGAGTATTAAATCCATTTAAAGAGACAGTGCCAGTGTACTACACCTCATCCTGAAAACATCTTTCAAATAAGGGTTCTGAAATAATTTCCCTTCTCAGAACAAAGAGTTGGCTTCAGCAGAAGCAAATACAGCGCTTTCTGCTTGCTTTATTAATGTATCTGTGTAAGCTTCAAACTAAATAGCTAACAAAGAGCAATTATCTGCGCACAACTGCTTGCTCTGTCTGCGAGGCTAAATGCACTACTTCAAACAGACTGACAACAATCTCTCGTCCAATCAGAGGGAAGGAGGATAGAAACAAAGTAATACTTTTAATAAAGAAAATGTATCCTGAAACCAAACCATGCCTATGGAAAATTGTCAACAGATTGGGTGCTAATTCTTCGCACAAAAGTCCCAAAACAGGAAAATTCGGTGTGACATCACCCCACCAGAGGCCAGAATATACAAACTGCCTACAATGTTGCTTTTTTTTGGCCTGCGCTGACGCCTACAGGTGTTTTTTTAGCATCTCACTACACATCTGTGAGTGGCATGTTACTTTGTGTCATTTCTTTTTACAGCTGTGAGACCTATTGTACACAGCACAAAAACAACATACTCCTGTTATAAACATTAAATATTCAAAAACCCTTATTTTGCTGCTTACAACCTGCGCTATTTGCTGAAGAAAAGGGGTGAAATATATGAAATTTCTGAAAATGTAGTTTGGCGCTCAAGAGCATCTCCGTGCAAAAGAGCACACAAGACATCGTCAGCATCACCGCATAAAGTCCCGGGACACACTTTAAAAACACAAATTTATTTTAGACAATGAAAGTCAAGAAGGCTTTATACAACCATTGCAGAGAAACATTTAGATGCAAGCATCGCGGCATACCATCAAACTTCTCTGGAACCACACAGGTGTCGTCGTAGAACTGTCTGGGTCCCTTTTCAAACAGGCAACCTGCACAAGAAAAAAATCATATTCATTGGCACCAGCAAACACTTCAGAAGCCCTTGATGGTATCAGTATAATGGTAAGAGAAGTGATTGACTGTTCATTCTCAATAGCACATATCATAATGCAAGAGTGGTTCTATTGTGTCTAGGTTTGCATCCGGCTGTGGGAATGTGAATGTTCGCAGAGAAAGCATACATTGATTTCTTAGTTATCAGTAGACAGGGAAACCCCGGTACTGCAAGGGGAGAGTGGATAAAAGACCAAAACCCTAAGACAGGGCTTCCAAAGGAATCATTCAACAGCATTTGTCTGTTATTCATTCGCCACTTTTCGCTTCAACCACTGTGCACTGCGCAAGTTCTTGCACCTTTTCTTCTGCACATGAACCTGCTACCACCATTCTGCCTCGTTTGCACATTACTGACCCTACTACAAATGCCTCAGGTTAGGTTAAAAGCATGGTTTTTGGACCATAATGACTCTGAAAACCCTTCCACTTTTCTGGTGAGTTAACTCTAATTTTACTAGATACTTTTAACAGATATAGCGCTTTGTGTGTTGCATTAAAAACAACAGCTATATCTTTTTACATTCCTAGTGTCCTTATGAAATTCAGATTTTGTTTGAGCATGCAGAGAAGAAGACCTCCTTGAGAACTAAGTGCATGTGTACCATAATTTGGGAAAGTGCAAAGACAGTGTGTGTACCTTATCCACCAGAAAAAAGCCTTATGTGGGGAGTCCAAAAACAAAAGCCCTTAAAATTGTAAACAAAATGACTTTGGCTGCCCATGTCTCAGAGTCAATACCATTTCCTGGCACCTGCAACATTTGGAATAGCAATGCTGCCAAAAAGAGACTGCGAGGAACCTACCAGAAACTCTGAGACGGTGCTCAGCATTTTTTTGAATGGGTCGCTTAAAGAAAATGTATTTAACTAAGGCATGAGAGGCGCCTGCCCCGCGACATGACCGCAAAAGCAGGCTGTTCTCCTCAGCAATTCAGGTGGGGGACCGATTGTATGTCCTTGCGTTCCATCCAGAGGCATCCGTAGGGAACCCGTCTTGCCACAGGTATGGACCTGCATCCCCGAATTCTAACCGCCCAGAGTTAGTTGAACTTGAGGAAAGTGAAAGGCAACTTAAAGTGTACTTTGGGTCCAATATATCAAAGTGGCACTACACCAAAGTGGTAGAGTGAAAAACGTACCGTCTGTCCGGTTCGGGTGGGCTAGGAATCCGTCTGGCCTCATGTACAGGGAATGGCAGCTAGGCACTTCTGAAATAAGAAGACATGAACTGTCAAAGGCGTCTCTGGAATTGAAAGCGCGCAGGTTATCGACGAGACAGGCTGCAGTCAGGGGAATAGGAGGAAAGGACTTTAAGTCACTGCGAGGGGGAACCTGTCAACACATGGTTAGTATGTAAGCAGAATGACACACAAAGCAGAGAGCACTTGTCCTCGCACAGCGACACTCGACCTCAAAGTGACCTTGAGCTCATCCGAGCAAAAGAGCAAAAGCTTACAAACAAGAAATGAGACGTCAAAAACAGATGAGGAAATAACTCGTGTGTGTCTTTACACAGGTTTATACCTCGAGTAGGAATCAATGCAACACAGATGTGGCCTGCATCATTCACGTACATCATAACTAACATCAGGAGCTTCAAAATGTAGCAAACAACATCCTTTTTTTGTATTAAGCAAATCTAATTTGTACAAATAAAAACATAAATATAGGCGAACAAACTACTGTAAAGCCAGTAGGAAAATAAAATTCAGGACACATTTCTTAAATGCATAAAATCCAATTAAATAAAATCCAATTAAATCTAATTAAACTTTCTACCCTGATCTTCACCCTAAGAATCAAGACACTTTGGCGCACATGAACATACTCATGGGGAAACACCCACACCTTTTATATGTGTTAAATAAAGCTTTACTGCCCATTTTTGAAAGAGCAGGTGCTAAATTGGGTACACACTTCATGATAAAGACAATCATTTGATATCTGGTTCGTTTTAAATATCTGCAAAAGCATAAATAACCAAACGCAAAGGTGTTCCAGATACACCAGATGTTTAGCAAGGTTTGGCTAACTCAACATATAATTTTTTTTTTTGACTGAAAAAAAACAAAGATTAAAGTAACGTGCTACTTAGGTGAAACTTTCGGTGATACTTTAACGTTTTAACCTAAAAAACACTGACATTCAACAGTCATAGTTATCACAAGTAACTATAACTCATACCTTAAAATAACTAGAACTTGTGACCCCGCCATGCACAGTCTTGTCATCAGTGATGTAATTTAAGATGTTGCAATGGTGTTACCAATAATGTCATAGAACAAGTCATGATTGGTGTAATATGAGAGGTCATAAGCAGTGCATAGCTCAGACAGTGGAGCTGGCCCCTGCACCCAACCCCTTGCAATCGATTTATCCCCATGCAGCACACACCTTCTGGTATGAGCACGGTGCGGTCGGTCCACAGGTTCTGGCCGTACTCAGGCATGACTTAATGACTTTGTCAGAGTCACAAAGCCAGAATACAAAAAGTAGGACTATTGGCTTTATGAAGGGGTGAGCATACCAATATATATAAAGCAGATCTATCATCTTTGTTTAAAAATCACCAATAATTGTATTCAAAGGTATATTTCATTTATTCACACAATGCAACGTTTAATAATTACTGCACAGAAAGTTTAATAGAAATATGTATATATAAATATTTTTTAAATAAAACCAACATGTCTCTGAGTCTTTGTTTTTACATTTTTCAGTCCACAAAATGCAATCATATAAACAACCACAAGGCGGCCCTGCACTCCAACTGAAGAGCATAGAGCTCCAGCTTGGAGTGTGTTTGAAAAATATTGACTTCTGGGGTCATTGATTCGATCACCACAAGACTAACTCCGTGCAAAAATTGTGAGGGTCTGGGGCTTTGTTCAGGTCTTATTATAAACCCTGTAATATAGGGAGAATCAACAAAGTTATCCTGTCCCTATACGTCCAAACATACAAGAGAACACACTGCATATAATATGCAAAAAGTATTGCCTGCCATAATTTGTAGAGCATGTATTCATAGAATTGTTTACATTTAAAACAAAAATGTCTGGGTTCAGGGTGTAATTTTCAATGCAAATGAAGGGCATGTTAAAGCTAACTTTTGGAACAATGCAACAAAGCAAGTATGTGAATGAGCGGTAACCAGAGTTGCAGCCTGCCGAATAAAATAAGTATTTATACAAAAAATAGTAACTACCAGCAAAATATTTTTAAATATCGAAGCAGCAATATGTTTGCTCAGCATAAAATTTTTGGGGGAATTGCACTTCAAACCAGAGGTATTTATTGCAACTGTGGTCTATAGGCAGAGATCCTTGATCAGATTGATGGTGCTCCTTATTACCCTGTTCTACACATTAGTAAGTATGTCTGTGGTTCTCAGTACCCCTTTGAGCATGACGTCGGCAAAGCTTCTGCTGCAATTAAAAATGCTTTGGAAAACCCATTTCCCTTAACTCCAACATAGCCTTACCAAAATGAACTAGAAACCTTGGCAGAATTGTATGAAAGTTATTTGGGGAGTGTTAGAAATTGAGGTTTCTGGTTGACACCCTATCCAAGCAGGAACCACAATCCTAGTCAGAGTGAGTCAGATACACACCATAAATTAACATGGACTCACCCTCTGGTTGATTGGCACAGAGGAGTACTCACCCTCTGGTAGCTTGGCACAGAGCAGTCAGGCTTAACTTAAGAGGCAATGTGTAAAGTATTTGAGCAACACTTAAAATACAGTACCACCACAAAAAGGCTCTACACCAGTTTAGAAAAATAGTACACTATTTACTGAATAACACAAGACTAAAATGACAAAAATCAAATAAGTACTTTCCTAATCTTGCATGTTTAAAATTGTAAAGGTCAACACAGTGCTTAAAGATATGAGTGCTGAGAGAAAACTCATGTTTGGGAGGTTATTTACAGTTACTCTGACCAGGGTAGCACTGTTTAAGATCCAAAGAGTGGATCGTCGGGTATGCGGCTGCAAGATATTGGAAAATCAGGGTTCCGCAGTTATTAGTACAGAAATCTCCAACCGGTGGCACAAGAATGTTCCACTGAGGCTAATTCATCTGCGCAGGAAAACTAACCAAACCATATGGGTCCTATCATGCACAGTACCTTGTGAGGAGGGGCTGCCGATGTCCGGGAATCCAAGCGTATGCACTGATGCAGGAGGCAAGCTGAGGAGGTGTGAGCAGGCCTCAGAAGTGTAATTTGTAGCTTCCTGGAAATTAGCTGCAGACTAGAGCACCCAGTGCCGATTCTGTGTGCGGAACCGGGCAGATGAGCCTCGTGTTTCTGGCCCGCCTTTAGTCACTGGGGAGCTGCGCTGTGATGCGCTGCAGTGGCACTGAAAAAGGCGGAAGTTCTGATCGGCACACACAGCATAGGAAGTGGGTAGCAGAAGTATAGTTTGAAGTGCCATAAGTGGGCAAAATGGAGTACTTGATCCTACGGCAAATGGAAGGGCTGATCTCTTACAAAATCGAGGTGGTGTTCAGGCACAGGCTAACCTTTGTCAAATCCCACCGCCGAACTTACGGGGTTCAGAGTCCCATGGCAGGAGGGTGCGGGGGAAAGGAGGAGTCTTTCATGATCCAGAGACTTCCTGAACAGGGGACAAGCTAGCAAGCCCTTGCAGTTTCGTAGGATTCAAAAGGTGGTTGAGAGTAAGTTCAGTTGACATCGCCGGCAGGCAAGAGGCAGCAGGCCAACACAGCAGAGCAAGTTGCAAAGTGGCTGTCCCTCCTGGCAGCACGGAAATCAGCAGGCCAACACAGCAAAGCAGGCAGTGAGCAAAGTGGCAGTCCATCCTGCAGCGCAGCACCTCTTCTTGGCAGAGTCTCCATAGGACCCAAAAGTGAACTGACTATATGGTGTCAGAGGCCCAGTACTTATACCCTTTTTAGTCTTTGAAGTAGGAAAACTTCAGAGACCTTTGAATTTTACATGGTCCCTGCCCTTCATTCCATGGCTCTGACACACTTCAGGGGAATATGCAGCTCTTTGTGTGGTGACAGGGACAGCCCTATTTCGGTGCAAGTGACAGTTCCTCCCTCTCACTCTAGCTCGGGGAGCTCCATCAGCCTGGTGATGGGCCATCAGGATATGTGTGACACCTCAGCTCCCTTGTGTGTGACTGGTCTAGAGAGAACGCACAAAGTTCAGCTGTCATCCAACCCATATGTGCATTCAGAAACAGGCAGAGGCACAAAATGGATATGCTAAGAACATTTCAACTTTCTAAAAGTGGCATTTTCAGACTTAGATTATAAAATCGGACTTCAGCATAAATTGTGATTTTAAACTGTGAGTTCAGATATACAAATCTCAATTTCTCTATCTTTTCTCAAATGAAAATAAATTACACTTAAAAGATGTTTTAAGGCAATCCCAAAATTAGCCTATGGGAGAGAGAGACCTAGCAGTAGTGGAAAACGAATTTAGCAGTTTTTCACTACCAGTCATGTAAAACTCAAAAGTTCATATCCTACCTTTTAAATACTCTGCACTCTGCTGATGGGGTTGTCTAAGGCAAAACAATGAACACCCATGTCACTATTAGAGATGGGTTGAATCCATCATCATTCTTTTGCACACTTCGCCACCCCAGTTTACACCCAGACATATGCAAATCAGTCTTGACCCTGTTACTCATGGGAACAGTCCAGCCCGAACTGTCAAGCCAGGCCTACCTTAGATGTGAGTTATGTGCAATAAAAGAGAAGGTTTGGGCATGGCAAGTAGGCAGATTTGCCAGGTCAAAATGGCAGTTTAAACTGTACACATAGGGTCTGAAGTGGCAGGCCTGAGACATGTTGAAATGGCTACTGAGGTGAGTGGCACAATAAGTGCTGCAGGCCCACTAGTAGCACTTAATGTACAAGCCCTGGGCACATATGGTTCACTTTTCTATGGACTTATAAGTAAATAATTTTTTTAGTACAGAGCATATACACGTTAGCACTTTTTAGCAGTGGTAGTGTCTAGAGTCCTAAAGCCAACAAAACCAGATTCAGCAAAAACGGGAGGAGGAGGGCTATGCAGAAAGAGGAATTTCCAACAGGGTGCCAAAGTCACCTTGGGATATGGAAAGATCTGAAGATAAACAACTTGCTCAAATATCTCTGTAAATAAAAACATGACAATGCGTTTACATTAAGGATCAGCTTACACTGACCGAGGATTGTTTTAAGCAAACAAGTAACTGTGCAGAACTATACAAAGCAAACATGTACGTGTAATAATCAACCGTGCAATTCAATAACTACCCAATACCACTGAGTGAAAATGTCTGTGCAGCAACATTTCAAAATCAACAATTAACATCAGTGGTGGCAGGTTTGTTGAAAGTTTACACTGACACAAAAAACAAAAAACAAAAAAAAGCTACAGAACAAACGCACTTTGCTCTCTTTTTACATAAGTATTTTTGATCCAGGAGAAAGAGCATCGCACAAATGGACAGAAACCACTGCTTGTTACCTTTACTTTGAATTGCTGATTTAAACAAATAAATCCCCTATAAAAATGAACATTTTTTTTACTTAAGTTAAGAAATGGAGCAAATCGATTTTGCCTCATACAATTTCATCCTTCATATTTTTAAAAAACAATGGAAATAAATGTTTGCTGTATTGATTTATAGGTGCACACAGTAGAGATATGGCACATTCGGCGGATCTCGTTCATTTCAATGCTGTCATTCTTCAATGTGGATAACAGCAAACCTGGTTATCATCGTCTCTAATTAAACAAGAAGCAAAAGCAAAGCAAAAGGCATTTGCTCCATATTTTTGCACCAGAGCCCACATTAGCTAAGCAGGCACTAGAGAGCCAATAAACAAGATTTATTTGTGCAAACATCATTTAACTCTAACCAAAACATACCTCTGCTCTTCATGAGCTGAGCAGAGGGGACTGGAAAATACATGCGGGAACTATATTCCCAATAAAGTAACCAATGTCTTGTTATTCTAAAGTGCTGGAAGCTAATTTATGACTATCAGAGTGGGTCAGGCCCTAATCAAATTGTAGAAACATTTCCAAAGTGATTATTCAATCAAATGACTAACATGGTTAATTAGGAGCCATAAACATTGCTCTGAAGTTCATCAAAGTAATGACTTACTCAGAAAAATTACTGCTAATTAAATTGCCTGCTGCTTCCATTTCTGCCTTATCGAATAAAAAAGCCCGACCAATGAAATTTGGCATTCTGCAGCTTCAGATTGTAGTAAATGCTGGGAGACCCAGAAGCATGTTAACCGGTTCTGCAGGGTTACTTCAAAGCAAGCATTTAGTAGAAACTGCGGGTTAATTGCATCTCTCCTAGCGAGGGAGACAGGCAATGGCTGCTGGGGGATAAATATAGGAGAGCCGAGTTCCATCTTCACTCCTCTCCCAGAGGTGAATGGAGGTGATTAGATTGCAATGGTTATATTATTCTCCATCCTTTCCACAGCTTTTACTCAGTAAGGTTAAATAAACGTATGTAGATGAAAGCACGTGTACGCCAGCATGCTTTACCACCGGTCAAGCGGGGCAGGCTCCATGCCATGTTTTCAGGATAACCACTGAGAGTGTCAGGGCCTCTTGGATTCACTGTATGCAAATTATACTTTACTGTGCCACAATTACACTTATATGGCACTCTATGGTTGCATTTATTTGATGAACCACGGAGAGAGGTTGCAGTTCAGTGAGGCTTTATTCAGTTGGAGTGCTTGGAAGGTGATGAGCGGGTGTATGTCAAGTGGGCTAGGCCAGTATTTGTCTAGTGTGGTGCATAAAAGCTAACATTGTGTGTTATCTTGTTTAAGTCAGCGTACCTCTGTCTGTGTGAAAGTAAAAGAAGCGCGGACACTTTGCACAGGAGAAGCACACAACAAAGAGATGGAAAACAAATACACCATCTTGCACTGCGCAGCCAAAAAGAACAAGCATTTGTAAATGCCTTAGGTTTCACCTATGGGATTACCAATAAGTTAAGAGGTGTGGGAGCAGTGTATGATTGCAGGGAGAATGGTGTGAGTGCTCTCTGTGCAGGGTGACTGGTCCATGAATGAAGGTTGATACGTTTGTGAGTGCAGGGTGAAAGTGCCTCAATGCATGGTGATTGATGCGTGTCCAGTGCAGCGTTGAGATCTCTGTGAGTATTTAAGGTGAGGGATGTCACCATGCACAAGGTAAGAGATGTGTGAGTGTAGGGTGAGCAGTATGTCAATAGTATTAGTGCAGGAGGAGCGGTTTGAGTTCAGGGTGAAAGGTGTGTGAGGAGGGTGAGAGGAATGTGAGTGCTGGGGGAGAGATGCATCAATGGTGAGTGAGTGCAGAGTCAGCACTGTGTGAGTGGTGGGTGAGAAGTATCTGACTGCCAGTGCAATGTCAGGATAACTGTGCAGAGTAAATGGTGTGTGAGTGTGCAGGGTGAGTGGTGTCTGAGAGTAGGTGAAGTGCTCAGATGTTCTTGTATGGCAGAGCTTATATGATTGCAGACAGAAGTCACTAGCGAGTAGATGTTTTATGGGCAGCAGGTGGCAGAGTTTAGAAGGCACAATATGCAACAGATACTGCACACGTGGCTTCAATCCTGAACAAGTGTTAGCAATTAGCATTAAAAGGCCCTCAGGTTAATGGGTAGAAAGGCTTAAACATACATGTACAATATAAAATTAGCATATGTTGGCAAAAAGTCACATTTGGCTCTCAGGCATGTGCTATGAAGGATCAGAGCAAAAGACCACGGTGGTCCTCTCAAGTGAATGTGGCACTGTAGTGAGAACGTTTGGCGTCCACCATCTGTGGTGTTTAAGGCATGCAGTTAAACATTATCACCCAGATTCATCAATGTCCCGATTTGCGAGTCGTTAATAGCGATTATTAAAGAATCGCTATTAAGGACTTGCAAATCGGGATTCATGTAGAAATCACAAAATAAATTGCGATTCCTACAGCCTCCTTATTTGCGATTAGCAAATTGCTAATCGCAAATAAGGAATGACTCCCCATTCATTCCTATGGGCCAAAGAGGCCCATAGGAATGAATGGGGAGTCAATCCTTATTTGCGATTAGCAATTTGCTAATCGCAAATAAGGATGCGATTTCAAGGGTGCCAGGGGTGTCCAAAGGACACCCTGTAGCACCCCTGAAATGTCAATGTAGACTGATGTTGCGCACACACATGTCCAAAGGACATGTGTGTGTGTAACATACCACTTAGAAAAATGCACGAAGGTGCATTTTTCTAAGTTTTCGCTATTTACCACGAAGTCAGACTTCGCGGTAAATAGCGGTAAAAAATAGCGAATTCGAAATTTTTAGAGGTTTATGAATAACATTTAAGGAATCTCTAATTGAGATTCCTTAAATGCGATCGCAATTTGAGAAATCGCAATTATTTGCGAGTTTTCAAATTGCGAGTTCATGACCCATTGATGAATTCAAAATGCCATTTTTGCGGGCGCAGCGGCCGAATTTTGCGATTCGCACCGTTTGCGCTCGCAAAAATGCTTGATGAATCTAGCTGTCTGTCTCTTTCAAGTCCCCAGTGCATGAAGGCAGTGTAGACAATTTGCCCTGCTTTGGGGTAGTGAGGACAGAGGTCTTTTGCTTATGGTTATCTCCAACCTTGGTCCATAAGGGTAGTCTTGCGCAACAGAGCGTGGTACCACAGGATAAGCAAATCAGCAAAGAGGTGATATTAGACACACCTGAACACATTTTTAATGTGTATGTTATTCTTGAAGAGTGCACAGGTAGCATCCGCTCCTGTGCACTAGGTTTTTTCTAAATGCGAGGCCATCAGCACTCCTAAATTTATGTGCAGTGACGTGCGTGGTCATGAACGTATGGGTAAGCGATGTACTGGTTCCTTGAACGGCATGTAAGTGAATTATTTCTAAGAAATTTTTGCAATTATGGGAGTGAGGCCCAGAGAGACCATTAGCTGCCCTGAATGACAAGAGGTGACTGGTCACTAGTGAAAGAATGGAATAGAATGCCCACCTGCGGGATGACAGAGCAGACCGAGTTGCTTTGTGCCACCTGCATGTAGCTCGCCAATCCTTTTTTTTTTTGCAATAGTTTGTAAACTTGTTCTTGCTTTCCAGTCCACTAGCATTGAAGAAAAATTAAAACAGTAAGCCTCAGAATCTACAGAAAAAAACAGGACTTTAGGAACAACCCACACCTGCCATGGATCAGCTTGAGATCTTTGTTCGCTCATGTGTGATGTTAACTTTCTGAGTTTAGTGTTCAAGCTAACCAAAATGCTGAAATGTCTGCGTGTTGCTTGGGCGTGTAATGTCTATCTGCATTTTTATGAATTATGCAATTGTTTAAGAGGCCAGTCACTTGAGTTCACTGGAGAGAAGGAGAGAGGTGATGTGAACCAGTCAATTGAGTTAACTGGGAGAGAGGTGATGTAAGCCAGTCACTCAAGATCAAGGGGGAGAAGTGATGTGAGCCAGTCACTCGAGTTAAAGGGGGAGAAGTGATGTGAGTCAGTCGCTTGAGTTACTCTGGAGAGAGATGATGTAAGCCAGTCACTAGAGTTAACAGGAGAGAGGTGATGCAAGTCAGTCACTCGAATTAGTATCATTGAGGCGATGCAAGCCAGACACTCAGTTAATAAGAGAGAAGTGATGTAAGCGAATCACTCAGTTAATGGGAGAGAGGTGAGAAACTGGGTCTTGGATTTCCACTCCATATGGTATGTTCCTCTGCACAAAGCAGCGGAGATCTGTTTGCATTTGGTGAGTATGGGGAAGCGCAGTGGCTTAGAAAGAGCTGACGTTACCAGTTCGCTGAATTAGAGAAGCCAACGAGAGAGCATGTATGGTAAATGGTAACACTCACATGCCTAGCTAAGTTTCAAATTGAACAGGGCTGTGGGTCAGAGGAACTGAGACAAGACGGCCAAACCCCATACTAGAAGCAGCAGATGGTGGTATTGATAACATCTGCAAGGGCTCAGGGTTTTTAGCTAGATCTTAGCAGGATGCACTTGTTGAACGATCGGAACCCAACTGCACAAGGTGGCGATTAGATGCGGCACACACAGTACAGGTACCTAGATTCCCAGCAGAGCTTCAATAAGATGCAGTACTCTTTTGAAGGAGGGTGGGAATTAAAACAAGCAAAGTCAGGCACACAGCAGCGAGGGGCGCTGGTCACTCTTCTTGTGTGCTCAATATCTTTGATATGGCTGCAGTGGGGGTTTCTGCATGCGCCGGCCTCTGCAACAAAAGAAAGAACTAGAGTGGGTGCCTGCTTCAGACTCAAGGGGACCGGTGAGTGCACGTTTCCCCAGGGGGGAACTGATGAGTACCGTGCCAGAACTGGTATCACAAGATCTCCACTGAAACCAGCACAGTGAGCTGAGCCCACAGCACACGGAAAACACTGATGCCTCAAAGCAAGGGTGTAGATCTTGTAGTGACAGCAGGGATGCTAACACACTTGAAAGAAGTTCCAGCAAAGCAAACTGAAACAGTACTTGGGCCATGGGAAACTGCTAAAGAGAAACACAGAGGAACAACAGGAAGTAGTATGCTACAGTCAATAGAAACGGAGGAAAAGTAAGTGGCAAGCACACAAAGCAATAAAAAGCAAGGGCAGGATGTAAGCCCATTTTAAGATTTATATTAAATACAGTAGATTTCACAAGCACAGCACAAGTGCTGGGCAGGCAAAACTTAATTAAAGTTTTTCCCTAAAAGTGAGCAACGGAAGGAAACAAGTCAGTCAATTGCAAGGATGATAGCGAGGCTATGGTCCAGATCAGGGACAAACACAAGAAGAGGAAGGCAAGCTATCAAATGAGAAGCAACTAAATGGGAGTGACAATAAAGTCAACTATTGCTAAGTGGGACTGTAAGACCACTGTGAGTTCTCAATAGGCCTTTCGCAACCAGATTGCTTGCTCTGTCTGCTAGGTGAGACCTAAAAAGGGTATGCAACATATACGGTAGGACTATCCTCAATCAGTTTAGGGTGTGGCCCATATATCCCCCAATACTGCACTTGATTCACATCATAGGATATAGTTTTGTAAATAGACACCCACAGACGAATCTTTTTGCCACACAGGCAATGGGATGGGAGAAATCACTGCTCTACAAAGGTCTTGTGACTAAAATAAACTATTCAAAGAGTTAACAACTGTTGCGAAAGGACTCAGATTTCTTGCTTTGAGAGGTATATTTAACACCTGCCATTAAACGCTGCCAGGCTTACATGTTAGAAATATTTTACAGTGACCAGCGGCATTTCCCATCAAACAGTTTGTCAGTTTGACCATCAGGCATCAAGAATCTAAATGTCAGTTCAAACACGGAGTAGACTTTTCAATCTGACTAACCCACAGGAAGAAAACTACCACCTAATGCATCCACAAGGGCTGGGCAAAAACAGAACAAAAACAGTACCCATTGCCAAGCGAAACATTTCTTCTTTAGGACTTTAGAAACACAACTTGAAAACTAACAACAAACCATGCACGTCTGGTTTGGAATCCCTCAGGTCAAGGGGGTATGGTGATACTAAACAAGTACCTTATGGATCCCCCTTGCATAACCTGTCCCGAAGAATCCTGGACGTAATCCATTTACTGCCACGCACCTACAATTCCAAAGTTTACTGGAAGTGTGCTCTAGTAGGGAGCCTTGTGCAGACTGGTCCCACTGGGCTACATCATGCTGATTTCCATCACCACCACACAACAGTCTGTGCACATCTTCATTGAGGTGAGTGTACAGCTGACTCAGCAGGTGATGTAGGACTTATCTAGTGCCCCCATTCTAATCTAAGTCGTGAGCTAAGAGGCCACGAACGTAACCAAGGTTCCAGGAACATTTATACAGCAAAAGAAGGGTTGCTTCTTTTTCATGTTCCACGTGATGAAAACATTTGTGTCGCCACGAGCACAGAGGAGTGTGAATGCATATTTTGGAAGTCAGGCCTTAGCAACTGTTCAGTTAAGGTTCCATATAAGATACTACATCCTAGTTTATTTTTGGCCGTTTACATTGTCCTTGTCCTTGTCAGTAACTTTTATATGGGACTGGGCAGAGACGTTCCTTTCTAAATAGGCAGTAAAAAACTAGCTAGAGAGAAATGTAAGTTACTAACCACAGAATGGGAAAAGACAGACGTAGTAGCACCTGGTGCCTTCCCAGGTCTGAGCCCAATAAAAGGAGAGCTGTGGGTTGCGGGGGGTGTCAGGATTTTGAGGGGAGCGTGAAGCCTATCAGGGCATTGCTGGGGCGGGGTAGGTTATCCCACCCCCTAAGTGCACGGGGAACCCAGGGCTTGGCTGTAACTTCACTGGGTGTGGATTCGCATCCTGTAAACCCAGAACCGGCATTTACAGTACTAGGTTGAACATGTCCGGATACACTGAGCCCCTAATACCTGCCCTCTGCCAACACTGCTACAGGAAACTCGTTATGAGCCCCTAACGTGATTCTGGGAGTTGTCGTCCTTGTTAAGGGCATTCAAGTCAAGAAATGCACCGGAATTCAACGAAAAGCCTGAAATCAATGAAAAGCCCAGGACTGGAGCACCGTGTTCTTGGTGGCCACAAGCCACCTATCCGTAGATCGAGAGCTCGTTCGAGAGCACTCTCCGAACTAACGCAATGGAACTGACAGGAAATTCACCTGCTTGGTTTATGGTAGGCAGTAGGAACTTTCTCTCGGAGATGGGTGAGATGTCCATATGTGAGGGTTTGGTTAGATGAGGAGGTTATGTGGTTGCTTTAGATATCTGCAACGTTTAGGTCATTTGTTCTAACCCTGGCATGGCCCTCCCAGACTTTAACCATTTTAATATTAATCAGCACAGCTGAACTGGTAAATAACTCATCACGTAAACAGCTAAGGGACAAGTCAATTTACTATTGTATTCTCCAGCATAGGTAATATGCAATGTTAATATTCTGCCTGTACAAGACTTTATGTAGTCAGTATGCTGTGCTAAATTTCACACAGACGTGCAAAAAGCGCGATGTCGTCACAATACTTTCTATGTTTAATTTTGACCAAGGTACAGTGAAACACAGCCTTAGTATGAGGGCGAGAGGAGGGAAACATGTAATCTGACAGCTATTATAATTTAACCGAAAATTATTAAGAATGGTTTTCATAAACATAATAAACTTGCAAACGAGGATTCTAATACTAGGTAACACATACTACTGACTTAGGAAGAGATACAGTTATTACGCTCACGCACATATGTTTTTTTTTGTGGACTAACTCCAAACAAAAGACTAACTTCGGCTTTAAGATGACTATGCCTTTCTAAACAATAAAATAAAAATATAGGTGAACCCCTTTAAAGATCATATTTGTCTAATTGATCTAGGTTATTGAAAACAGACGGCAGAATTCCTTCTCTGAGCTCTGCTGACAGAAATGTATGTAAAATAAAACTGCATTTTCTCTCCCTCTCCCCCTCTCCCCCCCTGCTCTGTCTCCCCCCCTGGCCTGTAAATCTCAGCTTGCACAAACAGAGAATGTGGCTTAAGTGACAGATCTGCGAGGAATTCAGACCAACCAGATCCTGTTTATCTTTCTGATTTCGGCACGAGGAATTACTATTGGCTGCACACTAGGAACACGTCGAGGCCATAACACGGTGTTGTGTTACTCAAGGCCTGGGGCCAATGCACATTAATCATTTTTGCACGCTATCTGGGAACGGCAACAGCTGAGGGAACATTACACCCTCCAGCCTTGTGCAAGTCGGCCTTTCAGTTTTTTTTACACTCTTCCTCCATTTTATGAATGAAACTTCAGGCTAACAAAGCCCATTCATGTGAGAACTGCGCGCTCAGAGCTCAAGCCCTGGGGATGAATCAGTCTTGGCTGGAGCTGATGTGATTGGTTTAAAGCAGGCTTGAGTCTTCCATTAATGATTTAAAAAGCAGCCCGTGTCCATTTGACCTGCCTTAATGCACAAAGAGCAAATCCAGATTGTGCTCTCAATCCACAAATGAAATCACTAGCTGGTGCCACTTACTGTAACCGAAGATGTAAATGATATTTATACATTTCTATGGAAAGCTGCCTGCAGTGTCACGGTCTGCAGATAGTGCTGCCTGTTGTTTAGCACATGACGTCATTTGCTGTGCTTTGTTAAACAATGAATAATCTATGAATATAAAATGCGCATGACAAAACACACGTCTGCAATTAAAAACAGAATAAACCAGTTATTCATACTGTTTGTCTGGCCCAGCTCTCCAATTTACAAGATCGTGTAGTTATAACACTTTTGTTTTTAAGCAGTGTGAACAAGCGGGCCCTGTACTAATCCCTACATTCAATATAAACATTTTTTTCCTGAACATTTACTTTGCTTTGTGAACTAAAACATAACCGAACAGGCAATGGAGCACAGGTTTATCCAGAGAGGTCTGCTGGAAGTATTGGCCTATAAAGGAAGAAGAGTGTAACCCAATTCAATGGTACTCATAATATAGACTCTGGTAAACTGACCGGTGAAGAGGACCAGCATGGATTACAACATGTGAGCATGAGGTCACAGATTCTCCATGCAGGGGAACCAGACAGACCCACCCGAGGCGAGTCTAATAATCAATTCTTTTATTCTTTCCACTGATTCTAAGAATTACCGTCTGCCCCCGCCGTGCCCTGATGTGGAACATGTCCGGTATTCTGGATGCCCAATGGCGTAGGCTGCAGAAGCAAGCTGATGGTTAATGAGGGAAGGGACCGTGAATCAGCAAGAGTCCCTTACAAACAGCCTGGACTTAGGGTTACACCATTCAGGATTGAAGGGGCAAGGACTCCCTTTCCAAAATGCTGGTTCGCTGCTCCACCAAAAGCCATCACTATGCCATACTTTGACCAAGATATGCTCCGAGACTGCGCAGTACAATCAGCACTTGTGTTGCCTTGTCACGGGCAGATGGAGGCAGCCGGTACCCGTGCTCTATCAGCCACGGCTCATTACCCTTCTCATAAAGGGTCACTAAAACAGTAACTACCACACATTAAGAACATGCAAAGATCCAATGAGACTAAACGGACGAAAGTCTACCAGAGTGGAGCGAGGAAAGTGAACAAATTACAATTAACTATAGAAAAAGGAAAATGGTGTTTAGACGAATACTAAGATAAAGCAGCGGCATAAACACAACAACGGTAATGAGCGGAGGAGCACAGAGTGGCCAATCTTCAACGGTGAGACAAAATCGAAGCTGCAACTGATGACAGTCCTTCAAAATGAGAACATGGATTCTAAATCAGTGGTAGATCATTCACTCTGCGAGAAACTCCTAGAAAAGCAATGTCTAATACAAGAGTGGATCAAAGATCTCAATACGGACATTTATAATCCAGGCTCTTGGGATCAGTTGTAATGATCAAGGTTATAGAAAGAGTGAAGTAAGATAGGCCCTAACACAGGAACCTATTACAGTGGAATGGAAAACACCAAGACAGTTAATGGGAAGATTAACAATAGTAAAGCATGAGGCGACAAGAATGCAAAGCTGGATGATTCAGCATAAGTCACATGGTAGGAGAACCTTGCATCTAAAAGTCATTGGCTCACAAACAGCCCAGCTCAGAAGTAGCCAACAACTGTTAAAAATAAAGTCCAACTTAGAAGTTGCCAACAGCCCGTAGCAACAGGCTCAGATTGCCAGCTAAGTGAAATTAGAAGTAAATCCAGTTGAATGCACAGTGCAACATATATGGCACGAAATCACAAATGTGTTTAAAGGAAAGCATTTGGAATATAAAAGTCATCCTCTTTCCTTCTAGAAATGGGAGCCTCAGGTCAGTGTTGAGGCGCATTTTAAGGACATTGTGGGACAGTCTGCACTAGTTCTGCTGTCCTCAACCTTCACACATTAAGAGCGTTATTTGGGAAACTCCACATAATACAAAAATAAAACCTTAAGAAAACCTGTTCACTGAATAGAAAAGCAGCTTTCAGTACAACAATGGGCCCTCCTTCGCCAGCCATATGTATAGAGCCAGTTACCATTCCAGACACCTTTTGCTTCCATTATTTTGAAATAATGTATCCTCTTTGAAATAGCATACTGTGTCAGTAAAAGCAATATTATCTTCCGAAGAAAAAATGTGTGCATCTCTGGAAGGTAAAGCCGTGCCACCGTAGTGTTCCAGACGATCCCACTGAAATACGGATTTAGAATTGTTGGCAAGAAACATGTCTTGCAGTTGACCATGGACTTGAGGCACATTTGGCTGAGACTGTTCATGAATGAAGGCTTTTAAAAAATAACAAAAAAGGAGGACAAGCACAAACAAGTTTACTAATGTGATAAGTTGGGTCATGGTGAGTATAGCAAAAACCCAAAGAGCTTGGTTTTAGTACCAAAAATGTGAGATACTTTAAGACTGAACAGAGAATGTATTGAATAAAAACACTGAAAGTCATTCGGAAAAATGTAAACACCTACGAAACATTTCACTATCTGGGATAAAAGATAAGAGGCAAACTACATGAACTAGCCTCTAGAAGAATTCATGTGGTGCCAAAGCTTCTCAAACATGCCCATGGGAAGAAACCCTTGTGATGGGAAACTAACAACTTATATGGAGCTGATGAAGAGGTGAATGGCAATGGGATCAAGAGATGACCATGCCATAAGGCAAATATGACCAAGGACAGCCATTCGAATGGGAACCCGAATTATACAGCACTTGCTCATGTTCAACTGAGGATGTGGACTAAAACTAGTAATCGTCAAGGTCTTTTAGCATGAATTAAAAGATAGGTGTGAGGACCGACCTACATTCAGATCATTACGCTGCCTGCGTTTAATGCTCAACTTTGCACCTGAAGGTCAGTAGATAATGATGATCTCGTGCAGGGGATGTGATGGAGAACATTTAGAGAGAAAAAAGGGCTTCAAATACCACATGATCAGTCTCCAAAAATCTGATGAGTATGATTAGCACAAAGAGGTGGTGTTCCCAACAAACTTGGAAGCACCACATTCTTCTTCATTCACTGCAATTTGGAGACCTACCTATCATTGCTCATCCTTGCTTTAAGCAATGACTTCTTGAGGGCAAGGGAGTATTTGCCAATTGCCCCTCTGCCTTTTGGTAACCACAGACATCTCTGTATGGCTCTTAAGGATGATCTGTCGTGTAAGCGGATCGTTCTAGAAACACTGTTTTGTACAGTCCTAGCACCAAGGTGCCTTCAGACGGACACTGCTCCCGACAAATCCTTCACTAACTCTCTCTAAAACACTGAAAACATTTGGACTGGTAATACATTACGTAATACAGACTTTAAGGCTCACTAGTGCTCAGCTGAATGACTATGAAACACAAGAGTGTGTCCACCAGACTTTGTTGTCTTGTTTTTTTATGGCACATAAACACTCATATTTACTTCCCATCTCATTGCCTTTTGCCACCTCTGTCAGCATCATTCACCGCCTATGAATGGAAAGCTAATATTCTAATGTGAGCCGCTCTTCAAACATCCCGGTGAGAACATCTAAAAGTACCAATAGCCTTTTCCAGCAGGTTTACGTATCCATCCTACGGGTGCCGCGACACGCAGCAATAAACCTTTTTTTCTCATACACCATCAGCAATAGGAGGAAGAAGGAAATCAATTATTCTGTGATAAAGCATAAGGTTTCATAAGGGCTATTTAATGGACTCTCAGCAAGAGACGAAAAATGATTGCATTTGGAGACCAGATGGCAGTAGGATAGAGCAGCTACAGACCACGGTTGTTGACTATAATTTATTTCAAGTATCAAAGAGACAACTATATGCTGTGATACCGTGGCTAAGAGCAATCATTTGCTATGCCCCCGATTTAATAAGATCTATTCTTTTTGCACGGCTGCTAAGATTTCTTTTTCAAGAAATTCGGTTCATTGCTTCCAACAGAAACAGCTTTCAGTCAACATTTGCGCACATGTGAGAATTCTCTGCCCCGCCGGGTGTAACCACAAACTTGCAATTTGCTACAAATTGGGCCAAAGATTAGCTTGCTGCTTTGCAAAAGAAATCGAGCATTTTGAACATAAAGGAAGTTAGAGCAACAGAGGCTTGCGTTGCAATTTAGTACTTGCCAAAAGCAAAGCATGCTCACAAAAGATCCATTTTGCCGCCTTTTAATTTAGTGGGATGAATGCTGATGGTTACGAGAACCTGGCATGGCCTGAAACGCAAGCCGCCTGTTGATCCAGAGCCGGCTGCAGCCCACGAGTCTGTAGGGTCTGGGCAATGATTCCTCCTCTGACACTTTTCTTTGTAAACATCAACACCATTCAAAAAAAAGTCCACCCTACGCAAAAGGTATACGATGTCAGCCGCTATCCCCACAAGATTAAGGATATTCGTAATCTGAAATTTGCATTTCATCTCAGTGTTTAGCTCCATTTTCAACAGATTACCTGTAAAAGTGAAATACATGCGTTTAAACCTAAGGAGAGAAGCACTCCCCAATACCTCCTCACCAGACCTCTAACGAAGCCAGTGGGTAGCAACATTCAAACCCAGACTCAAATAACCATTTCCCAAAATGCAATGAAGAGAGAACCACTGTGAGGTGGAAGAATCAGACCACAGGGTTGACAGATACAACCAGAATGATATACCATTTGAGTTTGGAAAAAATGGATATCACTATACATCACGGTGTACATGAGAGAAAACATTCCCTCTCTCCAAAGTCATGGATAACATATTAGTGCACTATGTGATTGGTCCAGAATGCTTCTAAAAAGTATGTTCACAAAATTCAGCCATAAACGTGGAAAGCTTTCATAATGGTAGGGAGCGGAGGAAAAACGTGACCACATGCACGGTGATCCGGAGAGTTACTGGAAGTCAACTGAGACCATTTTTCCTGCAGGCGATCTGTCGCATCCAAGAAATTGATCCCTATCCATTGTCTGCTGGCGCTCTTCATTGCGTCACTTTCTAAATCAAGACACCAATGCCGAAGAACAGAGGGTACTACTAGTGAGCAACAGGGTAGCACCCACTGCAACACTCCTTCTTTGAAATATGTGCTTATATAAAAGTCTGACCACAGTATATTGTGGTGATCGCACTGAATGCACAAGGGCAATAGTGCAGTCAAGCTGGACAATATGCAGGGCCTGGTAAGCACTGTAAGAGACTCGTGAATGCAGCCGCAAGCACTGAGATGAAACACAGGTGTCAGATTACATAATATTTGTATTGTCAACTCTACTGACCCACAAACATGCACACACTCATTAGTGCTACAAGCACTGGCAAAGCCAGTAGGTCTTGCCTTTACATACTATTGGGACTTTGCCAATGCTTTTGCTGGCAGAAAAAAAAGAATGTAACAAGAGTGTAGTGATGTATATGCATGCATATGTGACATGAAGATTTGGAAGCCCAAGGTGATGAGGTACCTGGCCCACCATACTTGCAAGTACTTACTGCATGAAGTAGTCGCCATTTAGTTTATTCTTCTATTAACCATTCCAAGATGGCAGATGTGTCAGGGAGCGATACATAACAAAGTGAATTAAAAAAAAATGTAAAGGTCCATCAGCAACTGGTAGCTGCAAGGCCCACCAAAAATTGACCAAACACATTTTTTTAAAGAACCGTTAAGGGAGGAATCAGGGAACAGTGGAGGAGTGGATGTGAGAAGACAACATAGTTGAGGAAGCGATGGGGAGCGACAGAGACTGTTGAAGCTAGCGGGAGATTTATAAAAAAGCAAAAAAAAAATTTTTTTTAATAAACAGCCTGGAAAGACTGAAGGAAGCAATTAAGGAGCTGGGGGTGGAAATCGGCAACAGAGCACATGTAGTAGAGAGCCAGTATTTGTGGGTGGCTAAAGCTTACGAGAGAGAAAGAAAGAAAAACTCACACACTCCCATGTTGTAGGGTGGAAAATGTTCCCTTAATATGATTAGTGGAAGGATATGAGTCATCTAGTCAAAAGGATGCTAAAGATGCTGTGCTACAGAAGAGAAAGCAAAGCCATAGAATATGAAGCAAGGGAATGAGATGTCAAAACAGCCAATCAATTGTAAGAAATAGGATGGCCCAAATCTAACTGTAAATGTTGGTATAGCCACACCAGGTATTTTTGACATCAGACAACTAAAAGGTGTCTGTAGATGAGACCTAGAATGACAGTTTCCAGTAGTAAGTTGCTAGAAATGTCAGTGTAAAACTGTCAAGCACCAGTACAAAACTCCACAGGACCACTGTAAACAAATTAGAAAGGGCACAAAGAATTCATCACTACACACATACAAAAGCATTACCAAAGACAATAGGTCACACCATTCAACGTTATTTGAGCTTTTGTCTTTGCTAATGCTGGTCCGCATTAGCAAAAAGAAATGATAAGAAAGAAAAGCTTGTTTGCCAATATGAAATAGCATTATCAAAACCCAAAACAATTCACTGCATCATGATGCACAGTTGTGCATGCATCTCCACATACACACACGTATGCACCATGACGTGGCAGCTATTTTTTCTGTACATTTAATTTACAATTCCAAGATGAGGGATGCCTGTCTTGGAGCATTAAATAAAAAAATTAATTAAAACTCCAAAAAGGACATAAAAGTGAAAGTGGGGAATTGGTACTACAAACCAATGGCCGATCCCTCAAAATGAAAAAAAAACATAAAAATAAAAAATAAAGTGATGGGAAGGGGTGGGAGAAGCAAAGGAGGGGTGGCTGTCAGCAGGGGGATTAACAAGACACCACCACCGACGGGCTGGAACAATGGAGAAGCTGAGGGTGGAAATGAAAAATAAATGTATAAAGAGCAGCAAAAGGCCTGACGTGGTAGGGAAAGAAATGAACGAGCTGGGGCAGGGAGAGTTGTGTGTGAAAGTCAGGGGAATGGGATGTGAAGGAGGATGCAGCACACGAAGGATAGAGTAAGAAAACACATGCACCCCCATGGAAAAAAGTAACTCTTTGACTAAGCAGTGGAAGGATTAAAGTGATCCACTCAAGAGGATGGTTAAAAAAAAGCTCTGCTCCAAAGGTGTGGCAAACACAAGAAGAGGAAGGAAAGTTGTCAAACAAAGCACAAGTAAATGACATTGACAAGAAAACCAATAAATCGTAAGCAATAGACTGATCCAGACCTGTTGGCATCTAAAAGGCATCTATTAGCAAGACTTAAAAAATGATAAAACAGCAAAGAACACAGAGCAGCAGATCCACTGCTTTCTGTCAATGAATGAACTCGGCAGGACAAATTCTGGTTTATAATATTTAAAGGAGTAGAACAACACTGTGCTTACCTGAGTCATACGCAAAATCTCTAGGCTCCTGTTTAATCATTAAAGGAGGAGGGAAGCTTTGGCCGTTGGCATTCCCAACCATGGCGTTGTGTTCGTAGACGGGGTCGTGGTACTCCTGTTTAAAACCGTGTGGAGGAAAATGGATGTTTGGCTCAGACATCTGGCGGTGGTACATCGGGCGTCCTTCCCTCTGGATGGCGGGCAAGGGCGGGAAGGAGTTGCAAGGCTCGGAGAGCTGGCGGCGGAACCTGAGGTGTAAAAGGAAGGATTCTGATAGTTATAAAAGAACTTTCCAATGCTTTATGACTTAACCTACAAATAATGTCCCTCTTAGTATAATGCACCAATATGAACAAGGGAACTACTGAAGGCTTTGTTTGACATAATTACGTTTTTGAAATTAACTGAATGGTCATCAGCATTCCACTTAATAATAAAGTACATTACATCACAATTATTTTTTCTTCATAAAAGGAATCATTAATAAACAGGGGAGCTATGTGTTGAATGAGAAAAATAAATAAAAGCTGCTACTTGCAACCTTGCATCCACAAGGCAAAGTTATCAACACTAACTACTTCAGAATTTATACACTGCAGTTTTTTTTTATTTGTTTTAAAGGAAATGCTCAATAGTTCCAGGTTTGACGGAGGGGCAGTACATATTCACATTTCAGACAAGGAGACCAATAAAAATCAACGAGCATCGTGAGGTCATGAATGGAACTCTAAAGAAGGCCTTACGTCGATAAATTATGGTGGATATTGTAAAAACCGTCACTCCTTAGACAGACAATATAATGTGCTTGAAGAGATTCCTAAAGGTTCAGAAAGATTTACCAAATATTCATGAATTCATTCTGGCTACGGGCAGGAACTTTGATTGTGTGAGACATTTACACAATTACAGTAGAAGTCAAACCAAAGAGCCCACTGTGCACCTTTACTGTTCACCGTTTTGTTGCAACATGTTACTGTTGATACTTCTTGAATTGTGAACCTATTGTTTTCAATGGGCGATTCCTATATGAATATATGGAAGCTTAGCTGTGCTTTTTGACAGGTAAATGGTTTAAACAAGAAGCGAACAACAAAACCATGAACTGCATACACGGTAGTGCACATTAAAGGAATGGGTCATAGAAGACACATTTGGGGGCCGATTACTATGCCGTCCGGGCCGCATCGTAATAGGCCTCTCGGTTTACTTTCCGACCACCTCATTACAATGCTGGTGGTCAGAAACTAAACCAGCAGGTCATTCCGGCTGTCTTCCGACAGGCTCAAGGAGCCTGTCAGCCAGTTGCAACCGCCTGTAAACCGAAAGAGTGGGCCTTTCCACACTTGGGATTACGATGCACGGTTTCCGACATGGTTTCCATGACGGCCACGTTGGAAAGTGTGTTTAGGGGCCCCCAGCAGGGCCCCCTTGGGTATGCGGCCTCAGGGTGAGGGCCGAGGGTGCACTTATGGTGCTCCCCTGTTGATCCTTGCACCTTGTGGCAGGCACTTTGAGGTGCACCTCGTATTTACCTATGGGAGCATGTATTACGTCCGGTTTACAGCAGTGATGCATGCTCCCATAGTGAACTGTAGGGATGCGACCGAACCGGTCGCATCCTATTTAGGCGGTGGGATCGCCAACCAAAGTTCAGTCGGTTCCAGAACCGAGACGGTGTTGGGCGGACTTAAGTCCGTCAGACATCGCAATTAGTCCCTTAATGTCTCAACAAACACTTCAAGCATCTTTAAGATGGTTTCTCAAAACTACTTGCCTAAACCGTCCCAGAACCACAGCTCGCTCACATGAGAGGAATTTATATAAAGGATTATACTTTCTCATTGAATTTCGGGAACATAACCTACTGAGGAATCATCTTCTGACTGCTCTTTCTTCAGCTGCTATAGGCATGCACATAGGGAGCTTATTCATGCTACCACCTGGAGGCAAATACTGTTCAAAACACTGACAGCAGAAGGATTTATAAAGGACTGAAACTTAAAATCCATTTATTCTTACATTGCGATAAAAATAATGAGAATATTTTTACTGTGAAAACTACCTAGGAACTTTTGAACATGCTAACCGGAACAGCTCTTTCGGACTCTATCTGGCCTTCAACTTCCCAAAAGAACAAAATGCTTGTATTTTTGCAGATGTTTAATTTCCTTAAACACATTTAGACAGTCTTATGAAAATAGTGTGGGTTTGTGTGTGGGCTGGGTCCACGTGTGAGGTTGAAGGGAAGCAAGTAGTTCTGTAAAGTAGTTATTAATCTGAATATGGCACCCCTGGGCTTTGCTGTGGAGGGGGAACACAATATATTTTTTTGAATAGGCCATTAGGCACTGAAAAACTAAACACGATACTTCCTCTGTAAATTATTTTACTGTAATATGCATGGAATTATATATAGGCAACTATGAATAAATTAGACGCTCAGGTCATCAATGGTTTCCAGGACCTTCATAAAACTTGAAACCCGGAAAGCTGTGGGCATGGTGCCATCACTGGCCTGTTGGCTGCATATTGCCAGGTGATCAATCACACAAAGGGCACCGTGGGGGCGGAGGACGCATATGGAGCGAATGGAAAGACTTTGTGTCTGCAGCAGTTGTTGGCAAACTAAAGTAAATTTTAGAGCGAGGGACTACCACAATGCTGCATAGAATATGCAAACACCCACATCAATGATTGAGAAGACTGTGGCTGGCGGGATGGACACGCGCACTAGCTGCAATGGACAAAATGCAGTAAAGCGAAGAGATAGAGAAAACTAAGAAGTTCAAGGCTTGCAATCATAAAAGAGGATCTTTGTCTCAACCATAAAGAAATATGCAAATAACGTCACCCACTTCTGTAACCTTGTTGTGAAGATGTTAAGGCCACGCATGGGTGCTAATATCTTGCAGTATGCCAGTCAAGGTCAAAGGGCAGCCACCAAGGGGCACAGCGATAATGTAACTATGAATGAATATGAACACCGACTGCTGGAAGCTGCCAGTAGGCACTGAAACCCTTCCATTAAGATTGCCCACTAGTACTTAGTGCAAGTTCTCTGATGTACAGTATTTCCTCCATCTTGGATTTCCATAAAAATGAAAGCAACCAAATGACTCACTAACAATGATGATGCAAATGTCCTGTATTGCAGCATTCCTCCCTTAGCCATGAGACAGCTCAAGAAAATTAAGAACTCAGCCGCCAGACTGTGTTACACATAAAGATATGCACACACACCCCTCCAACATGAAGGCTCTCAACTGGTTACTGGCCCCAAGAATATCCTTATTCAAATTATTATGGATCATTCAAAAAGCAATCCTCTGTACAGGTTGTGAATTTCTCAGACTGAAAATCAGTAAATATGTAAACCTACAAATTTACGTTCCAGTCTAGCACCATTCTTAACCATTCCACAGTACAATAAAAAAAACAGTGGGGGGCAGTACTTTCTCCATACATGCTGCCAAATTATACAATCCCCTCCTAACAAAAACAAAGAGTCACTTATGAATTTAGAAGAATTGTTTCCCAAAATTAGCATCATAGACTGTCTGATGTACCTTCTTCTACAAATCCGGAAACCCAAAAAGAATAAAGCCTGCTCCACAGTAAGGAGCTCTTGCCAACTTGTCAAGATCTTATGCAAGAACTCAAACAATATTAGCTGCTGACAGATCTTCCTCTCACCCTGTCCTGTATGATTACATAGAGGGTTGGCCTAACGGCTAGAGTGGTCGACCTCGAAACCTGGGAAACGGGTTCATATCTCGGCAGGGGCACTCAACCTATGTGATTCTGGGCAAATCACTTAATCTCCCTGTGCCTAGCAAAAATGAATGTGTTCCCCCTGTGCCTAGCAAAAATGAATGTGTTCATCTGTAACGTAACTGGTGCTCATGTAGAGCGCTCTGATACCTTCAGGTTAAGTTTGTTCTATATAAAACTCTAAAACAAATAAATAAATAAAAATTACGAATACCCTGCTTTATTCTACTTTCACCTGCACAAGAGTGCATGAAATCCATCCAGCTTCCTCCCACCATGCTGCATAATCTCTGCACAAAACACAAAATACTTTCATGTACTGCCATCGAGTAGCAATCCTCTACATGCCCAGGGCCCCATATTCAATTCCTATTCTAAACTGCATGTCCTTATTTGGATTCTAAAAAAACTCCACGTCTTCTGGCTCACTGCTCTTTGTTGCTCTTCTGTGAATCCCCGCCATCTTCACCCCGCACCCAGAACCCCTTGCTTCTCGAATTGGTAATCAATTGCTTGCAATTTATCTTCCAAGCTTCCTCTCCATTAACTATTCAACCCCCAAATCACTCATACAATCTAACATACTCCGAGCTCCCACTAGCAGTGACTTCTAACCTCCTAGTAGATGTTTCCTCTACACTACCAGCTTGCCTACCCTAAAGGCCTAAAAGGCTGGGAAGCACGGCGAACAGTCTCTTTTCACCGCTCCCCAGCCTTGCCGACAGGTCACACTGGATCAGGCCTCAGGCTGAGGCCCCAACAAATTTATTTCACCCGCCCACCATCCCCTAAGGCAGATGTTATGGTTTAATAAGTATGTTTTTTCCGTTTATGGGAGGAGTAATGTACATTGATATGATGGTTTGATGTTGTTTTCTTGATATATGTAGTAAAAGAGTTGTGCGTTCTCAATTGAACAGCTAATTTTTAAGACAACTAAGTTTGTCACATTTTTATGCGTTTTCCTTGGTCAGGCGGTAAGGTCATGATCAGTAAGCATAGTTTTCGGTCTCTAGCAGGCATCACCATTATAAAATGGCGACTCCCGAGGGGGAGACAGCGTGTCTCTCCTGGAACTCCAGGGGCAGTTACAGCCGGTAGGTTGGACGGTTGCGGAGGGAAGGGAAGTCTCGCTTCCAGGAGGCTGGTTGACCAATTTCCGCACGCGCATGTGTTCTAGGAGGCATAATTGCTGGGCGCCTTTTATGGAGTTTAACGTTGAGGGCGTGGAGGGTCCGGGGGGAGGTATCCATCCGGTAAGCTGGGCCCCCTATGCAAGGTCACGCCGGTAAGGATGTGTGGATCTAGCTGGATCAGGATCTGGGAACTCCAGTCATTGACCTTGTCGTAGACTCTAGCATTGATATGCAGAAATTAATATCTTCATCACTTAGATTATGATAGGATTGGCTCTGTATTAGAAACATGTTAAGGTTAGCCAATCAGACACCATGTACCTAGCAATGTATTGGACTTTCTGCGTATTGCACATAATGTAAATAAACAATTATTAATGTTTTTAAGATTTTATGTAATAAAATACGTCCGGGTTCCTATGACCCCTAATCGAAACAGTTGTGGTGCTTGCATTGTTTTGCCTTGGGGGAAAGTGGGGATTGGTGAGCCTCCCAAGGTAGTGGGAGGGTCCCTCTTTTCACCAAGGGTTGTTGTTCGAGGAAGGGGAGGGGGCATTAGGCAGTACCAGACCATACAACATAAGCAATGGTCGGCTGCCTCGCCTGCTGTCAGTGGTGGTCGCCAGCAATGAGCAAAATGTATATATTTCCATGCTGGGACGACTAGCGGAGATGCCAGAAACACAGGTGCTGAACAGGTTAGCTGTACTTGCACTTAGGAGTTCCCTCCTAATACATTGTTTTTTTGTATCCTGCTAAACCTAATGGAACTCATATTATCGCAGCTACCAAGTAGAACACAAAGACAACAGAAAAGCGATGGGGAGGAAAAGGCAAATGGTGAGCTATATGTAAAAGGTGACTATGTGTTTAAACAAATGTCACCATGAAACTATTCAGATGTATAGATGCTAACAAAATGTCAACAAAATACCACTCCAAGTGTAAATATTTTCAGCTGGGTCAACATATGTCGATCTGCAGGGCCGGACTGGGAACCAGAAACGGCCCTGGCAAAGTGCTCGGCCGGCCCCCCTCCCCACATGCTGCAAAAACGTCCCTGTAACAAAAACAGCCCCCAGGGCCCCAAAACCGGCCCGTGCGGCCCACCGGGGGATTGCCCGGTGCCCGCTATGGCCAGTCCAGCCCTGAAGATCTGTAATACAAGAGGACCGGAAAGCCACTAAATGGCATGTAGCTATCAATGTTTCACAAGCATCACATAGTTAAGAGCTTGCAAGAAAGGAGACAAAGAGTTGAGATTTGTGATAAATCTCCCAGAAACCCACATGAAAGTCTTGACTTTTAACTTCTTTAAACAATACACCAAGGTTAGGAATCCCTAGATTTAGGGACTATCCAAGTTATGCTGTTGCAGACTTATAGAGCACCACATGGCAGCCCCAGAACTGCTTTGTGGTTTTCAGAACTGCTTTGGCGTGCTCAGTATTGTTTCAGAGTTCTTAGGACTGCTTCAGGATATTTTGAAATGCCTCAAGGGTTTTCTCCAGTTGAGGAAGGTTCTGATTTAGTTCATCTGTAACCTCCATTCATGAACTGTCAAAAATCTAAATCTGCCTTCTCTTTCAATGCAAATCGCAATGCTCTATATATTAATTTACTTGACTTTCAGTAATTCTTTATATGGCCAAACAGGCCATAAAATCCAACACTGTGCAACATACTAAGACATCATTAAAAGAGATCCACAATTCAATCGTCAAATTAACAAACTTTATTTGAACAGCAAGATATCTCATCGATGAGTATCAGCAATCAAAGATAAAGGCATAAGGTACTCTTGCAGATCATTAAAAGTGCAAATGGTCAGTGATAAAACCACTAAAAAACAACAATAAAAACAAAAGATTGATAAAAGAGAATCACACAGACCAAGTGTGCCAATCATGTATAAGAAATTCATCAGAACTTAAGTAATATATTAGCACTCCATCGTTCTCCTGGCTCTAACAGCAGCTTTTAAGATTTCATTTACTTTAGCATAGCGCCAAACTGTCCTCTTTTAGCCACTGACAAATGCTTTACTGCTAAATACAACTGGAAGTGCTTGTGCTCACATAGCAACCCCTGTCATCACATCCCCGCTCATCGTGCTCAGTCACAGCAATTACCCGTCAAAGCAATTCTGTGCCGGTATCAAGCAAAATTTGTTTTGCTTAAATTGAAAATCTAATTTGGCCCATTATTTAAAAATAAAGCGAAGCAAAAAGACATTCTGCCTGTCCCTAGATACGTTCTAATGGAAAGCTAAACACAAACCATAAATCTGAGAGATGCAGAAAAAATAGAAAGACCCCTGAATACAGTTTTTTTGCATCTTAAAAAACAGCTATTTAAACAGATCTGTCAAGAAGTAAAAAGAGAATGTAAACAGGGATTAAAGTAGGAAATGCAGCTTTGCTCACAAAGCCTTAAAGGAAGTGTGTGATCCAATATTTGCTTTTACTGCAGGCTTTGCTTGAAACCAACCCTATTGTAGTGTTTGATTCACCTGGTCTCTGCAGCACAACTTGAAGAACAACCTTCTGTGGCAATATTCAAGTTACCTTTTCCTGCAGGGGCTGGAACTCGCCCCAGAAAGAGCAGGTCACAACACGACACCCCATCCTGCAAGCCAGAATAAAAGTGGCATCAAATTCAGCTCTATGAGCTTGACAACATGTCTGGTTTTCTGGGGATTTGATTTCAAGGGCTATTTAGTCCAAAGCTAACAAGAACAGTCAGGAAGCAGTAATCCATTACCGGAACCAAATTCATCCCTCCGGCCCTAGAAACCACTCTGCACAATATATAGTACTGTGGAAGTAGCTTAAACGTATGGTGCGTGGAAAAACGTACAGACATGGAGTAGCGTGTCAGAGGCGGTGTCCTTCTGTAGTACATGCACCAGAGGCCGTATTACAGAGAGTGACCAGGAGGCGCGTCGGGGTTTGCACCCACGTTGCTCACCCCAGGTCACTTTGGTATTACAGAAGGGGCCGCAGATGCTTGTCCAGCCCGTTCTGTAACACTACTACCCCGGCACACATAAAGTACAAGCACTATCTGCAGAGGCCATTCCCTCATTTTCATGGGAGCGTGCCCCATGGAAATGAGAGAATCCCTCTTTCCCCATGCCATATTACAGACGCGGTGCAGAGGCAAAGAAGCTGTCAGGAGGCGCACTGACAATGCGCCACCTGAGCGCCGCCCTCTGCAGGGTGTAAAGGGGATTCAAAGCAACTGTACATTTTTCACCTGAATGCGCTGCCCAGGGGGCAGTGCGAGTTCTCTGCTGCCCTGGTGGCAGAAAATTCATGGTAATGGGGCGCATTTTCATTGTTTGAGCTGGGATCCTGCGCAAACAATGAAAATGCGCCTTTACTGTAATATGGCCCCTGGGGGTAAATGGTGCTGGTTCTACATGCGTGCACTAACAGGGCCGAACTGGGGAACTGAAAACAGCACCACTGCCGCCTTCTTCTCACCGTTTCCATCCATTCTATTCTGCTTCTTTCCTCCCTCTCTGATCTTTCTCACCACCTCCATCCCCTTCTCTCTTGAAGCCCCCCACCCATCCACACACCCATGTGCCTCCCACAATCATTTTCGGGGAGCTGGGAAAAGTGACCTGGGCGCCAGCACCTCCTCTGAGCTTTCAAAGCAGGCCTTTAATGGCACCGGTCCACCAGGGAAATGCCCGGTGGACCTTTGTGGAAATTTTGGGCAATATTCGATTGGAAAGAGCTGAACCGGTGGTGACATCAGTAATTGAAACGATGATAAGCAAGTTGAAGAAACATTGAGGAAAGAGGTGCGTAGTATGAGTGCCAATGATCAAAATTTAGAAACAGGGGTTTGAAGAGATTTTTCAGGAGCAGCCCCTCCGCTGTGGCGGAGGAGCATCGCCCCACTGCTTAGAGCAGTGTAAGGAAAGGACACATAAAACGATAATAACTTTTAGTTATTTGCACTTTATGTTTCCTTTGTTTTCTTCCTTTGCCAGCGGGTGGGCAGGGACGCCGAGCAGGGCAGGAGAGGAGTGGTTTGCCCACTCCTAAAAGTGCACAGTGACCGTTTGGTCAGCCCTCTCGGGCCACCCAAACCAGTCATGCGCACTTTACCCCTTTTCCATGCAGGCTGCATTACAGCCTGCATGGAGAACAAGCCCAGGCTCCCATTCCCTGTTGCTGCGTTCCACCTGGACGCTCAAAACCAATCACAACGCTACATTGCACGTTGTGATTGGTCAGGGGAGTCTGATGCCTACCAATCACTGCGCTGTGATCGGTATGGGGAGCCTTGCTGTTGTTCCTGGCTTCCTGTCCCACACCACGAGGAGAGCGCAGGAGCAAGGCACAGAGACGCGGCGGCGGGAACAGCAGTAAGGTAAGTTTGTTAATTATTTTTTTATTTATACTCTAAACCTACCTCGAGCCCGCTGCGCTTTAGCCCCCACCCGCAAGTCATGCCAGTTGCTATTGGAGTTTTTATTCTGCGAAATTCCTTGACACCCTCTATTTTGGGGAGTTTCCTCGTTTTCTGACGTCTGGGTAACCACATATCTTTCCCACAAGAACTGGCAATGTTTACTAAAGAGGGTTAAATAGAGTTAAAAATGGATGTGTATTTTTCTTGCAAACTTCCTTTAAAAACATTTTCCTAGTTACTTCGAAACTGGATGGGTGATTGCAATTTTGGACCAACCAAAAAGGGCCCCGCAAGTACGGATTTTAGTATGAAAACACCATGCTGAACAATGTGCGAACTACAGGAAGCTATCACAGTACTGACAGGAGAGGTGAAATGTTTGTGAGTGAAAATAAATGCACACTCCTAGCTGGGGTTTGGGCCTTGGGTTCGCTGCTTCACTTTGACCCCACTCAGCCACCCTTTGACTGCAAGCCTGGGGGCGGCTGATAAGAGAAGCCGAGGAGGCAGCGCGGCCTTCAGCCGCCCTCGCGTTTAAAGACACGGGGCCAAGCACCTTGGCCTAAAGTAGCCTTTCAAACATCTCTCCGCGTGGCGCGCACAGCCGACGCGGTGCAGCCAGGGAGGGAGTGGCGAGCGAGGCTGAGGCGCAGGGAGAAAGCCCAGGAGCTTTCATGCCGGCTGTTACCATGACAATCTTGTTTTTCACTTCCACCTGTGAGAATAATACAATTTATGGCGTCAGCACCAATAATGAGACAAACGCAACAGCACACAACGACAAATGGCTAATCGCACGTGGCTGTGGAAACAACGACTGGGTTATGGGGCAACTGCAGGATATTATTGCCTTCTAATCCTTGTGAAACGGAAGAGAAGGGGCCGATGTTAGCATAAACTATGAAGCCTTCTCAGCATGGGTCCAAGGTGACGTCCGGGAACACGTGCTCGAAGCAGAGTCGTCTTTCACTAGCAAAGCAAAGGCGAAGGATGTACCCAATGAAAAGCGGCCACCACCAGGAGCCTTGGGTCAAGTTCAAGGCTTCCATAACTTGCTTTTCACAGAGTGCTTTAAACCATTTTTATTCATTGTAAATAACCTGCAGGTCACCCACGCCGATGTCAGCAGCGAGCAGTTAACAACATTTCACTGCATCCATAAATTAGATTGTGTGCATGGAAATGGGTTGAATGTACAAGAACAAAAAGAAAGATAGAAGTCTGAGAGGGACTAGCACGAAGTCTGAATGTCAGCTCGACATGCCCGATTCGATGCACTGAGAGCCATTCTTGGCTCAGTCAGTTCACTTATGGTCAGACATTAGGGATACGTCACAGAGATCTGTTAGGGCCAGTGCTTTAAATGGGCCGATACTTTTGAGAGGGAGAGTACTGGCACTTCTCAAGAGTGACGTAATACTTTTAATTGTAGAGTACCAGCACTTTTTAGAAACAAGTAGGTACTCTGGTTCAGAGTACCCGCTCTTTTATTTTCCCATTTCAAGCACTGGTTAGGGCACTGGCACGCGAATCTGCATCATGGGGTTCAAGTTCACTTGTCCATCCGTGCAGGAGTTGAGACAACAGGCACTGCTTTCAAACGGTCATTAAGAGACAGGGCCACTGGAATTATATGGCAGGGGTGGACCAAATTATACGGCACGATTTGCTGAGTTATGCTGAAGGAAAAGGCAAATTATGTGGCGTCATGCAGTACATTTTGTGATAGGATTACTTCCTCATTTTCACATTTTTTCACAGGTTAACATTGTCCAAGTAGTCCATGGTATTGGTATCAGTTTAACACACAAATACAACAATAAACAATAAAAAAGGGGACCAGTCAGTCTTTGCAAAGGGCCTTCCACCGCATAGCAACATGTGCTGCTGCGATTATAGTACATTTTGATCCACCTGTGCTAGAAAATCATCTTTTTGTTAAAATTTGCAGATTATGCATCAGATAATGAACTGGGCGGCAAATGCAGCAAGTCCATATTTGGAAAATTCTGCGGACGCAAAATCACATAATTCCAGTGGCACATATAATATGTAGGCATAAATGCAAGTGTAGAACTAAAAAGGCTCAGAAAAGCATTTGGTTTGTCTTAGAGGAAAGCACAACATGATTACGCAAATCACTCTCAATGCTACTGCTACGACTGAATAACTGTAACCTATACAACTCGGGAAAAGCTGTGTTTACAACAAGAGCTCAGACCAAAAGTTGACATAAGGCAACTGTGAACACCAGGCCCACAACCTTTTGTGTTTCCTTACCTGTGGTCCATGGAGTAGCTGTTGTCTGGAATAGGCTGTGCTGCAGGTGGGAGCTGCGTGTGGAACGCCCCGTCTGATTTTGGGGTGTGAGCGGAGCTGGGTGATACATGATGTAGGGGCGACACAGGGGTGCTTGAGGGCGTGGGCGGGTTGGATGGCCTCATTCCCACTTGTGGCTTTTGATCATAGGCACTGTGAAAAAAAAGGGCAAAGATGAGTCCGCCTGCAAACAGGAAGTCCCACCTACCATCAAGGTTATGCCATTGAAAACAGGAATCCAGCAGGGAAGCATTTACTCTGCATTTGCAGTATGTTTGGCCAGCACAGCTCGCAGCCCACCTACTCTGTTCAATACTTGACGAGTCATTGTACACCGAGCATCTCCCATGAAATGTCACTCATGTAAATCACGTTAAAAGCCTGTCTAAACCACACTGAGAGAAAATACATTACTGCACAGAAAAGAGGGGTTAAAAAGCTTCTTCTGAAATACACTGCTCGGTGCATTATTTTTCTTCTTAGAAGAGGAAAAGCCGCAGACCCCAAAGAGCATCATAAATAAGAAAATTGGCAACTCCCCGATGAGTAAATTAGAAAGGTGTCTTAATCTCCTCCTCTGTGATTGAGGATTGTCAGGGTAAGAGGGCTGCCCTCGCTCTCCATTGACAAGGTAAGCTATGGCTGCCAATCGCCCCATCAACAGAATGCTTGTGATGCCTCTGGAGGGTGGGAGGGTGCCTCGTAGCAGTGGTATCTTCCAACTCTACATTGTGTGAATGCATCTTATGAAAATAGGCTGGAGGTAACAGGGCAGCCAAATTGATAAGCAAACATGAAGGGGCTAGCAAGTACAATAAAACGTAAATTTAAAACGCGATGATAAAAAAAGCAGCCAAAATCTGGTTGCTAATCAGATGCTGCTCTTGCGAGAGTGAAGAATTTCAGAACTGTTAGTGCCATGGCAGGTCCTGAAACATAAGGCGAGTAATAAAATCAAACAAACGTTTACCATTTCAAAACAGTAAAAGTGTAATAAAAAAGGAGAAAAAAAATATGTACAGCATAGGTGATAAATCACAGCAAAGCACTAAATTCATAGCTGGAAAAGAAAATGTGGAAATTGGAGCAGAAAACATAATACTTTGAATATCAATCTCAGCTGCCCATATGTGAATACAAATATAGGTGATAAAACGAATATGAGTGTATGTCATCTTTTCTATGGATATTACCATAAACAGCACTTCACCAACCAGACAAACCAAGGTTATGAGTACCTAAGTCATGGAACCGCAAGAAGCCGGAGGAAGAAGAGGAGGTTCCCATTCATTCATCATCAATAGTAATGAATGGGCAAAGGAATTTCAAGCTTGGGAAGGGTGCCCATAGCATCGGCTTCAATGAGTGCAAACAAGGTCAAAGTCAAGACAATGGGCTGATTCACAATGGCACGTAAGAGTACGTAAAAGAGACCTCCTGTAGTACTATCTTCGGCACTCGCAAGAGCTTTTGTTAACTGGTCCTAATATTTTCTTAACATTACACAGGCACTCTGCTGAAATGGCCCTCTAGATGTTTGACTCTTATGTGGAAGTTATTTCAAGCACATGCAATGGAGACAAGCCTGCAGGGTGGGAGCCAGGTCTGAAGGACTATTTTTTGATAGGTCAGTGTGTGGGCCGATGATTGGTTTATTGCGGGCCTGTTTATGGTTTAGTGGGCCATTTTTTAACCACCAATTTTCTCATTACCACAAACATTGCCTGTAGCAGGCACAAATGCATGCAGTCTCCAACACCTTTCAAAACACTTATATAATGTGACTTCAGAAACTGAAAACTATAATGATTTGAAAACATGGGTCATATTCTTAGCTATCTGATTCGCTAATGGGGGCCACATTATTTTAGCACCTGGGCCTAACTTGTGTTCCAGTCGAACCCCACTGGCCTGTAGCTACAAGTTATTGAAATAAGGCTATACATGCAACCTCTAGTGAAAACAGTGCTCATTTAACCCCTTCACTGCGGCGGCTATTCTGCCGCAGTGCTAAGGGGGTGTGGGGGCCACGCGGCGGTCCCGTGCTCATGATGGAACGGCTCCGTCACGGCACGCGGGTGAGCTGTGCTTGTGACAGAACAGTTCCGTCACGGGCCCACCCGCGCTCCAGAACGTTAGCGCAGGCGTGGAATTCGCGCCGCGCAGGCGCGGCGAGAGGGCTGTGACGGAACCGTTCTGTCACCAGCACAGCCCACCCGAGGCTCGTGACGGAACGGTTCCGTCACGAGCATGGGAGGGGTTAAGTTTGGTTCAGAAGCTTGGGCTGACACTACTGAATGGCAGGGGTGCCCATCACTACCTCAAGTCTTTCAATCCACCACAGATATCCCTGCTCATTTAACTCATTCTAGCAGGTTCATTCTCTCTCCCTTTGTCACAATCTTTCTGTCTTTATCTTTCTCCTTACCCCCCCCACCCCCCCCCCCCCCCATTGTGTGTTTTTCTCGCTCTTGCTCTGTGTCAAAGTCTGATGAGGAAAAATAAGTGCCGGTCTCCAAAAATGAGTGTCAGTGTGCCCCAACTGCAAACACCGGCTCAAATTAAGCAAAGAGTGAAGCATGCACTCTATTACTTACCTGACATTATACAGGCACTTTTCCCCATAGCTAAACTTGAAGGGATGTTCTTGACCGCACGTCGAGCCAATCTCCGAGCAGGGGCTATGTGGCTCTTTCTTGATTTTCAATGGGAGACCGTGAAAAGCCACTGGGACAGAAAAAAATCAGCGTTACTGTCACTGTCATATGCAACAATGTTTCTCTGCATGCAAATCAAGACTCTGCTAATGAAAGGCAAATTAACGAACACAGATTTCCAGAGAGACCGCTTAGGCTGAAACACCTTGCTCGCCGATAATTAGAGATCAAACGTAACACCTTTTACACGTAAGCCTCTTAGGTTTTCCAATCCTTGTTTTGCCTCTTCTGATGGTATCCACTTTGAGGCACGTGCGGGTGGTTGGCCTTGGGAATACTCAGTACATGAAACTGCAAATGCATCTTATGCGGATGAGAGCATGTTGTTTTATCATTTATGGTTTTAGTAAGCTGTAAATGAACCATACAGGGGCTGGCATCATTATGCAGAGCAGAACGGTCAAACATCATGTAAGGAGAAAAACAGTTTGTTACCAGTAACCATCGGTGTGCAGTTCATGTTGTAAATCACAGTGTAGGCAAACTTCTAGGATCGAGTTGTTCTAGTGGGAAGTGCCATAATTTCCCTCAAATTAAAAGTTCTTAGGTGAGGACCTTGGGGATATCTGAGCTGATATCTCCCAATCCCCCGTGACAGCAAGCAGACATCCCTGTTCTGTGATTAAATTATTTTCCAAGAGAGTTTGTGGTATGAAATATCTCAGGGCAGTTGTGAAACTGGGAAGGGGTCAACCTAGTTTCTTGTAAGCAGGATACTGACGTCCTGAAGCACCTGAAATGTGAATGTATTCTCCTATCTAGATTTTGACCAATACAAGATTTCTCATGTGCGGGGCCACTGGAATTATGTGATTGTGCAGCTGTGGTGTTTTTCGTACAATTATGAATTGCCCACATTTTCCACACAATCCATCATCTTCTGCATATTCTGCAAACAATAAAATTAGCAAACAATAAAAAAATCTAGATTAAACGGTTCAAAAGTTACTACTAAAATCACAGCAACATGTGTTGCTGTTAAATTATCAATCAATCAATCAGAGCATTTGTAGAGAGCACTAATCACCCGTGAGGGTCTCAAGGCGCTGAGAGGAAGGGGCTGCTACTGCTCGAACAGTCAGGTCTTGAGAAGTCTCCCGAAGGTCAGCAGGTCCTGGGTCTATCGCAGGTGGGTGGGGAGGGTGTTCCATGTCTTGGCGGCGAGGTAGGTGAATGATCTGCCGCCGGTGGTCGTTCTGTGTAAGCGTGGAACGAGGGCGAGGTCAGCGGAGTGAAGCTGGCGGTTTGGGTGGCAGACCCGAGAGCAGAGGACGGCCCGGGACCAGGGTTCGATTCCCGGCGCGGCAGGTTTCTGGACCAGGGTCAGCGGACTCGATAATTCTCTTGCCTCGGTGCCCACTCTGATCAGCGATCACACTCGGCAACTCTGGGCATTAGCTTGCCTCATCTTCACTAACGGCCCCCCAGACCGCCGGGGATGCCTGGTCGCACCCTGGAGATACCCATTAAGGGACCATCTCTCAGGGAAGCCAGGAAGGGTTTCGCAGCGGTCGAAGCGCCAGGACGCCTACGGGTAGCAGTGCGCTATATAAATGCCAACACACAAGGTGAAAATACCTTTTCAAAGGTGGACTTCTCACCTTTCTCTTGCTTATTGCTGTGTTTGGGTGTTAAACTGAAGTACGACCTGTGCCCAGGCAGTGTTAGTAAGTGTAAAAATGACAACAAAATGAAGAACTATTATAAAACAATGTGCTGCACTGCGCCGCATAATTTGGCTTTTCTTGCTGCATAATTTAGTCAACCCTGTCACATATTTTGGCCCACAGCTGCCGCATAATTCCAGTGGCACTTCTCATATGCCATACATGAAGATGCTAATAGCCGCTATGTGCTCTAAATAGGACGGACAGAACCCAAACACTTGTGGTAGGTCAGCCAAACTCAAAGTAAGACGCTACATTTTAAATTGTGATGAGAGACAACATTAGTGTAGGTGCAGAATTGGTTTCAATTTATGTATTTTCTCTTCCACAAATATAGCCAATGTGTGATATTTTAAGAAGCAATATCTGAGGATTGATGTGAAAATCATTTGCCAGAATAAACAACGTATTAAGGGAGTATACATAGTTTGCACCACAAGAGAGTTGCAACACAGATCATAGAAAGCACCTTGATCCATGTAAATAAGTAATGATGTAAGCAACTAATATGAAAACACTGTAGGGCCTATAACGATCATAACTCCTTGAGTTAATTTTTTTTTTTTTTTACAAAACAAGGAACAATGATTTTCGGCTCAGCCTGAAACTGGACGCTGAGAAAAATGGTGCTACTGATATTATGGGGAAAAAGGTTGAAGGTCTATTGCATCCTGGCCCAAAGGACATTAATTGCTTTGCCTGAGCACCAGAGCGTGTCACACTTTTTTTTTTTTTGTATGGGGATATGGAGTGATTTGCCCAGAATCACAGAATGTTAAGCTGAGACTTGGGTGAAGCCTGGTTACCCAATTCCACACTCAGCAGCTCAAGATGATGGGAGAGGATGGGTTTAACGGTAAGGGAGGTCAACCTCAAAGCTGGGGAACCAGGTTCGAGTCTTTGCAGGGACGCTCAACATCCTGTGATTCTGGGAAAATCACGTAATCTCCTGGTGCCTACAAAATGTATGTGTCCATCTGTAACGCTACTGGTGCTCATGTAAAGCACTCTGACACCTTCCGGAAGTTCACGCTATATAAAACTCAGAAAAAACCACCTTTCCTTGAATCAAATGCTGGTGTTTTCTATATCTTGTGACACAGCGTTTACCGGACAGCCGTTACTAAATGTAGGTATGCAAAAACGGATGGGTTTCAGGGGCCAAAATCCACTTACATAGACTTAATCTGGTTTTCCCAGAGAAAGTACTGTTCAAAAATGTCCTCAAGACTGCCACAATTTAGCTGCAATATATGAAAGAGATGAAGATACATTTCTTTAAACAACACTTCATTATGACACAGTAACAGTCCACTTTCACTCCAAGAACCCAGCTACCCTTCCAAACCCAAACTGAAGGCATGCTGCCTTTGACCTTGAACACTGGGCCTTCTTGCTCGGTTCACGCTATGCAAATACAACATGCATAGACACCTACATACATACATCACCACTCAACATGTCTTGGGTACAAAAAGTTGTAGAGCACTATATTGAAGAAGTTGTATAGGGCTTAACACTCCTAAAAAAACACAAAGTGCTATGCTTCACAGCACGCTGGGAGCCCTTTTTGAAGAGCATAGTTGCTAGGATCTCGGTTGTAGTTAGGCCTATGGTTAAGTGTGGGGTGGGGTTGGAAACCTGTTGTGAACACAGGAGTGAAGTGGTACCAGACATAACCATAAAGTCATGCAGAAAAGTGTGTTTGAAATAAAACACACAACTTCTCCTCCAAGAGCTGCAATCACTTTGGACATATTTTTCCATAATCAAAATTTGCACAAAAACACCCTTGCTGAAACAGGTGACAGCACGACCACCATGGCTATTAAAAGGAACATACATTTCTGACCAGGAAAGGAAAAGAGAATTGTCACGAAGTGAAATAGGCACTGGAAATACTTGGTATTGGGTCGGGGCTAAAAATAAATGCCATTCATCCGGTCGGTTTCCAGCTTTGGAATCTGACCTTTAGCCCAATCAGTTTATGAAATGAATATTAAGCTCTATCTGTCCCTTCTGCGGCGCAGGCTCGAGATTAAAGCTGCAAGGATACTCTTGAAAACACCCTGTACTGTAATGATGCCCTCGCTGGCATCAGGAGTCTGGAAAAGAGCTCAATCCGGGAAATAATACATGTTAAAGCACTGGAGATAGGAATCTGGCAGCCAGGGCAGCTCGTGCAGTAAACACGAGAAGAGGTCATGCGACCAACACTCCGGGGTGGATGTCACTTCTTCCTCTGTTAATCCTCGGGACATGTTCGGCAAATGGGCATCTCGGAGAGCACTAATCTTGGAACATGGCACGTGCCAGCCAATCAACGAACTCGTATCCTCTCGTGAGGAGTCTCCTTGATGGATTTATTAGCCCCCTCCTCACAGCTCTCCCTAGAACCAGTGGTCTTCAGTTTGCTCGTTCTACTTAAGTGTTCAATTCTAAGAAATTATTTTTTATTTTATTTTTTCAACCCTTTCAAGAACACCTGGGCACTTCATGGCGTAGTTTAAGTGGGCACAGAGGCGCCTGCAACTAATCGCTGTCTTAACCTAACTAACTGGAAACTGAACTTCTCAACATCTGGGTGGGCGTTTCGCGCCCCAAAAAGTGTCTCTCGACACCCAAAAAGTAATAATTTATGCATACGCTGGTTGCTGCTGTGGCATAAACCTGCCACAGAAATCAGCCTCGATGGAACTGTGTATGAGTTGCCAATGAGAAAAAGTGCTGGGGCATGTGTTTGGTTGAAGCCCCTCATAATTGTTGGAAGCCAACGTCTGTACCTTAAGAAAAGCCGTTCATTACAAATGAAATAGAAAGCAAACAGCAGTCAATCAAAATACAAAGGATAAAGAAAAAATAATGGACATTTCGATATCTATCACTAAAAGCAACTCTAGCCGCTAGCATCTCTTGAAGCAGTAAAGTCAGGAGCCAGCAACGACGCCACTAAAACCTTTTTACTAATAATATGTTGGTCCCCCGCAAGCTAGTAGCTGGCCATATTAGCTTCAGACATCTTGGTGACTTCTGAATAGCAGGTTATGATATATTGAGCCATTACAAATAGTTTGCTACATAAAATAATTGCTGATGGGTGCAGATTGAGAGGCCAAGAATGGGATGGGAAAGGGGTAGAATTGGGACATGAAGAGGCTGCAGGGAGAGAATGGGATTAAGATATCAGGACTTTTGAATAAAGCAGACAGCAAGTGCGGTGTGATCGTCTTGAATAGAGTCCCCCCGGGGGCTTCAAGGAGCTGCGGAGCTTGTGTTAGAGAAGGCTGCAAGCATCTCTCATGGCCCCTACTGTTGGGTTTATATGGATCACCAAGACAACGAGCGGGTACCTAAGCAAATACACCAAGCACTGTGCCATCACCGCAAACCTGACATGGCTCTGATGAGAGAACTGTACTGACAGTGGTCAGTGGTCCCCCACCCTTCCACAGGTCTGACAGCCTGAAGACATCTGTGCACCCTTTAACAACCACATTTTCAATTCACTCTAAGTGGGGCAGTAGAAATCTGCACACTCATTCTGAACAATTGGCTTTTCCTTCCCACACAGATTCAGTGCATGTAAAAGGCTGTTAAGTACTATAGTATTCCTTATCAAAGCACCATCATCTGGAGTCATGATCAACACTAATTAAATTACCCTCAGTGTTCATGGCTCCAGCTTGCTGCCTTGGCTGCTCTGTACATTTTAGTTTGGCTTGCTGCATAATGCTGGACCGAAAGCAGAGGACAGATGCTCAAACGCTCTCGCTTTAGTGAGATCTTTCAGCCTACTTATCTTTAAACAGAGGTTTGTGCAAAATCAAGCTAAGAAATGTATATAAAAAACATAGCACTTTATTGAAATGAACCTACAGACTATCTTTAACGTGGCTCCCACCCTTCGCGTGGAGGACATCTCAGGAATCCATCAGAGACTATGCAGCATAACGCACACTCTGTGGGTCGATACCGCACCTTTATCGCTAGCGAGAAAAAGACAGAAGAGCGGAGGCAACACCTGATGCTTTTCTTTTCTCGCTTTTTGGGTGGCTGACCATTCCCAACATATCGAAGTTGAGGATGTGGTTATCTCTGGCGATACATCAGACACAGGCCCCTATGACTGCCTGACAAAAGCCACCACCACTTATGAAAAGCTAAGCATTGCTTATTGGTGACATATGTCCATGGGATTTCATTTATAGAAAACAAAGATCACTGACAGAATAGCGAAAACAAAAATAGTGTGGGGACAGAATATCATGTCAAAAATATTGTGGACCAAAATACCGATAAGGGCAGTCCAAATAGGTAAATGTAAATGTAAATGTTTTTGTACTTGTATAGATCACAGCTACCCGCAGTGGGGTTCCCGGCGCTAGTACGAATACCGCAAGGGAACCCTTCCTGGCTTTCCCTGTGAAGTGTCCACTCCTGGGCACCCCCATGGTGCAGACCAGGCATCCCTCGCGTTGTGGGGGCCGTTGTGGAGACTAAGCAAGCTATTGCCCAGAGTTGCAGCGTGGGACCCATGATCAGAATAGGCACTGAGGCGAGAATATCCGGTCAGGGGAATTAATGAGCCCGAGATCCGCCAGGTAAGTATAGATTTACTAGTCTTAACTCTACATCTATGTACCTTGAAGATATATATATATATATATATACATATATATATATATATATATATATATATATATAGAGAGAGAGAGAGAGAGAGAGTTATATATAGTAAAACTATGCTTACCTAGAGAAACTTACCTTCACAATATTTCTGACCTCATTATTCTTGGAACAATAGTTCCTCCCACGATATTTATGTTTCGATGTTCTGTCTAAACTCTACTGGGCTCTGCCACGCATGTTGGCCAAAACAACTAATGATAGAGGCAAATCCGGTCCTGTACTCTGTGTTTGCTCACTCTAGTTTAGTCAGTGAACACAGGTAAGAAAAAAATGCTTATTAGACTAACCCTAGGCTGGTCTTACTCAGCAGCTTTTGAAGGTAACAATAAGAACATGGACAGGCAGCCCCACCCCAGTGGGTGAAGTTTAGGCTCAGCAAAGCGCAGAGTTAAAGTGATTCAGTAGACCAATCCACTAGGTGCATTTTAAAAACATGCATTTTATATACACCCTTTTCACCAGAAAGCGAGGAATGTACTTGCATACACTTTTCTGCAGAGACGGCACCTTTTATTAACCTAAGTATGACATACAGCCAATATTACAATAGGAAAATAAAAAACAATATAACGCAAACTCTGCATAGGTTATGTTATGGATATCTGATATTCGAATATGGGGTTTCTTGCTTCAGCTTTACATCAGAATTCACATTTCATTTGATCTTGAGCTTCGACAATCGCTTGTCTTCGTATTACATTAAATCACCTGCTTACTGCTGAATAGCTTGGCCAATGGAAAACCAAACACCACAAAACTGTACTAGCGGTCTTGCAGTCAGCTGGTCCATAAACATCGAACGTCAGCGTTGCCAAATTCAACAGTTTAGCAAACAAACGTTACCTCAGAGAATCGAGGCGCTGAACTCAGACATTTATTGTATTCCCTTCGTGCATCAGAAATGTTACAAAGCAAAGGGTCTAGAGATATCACCACCTTAACATAATTATGCAGTGTGTTAAATACCGTTTAGTAGAGTCCCCAATGCCACGAGTGAAAATTACATGCATTGCATATGTGCATTTCTGGAGTTGTCATGCAGATCAAGAATCTGTCTGTAGGGGGAGACATGCAGATATGTGCTTGGAAAAGGGAAAGCTGAAGAAAAAAAAGAAGGGTCCCCCATTTATAAGAAGGTGGGGGTTGTGACTGGGCAGTTGTGTTTGATAAATTCAAGGCATACTATTGGTGAATGGAGGAGCAGTACTTGTGAAACTGGTGAACGCAGAGCATGGTCCATTTATAAGCCTCAGCAAGTGACATTTCTATATTTGATTAGCTTGGGGTTGTGAGTGTTGACTGTGACGTGCTGCAGTTCTAGGGGAAGTACATGGGCTATGCTGGTGCGGAATCAAGCAAGGGGTTCCAAATGCATGGATTTGGACCAGTGACATTGAGCTCTGCGGCAGCTCCAACTTGGGTAGTAGAGGGCTGTGACTAGCTATTGAGTGACTGCAGTTTTTGACTCTTATTACTGCAGTTGTCCTTTGTTCAGGTAGGTGATGGCCAAGAAATGTCCTTATGGAAAATACTAGAGGCCCCAAAGGGTGGTCCAGGAGGGGTAATTTGGCCGTACGCTCTTTGTGGACCTAAGGTTACAGCGAGGCATTGTTAATTTTTTTGCCACTTGGTAAATCAAAAATAAAGCTACATGTCTCAACAGCTGGAAGAGACCCTGACTGCTACGTTCTTTGAGAAGCTCAAGGGGCGTGCTCTTGTGTTCACTAGCTGCCTGGTGAGTCTGCCGAAGACTTATTTGGCACACTGAATTGGGATATCCACAGATGGACTGTGAGTGCTGGGCAGAAGTGTTTGACTCTGTGGGATATTTCTTAAAACACTCATTCAAGAACTAGATGAGACAGATGTTTCTCTGTTTTGATACGCTCTATTTCTAAAAAGAATTCACTATCATTCAGCACTTATATATTCGCCACGTCGGCAAGATGGTTCAGCAAGCTCCCGCTCGTCTCTGATATCTCCAGTGATCTAAGAGTCACAAGTCTGGGCCTCAGAACTGCAGACTCACCATAGCCTTATAAAGTGCAATAGTAATATTTGTTGTTCATCGTCCTTTGATCCAGCAGATGTTTGGTAGTAAGCTCAGTTTTGAATGGGTGGATTTGGACATTAATCACACACTACTGTGCGCCCAGTCAATGCTGGGTTGCCAATTGGCTGATATGTTCAATCCAAGTGCAGCCTGTAATGTTTTGGTGTAGCCTTGACAGTTTTTCTGACCGGGTCCCACATTCAACTAAAGAACACACAAAACCGAACCAGCATGTTTTGATATCCTTTGTATAAAGTATCAAGTCTGCAGAAGCTCCTTTCACATCCCTGGAGAGGGCAGGGAAAGCGAGGAGATGGGGAAGAAAGAGGAAGGGAAATGAAAGAGGGGGATCTACTTGTGTCTGTCTAGCTTCCCTAGAGATGCTGAAAAGAGTAGGTATAGTCTGATCCAAAAAGAAGAGTGCTTTGCTTGAGCAATGGATGAAGAGCAGGAAAGACAGACTTTGGTAATAATAGCAATAGGTGATAAGATAGAAACAAGCACATTCAGGAGAAGAGTACTCTTGGATCATAAGAGACTAAAAGGGACAGATGCAGGAGTCATCAAAGAAATAATGTTTACAGAAAGTGCAATAAATGCACGTTACAGCCTCCTTCCAGAGAATATGGGGACTTAAGACTACTTCAAAGAGTCTTGTGCTCATGGATGTCGATTCACTAAAATCTCAGGGGTAGCGGAAGTGACATCACTTGCCCTTTGGTCCCCAATTACATCACAGAAAGTCACATCATATGACCCTTTACCCCTGTCATCCTAGTAAATGATGTCACATGACATTTTACTCTGATGACATAATTAGAAGTGACTTCCCCGCAGTTACAAATCAAACTATCAGTGCAAGGCTGATAAAAAAAATCACCAGTTACAAAAGCAAACAAATCTCTATTTTAGTTACCATCTTTATTTCAACTAGAGCCTAGATATCACCTCCACAGCTACAACAGGAGATCAGATGCAAAGTTAAACAAATCCTTGTAACACACACCACATGATTAGCACTTTGCTTGAGCTCATTAGATTTACATCAGAGTTACTTACAGGCTACATAAGTTTAACCATGGATGCAAATGATCCATTAAAGCCTTGAAAAATCCCCAGGTAGCATGGCCACTTAGGGACAAAACACAAAGAAATAAATATTAATTACCCAAAAGCGAGTGCAGTTAGCATATTCAGTGGGACCCCTTCTGTATGAATCAGTGAACAGGCATCCAAGTGATACCCTAACAGGGGCCGACCAATCCACGAATGCAAGGTTGTCCTGGTAAAAGACAGAGTCCCGTTTAATGTCTATTGTGCATTTCTCATTCTTATGCTTGTTATATCTTTGTCTTTCCATCGGTCAGTGAGCTGTATCTTTTTTGCCTGTGTCTCCCTCTCACACCTGTCTGCCTCTCCAACATATATAGCTTCATCCTTCTACCTTTCTCTGCTGTTTCTATATTTTTCTTTCTCTCAATAGCTCTCGCTCTCACACTCACCCACAAAGACACACATTAACCTTTTCCTCTGTGTCTCACCTATCTGTTGTATCTTGTACCTCTTTGTCTGGTTTCTCTGCTGCTCTCACAACCTTTCTTAACTCTTCTTTTTTTCTGTCCTCTCTGCCATATTTCCGCTCTCCCTGGCATGCGTGAAGACATTGAGACGCCTTTTTACAGGGCTCTCTCAATCAGCAACAACAAATGATGTTGCAAGTTTGTTCTTTTCATTTTAAAAGCCATGTGCTGGGTTCTTGCTGGGGATGCACACTTTTAGTCACTTAGGATGAGGTCGCAAGGGCAGCACTACAGGCCGCGAGGGGTGGCCTCTAAATGAAGTCCATCGCTGTATTGGGACGAGGAGAACAAACGTACTGAGTCTGCATGCATCAAAGACCATGATGGGTGTGGGAGCAAAGAGCAGACAAATAACTGTGGGATAGGCATGGCAAGCCTCATCTGCAAACATATTCTGTTTCCAAGCGCTATGGCACGTCTAGCTCACTCAGTATGGTCACTAGCTTATGTGCTATTCAGATCGCCTGATAAATAACAAAACCACACTGAAATGTAATGGTTTGAGTTATTTAACTCATTCAATAATTACCGGATTTGTTAAATGCCTTCAAACTCGTAATTCCAACCAACATGTAAAAGGGATTTAGGCACGAGTCAGAATTAACCCACCTCCTCATAATCAGTCCAAAAGTTGTCAGAGATAGCCAACACCTTCCTCCCCATGCATTCCAACAAATTATCAAACAAGATGGAACAATAATCTGCCTACCATAATGACCGGGGGATCAAAAAACAAAACCTCGATGAGCCTGGGATTGTACACACTCCATCCACAGATCAGTCATTTACAAGTTGAATTCAATTGAATGAGCAACCACAAAATATTGATGTTTGTGAGTAAAGCACTAGATCTAAACTCAGGAGACCATCAAAGAGCTATATGTGATCAACCAGCATATGATAAGGTATAAGCCTACTCAACATGAGCAATTAGAAGAATCAACACATTACAAGAAGGGCAGGGCCAAGGACTCAGAATTCCACATTTTACTGCTTAAAGTTCCTGAGTCAGGACAGGTGGTTCCACAACCACCAGCATGCCCACTCCATAGCAAGCAATTGAGGCATAAACAATAAACCATGTGAGTATACAACAATGAACCCTGATAGCTGAAGGTCTGACTGCATGGACTCTCTTAGTTCCTATTTGCCACCTGAGACGAAAATAAGCTCCATAAATACAAAATAATCTAAAATGTAAGTCTCAGGTAGCTTGAAAAATGAGCCAAACAGCAAGCTATTAGCAGAAGCCAATCAAGAGCCAGGAACACGAGTTCCATTCTAAATGTGATATAGTAACATAAGTTATTCACAGCTCTTAGATACTGAAGAAGTGCAGCAAGAAAATATTATTCTATGACTGGTACAGAGAATAAAAGACAGGACTAGTATTTGTTGTTAGATGTTTTTCACGGGGTGCCATAAGATAGGCTAATACGGAAAACTAGAACTTGGAGGTATCACTTGCTTGTTTCACCATACTAATTCAACACTAATCCTCCATGGGTCCCGGAGTAGCGTGCTACTCGCCGAAAAAGCGCTTTGACGCCTCGTCAGGGGTAGTAAGAGCTATATAAATGCAATTACATTACAATACGATACAATACATTTCAAATTGAAGCTGTATTGTAAACTCTTCTTCTTGGCTTTGACTTTGTTGACTATATGTCTTACAAAGCAGTGGGCATGGGCCACAACCCTAACTCTCCCAATATTCTAGTGACGAACGACACCAGTCAGAAAGTTTTAAACAAACATTAGCAAAGCCAAAAAAGTCTTGCCTTTGGGACCTATTGGCTTTGCCAATGGTTCTAGCCATGTTGTACAGCATCCCTAGTACTGTGGAGCTTGACTTTAAAAAAAGGAAAAAACCATATGCTGCAGTCCACATCATTTTGTAAGTGTGCGCATAAAGCATGCATGCACCTGCAAAATGACCTAGGTTTTTTTTTTTCTCTTTGACATTCTGAGTGGTATTGATAAAAATAAAATGTAGCATGGGTGGGGGAAGCAAACATGGGGAAAGCAATAGGGGTGCAAATCCAAAGTTGGGTGTGGAACACAGAGGGGGGGGCAAAAGAATGTGGTGCAAGAAGCAACATGGGGAGGCGCATGCGGGGCAAGCAACACAAAAAGTGGAAGAAACAGAGGGAGGCACAAACGGAGAGAGGGGGTTGCGAGGGAACAAAAGAATGAGAGACAGTTTCACGAGGAGATGGGGATAGAAACACAAGGGCATAAACTACAATGCCAGGAGGTGGGATTAGCACACAGGCAGTGAGTGCAGCAGAGGGAGAGGGGGAGATGCACAATGGAGATAGCAGGAAAACACATACAGTGGCATAGAGCGCTTAAACAAAAAGAAGACAGTTGTGCCTGAAAACGGAGTAGAAGAAGGATACACATAATGGGTTCTTGCTCCAGCAGAGGGAACAATTCAAGAGGAGGATCAGAGACCACACACACGCAAATTAGAAGCAAGCAAATGAGAGCCTCAGTGAAGCCACAAATGGTAAGCAATGGGCAGGCTCTAAGTCCACTGTAAACTAACAAACTCTTTTGCAATAGATAAAACATGGGCTGTCTTAGGTGAGATCTTACTAATTAACATGTGTTGTAAAATGATACAGAACTGAATCAGAGTGATTGTCTTGCTCCCAAAACTGACTTTTACCTGTTAAAAGAGAGGAACAGGCAAAATGTTGCCTTAAGATTTCAGGAAACTCAGGGCATAGCAGTTTGCACCAACACAAAGTGAATCCCTGCAAAGCAGTATTGGCAGAACAAGTAAATATGTGATCAGATACCTCAGCCTGCAAACACTTAGCAGTTCAGTGATGCTCAACCAGATAAGGCAACCCCCTGCTTAAGAGCTGTTCATTCAAAAATAGCATCCAATCCGTAGTCCTACACCCCTCCCCCACGCCTGTTATGAAACATGTACATCTTTCAAGCAATTTGATCATCTGCCTTAAATGCGAACTACGTAAAACACATCCAACTGCGGAAACATTCCATGAAGACATTTCACCTCCACATCCCGGTTATTCGCAAAAAGGTCAATGCGCGTCCGTTTTACATCTCTGACAAAGGGCTCGAGATAAGAACAAACCCCGTTGGCATTAACAAACAGGATTACTTACACCCAAACACTGCTCTTTAGCTGCAGGGGTGCACTTTAAAGAAACAAACACCGAAGAAAGATAAGATTCATTATGCGAGGATGTCACCCGTAATTGCTCCTTTAATTAATGGCATTAACCTTTCACCTCGGAAGCAAGAGACTGAAATCACAATGTGCCTACAGGTTAACCTTCACACTGCATTGTTTATGACAGTTTTATTTCCACTTTGTGAGAGCTGTCAGCTTTAAGGGAAAAGACCGTTCACTGTCGAGAAAGTAGCCCCCTTCGCCGAGATTTTGCTAAAGGAAAACTAAACTTTTGCCAGCTGTGTCCCAGTAAACGATAGGAGAGGAATATTTTAAGAGTTTTTCTCAGGGTGATATAATGTGAGCCTCTGAGAGAATGAACTCCTTCACTTCACAGAGAGAGTAAACCTGTTCGCTTCCAGGGTTAATATTGCTGCCCAGTAGTTTCTTGTAATACATTACGGAACAGGCACCCTGGGGGCAATGCTGTGACGTCAAGAAATGTTACAGGAAAGTCACTGCAAACTGTTGTGCATCACATCGATGTGCAATGATTGCCATTCCTTCTAAACCAAGAGGCTCTCCTGCCCTGAAGCTGCCTCTCAGTACCTCTTCCACCAGCCTCAGGGGTATAGAGTAGGGTGGGCGTAGTTCGCGAAGTAGCGCTACGTGTAGCTACACAAAGTGCACTTCGCACTACGCGAGCTACGAGTAGCACTACGCGAACTGAGTAGTAGCATGTTCGCACTGGCCCAGATGTCGTTTTCAATGATTGCACAGTGAGGACAAGCATTCGGCACTGTGCGATCATTGAAAACGGCATCTTGCACAGTGTGAGCTGTACTTTTCTGCCGCTTGAGTAGATTTTTATTCGAGCTGCAACTTTCTCAACGCGGACTGGTAGTTTCCCATCGCGAGCAGTCGCAAACATGCGCGACCACTCGCAATGAGAAACCTGACCTCCCCGCGTTGAGAATCTCGCCGGGAGGTTTATTTTCCATGCTCGGGATCGGCAACTTGTTGTTACTGATCGCGAACAAGGAAAAAGTCTCGTGAGCATGTCATTTTGCTTGCTCGAGGTCGCCAACTTGACGTTGAGGATCGCGAGCAAGCAAAAAATTACCGGTGCACTATGCTACTCTACACTACACATGTTTGCACTGTGCTACGTGCAGTTCGCGTTGTGCGAAGTTGCACAAACTACGCGAGCGTAGCATAGTGCTTTGCCCAGGGTTAGTATAGAGGAACCAATGAACGGGGATGCTATGAAGGCACTGGCTCTTCTCCCAGGGTCTCGTGAGCAATCGAAAGCAAAGGCCAGCTTCCTTTACCTCCTCTGAACCTCGTGAGATGTGAAGTTTGTGGAGTAAGGTAGCAAACTCACTGGCCACGCCGCCGTTGTACCCTTGACTGCGTCTGGATCTCTGAAACTCAAGGTACCGTAGCATAAACAAGGGCACTCATCAAGGGATGGGGGCTGCTAGGGCTGGCCCAAAGACTGGAAAAAATAGCATAAAGCTTTTTTGTTTTACATATTTAAGGTAGGCAGGTCTCTATTAGAAGGTGGTAAAAGTTTGGAATGAGACCTGGTGTTTATTTATTTATTTTAAATTCATGGGAAGGGGTGAGGGGTGGAGACTAGAAGGGTGATAGGAAATCCCCTGTTATTCTTAAAGAGACGATGGAAGGAAGAAGTGGTGGCGGTCTTAAATAAGCATTGGCAAAGCCAATATGTTTTGCCTATGCGAGTTCTATTGGTGTTGTCAATGTGTAGTAGCCATTTCTTGGGAACAAAGTTGTACTCCACCTAGTTGGATTTTAGGTGAGAGGGGTCATGGGCACAGTTAGTACTGCTCTGTGGTATGAACGGTACAAAAGGGGGTGGTGATGGACGGAGCATCTGAATCAATCAAACACACACCCAGTCAAAAGATCTGGGTTTAATCCACCACCGTTCTTTAGCCCACTCTGCCACCCCAGTTCAGACATGGCTATATGCAAATCAGTCTGACCCTGTGCCTCATGGGAACAGTCCAGCCCGAACCGCCAAGCCATGTCTTCCCTGGACCGGAAACAAGCTTCCGAGGACCGGTTTCTGGCATTCCAGCCGTCTTCGGCCCGGCTTGCTTGAATCCAGTGGCAAAGTGAGCAAGGGACTCACGTCTGAGCATACCCTGCCACACTTAAGGCGGCCAAAAGCGGTACAAAAGGGGCTGGTGATGGACGGAGCATCTGAATCAATCAAACACACACACCCAGTCAAAAGATCTGGGTTTAATCCATCACCGTTCTTTAGCCCACTCTGCCACCCCAGTTCAGACATGGCTATATACAAATCAGTCTGACCCTGTGCCTCATGGGAACAGTCCAGCACAAACTGCCACGCCATGTCTTCCCTGGACCGGAAACAAGCTTCCGAGGACCGGTTTCTGGTATTCCAGCCGTCTTCAGCCCGGCTTGCTTGAATCCAGTGGCAAAGTGAGCATGAACAGCATTCTGAGGAAGAGCAGGATCCTACTTGCGGTAGAAATCCGTATTAGAGGGAGCAAGAAACAGCCCAGTAGAAGCAAACTAAAAACAATTGATAGGTGGCAGGAAGATGAAGAGTAACTGAAGAGTAACCAGCTCCCATGTTAACAATTATCTTATTGCACCTGCATGTGAATTATAGCAATTCATGGGTAGCAATCAAGGTAAAACGATTCAGAGATATCAGCCGCCTGGATACATAGAACAAGTAATAGAGAGCCGCATGAACAGAGTAACATAATCAGAGGTAGCACCCAAATGCACTCTTACAGCAACTCAGAAGAGGCAGTCAAATACAACATATAATTTCATATAACAGCAAGGAGCAGCGTATAGAAATGCCATATAAAAAAGAGCATTTCACAGATGGTAACAAAGTTACATATAAACGACTTCAAGCCCCTGAGTCTGTAGGGAGCTCAGAGGGGCCCTGGCGCTGGAGCGGGCTCATTGGGGCCACAGGGGCTTGGTAAGAGGAGGAGTGAGATTTGAAAGGGATATCAAAGGCTAGCTGATTTCATGGAGCACGGAGATGGTACAGGAGTGATAAGGTTGCGGAGGGGAGGGTACAGTTAGAGCAGCACGGAGGTTGCAGAGTTGAGGGGGGAAGAAGGACAGATGATGGTGCTAGAGCAAGTATAGAGGAGGTTGCTATAGCAAACAATGAGACCGCCAGGTGTGAAAGCAACAATGAAGGGCAGGAGTGAATGACAAGAGGGGAAGTATTTAATAAATAAAAGGTGAGTACCTGCAGTGGAAGGACACTGGCCACCAGAAGCAGTACTTGGTCCTTGGTCCAGGCTCCATGGCAGGACCAAGACTTAAAGCCCCGGAAGAATACGGAGGTGTGGAGGAGGCACTGACCAATAGGAAGCCAGGAAACAAGAGTGCCGTAGGAGCAGCCAATAGTAAGCAAAACATGTGTGGGAGCCAGCCAATGATAAGTAAAGGTAAGTAAAAATGGGTGGGCCCCTTTAGGGTTTTTTTATTTTAAATACAAGAGATTTTGCAAGCAAAGTGCAAGTGCTACGCAGGCAAAACCTATAAGGGAGGGATTGTGGTAGGACAAGTTATTTTATTGTTTTACATTTGAGGAGCAGGAGAAACCTTAAAATAGTTGAGGCATTATTTTGTAATACTTTTACTGGGGTGGTGTGGGTTTGGACATGCAAGCTGGGTGTCTGAAAGGAAACCAAACATATGTGTTTTGTATGGGTTCCAACTAAATTCCCATCACGTTTACTGCACTATTGTTTGTTGGGACAGATCAGGGTGGAGCTGGCGAAGCCCATGGAGGGTCCTACAGAGCAAGCAACAGTGGACAGTTTCGCCACTTATGACCAGGCGTTTGACCACCCTGGTCTAAGTACATTAGAGACAACTGAAGCTTCAATGTTCTTGTTTATGGCACATTCTGAAGCTGATGCTGGAAAATATATATAACAGTTGTGGCCCCACCCAAACCTTATGTACTGCATTTCCCACATGATAGAGAAAGAAGTTACGTCACCATAAACCAAAAGCATTGAAGTAACTCGAGTGTAAACTGAACTCATCTGTTCTAGACTATACAGCTTTTCGGATGATGTGATGAGGATTCACACTCTTTAAAGATGCTCTCTGAGGCAACAAATCCACTGTGGGGTCACATCAGTCCAGACAACTGCCCAGGAAAATCCCATAATGACAGAGACAGCTGCATTGATAAACCATGCTGTTGCTTCTGCAACACCCATGACGCTGATCCAAAGATATCAAGACTTCTCCGGTCTCTCATCTTTGATCTGCGACCACTTCAAAGAACTTTTTTTCAGACTGACCATCTCCAGAAGGAAGCGAAAGAGGATGCCATTTCAATCTGGGACTGCAGTCTCTAACAGCACCTGTTCCCACTCGGAGCATTTTCATCATCCCAAAACGTCTTCACTGTGAGCAACCACACTCTTCATGTCGCTACATGATGACCTGCATAATCTGAGCTCCAGAAATGTTTGTAAACATAACTTTTGTGGCACTAATATCAAACTCTATATTAGCCTCATTTATTTTGTAAAATTGATGCTACTTTTACATAACAATTTTTTTTAAATAATGATTTAACAATGAAATTATTTATCTAAGACAATTTTGTTCAAGCGCAGCCAACCTCTTTGCAGCCACTCTGTGCACGGATGTGGTGGGAGGGTCAAGTGGCAATGTGCAGCTAAGGGAGAGAAGGTGCATCCCTAAGGCCTCTGCCATGTGTGTGCCAACAGGAGTAAGATGGACCTTGTCTGGTAGAAACACTGCATCACCTGCCCATCAGGTACCGTAGTTTTTCTCAGTCAGGCCTGGCTTCAATAGGACCAGTCACTTTCCTGCACCCCTCCTTTCATGCATATCAAGATGATCCCAGTTTCACCAAGGTGTATGTGTATTAGAAACACCTTGGAAGACCATACCACACAACAAGGTGATGGATTGTGGAGGTAGGGTTGTGTATGCCATTAGGCATCCTGGACACAAAAATAGAACACTATTCCCCCACCATACAAATGGATGGGGATAGAAGGGCTGTTGGTGAAATGCAATTCTATATCGGCTTCACAACTGTAAGATGCAAGTTTTAATACCAATGTCCCACTATTATGAAAAGTCACTCTTCACTGTGTCCATTAGTTCTAATAAGTGTGCAATAAAATACTCATAACCAGGCCAACTGGAATAATGAAGCAGGGGAGCAACAAGGTATGCAGCTGGGTTAACTAAATTATGCAGGAAGAAATGGAAAATTATGCGGCAAAATGCAGCAAATTTTGTGGTAGCATTATTTCACTATTTTGTCATTTTTACGAGACGGCAGAGGTTTCAACCTCACTACCATCAGTTTAACATCTAAATGAGCTTTCCATTAGACTCATAGACCATTGGAGCTTTGTATGCCAGGTATGTAATTCCCACTCCATATTTTGTTTTAGCCATGCTTAGAAGTGTGCCTTGGCTATCAGGTATTGTATGTATTGTGCACCATGCCTATAATGTAAAGTTACACAGTAGCTTGGAATCAAGTGCCCAACATAATAAACCCATGAAAACACAATTTCACCATTTGCAAAAGAATCAACAGAATATGCTGTTTAGAATCAGGAAGAAAATCATGCTTGACCATTTTTGGACTGCTAGGCGGGAGGACTGTTTCTTTGGTGTGCCAAGCATTCACCGTGTGATGTTGTGAAGTGCACACACACACCTGCATGACTTTTTCACCCCATCGCTTTAAATGAGAGCGTTTTTTAAACAAGTAACTAACACACTCCTGCAATCCTAAGCTGGCTGCCCTACATTTCTCATGGGATAAGCCGCAGGGCAGTTCATCAATACTCTTGATTCAGGCCACTTTACACAGAAACACTAATGACCGTACAGATCACATGTCACCAGAGTCAGATAGGATAAAATGTCCGACGCATTTATTTAATTTATTACAAATACTTAAATGTTGCGGAACTTGCTACATGGGCAACTAATGGTGAATGACAATCTCATTCTGGATATTTTACTGAATTCATCCTACTGCCTGCCTGAGCAGATATTGTGCTAATCCCAATGACATATTCCAATAGAGTATCCTGATGCTCCCTGACATGAGCATAAACAAACACTGGTAAAGCCAATATGGCTGCCTTTTATTTGGAGTCCTGATTAAAAAAAAATGTACAAAAACTGATGCAGTGAAAAAACAAACACAAAAAAAATTGCTTTCTGTGTACAATGCTTCTATGAGATAAAAAAATGTAGTGTAATAATTCACTTTACTTCTGACCTGTAAAATAGTCCTTCAAGCATTGCATGCAAGCCCTCCAGAAGGGGTGGAAGGATGTGAAAAATAAGTATTCTGCATAAGGTGATAGGGATTTACTCCTATGGGAGGAGACAAAGCACAATACGAATGCTTTAAATTTATTTAGCATACTTATAGAGCGCAAACCTGTCACCCAGAGGGCATCCTGGCGCTTTGATCAGAGAACCCCCGCACTAGACAAGCACAGACGCACAACCATTACTTGGGAAAGAGATAGGTCTTTAAAGCCTTCCTGAATGGAAGATAGTCCTGGTAGCTCCTAAGAGTGAGTGGGAGAGAATTCCACAATTTGGCTGCCGCCACTCTAAATGAGCGGCCACCCATCCTCACTCTTTGAAACCTAGGCACCACCAGAAGGTGAGCCGATGAAGCCGTGGGGCAGAATACCATGCAAACATGTTTTGTAACGGGATAGGGCCTAGGAGGTGTACCGCTCTGAACACCAAACAGGCCGCTTTAAATTGGACCCGTAGATCTACCGGGAGCCAATGCAGATCGCGAAGCGCCAGAGTAGAAGAGCTAGATCTGGGTCGAGAGAGGGCCAGTTTAGCAGCCATATTCTGCACCCTCTGCAGCTTCCCTATCAAGTTTTTTGGGGCCCCCAGGAGAAGACCATTACAATAATCAAGCCGGCTTAAAATAGTCCCACGGACTATTTCTGGCCTGGACTGGGCAGGGAGCAGAGGCAAAACTCTGCGTAGCATACGGAGCAGCATCATACATGTTCCCGTGGTTTTGTTGACATGTAGGTCTAATTGTAAGTTAGGGCCAAACATGACCCCTAAATTACGAGCTGACTCCGATGCCAACACTGGTTCGGAAAAAGTGCTAGGCCAGAAATCGGTGGGTAGAGCCCGCGGGATCCGATCAGTGGAACAGTGGAGCACCTCCGTCTTCGAGCTATTGAATTGCAAAGAATTTGCTCGAAGCCAATCTGCTGTAGCTGCCATACAGCGATGGAAGGTGCTCAGCGAAATCTTCCCTTCCAACGAAAACACCAGCTGAGTGTCATCGGCATAATTAAATGCCGAGACCCCAAAAGATTTTATTAGCTGGACAAGTGGACGAAGGTACAGGTTGAACAATATCGGGCTGATGGCCGAGCCCTGTGGCACCCCCTGTCCGATTTTCCTTGGCTCCGAGCTGAAAGGCGGAAGTGACACCAGCTGTTGCCTGCCCTCAAGATATGAGATCAGCCAGTCTCTGGCCCCCTCGCAAATCCCGCACTCTTCCAGCCTCCTAGCCAGGGTCCGATGGCAGACCGTGTCGAACGCGGCCGACATGTCGAGCAGCACCAAAAAGGCTGCCCGACCACTGTCGACACGCGAACGCAGATTGTCCAGCACGGTCACAAGTGCGGTCTCCGTCCCATGACCAGGTCGGAAGCCAAACTGGTCCTCATCGAACCACCCAGTGTGTTCCAGGTAGCCAGAAAGAGAGCGAGTTACCCACTTCTCTAAGATCTTAATAGGAAAGGGAAGTAAGGAGATCGGCCTATAGTTGGAAAGGCCGGCTGGATCCAAGGTTGGCTTTTTTAGCAGAGGCGACACCACTGCTAGCTTCCAGCAATCTGGGACAGACGCCGATTTCAGAGATTGCAGACAGATTGAAAACAAAGGCGGGAACAATTCTTCATGAAAAGTTTTCCAAAATTTGGGGGGCAGTGGGTCAAGCGGGGAACCAGATGACACCATGAAAGCCGTTTTACAAAATTCTTCAAAGGACGGGAGGGGGAAAGAGTTCAACCGTGGTGGACTGGGTGAGGTTCTCAACTCCCCCGACCCAGATGCCATAACGGCAGTGGTACTCAAAGTATGGACTGGCAGACCTTTCCTAGACCCGCAGATCTCCCTCTGGGGCCTCTGGTGGCAGCACAGAAAGATGCTCGAGGTCTGTTTTTTGGCTAATTCTGCTAACCAAGCAGCATTGCTTCGGGATTCTGGGCTCTGTTTCTAAATTCAGTTCATCTTGTTTTATGAGCAAGGCCGCCTTGCTCATAGAACAAGCTTCAATTACTAGAAACAAAGCCCACTATCGAAAGAGCTGTAATAGTGATGTTGCAAGGGCATGTTGTTTATGCTTTTCTGGTTATGAGCTTGGTTTCACCAGCCACTTTAGCTTGTACTTTCAGCAAGGCATCCCTGCTCACAGGTAAAAGCTAAACTGAGAAGACAGTGGAGGTGCATAAAAATGGAAGGGCATTGTAATCATGACTACAGTGGGGCTGGGCCAGTGAGTGTGGGGAGTGGGGTCAGGCAGGCAGTTAGAATGAATAAAATATTCTCTATTTTGTTGGCCTTATAACGTACAAGTAACAGAATGTAAAATGTGCAAAAAAAGATTTGAAATAAAGCATTTGCTATATAATCTTTAGCAAAGGTGAGTTTTTTTCTTCAGTCCCATAACTCCCCCTCCTACGCTGTCTCCTTGTGAATATCAAGGTTTCTATGCGGCCCTCAGGCACACACACACCAGCCTATACATTTTGGCTCCCTAGAAAATGTTTGTGAGCACCCATGTTTTAGAGCATTGGTAAAAATAGCTTTGCGCACAGCTGCTCCGTCAAGCCATACCTAAAAATAGCACCATCAATAAAGCAATGATGGCAATGAACCAGCTGATAATCAGAAAGGCATTTTGGATGCAAGGCAAATATATGCTGTGGAGGGAGATTTCTGTGCATAAAATCACAGACCACTGAAGACTCATTCTATAGCCAATAAGTAGGCTAGTGAAGTTCACAGTCACTCACAGTGATGCTGACGGGGCGTCTTCAGTATACAGTAGTAACTGAAATTTAGCAAAATGTATTTGCTCCACTCCTCGTAATACGGAAGGGGGAAATCTACCCTAAAAGCAAAGTGCGAGCATGGGAGAAGTGCACAAAAAAGATGTTATTATTGCCAATAAAAAGACAAGTCAGTGCCACAGAAATAAACAACAAATGCAGCCAGCAAACCTGCTGAGTGCACCAGTAAACACACTGCAGAGTTCGGTAAAGACACGCACAGTAAGATGCAGCATGTGGCATGCGATTGCCTAAAGTGCCGACTGACAGCGCAGTTAAAGCAAATGGCTAATTTGGCACGTGATTTAATTTCGGTTTCTTGCCCCACTCCTAGATCGGGTTCTAAATGCTCCGTATATTACCTTCAGTGCGTGTGCAGCTGGGGGTGTTGCTCATTAGCCCCTGAAAGCAGAAATCCTGCAAAGTGCTCTCCCAGAGGAGCGCACTTGACACAGTTGTTCCCACATTTTGGCATTCTGCATTGGAAAATCTGGTCTCCGCCTCTAGCGGGTCACAGCTTCACCCAGAGGAGGCGTTAAACACAGAGCCAGATGTCAAGTGCTGGCGAGAAGAAAGCCCCGAGCAAATATGAATACAAAGGCGAGTTCAGGTCAGAAGGCTATCTGGAAAAATATGACCCGGAAGGGCTATTGACTCAAAGCAAAACACAGACTTAGCAGGTGGTGCTAAGGCCCGTTTCTTCGTCTATTATGAGAAGTCGAATTCAAAATGTCACACCTTATTTGCCCCCACCGAGGAAGACCACAGTGAGATCCGCCTTAAAAAGAGTGATTCTGATATTAAATATGAAAACAAATATTGTGATGACCGTGTCATGCAAATTAGGAAGTGAAAGTTTAAGGAGACCAGGTACAAATTGTTTCTAATGGATCCAGCTCATCTATCTAATTATCTATCTATCTATCTATCTATCTATCTATCTATCTATCTATCTATCTATCTATCTATCTATCTATCGATCGATCGATCGATCTATACACACACACACTCAACATACGTGTAGATGCTCAGTGCAATAAGATATTTATTGCCACTGCTGAATGTGAGGAGCGGCCATGACTCACAAGAGGCAAGTTGTAGTCAACTATTATAACTTGCCCAGGAAAGCCGTCCATTTTGTTGCAGAAAGTGGTACTCTATCAAGACTGCTGCAACTTATTAATTATATATATTTTATCATTATACCAAAGGGGCCATGCTGCGTATGGAATATCTCACAGCACACCACTCCCTAAGCTTGGTTTATTTATTTGTGGTTTATTTGTGGAGAAGTGTTGCTCAATGGTTAGAGCGACAGACCCTAATGCAGAGGTCTTGCCTGGGACCAGGGTTCAATTCCCTGCCTTGGTGTGTCTTGGGCTCTAAATTCCACAGACCTGATAATTCTCGCCTCGGGGCCTATTCCAACCATGGAGTGCAACTCTGGGCAATAGCTTGCTTAATCTCCACAACGCTAAGGATGCCTGGCCTCCACCTTGGGGGTGCCCAGGAGTGGGCACCTCAGAGGGAAAGCCAGGATGGGTTCCACAGTGGTATTCGTACAAGCGCCTTGCGAGTGAGTAGTGCGCTATACAAGTATCAATTTACATGTTTTACATCCCTTGAACAATAATGAAGTGGTGCGGGATCAGCTCTAATCTGCTACTGCCTTGTGCCCTAGATGGCACAGTACAAAGTAAGGTTTCAAAAAGATTTGCTGAACTAAGAAGTCTGAACAGTCATGTGAACTGAACCACTGGTCCACATGGGTTTGGCACAAAACGGATGAGTTGAAGAACTACTTTTCGGCGGCTAGCTGACTTCCATCAGATAGACTGGTAGGCTTTGATAATGGCTGTATTCAATGTCTGAGTTAGCACAGTTCTTTAAGCCACAATTTTCATCACACCACTTAAAGACTTTATTAGGGTTCAGATCTATCCAAAAGGCCATGGTCGATTTTTAAATGATTCTTTTAAATGCTTAAAAAGATAATATTAAGCAATGATGACAAATAAGCTCATACAAAGCTAGGTTTCAAACAAGTATTCTTTGGACATGATTCTTCCATTAACCACCTAAAACCTGTTCTCTTGGCTGTCATTTTGCAGCCTGTAGCGGGAATAACTGTAAGCTCTACCTTCCTTATTGAATTTTACCACTTGTGTTATCTGTCAGTTATTTATTTTAAACGTACGCATTCTTGTCTTAAACAGCTCAGAGTATTTTACTGGGGGCCAAAAAGTGTGTGATTCTACTGCCAGCACCCCTATGATCTTGGCTTGAAAATATCAGTAACTGTACTCAAGATTGTTAAAAACTTAAATGCAAAGATGCCAAGCATATTCAGAGGTTTGCAGGAGCAACTGCTGGGTAAGGTAATACTAGGCTGTTAAGTAGGATCCAACCAGCAAGAGGCACCCGTCAATTGTTATACAAAACAAATGGTAAGCTAATCCCCCTCCATAACATCAATACCTGGTGTCCAGCCAAGATACCTCTGGCCCTCAAACAACCAACTCCCTGTATCCCAAAATCAGCCTGCCGCAAAAGAAGAAAAAAAACTTGCCATCATGCCACCTCTCACCACTAATAAAACAATAGCTGACAACCTGCCTTGCTCCCATGCAACCTCCTGAACCTTCATGCCACTTATAGGACAAAGCCATGGTCTCCACTCTCAATGATAGAGTGGAGAGCACCTTATGCAGACAGATGTCCTGCCAGTGAAGATACATAGACCCTGTAAGATGTAAGTCAGCTGTGATGTCAGCTGACGGAAGATAGACAATTGCTACTTTGGGACACCATCCATATTACGCCACACATCACAGGTTTGTAGGTGGTAGGGGACAATGACCATCTTTCATCCACTCGCTTCCTCAGGACTTCATAACCTTGTGGGAGGTGGCGGATCGCAAATAATCCGCATAGGCTCTGGGAGAGCCGGAAGAAGATCTGAGAAGCGCCTGCTTGCCCGAGTCATAGCACAGCAGTGAAAATACTTTTTTCACTCCTGTGACGTAATATCGGTCAATAACTGGATTCACAGTATTCCTGTCGCGGCTATGCATCGTCTGTCTTATATTTTTTGGCAGTCGATCCAACACTTGCCTAACTGATACATTCCTGATTTATTCTGCATTAGTGATGAGGAACATATAGAAGAGGCAACATCTCTGCTGAGCAGAGCTGGGATTGAACAGTTAATATTAAAAAACACACAAGCGTTTGAGATATGCACAAATGTAGTCAAATGTTATTTGTTCGACTTTTATTGAGGCCAGTTTCTCTGCCAAACACGTATCCAATTCTTACAGATGAAGCACAAAATATAATCAGCACTAAATTGCACTGTTTCAAATTGAAACGCCAAGCACAGCTTTGTGCCTAACAACGTCTGTTCATGTTTATTGCATTTATCTATGCGAGGTATTAGTTAAAATGACTTGCTGAATTACAGCCTGAAAATTTGCTTTTAACGTGGTGGGAAAAAAAATCATATTGGAATAAATGTGATAATCTAGGCAACTTGCTTTTATTGATTTAACGATCTAGAAAGGCTCTATGTGAAAAAATGTTTTGTTCTTTTTTACAAACCCCATGTTCAGTAATCACCACAGCAGCCGCTCTTGTATAATGCTTAAGCATATTGCAAATCCAGACTTTTAAGAGGGTAATTGAGTTTTAGTGTAAGACATGCACGACATGGCAAACAATTTACTTTAAATACATTTACTTTAAATACTCTTAAGGATGTGCAAAATTGTGCAATACTTTAAAAAATAATTCTCTACCATTTATGAAAATTATGTGAAATTAAATTTTGGTAAATGCACTTTTAGGTATCAAGACTGGCATTCAAACGTAAGCGCATATCTAATGTACAAAAGGCACTTGCAATATAGCATAAAGTCTATTTGTAAAGCACACGTATCATCCAGGGGTTTCAAGGCACTGAATAACAGATGTTTATTGTTACCCAACTCAATGGTACTCATTTTATCAGCCTCAGAAGAAAGAAAGCTGAGTGGACCCACCGGTATTTGAACCTGTGACCATGATGCCAAACACAGCCTTCTACAGTGGAGGCTTTAGTCCACTAAGCCACCAGACCCAGCTGCCGGTAAGGGGATTGGATTGAGAAGCAAATGTCTCCTGTGAGACATTTTCAGTTGAAACTAGTCCCCTTAAATTAATAAAAACCATGAAATTTCGCACTCACACATCCCTGAAATTCCATATATTTTGGGTCTCACGAAATTCCTGAAATTTTGCAAACTGTGCCAGTGTAATCAAAATTTAACACACCCCTGAGCCAGTGGCGGCTCATTTGCTAAGGTGGATGAGCCTCACCCCAATGCTATTCAGCAGTGTAAGAAAAAAATAAAATTATAATAACTCAATGTTATCATTCTATTTGTTCTTGCAGCTTTGGGAAGTGGGTGGGGCTGCTCTGCTAAAGGAGCAGGGGAGGGGAGGAGTGGTTTTTAACTATCTACATGCGCATTCATTTTTGGCCAGCTGTCTCAAACTAGAGGAAACCAAACATTCATGCGCACATAGTATGCTCTCCAACCTGCATTACAGCCTGGGTGGAGAACAGGCCCAGTCCCCCATTCCCCGTCTTGGCGCCAAACCACGGCGCTCAGATCAGTCACAACGCTGCACTGCAGCATTGGGATTGGCTCATGGGAGCCTGGGTGTTTCCGCTGTCCTTCTCATTCCGGCCAGCGGAAGGAGTGGAGAAACGCGTCAAGGACGTGGGACGCGGATAGGAAGTACGTTTTTGATTTATTTCCCACTTGACCCCACACCCCCGAACAGTGCCAGCCGCCACTGCCCTAAGCACTAGGAATTGGTTCAACCTCCTTTGGTTCTCCCAGCTCTTAATCTCTAAAAGCAAAGATTACCAACACCTGTCTTGATTCCATGGAGTTCAATTCAAACAATTAGAATCAAAATGCCTGACAGTGTAATCCCTCCCCACACCACACCACACCTCCCCAACAGCCATGTCCGTAATCACATACAACCTGAGGGGCTGGAATACTCATACTAAACAGGCAAGTGGGCCGTGCCCTTTGAAATGCAACGCAGCATGAGCATGGTGTGTAAAGCATAAGCCTATCTCTGCACTGAAAGAGGTTTCCCTTTGGGGCATCTTACTGGAGTGGGGAGGGATGGAAGTGCCTCATCAGAGGCTGTTCTAGGTGGTCCCATGGGCTTTAAAGCCACGTGGTGCTTTGGGGTTCATTATCTTTTCCAGCCCTTCAGACACTTTCAGGACCTGACAGGCACCGCGTTTGGATACGCCCTTCCTGCCATTTAAAAAAATTTAGAAAAAAGATTAGGTAATGCTGGAGGAGGAAGGTATTATTGTTAAAAAATGCCTTTTGTAGGTGATATATGATCAATGTCCAAAGTACAATTCTTAGCTTCAAGCCCTCTCTTTTGTACTGACCTATTTTTGATCTTGGCCAAGTATCTTTGTCCCCTCCCTCTCACATGCTTACATTGCTGGCCAACCTTCAAAGAGCGACTAACGGCATTATACAGGCAACCTCGAGGAGCATCTAAAGTACAGATGGATAAAGGAGGCAGAGAGACTGCAACTTACACAAGAAGGGTGCAGGATGAAATTACAACTCTCAATCCACACCCCACACTCTAAGTTCTGTTGGCAGATATCCTGCCCTCATTGTCAACAGATCAGCCGAGGCTCAGGGCTGGCTTTGCATCTCTGGACAGGAATTCGAACAATAAAGCGTGCCTTGAGCTCAGGGCTAAACTGTATTCCCAACATGATGCAACATGCTGTTAATGATGTGCTGCAGAGGGGAGGAACAGACTTCATTAAGAAAGACACAATAAATGACTCTCCATGAGTGAATTTTTGAATGGAAGAGCGCTCTCTCAAAGTTTTGCATATGGTCTGCCTCTTCCTTCATTCACAAAAATAGTACAATCCTGACAGCCTGGGGCTGGCATCCTCCTCCTCTGTTGAGGCTTTCCAGCCTGTATATTGAGTGAAAGTGGGGTGTGGATGGGGAAACAGAGTATTTGCCACTATATAAACCAGTCTAGGCCCCTGTTCTATGTTGGACAGCACCACACTTGCCACAACCTGAACTTATTTCACTCTCATTCTCACTGATCCCCCAACCCTCCCAGGTTTATCATCACTGGACCCACTAATAAACATTTATGACGTGCTCTCCTCAATCCCCACACTAATCCAATACCACTAGTTCAATCCATGTATTTACCAACACAAAGCTCATTAGGTAACCACATTTCCTATGCATCATCAATTGTGTAGCCACCACTAGTCCTCACTTGCAATGTAAAAATAAATGATCCAGAAATGACTGTCACTCTACCCCAAACCACAGACACCAGGTAAACAACATAGTCGTGCATGCTCAGTATAACAAGGAACCCCCATGCTGTTTTCATTACCCAGTCGCCTCACCCATTTGATAGTCTTAGACTTGAGTGAATCCTAAAACTGACCCATATGACGCTTCACAACTTGAGCTCTGCAAGCTTTTGCCATCCGTATTGTTGCTATCAGGCTCCTTGTTGTCAGAACCAGATGTCCCCTGTCCTGGACTTTTTTCTCCTACAAATCATTTTCACCAGGTAACAAGTCCAATTGGTTCAACAGATGCAGACCAAGATTACAAACCCACAGAAAACATCAGGTTTTCAAGTCAATCCCAAGAGTGGAAACACAGTGTGCGGACACTATTGAGCAAGGTGTCATCACTAACATTTTATCAAATTATCTGGAAGTCATACCCTGAATTCATTCCTTCTATATGGCCGGTTAAGGACAAGGTACCTCGTTTAGAGCTTGGCAGTAACTGGAAATGCTGCAATTTCTGGAGGAAACTAAATAGGAAGTACAAGCCATTGGCTGAATTTCCCCCGCAATATCCCTGTGGTGGAGGAAATTCAGATATTGGATTTTGGTCCATATTTAGAGATTCCTCCAGAAATTGGAAGATTTTAAGTTTCCTCCAAACGCTAGAGGAGGCCCTAAGAGCCCTTCACATGGTATTGTGTCATTTCTCTAGCCCTGCAGTGAAGGAGAGTCTGCTTTCAAATGCTGCATTTTACCAACTACCAGTGGTCAGTAAAGCTGTGTCCATGAAACAGTGGATTATAAAGATAGTCTATGGCTGTGGGTACCATTTTTCTAATGTAATGAGAGTAATGGTAAAAATGGATGCTATTTCAGCTTGCTGATTGTCACTGGGAGGAGACACGGTGAAGCATTTCCATTGCTCTCCACGCTCACGTACAATCACTGATCAGTCACCTCACAAATAACCGGTGAGATGCCAGTTGTTTTCAATAGAATGCATGATCTGTACTATGGAAATGGTTAAAACTGTTCAGTGTGTCCTTTGTTGGGACATGAATCCACGCAACCAAGCCTCCAACCCCATTCCCCACGCATCCATGTCTCACTGCCCCTAGTTCAAGTGTTCATGAACAACTCGGTAACTTTCATCTTATTTTTCAGTCCGATACAGTACTATCTTGCGAAAACTTAACAATACTACTGAACTCATTCTGGGAAAAGAGAGGGGGGAAGTTGTGCAGCTCATCCTCTGTTCACTTCATCACCATTTGTAACTGGAAGAATTATACCCTATTACAGATGTTCAACAAGATATTTATATAGAAAGAGACAGGCACAGAAGATGAAAAGCAACTCACAGGAGGCAATAAGGACCTGGTGAAGGAGGAAGGAGCACTCTAGCCAATGAAGATGCTCCTTAATAGCAACGGCTGGACAGCGGCAGAAAGAAGATCTCCATAAATACTGGTGATGGCGCAGAGATGGCAAATTGGCACTTCAGACACAAAAAATGGATCCCTGGAGATTTATTCTTAACTTGTTCAGAGGTAATCTCTCAGGGTCATGTGCAACGCACATAGCCTCTGTTGAATAATTTACATCATGTAGTGGACCCTATTAACAGTGACAACTTCCACTGTCAAGGATCCATTTTGTCCATCTAGCAGTGTGTGATGGATATCCGCAGTGGTTCGGAGTGCCTTGACCTCCCTCTTTATTCATTAACATCGCTTCCGTACTAATATTCGTAAGGAGACGAGGCTCAGAGCATGCATGCCAAAGCTTCCATTTCACTCCACACAGCTGGTCATATAGCATCAAGAATGACATATGCACGTGGGGTAATGTGGGAATGGAGGACTCTGGGCAATAAATGCCGTGTGATATCAGTGATTCGAGCTGTCAACTGGGCCGCTTTCTAAACCGCTTACACTCTCGACAGAAAGAAAGCAAGGAATGATCTACACTATAGGAAATAGGCACTGAAATAAACTATGGTCGTTGCATGTTATGAATGTCCCCCAGTGTCATACACCTCTAGGACTTCACCAAGTTAATTTTAAAAAATTGCTTTGTGTACTCTTCTTGAAGAGACCCAATACAACTATTCAAAACGGGTATATAAATGCAACAGAAGTGGAATTTATGTGAAAGAGAGTTGCCATGTTTTCATCCGAGATCAATAGGACACGGCCCCCTCATGTGCCAAATAGGGATTACTATTATTGATCTGTTCAGTAACTTCTATCGCAGAGCATGCCTTTCATCTGCAGTGGGTGTCTGGCGCTCTTTGAGAAAGTAGAAATCTGGAATCGATAAATCCTCCACCAGGACAAGTGCATGGAGCAAGCACAGCGATGGAAGGCGTTGCAGGACACACGCGCCCAGATATTCTGGGACCAGACCACTATCCCTAACCTGTGATCTGAAGGCTGCCACTACCCTCCACATCGAGTAACAAGGAGCGGGAACACAATATTGGGTCAAACTGGAGACAAAGCAAGACATTGAACTATTCAAGCAGCAGCTGTACCAATCCAGAATTATCTTCATACATCTTTAATATAAATGGTATGAAAACGTAGAAAGAACCCAGTTTACTACCCAGGGTGTAAAGTACCACTCCTTTCTGAGTTTCAGAGGTTGGACTGAGGAATGTTCAATATTCGCATCGGTGCACCCAATTACAACAAATTTTAGCACATTTTGTAATAAATCTGCAGCTTTATATGGCACAAACTCGACCCGAAGGTATTAAAGCACTATTTAGATTGCAGACGGTCACATTTTGGCTTGTACATTTGCAATGCATGTGTAGATTCAGCAGGTCGTATAATACAGAGAACTGAAGGTACTCAAAAATAAAGACAACTTGCCCATATGTCTTCAACGCTTCTGATGGGTAATTTCTAAACCTGGTAATTTAAACTTTAAAAGAATGAGATTTTTTTTTTAAATGTTTGGTTTTTTCTACGTTTGCTATTTTTATTTGACATTTTCATAGGTTGTGGCTTTGTGTTTTACGTGCCTCCCTTTTCTACACACATCTTGCGAATGTTATACGAAGTAGATAAAAGATATCCATTCAGATTAAAAGTATGCAAATGTAATTTATCTGGGCATTCACAAAATCAGGCAATGATCCGGCCCTGAAGGCCCTTTTTCGGAAACCCTACACCATTGTGGTCCTCCTCATAAATTGCACTGCATGTTTCTGACCATGACACAGACTGTTTACAAGGTCACGCCCCTTGACCTCCACCACATGTATCCTACTCAAACAATATTTACGCAATACGTTTTCATTTGCAAAACTTACGATTCAACCACCAGCTCGAATTAAGCAGGGGTATACAGGTTTTTTGTCTCCAAAATTGCTTTACTCACTGCCATTGCAGGACAAAACGTATGGCAGTGCTAGCTTACAAGCTCTGATTTAAAGAAATGATTTACTTTTTGTGAGTAGGTTGAGACCGCATTCAGTAATCGGCTTTACAGCAAAAAAAGATTAAAGATTGGACATAGGTTGCATTGGCTCGGCATTAATGCTCGCTCTGCGATAATGCTAAGAAGCATTTGGTTTCATTGTAAACTACTCTCACTAACTTCTTAGGTAAAAAATACTCAACCCAACATAAAAAAGTTGAAAAAGTAAATGGTATTCGAAGTCAAAAGAAGTGTTGAATGTTAAAGACACACCTTTTATTTTCTGAGATTTCTGCTCCTGCTATAACAGTAGTTCCCACCAAACAACATTATATTTTCAACCGTACAGGCAGGAGAGTGCTCAGATATATCCTGTTGTGGTTAACTCCTCACACATGGAAATTGTAAACCTGAAAGCTTTGTATCAGTCAGTTAGCTTCGTGCCCCCCCCCAATACCCCCCCCCCCCCCCCCCCCCGGCCTCATTTTGATGCTGGGTATGTTGCTGGGACTGCCACACATAACAACATTTTAGAAGAGAAAAATGGGAGATTAATAAAAATGTTCGGAAGAATATATTTTCCCCAATTGACTTCTGTTAGAAATTGGGTTACTTGTTGACTGGGGTATGAGCCCTGAACAAACAGAATCCACTAGTCTGGTCAGGGTAAGGGTCAGGAAACCCTAAATGAACCTGTGCTCGCCCTCTGGTAGTTTGACACACAGGTTAGAGGCAGTGTTAATGTATCTGTGCAACACTTCAAACAGTAAACCACTGAAAACACCAAACACAAAAAGGTCCCACACCAAGTTAGAAAAAAAACAGAGTAATTTGTTATAAATAAAACAAAACCAGAAAAAGTAAAATCTAATTAGTAGAACCGGAGATATTGAATTTTAAATTTATAGTGGCTGGCTGGCTACAGGGACCCAGTTAGGCCTGTGCAACAGAGTACCTTAAATCTGGGTTGCTAAGTGTTGTGTGGATCCATGTTGAAGATGTGTTGTGCAGCAGAGGCAATGTGTCTGTTTCGAGGTGTGGCAAGGCTGCGGTGTGAGGTTCTGTTGTGTCAATATCAAGGGTCCTGTCCACAGGGCTTGCAATGTGAAGTTTGGTGTCGCGGATGCGAGGTGCAGCTGAAGCAATGTATCGATTACGATGAGCAGTGAAGCAGAGTTGCGGCAGCGAGCTACCATCAAAGGATGCAGGGAGCTTGCACCTGGAAAAATGTCGCTTCCGAAGGCAATGTGCCGGTAACAAGATGTGGGAAGCGGTGGCAACATGAGTCTTTTGCGATGGGTCCACTTCACGCAGCAGAGGTGATGCTACACTTCTGCTTGGAGAAGCTCTGCTCAGCCAAGGAGATGCACCTTAAGCCCACTTCCAAAGGTCCAGGACAGGAGAGGCACCACTTGGAAGGGTAGGTTCACGGACAGCAGAGTCCAGGTACGTGGGATATAAGTCTGTTATATCCCGACGCTTCAGATCAGGATGACAGCCAACTAGGCCTTGGAGTCACTGTTGGTTCTGGGATCAAGTGAGGCAGGTCCAGTCCTTCTCACCCAGGCAAGAGGGCAGCAGAACGGCATAGAAAGAGTCCAGCACGGTAGCTGCCCAGCAGTGTGGCAGACCTTCTTCCTGGGAGGTCCAGTAGTGTAATGACGTAGAGGTGTCTGAGGTCCAGTACTTTACCCGGAGGTGCCTTTGAAGTGAGGGTGACTTCACAGACCTGCTGTTGAAGTGCACACAGGTCCTCCCTTCCTGCCCTGGCTCCAGACTCACTACAAAGGGTTATGCAGCCCTTTGTGTGTGGGCAGGATACAGCCTATTCATGCAACAGCGAGGCTGTACCCAGCATCTTCCTCTCATCCTGCCAGAGATGGCTAAAGGAGACACACTTAAGCTCCCATTGTGTGTGGCTGTCTAGGAGAAATACACAAAACTCAACAGCCAACTACACCCAGTCAGGTGATCAGATCAGACAGGAACCAAATGGCTAAAGCAAGAAAATGCTTACTTTTAAAAAAATCAAGAAATACAAGGTGACCGTTGTAATTGATTAAAGCAGTCACGAATGAACAAAATTGCAAAGGATTGGTCAGTGTTGCATTTCTTGTTTGTCTAAACTTGCTTATAGGCTCAGCTTCACTGGCTCTATGAGAGTAACCCCTTTGCTTTGTTTAACTTTCTAAAAGTAGCATTTTCAGAATTCTAATTTATAATCCAAGGGATGATATATGTATTAAAAAGGAGGGTTTGAGCCTGACAAAAGGTTTATTTTGCCAGGTCGAAATGGCAGTTCAAACTACACACACAGGCTCTGCACTGGGAGGCCTGAGACATGATTAGAGGGGCTACTTAAGTGAGTGCCTCAATCAGTGCTGCAGGCTCACTATTAGCATTTTAATTTACAAGCTGTATAAACATGTAGTGCACTTTACTAGGGACTTTTAAGTAAATTAAATATGCCAATTGGGGATAAACCAATATTAGCATGTTTTAAGGAGGAAGCAAATGCACTTTAGCACTGGTTAGCAGTAGTCCTAATGCTGAAACAAAAACGAATCCAGCAAAAATTATGAGTAGGAAAGCAAAATGTTTGGGGGAGACCATGCAGAAGGGGCCATTTCCAACACCTTCTATTGCAGGAGAGGCAATTTAGTGGAGTGGGGGCAGCTAAAATAAAGTCATCTTTGGCTTCAAAAATTGAGGCTCTACCATCTGAACTGGATCGGGTCTATTGAAAAATATGGATACTGCGTAGAGCAATTATAATGCTTGAATGAAATTGTATACACTACTGAGGTAATACTTTTGCCACTATGGTGGTTTCTCTGCTTTCGGGTTAATAAATGTTATTAACCTGAGGCGTCAAACTCAAAATATGAAAATGTCACATGTAGACACAATGCAAACATGTAAATGTCACACATAAGAAAGGCTGAAAACTTGCCAACCTTTAACCGCTTCCATGCTCATGACGAGCTCAGCTCGTCATGAGGCACAGTTGAGCTGTGCTGATGACGAGCTGAGCTCGTCATGAATACAGGAGAATACCGATTTCCAGCACAGGGGAAAAATAACCACAGCAGCGATGCTCAGTTTCAGGACTACACAATTCAGGGCTGTGTGTAACTGGAGGGTTACTGATTTAAATCCTGTATGGTGCACTGGAAAAACACAATGCATATATATAATGCTATTGGATGTCATCTTGTGCCAGTAAGCACTGGGAATATGCAAATTATGTCATTTTTTTTTATTTTCACATGGCTACATTTCAAAGATAGGCCGCAGTAAAATGTGCAAAAATATTTGAAAGAGAGCATTTTGTCATAATGTTTTGAAAAGGCGTGTTTCTTTTCTGTCCTCATATTACCTACCCCAACCCACCCAGCCTCTCTGAGGTTGCCCCATCATCAAAGCGGCCCTCGGGCACATCCCATACTGGACAATTTGGCCCCGAATAAATTGTTTCTGAGTACCCATGTCTTAAACTGGAAGTGTCACTATTGCGGCTCCTCTCTCAATGTCAGCGAGCCCGCAATCCCAGACCTGCCTGTATCCCAAAAGAGGAGGACAGAGGCTGCACTGACATTGTGAGTGGCACAGCTCTTCTCCAGGCCTCATCTTGTCTTTCAAGCCCAGTAGACAATGGTTGGAGGATGTGGTAGAGGCCAGGTTGACCATGTCACTGGCTTAGCTTCTTGCCCTATGCTAGCGTGCCTCTGGGGTCCAGAGAGATACTAAACCAAAACCTCAGTGGCAAATTGCCTTGTCTGTTAGGTAGGACCGTTCCCTGCTTCACAGGAACTGTGGGGCACAGCACGAGCTCAGCCATACCCTAACAGTAACCTGAGGTCGGATGGCCAGGCAGATTAGTCAAGGGCTCCTGCCCCGGCTGAGCCCCAGTGTTCCTGCTTTGGTCTGTACGAATGTTCCCAGAGGCAACGCAGACATTTCCTCCGAAAAAAATGTGCTAATAGCGTGCTAAGGTACTGTGTGCCTGCGAGCACACAGTATATGTGGAAAATTGGATGACGTTTGTTTACCACCATTGTGTATCTAAACAGTAACACAACGCAATAAAGACAAAAACAGAATAATGTTGGAAAAACACTACACCGGCCAGAAAGACAATTTCCTGTCCATAATAAAATAAAACAAGCACAAGTACAAACTTCCACTTTGGCTGACTTCAGAGACCAAGTCTTTTCAGGCCTGAGAAAAGCCACCAGCGCACACTCTGCCAGACAAAAGGTGCTTTATCTATACTAATGGCAGCTCTGACGACAAGGAAGAGATACAAAGCTCCTGTGACCGCACAAACAAATTAAACCAAGCTGCAGAATTTGTCCACAGCAAAAGTACAGGCTAAAGTCTGTAAGCCCTTGTTCACGAGAGTTGTCACGCGCCTGTGAGCACGCAGAGTGAATTTAAATGAACAAAGGATGTTCTAGACCTCAGCCACAGGCCTGCCTAGAGTACTGCATAGCACAGACCATAGGAAGAACCACAGAACAGCAATTCATTAATTCTGAGGAAAAGTGCAGCTCGGTTGAGCAGGTAAACTTGTCTAGGTAGCAAAAGCTATTTGCCAGGTGCAGCCCTATTTTTTTCAGGGGGCATTTCAACATCCCAGTGCAAATGACACAGCACTACGGAAGTAAAATGGATTAGAGCATCCGTTGAAAATGTGCTACGTGACAATTAAAGAAACTAACACAAACACATGATGTGGAATTTCCCAATATCTTCACATTTCTACTTAAAAGAAAAAAATAATGAATGTACCATCTGCATGTGAAAACATCTACAAGCACCACTGACATCCTCTAACTGACCGAAGACCCCTCCACCACCAGAATCAACTTCTGCAACGCCTTGACCAATGTAGTTAACTGGATGAGAGACAACTGCCTTAAACTCAACTCTGACAAAACAGAAGTACAGATTTTCAGGAAGAACCCAATCGTATGGGACCACAGCTGGCGGCCAACAGAACTCGGACAAACTCCTGCACCTACACATCATGCACACAACGTAGGCATCATCCTCGACAGCGAACTGACCATGAAATGAAAAGTCAACTTAACCTGCTTCCACAGCCTTTGCATGCTCTACAGAATATTCAGATGTATCCCAGTCAACACAAGAAAGACCGTCACTCAGGCCCTTGTCACCATCCCGACTACAGCAACGTTCTCTACGCCGGCACCTCCACTCAGCCCCTCAAAAGGCTCGAGACCAGACAGAATGCTGCAGCCATAACCCATCCTGGACATCACTCCCCCAGCTCAGAAACCTCCACTGGCTCCCTATGCAGAAGAGATGCCAGTTCAAGACCCTCAACCATGCTTACAAAGCTCTGCACAACCAAGAACCGGCTTACAACTAGCAACAAGTGAACTTCAACTAACCCACAAGACACCACAGCTCCTCCTCCCTGGTCCGTGCGCACACAGCCCGCATCTGTCGCAGCAGGCTGCTCCTTCTCCTACATCGCCTCCAAGACATGGAACAACCTGTCCCTCCATCTTCGAACAGCACCCTCCCTGGCGGACTTCAGGAAGAAATTAAAGCCCTGGCTCTTCAACTGAGACGTCGCACCCAGAGTGCCCAGATACCCCTAGGGGCTATAGTGCTGCGCTATAAAAATGCTGACTGATTGATGATCTCTGCACTAACTCTCAATAGAGTGCCTTAAGAATATAAAAGGAGGAGCTGTGAACCTGAACTATGTTAAAAGAAGGAGCAGGGAACATGAACTATGTTACTAAAGGTTCCCGCAACTACTCCAATAAGTTTGGGGTGTGACTTAACAAATACAATACACTAAACAAGATAGCCATGGGACAGCCCAGACTCAAGATGCACCAAACATTATTACTAACAACAACATTTAGTATTTGTAACCCCTTCGGTGCTCATGACGGAGCGGTTCCGTCATGAGCGCTGGTTGGGCTGTGCTTATGATGGAACCGTTCCGTCATGACCACGCCCATTCTTAAGAACGTTCAGCACAGCGCGAAAATTCGCGCCACACTGATGTGGTTAATGATTACGTTGATTGCAATTTTGATAGAGGTACAGCAACTCGGATAGCACTGCAGTAAGTCCAGGACTGGCTGTACAGACCTTCATTTGTAGCACTCACTACAGATGCTGAAAATTGACATGGCCAGAAACAATAGGTCGGGCTGGGCTAGCACACTCAAGTGCTCATCGCGTAACTGTCCCGGGAACTAGTCAATAACACTAGTTAATGGCTTGAACCTCCTTAGGCATTGCAGCCTGTGTGTACATCACATGGTATTAAAATAGCCCTTTGCTGGCTGATTGGCTGGAGTGTCTTATGTCATCATGTCCTCCTTTGGGAGATTGCCTATTAACCTTTTGCCTTGGAGTTGGAAGATCCAACTAACAGGGTTGGCTCCAGCCCCTTCTCCTGAGTACTAGTTATGGGATGGAATGCTGGGTCTCAAAAGCTAGCTTGTCTCTCCTCGATTAACATGATTATAATACACAGCTAACAACCGCCCATTCCAAAACAGAAAAAAAGAGAACTGCTATTCCCTAATAGGTAGCGCCAACTGCTCATGAGATGCTGCAAAACATAACTATTTTGTTGGCAGGTGTGAAATGACCTTTTTTTACTCTTTGAGTAAAATAAAAGTTATGTTACATGATTTTATCAGTGTTTTTATGTTCAATAAAGTGCTCACAAAAATTAATGTAACAGTAGCAATTGAGAAAGTCAGATAAACATAAAAGACTAGCATTTACCTTGTGCAGCAAGAATCATGTGTGGTGGACAGCACTGCCTGCTTTACATGCCTCATTCGGAGCAGTAATAAAAAACCTGGCTATGCTACATGCAGGATTAAAACCTCTGGCAAATTCATTAAAATTGACATCTGATAGGCCTTGCCAAGACTTAGATTGCTGCCAAAAACAATAAACTCCCAAGAAGCTGAACTGTGTCAAAACATGGCAGACAATGCATGCAAGTATGCTCTGCTCTACCTTCGTTTACTTAGAGTTTCTCATTGTTTCAGGATACAATGCTTTTCCTCAAAGATAGGTCAGGGCTAGTTTTCACCGTTAAAGGCACAGTCTACAGGATCAAGTCTCATGGGACACAAAAAAGGGCTCTTCTGTCACTAAAACATCAAAAAACAGTAAAGCCCAATTCTAACATCCACCTCCATTTGCAGTTCAGGTAAAAGGGGGCACTCAAAACATTTTGTGCACTTGAACGTTTAGTAAAACTTTTGAATTATATTCCGAAATAGTAATCCTGCTTAGTCAAATCAGTAGTTCAAGATCTTCCAAACACTGCAGTCTACCCTTCTTGGTGAACTTTCTTTGCAGAAGTGTGTTATGGTAGTGAAAATGTGAGCACAGGGTGTTATGGAAGAGAGAAGGCAGTCGGTGAAAAGTGTTGTGAAAGGCACCAAGGTGGCAACTTTGTGGTTAACCGTACAGGTTTTCAGGAAAGCTCCCACTATGGAAACACTTTAAACACGACTAACAAAGGTCAAGAGTAAGTATATTTCCTGGGGGAAGGGAATGCTCTAGCTTTGGAAACTGTTATCCTACCATATAAAATTGATTATTTGTAGAGAAAAGAATAAATACAATCGGTTTGGAAAAAAAAGTGCAAAACGCACTGTGTACCCCGTCCCACATGTCATTAGACTTGTGAAACTAGCTAGGCTAAGGGGCTATGCCTGGAATTCTGCCAATGTCACTAATCTGTAAATAAGAGTAAATTAAAAGCAATGCTGACTTTAACCGCTCAATCTGATTCGCTCATTACGAGAGTGATTTGCATACATTGTAAGATGCTTGAATTGGGGTCGGGAATTTCTCTGGCTTATTAATGCTCACAGCGTCTTAATTTTTTACCGCAGACCTACGTCAACGATGAACAGTAAATGGGAGAGAGCAACCTCGTGCCCCGGTTAAAATTAAGGATATCAGTGAACATTGGCATGAAGAATGGTGGGGAAAATGAGCAAGTGCGTGACAGGAAGTCCATTTAAAAAAGGCCTGTGCTGTAGCATAATATAGGTTTTTGCCACTGGACTTTGCATGACAGTGGGTTAAACAAGGGCAGTTCTATCCAATTGAAACCATTCGCTACTGGTGTAGGTGACTTTTCACGGGAGGTCAACATGCCACCCTGAGCCTGTGAGGCTGTAAAGCAGCCCTCGTCTTGATACAATCGATTTAAAGCAGCGCATTTGTAACCAAGCATCTATCCTAAAAACTCATTTTTAGGTTTTCCTCTTAATAACCAACGTTTAAAGCGCAATGACACCACTAGTGCGACATGCGGCGCTATACAAACAAAAACAATGCATGTCATTGCGATGTAACCAAAAGCAACCAAAAGCCGAGCCTGTGAATGAAAGCGGCCTTCAGAGAATTCTACCAGCGTCCTCCCAGACACCCCATGCTCCCCCGGTACATTCACAGGTGTTCGACAATTGTGAGCAGAGCGATGTTTTCGTGTTAATAATGTACCCTGCTGCAGTGTGGGCTCACAGACACCCGTCGTGATGCGCAAGCTGCCTTTATCAGCTGAAGAACCGCGTCGGCACCAAACATGGGATGCCATGGGAAGCTGCCATCAATGTACAAGCCACTGATTCCGGGAAAGAGACTTCAGAAAACCAGACTACCACGTTGGGCTGCTGGTATAAAATGGTCTTTATTTCTCACCATCTGCGTTTCCCAACTGTGTGCAACAGAGACTCGGTAAACAGTACAGAGAGGACTTGTGTGTAGGCGCGCTAATTGCTGCTCCGTGTGCTTTCGGGCTCCATTCACTTCGAATCTCATTTGACGTGTTTACGTTTTGTGTTATTCTTTTCAGTGAGGAGAGCTCGGATACATATCACAGGGTTGTTTTGGCCAAACGCGGTTATAAACTCAGATAAATGCACATCACAGCTACAGGACACAGTGGACTGGTCATGCAAGCCATATGATGTCACTTGTATAATCTGCAAAAAAATAAGCATGGCAGAGGCATGCATGATGAAAAGCAGTGACCTGTGCAATCACTTGGGGAGGGACAGATGTTTCACCATGAGCCCCCCACAGCCCGCAGGTGCCGTGCCCTTTCCGAAAAGAGGTGTGAAGTGACAGCCCGGCCCTTGGCAGCCAGTGCACAGACAATGGCCAGGAAGGGGGCCAATTAAAGGCCCGGGCAGGGGTCCCTCTGTGGCTGCAGCAGGGGATAAAGGTCACGGGCGAAGAAAGGTCACCGCAGGGGTTGGAACAGGACTTCGCGCCTTGAACAATACACGGGCACACCTTCTTACACTGTGAAGGGAGAGTGTAGCCTGCCTGTCCCTGCAAGCGCGGCTCTTTTGCACTAGTGAAATGATGTATTTGTCTTGATGGACGGTTGCATTGAATATGTCACGTGCAGTTTCACGGTACTTGTGCAAGGAAGCCCAAAACTGAAGCAAATGAGCGCAGCAAGCCTGAAACCTCTGCTACCTATAGTGCTCCGAAGCCACAACGCTGTGCCTAGAACTCTTACATGAATTACTACTAATTTGAGTTGTGTTCCTATTTCTACCTTCCTATTAATACATCTAGGCATTTTAGAAGGATGCGTAGGCCTTTTTAAAAGCCACAACATTCCAATATTTCCTAAAAGAGTAAAACCAGACTCGATGTTAGAACTACGTGAATTTTGATTCATTTAGTGTACAGTCCTGGGGTAACATAATAAAGGATGTTATTCAGAACCCGAAGTGTGGGTTAAAAGCGAGAGAAGCGGATGGAGAGACCTTCCATCGATCGTGTGCGCCCCGGAAGCTTTAGCTCTGGGGCAGGTCACAGTGAACCCCTTTCTCGCAAGATACTCTACGCGGTGGGAAGTGCGGCAGCAGCTGTGTGAGATCTACGAGTCACTTCAGCCCGGCAAATACATAGTATTACATCATACAACACTTCAGGGACAACTTCGATGAAATGCTTAATTTGTGCGGGTGGTGGACACCTGCTTTAATTTTTGGGGATCAGCACTTCTTTTTCCAAATCAGACTTTAACTCAAAGCAGGGCAAGAAAGACGGATTAGGGAAAGAGATGGAGGAAGAAACATGTTAGGTGAATTGAGGGGAACCTGGGGTGAGAGGGAACCTGCATGAATGAGCTAAAGAGACCGGAAGTGCAGTATAGTGTTCGAAAGGGGCATGAGCGGGAATCGCTTCAGCAATCTCCGGCGGCAGGCTCCCAAAAAAAGTCTGGACCCTTTTAGAGACAGAAAGTCACACTTTGTTTTTTGTTTACAAAAACGGCACTGCTTCTATTGGCCCTACTATTAGACTAACCGTGAAAATATGAAATACAAACAAGAAAGGCACTGGAACATGCATATCACATAGCAAAGAGCGGAGGAAAAAAAACAAGAACCTAAAAGGCCCAACGTCAAGCCACTACATCACCCTTCCCCCAATGATGCACACAAGACATTCTACACAGTCTGAACTTTGTGCGTTGTTCAAATCAGTGCATCTCATTGTAGTTTAGTTTACTAACCTGGAAAATGCTGTTTAGAAACTGGATCATCACCAATACTAGGTGATAGTTAAAGAAAATATATGGTGACCACCACCACACCTGTGCTTCCTATGGTCACCTCTGCTGGAACTACAGGGCACAGAGTACTGGCTCAGTTACCTTCTCGTGCTCTGCAGAGCACACTAGGCTTGTTATGCACACTCCCGAAATGTTATAAATCAATTAAATACGAGTAATAAATATTTTCTCTGCTGATGCAAAGGCCTTCATGGCCCCGAAAGGCAAAGACTGGAAATTACCCATGAAAGTGGCGTACACTCCTACCGGGCGAGCCCCGGCTGTATTACAAGACCAACAGGTTTTAGAAACATTGCAATGATGTTTTCAAATCACCCACATTATGCATCATTTGCTAAACTCCAAACTATTGCTGAATTGTGCTCGGCGCCATTGGCTGTAAAAACCTCCCTTAGGCAAGGCCAGGTATTAAAAACACTTACATAAAAATGGGCTTGAAATATTTCCCAATGTCTTAACCCAATAGAAGTTTGACTATGAATTTAGGCATACAGACCATTAGGTGAAATCAGATAGAGCATAGGCGACCACTTCCTAACAGGATCAGACATCCTGGTTTACCAGAGCTCTCCCAATATTCAACGTATGCCCCAGAAAATGATTGTAAATGTAGAAAATGTAACATTATTCAACGAGATTTAACTAGGTACCGAGGGAGGCAGGTTTTCTTGGGTATCTGCAGAATTAGTTAACAGGCTATACCTGAAGGCTAAGTAAGACACATGAAACTCTGTAAAAGTTGCATTTGATTTTCCCTTATTGCCCCTCTCCTCTGTATTCTATGCGGGTAAATGCCCTCAATGAAGTCACCCTGTGACCCCCAAGATGTCTGCAAATTTGTAGTACCACTTCTATGTTGTGCAATGTTCCATTTCTGGCTTCCAAATCATGGCCAGCCTAGTTCTTCAAGGTTAAATGATGAGCAAACAGAGAATTAAAAAAAACATGCATAAATGTGGCCGATTTCTATGTATACAGCGTTGGTTTGTGTATTGGGCAAATTCATAAATTCAGCAAGCACACACAAGACTGAACCTCGAAGAACTTGTTTGGGGCGACGGTTTCTTCTTCCATTTTCTCTCAACTTTACTTTTTATGAACCTGAGCTTAATTGACCAATTGCTGTCTTGCGCAACTTCAGCCATTTCCAGAATTAATATTTGTATGCCTTTCGCTGGATACTGTGGGTGGTGGGGGTCATCTCTGAGAGGACCGTCACAGTAAAAAAAAAAACGAAGTAGTCTTGGGCAGTGCGTTCTAAAAAAAGAATTGCTTGGGTCGCCTCCCGATGGCTGAGAAAAGCAATCTCATACAGAGTTTATGGCACGGTAATGTCCTCTCACCGCTCCGAGAGGCATACATTATCTCTTGAATAAGATACGATAACAACGCTGACGGGTCGAATGTTTTCCGTCATTGTGCTGAGAGCTGCCGGCTCCCTGAAAATGTAATGTTCTCTAGGGGTGGCCGTACTTATTTAAAAAGATCGACTGTTCTGCTGGGAAGCTAAGCTGCCAGTTCCAAAAATTCAGGCCCATGGATGGCTCTGTGGCCCTGTGAGTGTAGGCGACAGCCCCAGCCCTGCCAGCAGAGACAGCAACACCAAGGCAGTCATTTCGGGCATTTCTCTAACGCCAGTCACGCTAGTGACCTCAGCTTGCTGAACTCGGTTGGTCATGACACGACGGGGTCGAAGGAGCATCGAATCAACAACAAGCGCTGCACCCTCTCACAGGACGCCAGACGAAGAGATAACTTCCGGGTCATCTTTCTTTATGATGTCTCTATAACCTGAAGGGCGACACTTGACATCGGCTGCATCCTCTGACTTTGAATACCCCTCTGCAAGAGAGCAGGCCACGGGGAGGGGGGTACGAAGAGATGACTTCCGGGTCATCTTCCTGCATCTTTCTTTATGACGTCTCTATAACCCGGAGGGCGACACTTGATATCGGCTGCATCCTCTGACTGTGAATACCCCTCTGCAAGAGAGCAGGCCACGGGGAGGGGGGTACGAAGAGATGACTTCCGGGTCATCTTCCTGCATCTTTCTTTATGACGTCTCTATAACCTGGAGGGCGACACTTGATATCGGCTGCATCCTCTGACTTTGAATACCCCTCTGCAAGAGAGCAGGCCACGGGGAGGGGGGTTTCTATTCAAAATCACTCGCTTCCCCTGAAGTCGCATCAAATAACAATGAGCAGAGGAAATGGGACCCCATGGGACGAGGTCACACCTCCAGAGGAGCCAGTCTGTTGTCTCTGTGCTCCCACTCACACCCAACGAACACAAAACGCATCTATTCATGCGCACGTCGTTGTGTCACATCAGCAAACGAACATCTCACGTCCTTGAGAAATAAACATGCACAGCGAACACAATGGAGGCCCGAGTTCAAGTCTAAATAAAACATTTCACAAAGGCACACACGAGAGATGAGTCATGGGGTACTTACAATTTTCAGCCTGATAGTCTGGCACAAACTGCTCGTCATTGTCAGGTACCTGAGCTGAAGAGAGAGAGAGAGACAGAAAAAAAGACGTTTTGAGAGAAGCAGATACAGCTGGCCATTCCCGCAGCACGGAAGCTGGACTGTGATAGGGGTTGACCATTGTTTTAACACACTTTTGAAATCGATTTCTGAAAAACATCATATCCTGCTTTTAAGTATTGCTTCATAATACGCTTTTGACATTTCTTAAGTTTTGTAAATAACACATATTACTGGCACCCGATTTATTGGCACTTAATTTACCCAACTCGGAAGGATGAAACGCTAAGTTGGCACTGGCGAGATTCAACTGCATCACCTGCAGACCAGTGCTTGTTCAAGTGGCCACCGTTCATCCCACTGAGCCACCTGCCAGGTAGGGGCAGCTGTTTTTTTCTTGTGTAGGCCCTAGCACGGGTCAATTATAGACACAAACACCACTAATTCACTTGCATAATTCATCTTGTGTCCTGCTGACCTGCCCTTGTGCAACAACTTCAGAGTGGTCGTCCGAGTGACAGCAGACATTCCCAAGCAATACCACAATTAGGTGCATTTAGAGAGGGGTTCATACCTGCTACTAAAACTTTAACTTATACGGACATGACACCTAAATTAGTTATTTTTAAAGAAATACAAACTTCATCACAATATATATATGTGTACAATGTCAATTTTACTGCTCCTATGTACATAATGGTATTTATAAGGGAGGAGTTACTAATACTTTAACAAGTGTCATATCTATCTATGTATATTTACATGAATTTCAGTTTTCTTAAAAAAATATACGTATATTTATACTCCCTTCAAACGTTTCCATACCACCTCTCTGACTCATCCAAACTTTTCTGACGATGAACTCCTAAACACCCTTCTCAAACATCCCTTCATTTGTTTTAGCCATGACACCCAACTGACAAGCACATACAACCACTGCTTACAAAACAACTTACTTCCCCTTTTAATACCATTTCCATAATTCTAACACTACTCTAAACTCTACTAAACACAGAAGAAATCAAGAGCACAAACCTAACGTAACTGAAGCACGCGGAGGAAAAAAGCACTTATTGCTAATCTGCTTACTGATGACCCCTAATTTTGGGTTCCGGAGTAGCGTGCTACTCGCTGCAGAGCACTTCACCACCTCGACAGTGGCAGTGGGTGCTATATAAACCAGTGATGACAATTACTGCTGCTAAATGCTACGTCTTTACTGAGCTATTTTCTGTCAGACTTTAGCTGTTAATCATTACTACAAATGATAGCAATGTGCGACAAAAATAGTTATATGTGTCAAGAGGCTAGAAAATGCCTGTTAACCGTATTACTGGACGTTTCTATCACTCGCCGTCAAAAATTAAACTAGAGGGCTTTGTGTTTTTTGAACCTGCCTTCAAAAAGAACAAGAGTACCCCAAAAAACGCTAAAGTTCTCTGCGTACTCAAATCCTATAGAATCTCTGGCATATATTTGCCACAATAGTGCCACTAAAAAAAAATTGTAAATTGATACTTGTATAGCGCACTACTCACCCGCAAGGGTCTCAAGGCGCTTGTATGAATAACGCTGTGGAACCTGTCCTGGCTTTCCCTGTGAGGCGTCCACTCCTGGGCACCCCCAGGGTGAAGGCCAGGCATCCTTAGCGTTGTCGGGCCGTTGTGGAGATTAAGCAAGCTATTGCCCAGAGTTGCAGAGTGGGACTCCATGATTGGAATAGGCACCGAGGCGAGAATTATCAGGTCCGTGGAATTTTGAGCCCAAGACCCGCCGAGGCGGGGAATTGAACCCTGGTCCCGGGCCAGGCCTCTGCATCAGGGTCTGCCGCTCTAACCATTGAGCCACACTTCTCCACAAAATCAATGAGTCCCAGCAGCACACGCAGATATACAGTCTAGGACATCAGCATGGGCAGATGTTGGGGGCTTGGGCGTACAGCAGCTGAACTTGCTGCCAAGAACAAGAAATGCACTTTATGCCGACGGGGAACTGGTTTTCCCATTGCTGGCCCTTATGCACAGCTTGCACCAAGTGAGACACAAGGTCCCAGATACTGGACAGAGAGCTGGTGAAGTCTCCGCACTCCTTTCTGTTGGGGACCTGGGCAAATCTGTGCCCTAGCAGACAGAAGAATGAAATGTGTATGATCTACATATATTAATGAGCAGGGACAGACAGGTCACACCATAGAAGGGTTATGAACCACTGTTTCAGACAGCAAGAAGATTATCACTTTTGTCTAGTCCCTGTTTACTATTCAGGATGTTGCATTGAGGGCCTTTCCCTCTTGACAATTCTCAACTATGGAGGCGCCTGTGAATGTTCCGTCCCGCATTCCTTACAATTCTCCTGTCTTCCTGATCATAGTTACATTTTAAAGACCTCCACAACTGACAGTTACCTACTGCACGTCTACCTACAGTGTGCCTGCCTACGTCAGAAGAAAACGTTTGTAACATATGGGAAATATCCCATGCGTGGAAGAGGCATGAATATATATGAACACGAACATCTGAAATGCCACTATATTCAAAAGAGAAAAAATAAATCAAATCATGCAACCCCATATAGAAAGGAAAGGGCCACACCAAACATGCAGTACACCCCACACATAGAGGCATAATAATTAATATATAAATGATGTGCGATAATATGACGACTTCTAAGGCAGCTCTATAATGTTCAACATTCAAATGTTCAACCCTGAATTAGAACTAGAACATATAATGAATTTAATGCTATACTTTTCCTCGCACTGAGTAGCTGGAGTCATGCCCCGCTTCTATGCAAGTATAATGTAATTTGCACATAATGCTCTCACCCTGACCTTCCATTAAGCTCCATTTCAGAAAGCGTAAGTCAGCAGAGTTCAGCCTACCATGCAAAAAGCGTCTGCCCTTCCCTAAGCAAACAATGATAGCCTGGATATCTATGCCCCGGATGCGTGAAAAAAGATCTGCACACTCGCTTGACAGCACTCACTCTAGTAAAAGCTTTCCTCACCCATCGAGGTCCCGAGTTACAGCTGCTCTAAATGTGCTCCTGATCACATTTTAATTAGAAGAGAATGAGTCGTGACATCACCACGCCATACAGAAGTATCCCAGGAAAAAAACAGCCTTCAAGCATTTAAGGTCACAGACCCTCATAGCAATCTATTGCATGTCCCCCTGTGTTTCGTATTTGTGGTTATTTTTTATACAGAAATGCTGGTGATACAGCACGCACCACAAGCAGGCAAGGTTTATTGTGAAGGGAATCACAATTACAAGGTATGTGTAAAGGGGGGGGGGGGGGGGGGGGCAAGTAGCGCTGCACAATAAAAACACAAGTATATCACAACTGAAGCCAGAATTTGTGTTATTGTCAGAGTTTGACCAATTGTTGTCATCAGAGTAGCCAAGGGGGATCATCAGGTAGGAAGGAATTATGGTGAGCAGCTATGACAAGAGCCAGCGAGGAGATGACCTCAAGTCAAGGGAGAGGCCATTCAAAGAATGAGCGGAAGAGCATAATGGTCAGAAATCTGGAAGTGCAGAAGCATTTTTCAGGCAGGGAGGTAGGTTTGGTGGGAGAGAAGATGGTGGACTCTTATGGGAGTAGAGGGATCTGGTTTGAGCTAGGTGTGCAGGAACACCTAGACTGCGGACAGAACTAATACAGGGATCAGGAATGAGGGCAGTGTCCTTTGGAATCCTGAGAACGAGTGGGGTCGTGGGCACTACAATGCGCTTCCGCATTATTCTATGGCAGCACCTTCTGGCACAACTCTCAGAAGGGTTAGAGTGGAAAGCAATTTTTACATTTGGCGATCTAAGCACATTGGCTAGATAACTATTTTAATGAATCCAAGAGATAGGTGAACGAACTGTACTTCAACTTGATGTAGGCCGTTAAAACCACAGCGCAATATGCTTGTCCCCCAGTGCTTAAACAATCTGGCCCGGTACACAAACAGTTTCAAACGTTATTGAATAAAGTTTATTGCATGCAGAGAGAGAGGCGGTGAGAGTGAGAAGAGAACCAGGCAGAGGAAATACAAAGAGCAAGAGTGTAAGTGTAATAAGCTTCACAAATGTGTTTCAGAAATAAAAGCAAAATGTGCAGATCAAATATGCTGGAATGCCGGACCTCAAAAAAATAAAAAATAAAAATAAAATAAAGACCCATGGGATGTTATCAACATGAACAGTTGGTGCACAGGAATTACCTCTGCTGGCGTGACCGACAGCCAATATTTCAACTCAAAACGTATTGAGAAACAATACACATGAGTGGTATCCAGTGTACGGTCTTTTGACACGTTGCCGCACATGTATCGAGACACACCCCATAAAAAGTACAGCAATATTTTATTTAGTAGAACACTCTTTTGAACTTGACAAGATGACCTGGATCCGTCGAAGTTTTTAACAATGACTAAATAGGTAAAAAAGAAAAACTAAAATGAAGGTCGTGACAGATTCAGCTTTACACACGAGAGAAGAGCTAACTGTATGCATCAGGTAAACTGAAGAAATCGAACAAAACTATAGGTCTTTTCTTTGGTCAGTTAAAATCTTTAATCTCCATGGTAAGGAGGGTACAGAGTCAAGGTCATAGATATCAAAGGCGGGACTAAAAACTAAACCTACAATATTTTTTTGAATTTTATATCAATATATATAAATTTTACTTTGTGGCCTCAGCAGCCACTCTGAAAATGCACTCTACAAACAATATTTACCACTGGGGGAACGCCATCAATATGTACAATGAATTTTAAACTCAAACAAATGTTCAAATTATCAAAATATTGTTGTTGACCCTGCAAGGGGTACAAGGAGCAGTGAAACTGAGTTGACTTGCTATCATTCATACCCTTCTAATTTCTTTCCTCGATGCCACTGGCAGAATCTAATATTTAATGCCAGGATTGTTAAGCATATATTTTAGATATAAGCTGTAAATAATTAAATCCTCCACTACAGCAGAAACCATAAAAAGTACCGAAGACATTAACTGAAAGAAATGGAAGAAATGAATTAGGAGTTTCTAAAATTATAATAGGGTCAATGAAAGGTTGCAAAGGCGAAAAATGTAAATGCTGTGTCATTAGCAACCTTTGTAAAAATCTGCATGCAGAAACTGCATGAATAAACGTCTTCAGGACTCCCCCCCACCAACACTGCTTTTTTTCACAGCAGTATTACCTAGAAGATGGTAAATCTAGAAATAAATGTGTTCGACACTATATCTACGTTCTTAATGCCTGCTCACACACTATGTTTTTATATACTTTGCCAGTGTAGTGGTAATTGAATTAGAAAAACAAAATCTAAATATTGTGAAGTTCAGCTCTACACACCGTTATTAAAGTTAAGGGCAGGTGCAGATTTCAGACAATAACACAGGGAACAAGCAACACTGTTTCCGTTAAGTAAGGACTACTTGACTAATATTGTAATCTTTCTTCCCTCACTCTCAAATGCCAGATTTGGGCAGTAATAATCTCAAGGAGAAACCAACATGAAAAGTAAGGGAAAAAAATGTATGTCCTAAGTGGCACAGAGCATGTTCTTCAATTCAGTTCTTGATTTTTTTTCATGTAGATGAAACAATGGTTTCCTTACTGATGCCCCATCAATACCATTGCCGATTGTGCCGGGATGACAACTTACTGCACTGTCTAGTGTAAACTTAATGTGCCCAGTTTTATCACTGACACCCATCCACAAAAGCTTACTTTCTCCAAGAGGGCCCTACACTGAACATCATGTCAAAGTGTCCTTGCTAACATTTTGAGTGGGCTTGATGTGAGTAAAACACAACATCTTGCGAGATGGACCAGAAAGTTGACTTCAAGCTGCATACATCCGGGCAATCTACAAGTCACAAGTCTGAATCTATAAAAAGTGAATGAAAAGTTCCTCTTCTCAAGATTTTTATGTACTGGATAGCATGACATTAAGCACTGGTAGCACCAATTATTTATAGTTCATAAAAGACAAATCATGCAGCACAAAGAGCTATCAAAAGTTAAACAACTTACTGCGATTATACGATACAAATACAGATGTCCAGTTATAAAAAAAAGTCATAAAAACAAAAAATCTAAAGGGTGAAGCGGTGCACTGATTAAGTTTGTGACTTGAGAAGTACATGGGCCAACTAGATGGGCTTGAAGGGCTCAGTCAGAATATAAATAACATGCTTGTAATCCACGTGTGACACAAAATGCCAAACTAGACCAACCAATGCAGACATGGCGGCTAGCTATTCATAAAAGACGAACTTGTGTAAATATATAATAGGCACAAATGTCACATGACCTTGAATTTAGCAGTGCTGGATGGTAATACTGTATACTTGTGACATTAAATTCTGGAAAACTAACACACTGTGCAGGTTTGCCCACTTTATATAAAGCAGGCTGCAAAAAAAACCTGCCAAACGCAAAGTACTTAACTAATGGAAAACACAATGGAAACCACGAGACTGAAACAACGTTTTGAAGTGAATTTAGAGTAGACTTATGGGCAACAGCTCTCGCTATCTATTCTGCCCCAAGAGAAAAGCTGCCATCAAATGTCATGTCCTCTTACTTTCAGGGGCCTGCATCTGCACCATTGGCGATTCATGGCGGCTAGGGGTGTTCTCGCTTATCCCATCACTGTAGCACCAGGACCTACCTCCCAATATGTACAGTGCGAAACGGGGCACTGCTTCTACATTCAAGTCGTTTTCCATCCAATAAGTCAGAAATCATCTCTGTTCAGCAGTGTGTCCCAAGTACTGTACTTCCTGATTTTAGTCATGTGAACAAACGATACATGATGAGAAAAGATGGAAGCGGACATGCCTGGGGTGAAAGGCAGGCATTTTGCAGTGGTCAGGACCTCTGAAAGTGGAGACAAAGTGATCGGTGGTAGGAGTGCAATTAGGATTTGTAAATCAAACCCTTTACTCTGCCCCAGCCCTGCCGGCCTGTATGAGGCACAGGAGGGTCTGACATGCAGCAGACTTCACCACGCATTAGATGGCCTGGCATGTGAGAATCACCCGTCTTTACCAGAGTTTCAGAGGCTCTGGCCTGTTGTTGCTGAAGGCCATTATTGCCCTAAAGGCACTCAACTACCTTCACCTGACTGCCCCAGACGCCTGGTCGTTCGCAGGCATTGGCCAGGCCTAAAACTGCCTTCCTCCCCTGCACGCGTGAGCTTAAAGTGTCACCGGCATTGCTCTCTGCTAGTAGGCCTTTCCGTGGCACTTTCCTGACTAAGCCAAAAACCCTAAACACGCTTTAAAATACCCACAGGAACTATCCTGACAAGAAACTGACACTGCCCCAGCCCTATCAGTCACCGGAGGCCGACACCCGCTGGTAAATCTGCCGGTCTCCCTACAACCCACCCTGGCCCAGCAGAAGGGAAGGTCTGCCGCGACAGCAGAGCGTGTATTCAAGCGCGCATGTGAGCACGCTGCTTCGCCCCTGTATTATTAGAGCGTGCGGGGGAGGGAGCAGCCGCCGTGGTATCGACATGCCAGCTTCAGCCCACCCCAAGATGTTTCAATTCTCTTCAGTCAACAGGAAGCCGCAGCCAGGACATACAAAACAAAGCGGCCCGGCGCTTTCCACAAAGGAGCAAGACACAAATCCCACTGCCCTGGAAACACAACAGAGGAGCACAGTGTGGCAGGTGGCCGGAGCGCCAGGCCCTCCCAGGATAAGGATGGGTGTACTCGGCCGAGGCACAGAAAGATCCGGCGGACAGGGGGTTAAACATTTAATTAAAACCAGCTCCATCCACCGTAACAATGACCCGAAGCCAAACAAGGCAGAAGATGTATGAGTCATTCTTTCTGCCAGTGAACGAGACAGCTGATCTCCTAAGCAATTCCTCAAGACAGGCGAGTGAGAGCTGCGGCTGGGCCTCCATTCACAAAAACAGGGTCCGGCTCGAGGCAGGAGGCCCGGCCCCGCCCCTCCCAGAGAGCGGCAGCAAAGTAAACTTGAACTCTCAGAAACATGAATGGCTGCGGCTCCGTCCAAGATGGAGGCCAGGGCCGCGCCGGAGCGTAAACAGAGTACGCAATCGCTGACGAGAAGGCCGACGTAACCCCTTCAGGCCTATTACTGGCGCAAATGCTGATAAAGCGTCCCCTGAAGCCTCCCTAATGCCTCAGAGGCCTATGCCACAAGTACTTTAAAATTACCACCGTAACAAACTTTTCTTTGCTCGCAGGACTAGTCTGTTTCGAACCCGATGACAATAATCGCCTGCGTGTCCCTTAGGGGAAGGCTCGATAACAACCTGTATGAATGCAATATTTACTGCAGGCCCGGGAGGACATAAACTACTCTCGTGCTCCACTCTCTTTCACCAAGTATAATTGTGCCTAAGAATGTTGGCTTTCACAGAGAAAAAGTGCAATTAGGCTAAACTGCGAGCACCGGGTTAACTGCAAAAGAGCCGCAATTAACCTGAACACCATCAAAAACTGAACAAGGAAAGCATGCGTGCACTAACGACATGCATGGGAAGCCACACACAAAACTCTGGACAGGGTCACAACTTTCAAACTACAATAAGCACAATTGGACTGTCTTGATATGGCACAAGCATTCATTAACATCCATAGCAGATAGCCATGTGATGAATCCAGAAGACAAACAAGAAAAGGCTGTTCGAACTGCACTATAAGTACCCCGTGACACCCACGTGAAATAAAGGCATTACCCCGTTCACAAGGATTTATTGATTATTAATAGGCCATCATATTTTAAAGGTGTATTCTGTGGATATGATGTCCCGAAAGTCATTTTCTCATAAGCACACCTTCGTCTGATGCTGCTCAATACTGCACAACATGACTCTGTTGTTCACAAACTACCATTTACATATAATCTTCATTCTAGAATACAACATCACAAAAATATAAACTAAATGCAAATCTTCTGGAAAATATAAAGGTTTTACCTTCAGTGGGCTCTATTCCAGGTCTCATAACTTCTCCAGGCAAAAAATAAAGGACAACAGCGAAGAAGAAATGGCGACCTCCGATGGATGGGGCACCGCTTATAAAGCTAATAATTTTCTATCTGAAAGAAATAGTTCTGCCATACTCTCTGAAAGTCAGATGGCAATATGTTTTCCAATGTTTGCTCAAGACATTTACCTGCAGGTTTGCGCTCTGGCCACCACAACAACCACCAGTGTCTCAGTCAGCTGCAGTTCCAGCATGTGCACTGTCGCACTGCGACAGTACTACTTTGCAAACCAACATTATACTCAATGATACATACAAATGCAGCAGTCCAAGAGGAATATGACGAGCAAGCCCTATGCACAAAGTGCCTGTTACAGGTACACTGTATTAAGAGATAGCCGAGTCCTTTCTATTGTACTGGACCAAATGCAGTTCATTGGTAGCCAGACGGCCAAAAACTATCAGTAATCTTTAAGAAGTTTGCTGGCGTTGTTAGAAAATAATGTTCCACTTATAATGCAGAAGCACAATATTAAATATTTTAAAACCTTCATAGTCCTTTAAGAACTTATTTCAGCCACCTGGAGATTTTAAAAGGATGGTCGGATCCTGAGATGTTCTAACCAGATGTGCAAAGACTTGAGAGCCACCGCTCATCTTTCTCACCAATTTGAAGCATTTATTTTCAATGTATCTTTCCATCTGACAGGTGTTAACCTAATCTTAGTTTAACAAGACACAAACATGTGAAACATGTGATTGGATAGTCGAATGGCCAGGACTGATGTTTTGCCCGCATACAAGCAGATATGCCAGTGTCCTTGTTAGGGCATCTAGTCTTACCACGCAACAAATAGCGGAGGCCAAACATATCTCCTGGCGGACATCTATGCCAGGAGATCTCTGATAGTTCAACCCCCAGTTCTCAGCATCAAGACAATGCACCTGAAAAAACTAGACATGTTCAATTCAGAGTTAACATTAATTTTCTCTTTCTTACATTGAAAGGGTAGTCAAACACTTCTTGCTGTAGAGAATTGGTAATCGGATGTGCTCTAAAAACCAACATTGTCCAAACATTTACAAAATAAAGTTTCCACTGATAAAATTGTCTCACCAATCTTGAATATCCTTTTTTTTAAATCACACCAGGGAACAACTGGGTGATACTGAAAGGGTTCTAGAGCAATGGCTCATTATTGACCAGAGAATCATCGTCACATTGTTCTGCCTGTTAGATAACTCAAAACATAAAATAAAAAATCTGGCAAATACTGTTATTTCTGGAAAAAAATACACACCAGCTGTAGTACAAAATGACAATGAATGGCCTCAATAGGCTACAGAAAACCCGTTTTAGAAATCATCTTGATGGTAAAACCATGGGTCTTTCGCAGCCTATCGGAGACAAGGTTTTTTAAGAACAACTCAATTTGCCTTAAGACTTTTGGAGGCAAATTACAGAAGTCTAAAGGCGGATTGAGTCCTTAAAACAAAGTGGTCCTTACCCAAGAATTCTGAGAGAAGAACTGAAGTTTTGGCAAAAGCATTTTCTCTAACATCACTACAAAAGGCAAATCAAAAAAGTTGTATTTACTATAGGATAACCAAATTAGTAAATGATATGGGATACTCCTCTGCTAAAGAATATATCCATCTCTTTGCGCAAGTCATAAGCACTGAGGCCATTGTACACCCAACTAACTGATGTAGGCAGGTTTTTGTACTCCCGGATACTTCTGCGCTTACTGCAGCATACAATCATTAGAGATGGAATATATGCTTCTCGGAGGGACAAAAAGAGGAATTGGATTTATTTATTAAAGAAATGTACAAGTTTCATTTTGTGGGAGTACTGCTGCTTTAGCATAAACTTTTTGCATGGAAAAGAGGGAAGCTGAAGGTGAGAAAATTAAATCCAAAGTGCTATGTTTCACCATTTGAAAGTTGGTGTCGCTGTATTGCAAAATGGTCAAGTAGTCTATTAGATAAAATACTAATTTAAGAATGAAATAGCCATTTTTGGAAGAGTAACTAGTTCACACATTTATTCCAAATGTGTGTCCATGGGTATAGCAATATGACACCCTTTTGCATTTTCTTTACCGGTGAATCCTAAGACGGTATGTCAAACATATTGGAACTATTGAAAATCTACTCTTCTGAACACCCAAACATAGCGTCATGACATCACATTATATAAAAAGATCAGCAAAAAAGAGCATATTACAAAGGCAATTTACCTGCTTCCCCCAAAATAAAATAATTTAAATTGACCTTACTTGTAGCTATGAAGCATTTTAGAATAACTCAAGAAAGATGCAGGATTGTGTGAACCCTGTTTGAATTTATTGTGTGGCCTTGAGCTACGCCGATTTGTCCGGCAGATCCACTGGTCCAAGAGACACCCTAAAGGGATGAATACAGTCTAATATTCTCGCTTAAAAAGCTAAGAGACAAGTTTGGACACTTGCATATTCACTAATGAACATGGCAATATGAAAGAAGGTTAGGTAAATGAGCTGAACAAGAATTATGTTAAGCTCTTCAGAGTCTATATCATTTGTAGTGCAAATGTTACTAACCCAGTAGCAATACGAACACTGCACTACACAAGAGACTATTTTCCTAAATTGACACTGCAATCGATAGCCTGCTTTTCACTAAACTTGAAAATGATCATCAGATCTTTATATGGCTGTAGCTCCTGAATCCATTAAGTCTCTGCATGAGGCTACACTTTCTTAGCTCAAATGCCAATTCCAACACTTCTGATTCACTTACTGGGTTGATAGAAATTCTTTAAAAAAAAAAAATTGAAAAGTAAAAAACTTGCTCTAGAAGAAGCAAGTTGGGAATATGGGTCTAGTATTCTTGGCATCAAAATCTGCGGCATTCCTGCTGTCGGATCTTGAGCTACCCGCTTGACTCACATCTGTCACCAGAGGATTTTCTGAACCCTTTCCTCCTCAACGGAGTTCGGAAGTTGTGGAAGAAAACTGGTCAGCTGCCATCAGTCTCTTGAAAGGGTTCCGTATGCCTAAAAATTTAACAATCACTTTCCAGACTACAGAGTCTAACAGACCAAAATATGCAAACGTGACCTATCAGGCCAAATTGGCAGTATGGTGGGCTCCGGCTTTCGAAAAGGACAAAAGACATATTCATTAATGAGTACGCAGTGGTAAATCCAAGCGTTCTATCTTGGCAGAAGCTTCTAGGGACTCAGCGTGATGACATTTTACTTTAACAGCGCATGCAGGGTTTAGCGCAGTATATACATAAAAGAGTATTTTGAATAGGATCGCATCAACAGATGGCCTTTGCTTGTTCAGCCAATACATAAGGTAAACATGTAAATCCTAAATCCTCACATGCGGTGTTGTTCATAAAACCCCTTAAGTTTACCTAGAACTCTGATGGCTGCTGTAAACTTTGTAACTTATGGCTACAAGTAATAAAAGTTTGTTCGGCTCAATGCCTATTTTCCTAGTAATTGTTAGGTTAAAAAATCAGTGGCTTTGAGACCCAGTGTCCAAAATGAGACTTACAAAAGGGTCTGGCAATGTTGTTTAGATAGGTGCACTCTTGAGTTTCTCTATGGAATGCTGGGTTAATCACTGAACAAACATTTACGAGCACACTTAGTTGAAATATATAAAGAAAATCTCAGCTAAGACCATAGCGGTGTAAGCCAGGAGGTAAATTAAAACTGCAGCCGAATGCAAGTGCCTCAGAATTAAATGAATTCTGGATTGAGCGCACATGCAAAGGCAGGAGTTGGAAACCTGGAGAACATCCACATTGTTTCAACCAGTAAAGAATCTTACTTACCAAAATCATAATAAATCTAAAATAGTAAGTCAATTTCAAAAGTATGAGATTTTGGGTTTGACTCCTATAGTCGCTATTCGTGCCCTGTTATGTAGTTTTTTTTCAGTGTTGAAAGATTTTTTGAGAGGCAACACAGACTTAAATGCAGAAAAACAAGCCAGAATAGTATTTGATAGCTACTAAAACTGTGTTAGTAATAGTTTCTAAACAAATAAATAAAATGTAAATGTTGCTTTTAAAAAGGGAAAAGTGTTAAAAAGTTAACTACTCTGCTTTAAATGTTCCACAAGAAGAGCCCTAGTTCTAAGAGACATTGTAAAAATCAGCCCAGTAGCCTCCCAAAAATGTATCACCAGCTATGCCAGATTTCACCACCTGCCCCCAGAAATATTGACAAAAAGCAGAAACAGTAGTGTGATTAAGCATGCAGAAAATATCAACATATCGTGCCAGCAATTCAACGAAACAGGCAGAAACCAGACGTGTGCAAAACTTGGTAACATTCAAAGTGTGCAATAAGTATAGTTTGTGTACATATATATACACATACACACACATACATTCAAAGATAGAGAAATAAATGGAAATATGGAACATCTAAAGTGTAAAAAAAAAAACTCCAGTGAGTCTTCTGAACCGCGAGTGGTACATGCAAGACTTGTGCTAGTGCATGATAGACAATGTTGCTATAAATTAATAAGAAAACAATAATGCTTCTGTTTGACTTCTTCAATTTGCAGGCACACAACATACAAAGTAAAACTGGAAGTATTGTTTCCTTGCGGTCTTTTCTTGTGAAGGTACATTAAAAATATTGAACAAGATCACTGGCATAATCAAAAGTAAACTCCTTAACTCAGTCATCCCCAAAGGTTGCAGGGAAAGCCACTAAAATACAGCTAGACAACCACCAAAGTAGCAGTACACATGGTTACATTCCATTCACCCATACTGAAAATTGAATACAGACCTAAACTTCTATGCTGTGAACAAGCTGGGAAGAAAACACTGGCGCTTAAATCTTGAAGCATCCCGTCACGATGAATCCAGAGAAACAAATTGCTGCCATCAGAAAAGTACTCCAGCAGAACACCGAAGGAGCATGTGTGCTGCTCAAGAGGAAGCGCGCAAGACCAGCCCTGGCGCTCGCTGTCTCTCGAGGTCCAATCACACAAACCTGATCAATTGCAATTAAAACCCGAGCAGAGGCTCAGAACTCGAGAAGACTTCGTGCATTAGTTCTTGCCAAAAGCAGATGTGATTGTGAGCTGGAAGCAATTTCTCCTGGTAATTTGTGATGACACTGGATGGATCGGCCCCAGAGTCCCCAAAGACAAGCTCATCACAGGCTCTAATGTATGCATGACACATGAGGTGGCTCTTTTAGAGCTCCATTAATTGGACTGAACATAAAGGCAGCAAGTTCAAGACTTCTCTCCCTACAGTGATTTTTTTTTTTTGTGTGCATGCAGTGTGTCTTTTTTTCTTACCTTCTGCAAGCCACGTCTCTTGTAATTGGCTCAGATCCTGAAAGAGTTCTGAAAGGAGAGATTAATAATAATGATTATATGAGCACACACCACTCACATCCTACAAGAGCACACACAGCAGACAGAAGAACATACATCAACCAGACTATATATACAAACATCTACACACAACACACATCAGACAACCACAAATAAATGCAAGTGATTCTTAGCTACTTTAAAGTGACCTCTAGTGCAACACTGCACGTTAAATTGTCGACTAGTGGTGTGGGTCATTAGCGAACTCTGGATTTCAAATACTTATTTACAAATATATATGTAGCATCAAAGAACGTGTCATCTGAGGTCAAACCGTTCGTTATAGAACTTACAGCTAATATTTGTCTCCCATTAATGTGTTTTCCTATTTTCAAAAGTTACAAAATGGGGTATACAAAAACAAGCAAACAGCACATTGTTTCAAAAACATGGCTCTTTTAAAGACAACTTACATACAAACTAGGCACACTACAGACAGGGAAGTGTTTAATAGAGACGCTCTTCAAACGAAAACACATTGAAAACAGTTTATGAATGATTCTGCAGTGGGAGTGGCAGGCAGCACAGTAACACTAACACTGCCACTGCTGACAGGATGAACAAGGGATCTTCCAAGCGTTATATAATGACCCCATAACCTTGGAGAGAAAGGTGGTGGCCTTAAGGAGTCCTCCTCCCACCCCAACACACACAAACACTCACCTTCCGAGTCGTGGGCCAGGTCTCGGTTAATGAACTTTCTTTTTCTGGCGTTATGTGCTCTCTCGTCACAATTTCTCCCACGCTGAGTCTAAAATAAGAAAGATAAGTTACTTATCAAAAACAGCATCTTTTCGCATCAGCGCGCAGCATTAAAAGCCAGTGGAGGGCTAATCCCCGCTTCCTGCAGCTGCACGCACAGTGCGCACGTCTGCTTGTCACTTATTGACTGCGAAGGGAATTGTGACCGAGCCTAAATTACAACGTTGTTACATTATTTAGGGTTGTACAACTGTTGTGCGGCATTCACGCTACGTCAAAGAATAAGTGTATCTCCCCCCCCCCCCCCCCATAGGTTAGGCTATTATACATACTGTACAGTAAGTAAGAGACAGATTTCCCCAAACTTGACACGCGCATGCCTTTCAACCCACGCAGTCCCAACATTTCAATGTTTCTGTACGCGGGGCCTGGTATTAAAAGACTGATTCATCCGACCTTTCCACTAATGAACAGGAACTAGGGGAATAACATGGGGTCGTGTTTTAAATAGGCACTAATGAGTACCTGCATCTCTTTAATTTAAAAGATAGAGTGTATGCACTTCTCAACACTGATGCAATACATTTAATGCAAGAGTACCAGCACTTCTCAGTAGCCGACAGGTACTCGAAATGTGAGCACCTGCACTTTTCTATGTCCATTTAAAGCTCTGAGACTCGTGCACGTAAACTGCCATATATTCGTAAACAATGCCTTGCATGTTAATTGGCCTATCCGAAAACATGGTCTTTTAAAGCACAACTTAATACAATAACTTTACTGATGTAAACACAAATCTGGGCCGCGCAAGCCTCGCTTTAAACACGCACAAAGTTATCATACTCTGTGAATGACAGTGCGCTCAAAATACATGTTTTTCTATCCCAGTGCGCTCAAAATACATGTATTTTTCTATCACTGCACACAAATCTAAAGATGCCCCACCAACAGAAGTAAGAATATAGGGTCCGAAGCCCTTGCACTTTCTGTCCCCGTGCTTAAAGGGGGTGTTGGTGGAAATACATGTGGAGTGTGATTCGAAACTTTGAGCAGCAGTCGCAGTCAGATCTGTCGGTGCGTGTCTCTCTCCGGGCTAACGATGACGCGAACCCGGGGGATATTACTGTGATTAGAGCCCGCCACGGATCCGCGCTCTGCTCGGAGCGCACAATCCGTGCATGGCTTTCAAGGGTAAATCCACAGAGTCGGGGTCTGCAGCGTTGCTTCTCGAGTCACGCTCAGGACATGCCCGAAAGCCCCCTCGTCACCCCGACTCAACGTAGCTGCCCTCCTGACCCTGCCCGCGAGCCCCCCTGAGATCAACAGTTCAAGTTTACAAACACGGCCACACTCACGCTGGTCACTGTGTAAGGCACTTGCTGGTCATAAAAGCCATCCATCCTGCGGGTCCCTAGGCGAGTCTCGGCGCTCGTGTGGGCTTCCTCCTGTGCATTTATCTAGCGATTTCCTGTGGATCCGGGCTCCGCTAACGACCTAGAGGCAACAAGATGGCTTTAGAGGGGGGGAAAGCATGAATGAACCGCTGGGGATTTGCATGGGTAATCCAGCTCCTACAGACCCATTGAGAGCGCGCACGCCCCCGCCCCCTCCGAGCGGGGATCTGGAGGCGGGGGGAGGGCTGGCCAGGGGGGTCGGGAGCAGGTTGCAGGGTGTGGTGAGGGCAGACCCCGCACCTGTGCCTTCCCTGCTCTGGTGGTTAAACGTGCGCACAAGTAGCAATGGCGCTCAGCGTGCTGTGGCTAACGGGAGTCCGTGGTGCGCACTCCGGGGATGGGGGAGTGAGGGGTCCCGGCAGACGCACCTCCGGGGGCCCTTGGATCGCTGTGCTGCTAAAGGTCCCAGTTCCGACGCATGGAGCGTGTCTTCCGGGGTTTGGTACCGGTCTCGTCCCCCCTCAGAAGCAGGGAGAGCCAGTGACAAGAGCAGCTTTTCCTCGGCTTCTCCTCCAGGGGCCTCCAATCCCAGCTGATGGCGCCCGCCCGCCCCCCGCCCGTGCCGGCTCTTTCACGGGATCAGATTTCCGAGCTGTCACTCAGGCTTCGCTCTCGCTGCGATAAGAGAAACAATGGCTCGCCGGGCCCGGCCTCCCCCCGCTCCCCTGGGGGTGGGTGTCCCTCCCTGTGCACCCAGTGCCAGACCCAAGGGGCAGATCCCGGGGGCCTGAACTTTCCTAAACCGCTGAGTCCCACTATAAATAGATCATGGACCCTTAGTCTGGGATGTTACTTTCCCAGTGTTCGGGTCGTGAAATGTGGGTTTTATCATTAATACCCCCTTCTAGTAAAATACCCGTCCCACACTCCAAGCACTTATTTCTTATCACTGGGGCACACGAACATCTCTAAAGCATGAAGCCACTCACCACGTGAGTCCTAGGTACCTTGCAGAGAGGCCATGTTCGTCAAACTTTGAAATTCTTAGGTTGCAAAAGCAATCTAGCGCTGATGCCCCTCGGAGCACCCGAGGCGCAAGGAGACATGGTTACTTGGTGAGCTTTACTGTTTATGCGCATTGTGTGTAAATCCACATTTTTACATTTTACTATGACAAGGATTTTGGAGCGGAATCATGGTTTAGAAAATCTACACCAGGAGTCTCCAACCTTTTCTATAACAAGAGCTACTTATGTTTCAATGAAAATCAACCAGAGCTACCAGATACCAGTGATGTAAAAGTGAACACCCCATCTAAAAGTGTCAGCAGTGATCACACCAGTGCATTAGGCAGGGTTTCCAGCAAAAAATGTCAAAAAGGCTTTGACAGTTTGAACAGAAGTATAGCATGGGTAGTACACACAACCCATAGCTGCAACCCCCCTAGCACCAAGGTATAAATATGATTAATACATCTCCCCAAATCGAATAATACCTTAAAACACATTTTGAAAATGCAACTGTATTTCTACAGTTTATGAGTTGATGAAAATACACGCATTTGCATCTTGAATACATGCTTTTTAATTTTGGTATACATATAATAAATAATTCAACCAAGCAAAAGCTTCGATTGCCGACGGCTGAGCTGCACACAGGAGAGCTACTCACAGGCAGCTGGAGAGCTACTTGGTAGCTCACGACCTACTCCTTGTTGGAGACAGCTGATCTACACAAACGTATGGCAAATGCTTATTTGGCTAATTCTGAAAAGCGTCATGCGGTGCGTCTAGAAGCAAGAGAGAAAGGCACTACTTAAAGTGAGCCTTGAGCGACTCATTATGGCACATACATGTACAGATGTGCACATTCTGATCTTGCCCACACTTGTCCCGTGCATGCTCGGCGGTGCACATGTGCCCGTGTTGCACTTTACTCGGCATTGTTGTGTACGTGTTCACCGGCGTATTTTCTTTGGGACGGTTTGCATACTCTGCACAGGTTGTAAGTGGACTTATCGGCCCACTTTGCCCAGTGCAGCACGTGTGCTCACTTTTACGCGCGTGCTCAGTGCTGGAAAGGTAAATACAGAAGCATCGTTATCACAAAGTACCAGTTTAATACTGACAAGTGCTGGTACTTTCCCAGTCATAGACTTGAACCCTAGCTGAGAACTAGTGACACGCCCCCTTAAATGCCCAAAGTGTGTGTACTCAGAACTTTTGTTCCATTTAAAGCGCTGCATGTGCTCGCCCAGTTACCTTTGGCGTATGCGCGTACCACTGTAGTTTACTCAGCAGAAGCCCACGTGGGACATTAGCCACACACTGAGCTGTGGGCTGTAGAAAGTGGTGCGCAATAGATTTCGGTTTCTATAGCGCTTACCCACTCATCAGGACTCAACGCGCTTGCAATACTCCATTTCTAGCACTGTATCTGACTACTAGGCGCACCTGCAACACACACAAGCAGAATACATTGCCTCGGTTACTGCCTCCTATAAAACACTTGGGGTGCTGTTTGTCAACACGCTTCGGCAAAGCATTAACCGAAAATAAGTAAGAAAGTGACGGATCTGTGAAACTCCTATGGCTGGCTGTTTTCGCGCGACGCCTCTTTATTCCGGCTCAATGTATGAAGTATCAGGCTGCTGCTTTCACGTGTAATCTGAGCAACAGTTTGCAGGCACAGGGGAGAGAGAGCGCTGAGCCCTGGATTGGTTTCCCGGGCAACCAGTGGCGTGGGCGGGGTTTGGATGCTGTCCAGTCAGGCTCTGAGCTGGCAGCCAATGGCCGCTTGTGTTGTTCTTAATCGGATGGCTGTGTTTATTCATAGATTCGGAGCTTGCCTCGGGGCCCCGGGAAGCCACAGAGCTTCATTCACAAAAAATCCGCGCAGGGTCACATGGGATGAGCAGGGAGAGCAAGAAAACAGGCCAAAGTTGCATTACAGAGTGGGGGTTGGGAGGCGGGGAACGCAGCCAAGGGAAAGAGGAAGGGATGGAAAGACTTCCACTGGGCAAAAGTGATTTAAATCTCAGAGGCTGAAACGTTGCAAGCACACTTGCGCATTAGCTTTCTTAGTTTGTGCACTCATATCGGAACGATTAGTAAACTGTCGTTGAACTTCACGATATTCAGACTTGGAGCGCATTTGCTTGCATGACTATCTGCCTTTAATCACTTAACCTGCTATTGACCTCAACTTGTTTTTTTGTATTCACTGTACTCCTTTATTTTGATTTGCTCCGTGTTATCAGGAAGATAATTTTGATGAAGACTCTGGTTTTGGCCCCTGTAGTGTCCAGAATAGACTAATGCAATGTACTTTATCAAAACTTGTCTAAAGTTGCCTTGAAATAAGCCCAGATTCTCCATGACACAGCAGCTCGGCTGCTGATGTACATTTCGAGATTTCAGTCTGCCGCTCAGGCCCTACTGAGTCTACGCTGGCACCCTATCCAAAAGTGGATAGTGTTCAAGGCTTTCTGCATTACATACAAAGCACTTCAGGGATCAGGCCCAGCCTACCTGAGAGAGAAACCCAGAATGTATGTCCCAGAGAGAACACTTTGTTCCAATTCAGCCAGCAATCTGGTGGTACCATATTTTGAACTTTCCTCTTGGAGTGGTAGGAGTGTTGTATGTCGATTTAGATTCCGAATTAATTCCCTGATTCATGCCCTTAAATAGTTACAATTCACATTTCCCTTATATAGGCATAGAAAAACGGTCCTTATTTAAGGAATAGTCCATGCTACCCAAATACAGGCATGGCTACTTCCATCCGTTCATCTACGTCACAACGATTTCTTGGAAAACCAGACTCTTATGCAGAAGGGACTTCCCCCTAGCCTGGATATTGATTTCTCCAAGAAACTCATTATTATGCACAAACAACTATTCCTTAGGCGTTCATCCATGACGTTCATATGCCCGACTTTTACGTCAATACTGGCATTCCTAAACATCTTCAAGATATAAATATACCTTCACTTGCTATAGCAAAGCATGGTGTGGTTCGGTGCAGTTCGACTACCTACTTGCACGACGCAGCTCGCTACAGCAAGTGCCGAAGGAAGCCAACTCTCCAGCTGACGCCCTGACAAGAAGCTGTCATCCTCCTGCCGAGAATCCAGCTCCAGTGCTTCCGACTCCCCTTGCGGGGTGTTCGGAAATTGAGTCCTGAGATAGAGATACCAACCTCTCTCATTCTAAGTTATGGAGCTGATTAGAACCTAGAGAAACCTTTGGCAATTCTTAGCAAAACTAAACCTATGCTAAAAGACAAACACCTACTTCTTCCCTCGTACTAGACCTAGGTTAGGTACACCAGGGTAGGAGTATTTTGGAAGCACCAGTTGAGTATTTTAGCCTGTGTTATTTATGTATGTAGTTTCAAGTTTTTATTAATTTAGCACAGTTACTTAAAACCATTGCTATACAAAATCTACTTTAGCACAATTATAAAATTTAGCTTTTAGCACATTTATGATATAAAAACAAGGCTAAAAAAACAATTTTCCATGCTTAGAGACCGGTATGCTTATTGAGGAACAGCGTTATAGTTGCCGGTGTGAGCGTTTGGCTGTGCTTGGCCAGATAAAAATAATTCAGACAGCGGGTATAGGGCCAAAGGACGGAAAAAGTCTGTACTGAGTCTTTGAGGGGGAGGGGGAGGAAGCTTGGCGGCCAAGGGGGATTAATAGAAGATTGTCCAAAAGTCTCACAAATTTACCAAACCTTGCGAGCACTTGGATGTCAGTAGTTGTAAAGCACAAGGCCGAGGCCTCCCAGCACGTCCTAGCTCCCCATTTTAAAAATAAGGGTTTCAAGAGGGACCTTCTGGGGGCTGCTAGTGCCGGGCAGCAGCACAGGAGATGCAGCCATGATTCAGAGTGGTATTTGCACATCCTACAAGCCCCCTCCTCGCTTGTTGGGGCCCATTTGTTGAAGGCCATCGAGCGCAGGCCTAGAAGTTGCATAAGCATTATGGGGCAGATTTATATCGGACTTGCGCTGCCGTTGCGTCACGCAACGGCAGCGTAAACGTGGCGCATCCCTGCGACCCATTTGCAACATGACGCATCTAGGCAGATGGGTCACGTTGTAAAGCCCTGCGCCACATTTGGGCATTCCGGCGCAGGGTGGGCGTTCCGGGTCAGGTGCGCCTTGCAAAAGTGGCTGAGTGAAATCTGCAAGATTTCAGTCCGTCACTTTTAGGCCAATGCTGCGTCAAAACCCTGCGCCTGCTTGAAGCAGGCGTAAGGCTTGACGCAGCATTGGACAGATAGGGCACCAGCGAGCCTTGCTGGAGCTGCGTCGTGCTTGCGACACAACTCCAGCAATTCACCACCTTTACGGCACAGATGCGTCACGCATCTGTGACGTTTTTGCCCCATGGTGCGCCGCATTGTAATTGTGGCGCACCATGGGTGGCGGAGCTGCGGCGCACAATAACTGGTGCAACCCTGGGGATGCGCCCGTTATTGTAAATCTGCCCCTATATTCTTCCGAGCCACTGCGCTTAAATTTTCCTGGAAGTATGAAAGAAACCAAGAGGATGGTGGAACCTTCTTTACCAATGCACCTGACCACAGTAACCAAAATAATAGTATCCCTTTAGCTGAGGAAGGGAAAAGTGTGCACACCGATTTCCACCCACCATCACAATGATAGTTCTATACAGAACTTAAACACAATTAGATTTATAAGCACAGGTGCACCACATATAGGAATTGTGCAAACTAGGTCACAAGTTTGATACCAAGTCAACCAAGAATCAATTCCAAAGAACGTTTTCTATCAAAAGAGTCTTTTCTTTATTAGTTCATTAGTCAAAGAGACACAGCCGACGAGTTTCGTCCCATAAGGGACTTCTTCAGGGCAAAAATTGAATAGGCAGGGCTCCTTAGGTGTAACAGCAAATCGTTAAGGATGAGCGTGTGCGAAGCAAATGGTTGTGTTATATACAGACTCAAGAAATTTATAGATGCACGTTAAGTTCACGACGGAAACCCAATTTCAATAAGTATAACGACGAACGGCAAGATTGAACTTGTCTAATTTCCAAACAAGCAAGCAATGTCTGTATAAATCCCAAGATGTGAAGCTACTAGGAGCTATACGTACTGGAGACGGCAAGAGGGGGATCGCACATTCGACAATACGCTTTGTCCGCGAGTCGGCCACGGATCCCCGGCTGGTATCGGGTCCTGAACAGGGGATTAGCCGATCGGAGCCATTATTAAAAGGCTCAGCACATTAGAAAATATATCGAAGCTTCACATCTTGGGATTTATACAGATTATCGCACACGCTCATCCTTAACGATTTGCTGTTACACCTAAGGAGCCCTGCCTATTCAATTTTTACCCTGAAGAAGTCCCTTATGGGACGAAACCCGTTGGCTGTGTCTCTTTGACTAATGAACTAATAAAGAAAAGACTCTTTTGATAGAAAACGTTCTTTGGAATTGATTCTTGGTTGACTTGGTATCAAACTTGTGACCTAGTTTGCACAATTCCTATATGTGGTGCACCTGTGCTTATAAATCTAATTCTTTCCTGGCAGTATGCTTGTGGGATCCCAGGAAGATACGAAGAGTTCAAGGGGAGCAGAGTGGTTGATGACTTTAGAGCCTGCAGATCCATAGACTGAGAAATAAGTTTGACTTGCTTATTGATGGTGCTTTTCCAGGTCGAGTATGGAATATTGACTGAGAGGAGGGATGACATGTCAATCTCTAACACTCTTGTGGCCTTTACAATCTGGGTGTTCCATGGATTGCCAGGACTAGACAGGATTCCTTTTAGCTGGGATTTAAGAGTGTTATCACCTGCTTTTAGGGTCCTTATAAAATGTTTCAGGATGTCGGCCTCGCAATAAAGAGATTGTCTTTGTAGACCCAGCTCCAATCGTAGTCTTGTCCGCTGAATGAAACTTGGCAGATGGAAAAGTTTTTTGTAGGTGGAGATTTGGGCGAGCTCAAGACTGGGGGAGCATGCACCAGGAAAGGCCTGGTGTCCGTAGGTTAACGCAGGAAGTAGAATGGCTTTAGTCACCTTCAGGATGGCTTCTGCAGAGGGGCTGCTCAGGGTTTGATTCAGCCGGTTCAGGGAGTATGTAATTGCACCTGCTCTCTTTTGCAAGGCAGCTAGGTGAGCTGTAGGCCTGGACGTCTCATTGAACCAGACTCTCAAGTAATTATATTTTACTATTGTGTTAATCCTGGTGGGCCCGATGTTCCATACCAGCCTTTTCTTGTTCTTGCATCTGCCAAATACCAGTGCCTTCGTCTTAGCCTGATTGATTTTCAGAGCATTGGCGGTGTTATATATATGAAGCGTACTTAATGTCATTTGGAGACCCGATTTTGCTTGGTCCATTATTACAATATCATCTGCGTATTGTAATATGTGCAGAGGCTTTTTGGCGGGTCCTAGTTTTGGCGGGAGAAGATTACTATTCTCCAGGAATGTACCGAGAGCAGCTGTGTAGATGTTGAACAACAGCGGGGCAAGAACACAGCCTTGCTTTAGCCCATCTTCGACGGCAATTCTTGAAGAAAGTGTCTTTGGGCCGGTTTTAATTCGCACCCACGTGTTCTTATGCAGGGAAATTAGTGCTCCTAGTAGGTAATGAGGAATCCCCCATTTGTTCAGCTTCCTCCACAAGATGTTCCGAGACACTTTGTCAATAAGCTGCACTGTAGTCTATGAAGCAGCAATAGAGTGGAAGATGGTTTTTTTGTACTGCTTTTTGACTCAGAGTGGCTAGAGTAATGGTGTTGTCTATTGTGGAGGCCAATGCACGGAACCCAGTTTGGTAGTATGGTATTATGCTATTTTCTATGACCCATTTTTCAAGCAACCGAAGAAGACACCGGGCATATGCCTTAGCCTCCAGATCTAATAGGGTAATAAGGCGGTAGTTAGCCGGTGACGCAGGGCCTCCTTTCTTGAATATGGGGCATAGAGCCGAACCTAACCAAGAGTCTGGCAACTGGCCTGTCGCGAACACGTTGTTAAATAGGGGAGTCAAAAGGTCCTCCCACTCTTCGGGGCACTTTTGAATATCTCGGCAGGGCGTCCGTTTGGCCCTGAAGCTCCGTCTTTTTTCATGGCTCGCAGATACTTGGCGACCTCGGCTACAGTGGTCAGTTCGAAAGTTTCCATTTGAATGGAAACTGCGCGATCTCTTAATTCTGTCACCGCGGGGTCCCCAAAGTCACTGAGATAAAGATCGGACACGTGCAGGGCCTAGGCTTCTTCACAGACTGCGTTTCATCTTGTCTTGTTGGTGGAGCGGAGTTTGTTCATGTGATTCCAAAACTGGGACTGACTTTTGCCCTTTATTTATTTATTTATTTATTTATTTATTTTATGCCATTTTTAAAGCGCGCAAATACCCGTACGGGTGTCTCGGCGCTGTCGTTACAGAACTCACTTCTTGCGATGAGAGGGAATTAGGCAGAGAACAACCAAGTTTTAAGGCTCTTTCTGAACTTGAGTAGAGCGAACATTTTTACCCACTCAGACTGTTCTTTGAGTCTCTTGGTCTCCCATAAAGATTTCTTGTAGGTCATCCGCAGCTATGCCACCTTGTTGGCAGTGTGTACGGTTCCAGTCAGTTTGTGCAAGCGGACGGTCTTCCTGAGGGTGTTACTTTGGGAGGCTTACAATGGGTCATGGGTTTGCTTCGGATGTGGCCCGAGTGTTCTGTGATGAACCGCGGGCCCTGCCAGGAGATCCTGTAGCTTACCAATGGCATTATCCCACCGGTAGTATGATTCTGTCGGAGCGCTATGTCTAAAGTTAAGTGTTTCGCCTTTGAGACAGGTTCCCACCTTGGCAGATCCCCGTGAGTCCCATTTAATTCTTCTAATCATGGTGTGCAATTCAGCCCGCGTTGAGTGCCCCACTTCTGTCGTTTCAAGGGCGACTTTCACTTGCAGGTGCAGTGTAGCCATTATAGGGTTGTGGTCGCTCTCCAAACGATAGGGAATTTCCATCCTGGCCAGATGATTGCCCAGAAGCGGTGAAAGAAAAATATAATCAATAGTTGAGATTCTCCTGAATGATGGCAAGAAACGAGCGTCCGGTTGCAGTTCCAGCGCAATTTGCTGAGCCGAGCGGAAGTGAAGAGTTGTTAGAAAAGTAATCATCGCTTCTTGCTCTTTATTTTTCCTTGCTAAGAGGCCGTTGGTTGCGAGGTCTTTGATGTTAAAGTCTCCTAGTAGCAGTACCTCTGTGGATGCAAATTCCACTAAAAGATCTTCCAGTTGTTTTATCATTAGATAAGTTACAGTTGATTTTGCAGTTTTTGCTGTATTGTGGTAAATGGTATTTAGGAGGATAGAGCATGCCCTGCCTGAAAATGATAGACCGGTGATCAGGACCGTCTGCCCTGCCGTCAGGTTCCGAAGGAGAAGTGTGGCCGTTATCTTACACCTGTGACTGATGAAAATGGAAAGGCCCCCTGAGGGTCTTCCATGAGAATTGACCTTGGCGGCCGGTTGAAAGAGTTCATAATAGCCAAGCAGAGGCGATGGAGATAGAGACCAGGTCTCCTGAAAACAGATTATGTTGCTTTTGTTCTGGAATTCCACGGCTGATTTTGAAGCAAGGGTTGACTTTAGCCCGCCCGTGTTCCAAGATGTGATAGTTAGTTTGGAGTCGGGCCAGTTGGTGTTCTTGGTAGGAGGATCGCTGTTGCTGGACTGAGTTGATTGACGGCTCTGGGACAGAGTCTCTGTGGCGCATGTTGTTGGCATGGGGGACAGAGCAATTACATTTGCAGCTTATCATACGTTGATTATTATAACATGCAATGTTAAGGAGATTGCAGCTTTCGACGCATCTGGGAGCCAGGCGTGGGTTGCGCCCCAGGACCGCTTCAGTATTGATGTATGTATTTTTACATGTCATCGCAACAGACAATGCTATTACAGTATTATTTTATATTACTGTTCTTGCTGTACGCATTCTGTCTAACGATTGTAGCAGTTCACCACTCTTGCATTAGAAAGAAGACTTGTTAAATAAACCCCTTTTTATTGAAACGCCCGTCTCTGTATTTCTATGCAACTCTGTAGAAACGAAGCATGCACGATTGGCTGAGTGAAATAGTTATCTATTGATTCCATGACTCTGTAGATATATTTTGATTATAGGGGAAACAAAGTTGTCATGTTTATTCGGTTGTAAGAAACTAATCCCGTCTTGTTTATTCGAGAAAGTTTCTAGTGACCTCTGAGTTAGCTGGCACACACACAATTAAGTTTAGTATACTCGATAGAGACATATCGACCTCAGTCCTATGTCAAATCTATGGTGTATATTATTCCAATGCGCAGAACCTATTGGGAATATAGGAACTACACTACATGGCGCCCAACGGTTTGGTAAGGCACATATTTAACGCTAGATGCTAAAGTAACTCAGTCGTGGTTTTCTCAGAGACCCCATATTCACAATACTCCAATAGAATTCTGGAGTGTGTAAGGGATAATATCCGCCATAGCTGAGTAGGACGAAAATTCCTATGTATTAGCTTTTTGGTTTGATCAACGTTGAAGGATACAGTGTTCCAAAATATTGTGCACCTTATCTTTGTTCCCTTGAAACTTGCTCTGCAATTTTCATTTGTCCGAAAACGAGGATAACACCACCGACTGGAGCTGCAGGCGAAAACACGGACCAGCTTCTAACATTACAGGTTTCCAAGAAACCGATGAGAATGCTGTAGTCATTTCTCAAATTTAAGTACAGCCATCACTATAAATCTTATAAAACATGGCCTAACATCAAGAGGTGATAGCGGGACATGAATATCATCAGACAAAGGTATTCTTTTCATGGATAGTCTTCCCAGAAGCAAATCCAATAACACACTTGTTTCACTTCTCCAAAGAAGATGACCTACTCAGATCGAAGCAGTATTTCCTAATACTAGCCCTCATGAGAAACACAGAATTTTAACAATCTGTTCACCATTGGGGATCACACCACATCTGGAGGACTATACCACATGGGGTACAATATTTGCTGCAATCTACACGAAAACACATGGTGTTCCGTCTATGGCGATAATACCTGACGTCCTGAAACAGATTCAAAACAAATACGGGGCAGAGCCTGCTTTAAATTTGGGTATGAAACTACTAAAAAATTTCAAACAGGTCTCAGCAAAAATATTACCTAATATTAAAGGAGAAGCAGCATCAGTGGCGATCCACCAGAAGTTAAGGGAATTTTATGTAACTGAGCAACCACAAGAACTAGCCAGAATAATTGAAAAATCCTATGAAAAATTAGGTAGAGACAGTTTGGGTGGTAAACTAGTTAAACCCCAACTGTCTGAAAGTCCTGAAAAGGTCTTTACTAAAAACACTCCTACACCTTCCAAAAAAAAGTGGGAAAATAGCAAACAAACTTCTAAAGAGAAGAGTTCTCAATCCAGAGGTTGGTCTCCTCAAAAGGAGCCCTCCGAAAGGAGTTATAACCTCAGGAATAGGGATAATTTGAGAAAACCTGATAGATATCAAGACACTGATACACGTTCCTCTCGTATCTTTCAGACTTTTTCACAGAAATCCAAAAGAAGAGGACGTTCAGAAAAAAAGAAAGAACGCGTGAAGTTCAAAAACGATCAACACGTTCAGAAAAACAAGAAACCTCAATTCACCAAAAAATAGGTAGCAGGTTTAAAAATTCAGATATGCAGAGGATCTTGAGGACAGAACTTAAGAACGGAGAATGGGCTAAGACAATGTTGGACAACGCAGCAGAAGTCACAATAGCTCACCAGAACCTGTAGGATCTTCTGGAGACAGTGGACTTGAATGAATTCATTCAAGTTGAAACTGCAGATACCAGGGTTAGTTCTCCACATAAGTTATATGAAATAACACTCAGGATGGAGGGAGACGTACCAAGAAAAGTGAAAATACTCTTTTGGGAGAGGCTTTCTAAGGGTTATGACAGTCTTCTAGCTGAACAAGACTGGCCACCAGAATTTGTCAGGGAGTGCCCACATGGCAAATACATCATTATGCCAGCCTTCTCTAACCATATTCCAATTCTTTTAAAATATACTCATGCCAGGAAATGGGCCATCGCCCAAGCTCCTGCACTATATAAAAATCATGTAGGATGGGATGAGGATTCTCCTCTCCATAAAATCCAGGTAAAAAATCAACCAACTGCACAAAGGCAGTACCCAGTTAAGCAAGAAGCTAAACAACAGGTCAGGGAGATATTCTATCAACTTGAATACCAAGGGGTGATTGAAACATGCACCTCGTCAATGAACAATCCTTTGTTTCCTGGATCCAAACTAGACAATACATATCGTCTAGTATTGGATTACAGACATCTAAACTCTTGTTTCAAAAAATTTGCAGTGCAAAATTCAAACAGTACAGCATTAATGAATAACATTGTGCGTAAAAAATATAAAACCACATTAGATATTTCTAACAGTTTCTTTTGTCAAAATATTGCACCAGAAAGTGGGTATTCGACCGCTTTCTCAATAATGGGGACACAGCGTCACTTCTGTTGTCTCCCTCACGGATTCAAGAATAGTCCGGTGTTATCCTCAGCAAGAGTAACAGAGTTACTACAAATTTATGATGATGAAGCATTACCATATGCGGATGACATCTATCTGACAGGTGATGACTTGGATAGGCACTTGAACAGGGTGAATACCATTACACTTGGATTCGCCTCTGAGGGTTATAAATTAAATAAAAAAAAAATCTAGAACTTCCCATTCAAACGTCCTCTTTTTAGAATATGAACTTTCAAGTGAAGGAAAAAGCCTGGCAGCAAACTTTCTAGAGAAATGTGCGCTGCTCCAAACTCCCAAAATTTTGAAAAACCTACAGTTGATTCTAGGATTCTTAAATTTCGGTAGAACTTACATTCTAAAATACTCAGAAAGGGTTAAACCTCTCTACGAATTAATAAAACCTGATTTTAAAACAGGAAATTGGATACAAAAACACACAGAAATTTTGCTTTCATTGCAAACAGACATTTTAGTAACTAAACATTTACAAACACGTATAAACATACGCAACTTAGTGATCCGGATCATTCAAGGTCAATGCGGATTCACCTACTTAACTTTTAACGAAGGTTTAAAAGTACCAATCGCATACAAATCACACGTGTACACACAAGCAGAAATGAAATTCACTTCAACAGAAAAAATTCTGACAGCAGTTCAAACCGCTGGAGCTAAAGAAAGAGCCCACGCACAGGACAAACACATTATGGTCGTAACTTCTGCTCCTGCCTTAGATGCAGTGACAAAAGCGACCATTCCAAATGCTGAAGCTTTACATCCGAGAAGGATACAATGGTTAATTCTCTTACTGCAACAGATGTAGAATACTTCTTTGATCCATATTGGAAAACACAAGCATTTCTAGAATACGAACTAGAATGTCCTCTGCCTACTGAAATTCTGCCTCTTGACCAGTATGAATGTATAATTTATACTGATGGATCAGCTCAACCCGCTACGGGGATAAACAAGCCTATAGTGCGGCATGCGCGATCGTTAAAGGTTGTTGGCGCAATGGCAAATTTAGATCAATGGTCATAAAAACTCCATCCTTAAGAGATTGTACAGCTCAACAAGCTGAACTAAAAGCCTTCAAGTTGGCACTTGAAAAAACGGATCGCAAATTTCCCATACTCATAGTGTGCGATTCTTTTTATTGTGTTCAATCTTACAATGAATACTTGCAAAACTGGCTTCAAAACTGTTTCAAAGATGCAAAAGGTGGCACAAGTAGTTCAGTTACGAGAAGGACTACAAAACACTCACCTGATACATACGCTTAGTCATCAACGTGATGGCGATCACGTTGAAGGGAATTTGTTGGCTGATGAAGCCACAAAGGCAGCTGTGCAAACGGCTTCCGTAGCTGCAATTAGTCATTCTAAAACAAAAATAGATAGCAAAATAATGCTAGCTGTCAATGCCACATGCAAAGGCAGAGATGCATCGTTACCTCAAATCCTTCTATTGAAATACTCATGTTTAATTGATGTAAAGAGTGTTCCTTTTGCTCGAATCCCTGGAGTGGGGGATAGAGTAATTCCAAACAGGAAACTTAGGGTAGCTTTGATTTACGAAGCACTTTTGGGAGAGGGTCTGATACATCCATCAGGGGCTCTCTAAAACGATATTAGAAATAAAAGAGATGTACTGGTGGCCAGGAATGAATGCACATATTCACATATTTGTAATAAACTGCAATGACTGCAATAAAGATCGCAGCACAAAACGACGCCAGATTCCTGACTATAGCATAGTCAGCCCAGTACAGACACCATTGTTAGACAGCATTAGGCTTTCTACATGCAGACGTCCCGGTGAACAGATGCGGTCCCACAAATGTTAAGACAAGGTTCACTTGGATGTGGCCTCAGCATGCAACTGATGCTCGTACTGTTATAAAAGTTTTGAGAGTCTTTATTGGCACATACACAGTCGGCACGTTTCATTCTGACCAGGGTCCTGCGTTTAGCTCTCAAGCTTACAAAGAGGCCATGGCCAATTTGGGCGTTACATTACGGTACTCTAGTCCATTCCATCCTGAGGGAAATTCGGTTGTGGAGAGAACAAATCAGGACATAAAGCAATCTATAATAGCTAGGGTATTAGGTTCGGGTGACGGGTGGGTCAAACATCTAATAAGTGTCCAACGTAGTCTTAACAACTTGCCAAGAAGTTCTCTACGGGGTATCACTCCATATGAGGTTGTCCTTTTTGGGACAAGAATGATAGTCGCGGGCCTTGATTGTCAGACATCTGTGGTGGACCAAAAAGATTTTGATGTTGAAGATCGTTTGGCTGTTTTACAGGACTTACATGAACTAAGAACAAAACAAAGCAACATGATCCTTAAGCAAACCACTACAAGGCCTGTCTGAATCCGAAAGCTTGGGGATCTAGTCAGAGAAAAGATTGCGGACAAGAAGGAATTTGGGCCTTCTTACAGACAACCAGTACCTATCCTAGCAATCCTCGGATCAAGCACAGTATTACTGCTGCCCCTTGCTGGTAAAAAGGAGAACAGGTTTGTGTCCATCGACCTGAAAAAACCACACTATGTGGCCGATACTAAGCAGTAGTCCAAGTGGACTCTGACCAAGTAGCAGACGCACTAATCTAGCTACAATCTAAGAGGTTCAAACTGAGAGACTCATCACCTTTGAGGAATCTGCAGTGCGAAAAGAAGGACTATGCAACAAAGCTATGGAACTTGTACCTCTTGAAACCCAAATAACAGTTTGTCAAGAAACACCTGTCTACAATGAAGTATCAAGTGATCAAGTGGTTCCAGCGATTTCAACGAATCCTGATGCAATCCCAACAATTGACAGAACTGCCTCTGGCTATTTCATTAACTTTGATACATTTTCAGAGGATCCCCGCAAACCTGAAACAACGCCAGTGAAAATAACTTTCAAAGAACAAGCAAATTTCTTTTTTCATCACTTGAAAAAGACTCATCTGATTTCACCATGGATTGAACTTTGGATTGTGTTGGGTGTACTTTTTTTCTACTTTGGTTAGCTCTGGTAATAACTCTGGCATGCTGATAAATGGAAGATATGTAAAAATGGACACAGCAAGTAAGAACATCAACTTACTCCTCAAGCCACACAAATCATCCCATTGTGAACAAAGAGACTCGTTATCAGTGAATATCACAGCCGTTCCTATACCAGGTGGTATAGCTTGGGACAAAACAGAATATGACATTTTTGGCCTGTCAGAGCTGTTGAAGATTCAACACGTATTCAAGATTTCAGTAAGTGACTTTGTTTCATCTAGTACAAAAAACGGCACAAAAACTACATGGGTCATATTGCCTTAGCCAAACAAACTTACCTCACTAGCAGAATAGATCAAGATTCCAATTCACAGAAAGAACTTTATAAAATAGTCAAAGGTTTTACCAGTCCCTCTGCATGTCTAACTCCTCTCAAAGCCTCCCAAGAGTAAGTTGATGACCTATCATCCTATTTTAAAGAGAAAATAGATATATTTACAGTCAATTCCCTCTCACCTCCACTCCCTCACTAGAAAACAACATATACTGCACCCTGTCCACCTGCTCTCTCATGCAATTCCGCACGATAACTGAGGAAGAGATGGGCCTAGCCTTGAATAAGATAAAATCAGGATCCCCTGATGACCCGGCATCTGCCCAGATTATCTCTATAATCGCTCTGGTCCTTGTCCCACACCTCACTAACATCTTCAACCTCTACCTAACACAATTCACAGTTCCCAAACACTCAAAGGAAGCAACTATTCATCCAATTCTAAAAAAGCCCATGGCCGACCCAACCCAACTCACAAATTATCTTCCCATTTCCCTCTTACCTCTGTTTGGAAAAACATTGGTATCATTGATTAATCACAGCTCTATCAATACTTAGAACAAAATTAATTACTTGATCCATCTCAGTCTGGCTTTCGGGCATGCCATAGCACAGAGACCGCCCTCCTTGAAATCGTAGACAACATCAGGCTCTCTCTCGATGCCAGGCAGTCCGCAATCCTGATTCTGCTCGATCTCTCCGCGGCCTTCGACACCATCTCCCACAGCACTTTGTTACTACGCCTGTCGGAGATTGGTGTTGGAGGCCCGGCTCTAGGCTGGATCAGGAGCTACCTGACAGATAGGTCCTCCAAGGTGCAAATTGGCCCTTTCGTGTCCAATAAACAGAACATCGATAAAGGAGTTCCTCAGGGCTCTATATTGAGCCCAACACTCTTTAATCTTTATGTGTCCCCATTAGCAAAAATCATCCATAAACATGGGTTGGACACAGTGTCACCCGCTGATGCCACGCAACTTCAAATCACTATCGGGGCAGACCCCAGTGACACTAAAGTCAGATTTACCCACTGTATGGCATCAGTCAACGACTGGATGGCAAACAACCACCTGTTACTGAATGCCGGTAAAACGGAAATCCTCCTTTTCGGTAATGCGCACAAAATTTGGACCGATGACTCGTGGCCATCAGTCCTGGGCTCCTGCTTCCCCTTAAATATTCAGCACGCAATCTAAGTTTCATCATTGATGACAAACTCTCCATGGCTGAGCACATTAACACCACTGAGGGCACCAGCTTTGGCATTCTGAGAACCCTTAAAAAAGTTTTAAGTGGATTCCGCTTTCCTCTCGGATGCCCCTTGTCCAAGACCTCATCATTATCCATTTAGATTATGGCAATGCACTACTTGCAGGTACTAACAAGGAACACCTGTCTAAACTTCAGGTTCTGCAGAACAAGGCAGCCAGAGTGGTTATCCATCTCTCACCTCGTTCTCACTCAGCTCCTTCTCTAAGGGCCCTACATTGGTTGCCGGTGAAAAAGAGGATAATTTTCAAAACCTGCAGTGTGATTCATAAATCCCTTAACGGCAATGGATCCATGTACCTAGCCAACAAACTAAGAATGTACGAACTAGCTTGACTCCTATGTTCTTCTAGCAAACTATCCTTAGCTGTACCCAAAGTGCCTACAATTAGAACCGGAACAGAGCATTCTCCAAACTCGGTCCAGAAACTTGGAATTCCCTTCCCATTCATCTCCGCGCTGAACATAATTACAAAAGTTTCCGTAAACTTCTGAAAACATGGCTCTTCCGGCTCGAATGAGTTATCTACTACAGCCCTCCTGTACCCCGCTGGCGCTGTGAGACCTACGGGTGATACAGCGCCTAACAAATACCAAATGAAATGAAATGATGATTGGGTCTTCGAGACTGTTATTAATATGATGTCGGACCTAGAAATGTCTGCAGTGTTCACTAATCATGAATATTTAGAAGGTTATTCAGACTATAAACAAATGTATTGTTATAATCACTATGGTCATCATTTCTTGCACAAATCTGCAAATCCTAGAACTGTATTAATGTATAATTAATGGGAACATTGTCCTAATCCACCAAAGGGTAGCTCAAAAACTTTTTCTAATACGTTTCCATACTTTTCAGGGTTCAACGTATCAAATCCAGAATCATTTTACTTTAAAAATGTAAACAAAACAGGAATGAAAAGTATGTTGACCAATACAAAACAGATTTATTCTGCAGCCTTATATGCCCAACTGTCTAAACTAGGTTTCGACTTTTGGAAAGACAACATTGAGACAACATCAGTCTGGGGCACAACAGATTGGCAGGTACAGGGTGTGAAAGATAGCTTTATTTAGAGCCTGCATCCTCCCTGAGCAAATAATGTTTTTGAATGACACTGTCCAACAGACGTTGTGTTAGCCAAGATCAAAGACATGAACAATCCGTCCATACCTACACCTAAACCTGAAAGTAATAATACTTCAGAGGGGGAGGTCAACATACATACTATTTTGCTTCACAACAGAACAGATCCAGATTTCGAAAAAATGGTTGATCTGGCCCACATACACAAACAACTGTCAAGATAGATTCCTGAACAAAACACAAGGTTTCACATTCACTAGGCCAGACCGAATTCTCTCATTCAAACTCATAATTATGTTCAATAAGTTACCCAGGAGGTTTATATCTAGGCAGTCCTTGTATCCCCCAGAAACTCAGAGACAGCAGACTGGTAGAACAAAAAGCGGACCAGCAGCCAGAAAGTGAATATACAAGAGCTGTTTTGATGTCCTTTCCTTGCCCCACCACAAGTTTTTTATGTAAACCTCCAGCATACTTATCACTGTAATGTCTAAAGTGGCCCACTGTGATTGAAGCCTGACTGGCCTGCTTGACAAGAGAGGAGGCAGGCCTATGTGCTAAATGCATCTGCCTGTGGCAGGAGAGGCTTCAATATAACTAGTCCGCATACCATACCGTCAAGGAAAAAACAGCATCTGCCCACACCCCCTATGTCTTCTGTTTGCAGCAATATGCATTACTCAGTGGGGAAGTCATCAACAGTCCAAAGCAGCTGGCCACTCTGCAAAAGGCCCCAGAAATGTAGGGGTAACTTGTAAGAATTTAAAAAGAAAGTTTAGGCCTGGTGTTTGATTTTGGGGTCTCTAGTTGGCACAGGTAGGTACTTGTGACAAATATGGACCCTTGCCTCTAGTCAGGGTAAGGGGATACACTCCTAAAATAACCCCTGCTCACCTACTTGGTAGCTTGGCACAGGCTTATCTCAGAGGCAGTGTGTAAAGCATTTGTGAACAAATATAGTTATCAAGTGACAAAACTACAGATGGACACCACACAAGTTGTATACTAAAATATGTTTTCTTTATATGGATTTAGCACCGGACCACAAGCAACAAAAATTCACAATACTGTACTTAAAATGGTAGAATTAGCTTAGTTCTCTTTCGATCTAAAAATGCTTTGAGTCAATGTACCTTAAGATGCATAATGCTTCTACAACGAAAGTGTTGCAGGGAGGGTGATGCGATAGTTTCTTACACGCAAAGACGGTGATGTGTTGAAAATCCGGTGCAAAGAAACAAAGATGGCGCTTCCTTCTTCATGTGACACGCTCCTCCGATGTTGCAAGATGTCTTCTTGACTCGATGCAACAGCTGTAGCGGCAACACCCTTGTTCCATGATGCGACGACAGCGGCTTTGGCTGCGACACTCTTCTCCAACGGTGCGAGACGCTTCCGCTCGATGCGACAACTGCAGCGGCGACAACCTTGTTCAGTGATGCGACGGCAGCGGCTGCGACGTCGGCACGCTTCTCAGTGGCTGCGAGGTACTTATTCGTTGCAATGCGACAGCTACAGCAGCGCCACCCTTGCTCAGTGATGCGACGGCAGCGGGTGTGTTGGCGACGCGCCTCTTTGAGGTTGTGAGACATTTCTTTTGATGCTGTGCAATGCAACAGCTACAGTGGAAACATCTCCGTGATGCGATGGCAGCAGCTGTGAGGGTGACACGCTTCTTCGGGGTTGCGAGACATTTCTTGAGATGCAGGGAAGCGACATCTCCGGGATGCGACGGCAGCGGCTGCGACAGCGACATGCTTCTTCTTCTTGAGTCGCACTTCCAGCTCCTTGCAACACGCAGTCCCTCAGAAGAGCCAAAACAGCTGCAGGCACTTCTAAAGAACTCTTGGGGAGCTGGTGGTTGAAGTCTGTTGTCCCTAAGACTTCAGCAGGAGGCAAGCTCTTTTCTCAAGCCCTTGGAGATCCTTCACAAGTTGAATAAAGCACACAAAGTTCCTTTCTCCTTCCTTTGGCAGTCAGGCAACCACTGCAGGCCAATCTCCCAAGCAGCACTTCAACTTAGGGATAGTCTCTCCTCAGTTTCTTCAGGTTCCTCTCCTCAGCAAAGGTTTCTTGTTGTTGTCCAAAAGTGATCTAAATTCTTGGGATCAGGGTCCCAATACTTATACCCCCAAAGCCTTTGTCCTCTGAGGGCAGATGGGCCTTTGCCTAGTCCAAACCAGTTCTGGTCAGTCTTGGAGCACTCTGTTTACATGACTCCTTTCTTTTCACAGTGCAGGGCAGAGACATCAGACACACCACAGGAGGTGGAGCCAGCATTGTTGAGGGAAGGCCCAGTCCTATTCAGGTCCCAGGTGCAACTCATCCATCCCATCTAGATGCAGATCTCGCTATTCACCACTGGTCTGACACACCCTGTCTCCTGTAATCCCCAAGCCCCTGTCACTCAAACTCCAGACAAGGAATACACAACCTAGCAGAGGCAGGCTAGGATAGTTAGACAAGAAAATGCCTACTTTCTAAAAGTGGTATTTTCAAACACAGAATGTTAAAACCAACTTCACTAAAAGATGCATTTTATCATTCTGAGTTCAGGCATAATATACTCGAGTTTCTACCTAGTTCCCTGACTCAGTTAGGATTATAAAATGTAATAATCTAACTGCCCATTCTGGCCTATGGGGGGTAACCTTGCAGTAGTGAAAAATGAAAATGACTGTCATTCACTATTAGGACATGCCACACACATCAGGGCTTGTCCTACCTTATATTTACAATGCAACCTGCCCTTGGGCCTACCATAGGGGTGTCTGGCATGAAGAAAAGGGAAGGTTTAAGGACTGCCAAGTGGGTGCACTTGCCCAGTCAACATGGCTTTACCAGACTGTGCACAGACTCTGCAATGGCAGACCTGAGACACACTTTTACAGGCTGCTTCTGTGGGTGGCACAACCAGTGCTGCAAGCCCACTAGCAGCATTTGGATTACCAGCCCATGGCACTTCAGGTGCACTGTACTAGGTCTGGCAAGTAAACCAAATCAGCCAATCATGGAATCACTAATCCATACATCAATTTATAATAGGGAGAGCATATGCACGTTAGCACTGGTGAGCAGTGGTAAAGTGCCCAGAGTCATAAAACCAACAAAAACAGGTCAGAGAAAGTACAGGAGGAAGGCAAAAACTTCAGGAATGACCCTGAAAAAAGGGCTAAGTCTGACAGGCAAAACGTTTATTTTACCAGGTCAAAATGACAGTTTATACTGTTCTACGGGCTACAGTAGCAGGCCTGAGACATGTTTTAGGGAGCTACTTTAGTGGGTGTCACAATAAGGCCTGTAGTCCACTAGTAATTAACAATTCAAGACTACCAGTACTGCACCTTTTGTTTCTTGAAACTTTTAAAAAGCGATGAAGTGAGACTGTTGAAGAATGAGAGAGTGTAAAGTTTATTATTATTATATTTTCTCAAGTGGGTGTCCAAGGGCAACTTTGAGGAGTTGAAGGAGTTTTGTAATATAATGAAGTATTTTTTACTTGGAAGATTTAAAAAAAACTGATAAAAATTAATATGAATAAAGTTTTTTGATTCAGTCAAACTGAAAAAGTGGTTGTTGAGGGCAGATGTTTAATTCATCGCTTTTCAAAAGTTTCAAGAAACGAAAGGTGCAGTACTGGCAGTCTTGAATTGTTAATTGCTATTGTGGCGTGGCCTTACTGCGCATAAGCCAAACCCTGCGTTATTAATTCTGTAGTCCACTAGTAGCATTTAATTTACAGGTCCTTGTTACAGGTAGTACCATATACTAGGGAATTATATGTAAATTAAATGTGGCACTCGTTTATATGACAATTTTATCATGCTTGAAGGAAAGGTCACACACGCTTTACTGTTTGGCAGGGTTAAAGTGTCCTAATGCCAAGTAAAACAGGTTCAGCTACCGAAAGCAAACATCTAGGGCAAATATCTAACAGCAGTAGTATGGAAATATCTTTGTCACAATATCGTCTGAGATTAATATTGTGTCCTCAATATTATATAAAAAATATCACCTCATTGCAGGTAATTATAGAAATCTGTACCCAACGGGACAATAGTTTTGTAAACAATTTTTATGATGAGATATATATTCTGACATACAACCATTCAGCGAGGTTGGCTCTGCTTTATAGGCAGTACATTTTTTAAAACAAAAAAGCAACCCCGCTAGATGGTAATCTGTTTCTGATTGCCATGAATAGGCTCATTTACCACTTTAATTCTGCAGAATAGGCTGATGAGTGGGGAGCTGCCACGTTCCCTGCACACTATAATTGTCAATGTTTAATGTACTCTTTCTTTACTATTTATTTATTTATTTGAAGAGTTTTATATAGCGCTGGCTAGACCCAGAGGTATTAGAGCGTTTTACATGAGGACAAGTGGTTACAAGTTACATGAGGACAAGTGCGACACAAGTTACATCAGTTACAGGGTAATACAGTACAGCGACATATAAAATACATTGTTACACGTTCGGAGGGATGGGGAGGAAGGGAGACACAGCAGAGAGACGTGGAGAACAGTGCCATATGTCCTGCTGGGTAGGTGACAGCTGAGGGGTGAACCTAAGCCGATCTCCTCTATAGCTGTCTATGCAGCTCCACCGGGCATCAGCCATATTGCTCGGTCTCGGGTGAAGGTAGGGGTAGACAAGGGGTGCATCAGAGCTCTTTAAATGAGGAAAAGTGAGTTACAAGTTACATGAGGACAAGTGCGAAACAAGTTACATCAGTTACAGGGTAATACAGTACAGCGACATATAAAATACATTGTTACACGTTCGGCGGGATGGGGAGGAAGGGAGACACAGCAGAGAGACGTGGAGAACAGTGCCATATGTCCTGCTGGGTAGGTGACAGCTGAGGGGTGAACCTAAGCCGATCTCCTCTATAGCTGTCTATGCAGCTCCACTGGGCATCAGCCATATTGCTCGGTCTCGGGTGAAGGTAGGGGTAGACAAGGGGTGCATCAGAGCTCTTTAAATGAGGAAAGTGAGTTACAAGTTACATGAGGACAAGTACGATACAAGTTACATCAGTTACAGGGTTACACAGTACAGCAACATATAAAATACATTGTTACGCGGTCGGAGGGATGGGGAGGAAGGGAGGCACAGCAGAGAGATGTGGAGAACAGTGCACAATGTCCGGCTGGGTAGGTGACAGCTGAGGGGTGAACCTAAGCCGATCTCCTCTATAGCTGTCTATGCAGCTCCACCGGGCATCAACCATATTGCTTGGTCTCGGGTGAAGGTAGGGGTAGACCAGGGGCGCATCACCAAGTCCAATAAGAAGAGAGAGGTGTCGTTGGCTTCAATGGAAGTGGTGAAGGGCGCTGGTCGCTCTGGTGTCAACAGGCATCATGGGGACAGTCGCAGTCGCAACATGGAGGAACTAAGGAAACCGACTCAATGCGCCCAAGGGCATAGCTATATAGGGGAGGCAGCAGATAGGTCTAGGAAGGGGGACAGTCACAATCGCAAAATGGAGGAACTATGTGATATCCACAGTCCGTTTTAAAGCTTTCTAATGTTCAGAGGTACAACAAAGGAGGCTAAGTGTAATCGTAGTTCACGTTTTCTCATCCTTTTGTTTGGCCTTGTTTTAACGTGCTAAATGGTCGGTTGTATTCAACACAGCCACCTTAACATAGCACATGAATGAATTTTATTCGAGGCATCCATTTTAAGTGTTCACTCTTAACACTGATTAATTAATTTTCTTATACAACACAGAGCTACCAAACTGAGAAACTAAACTGGGTGAGAAATTCAAATTTGGGAAAGGAAATTAATGCATTTTCAGGTGTCAGCAATACACAGCAGCTTCTTTCAAGTTAAAACAGCAGCACTCCTTGTAAAAATATCTTATGAGTTTATTCAAAGCGTCTGTAAGAAGTACTAATGATGTAGATGCAATGTGTAAGAAAATACAAGAACTTTTATTAAGGCATGATAGCCACTTTTTCATTATGAAAATCATAGAAATTCTTATACCCTGATCATGATTCACCTGCACATCCAGATTTGTTAGCAAATAGGAGTTTGTGACTGAATCGGTGTAATAAGTGTTTCAGTAATTACCGCCGGTGGAGGTTTGCGTCTCACAGTTTTTACCAGGTGGAACATAGAGGAATTTGCCTGAGGAAAACCCATACATTACAAGTTTTTGTATTTCAAATTGAGGACATCACTTTTTATTACTTCTCTGTCTCCTAGCTCGAGGTGAGGAACTTAGACTAATAAGGTAGTATGTCAACTTGTTTAAACTTTTTTTACTCGTGGTATGAACCCCAATTTCTAAGGGGACTCATCATGTGCCATTTACTAGCCATGACCCCAAAAAATTAATAGCTGCTTTAAAAAGCTTACTCTTTATTACATACGCTTTATAGAAACAGTATTCTCAACGATCATTTACACACCACATCACTTAATCTTTTAAAGGACAGAGTTCAACCTGCAAGCCCTTTTCTAATTGGTTTCTTTTAGCCAGCTCTTCTGCTACTGCTTTAAAATTCCAGCAAGAGCCCAACCTCTTCCTGTTTTCTGTGTATCAATCCCCTTAGTTTCAACTGCTTTGGCTTTCCTTCTTTCTGTGCTGGCGCCTCTGTAGAAAACCATCATTTCATGATCATCATTATCAGATGATAGTGCTACTTAGACTGATGACATGACCATGCAGTCATTAATTTCTTGACGTAATAACCAAAGTTGTTTCCTTAGATTGTACTTTACTCATCTTAAACAAATAATTCTTTAAAGGTCAGCATCGTGCAAAGGATAACATTGCCTCTGAGCCAAGAATACTTAGGGGCTGCTTACAATGGCGGACAGACTTCAGTCCGTACGCCATCGTATCGGGATTGGGATCGCCCGCCTACAATGCGGTGGTCCGACAGGGCTAATTACAATGCCAATATTTTAGATAGCGGTGGGTGCTGCGGACTGCAGCAAACTCTGCAGTGTAAAAACTGACATGTTACATATCCCTGCACTATGTGGCAGGCACAATGAGGTGCCTACCATATGGTACAGGGATATATATAGCATATCCAATGCACTATCCTATTTCTCATCCGGTGCCTCTATCAATATCTTTAATCTACATATACTTACCTCCTTTATGTATCTATATACTTGCAATGTAATGATGGATCTATATATTCATCACTCTCTTATAATTTAGCATTTCCAATGCACTACCCTATTTCTCAGCCTATACTTCGCTCAATATATCTTCTACCCCAACCTTCTGGCTCATCTCAAACTTCTTCTACTACTCCTTCCAATACACTACCTTATCTCTCATCCTAGACATCTATCAATACATCCTCTCCATCCACTCTCTCATTTATCCCAAACCCCATACCACTACTATGATTGTCAAAAAAACCCTTTCTAGACTCTCTCCTACTCTACCCCTCCTTGCATCATCTAACAGCTCTTTTACTATACCGACCCCCTAAAACAAACCTTTCTAAACTCTTCCCTCTGAGTCCTCCCCTCCAAAACTCCTTTTTACTCATCCAAAAGCTTCCTCCTACTGCTAAGACCCTCCACTATCCTTTTCAATCAAAATTAACAGACTAACATGTTCACTTCTCAAATTCCATATTAAACTAACTAATATACTACCCAAATAACTGAATAACATATCCACTTCTCAAATTACTTCATATTTTTTACTATACTCATTTTCAACAGAAATCCTTTATGGGTGGCATTCAACTCGCCAGAAAAGCGCTTCAACACCCATCTGGGGTAACAAGTGCTATATGAATGCAAATCTTTCTTCCCCTTTTATCCCTCCGCTAGCCTTCTAACTCCAAGTAACTGACTATTATCCACCACTGAAATTACTTCATATTTCACCATATTAGTTCACCACCAATCCTTTGTAGGCTTCCTGAATAGGTGCGTCATCAAGCGCTATATAAATACAAAGATTTGTCCTCCTTTATCCTTCTGCTATCATTCCAAATCCAAATAACTGACTAACCTATCCACCACTTAAAATGTACTTGCAAGTTTCACTATACTAATTCAACACTAATCCTCTATGGGTCCCGGAGTAGCGTGCTACTCTCCGAAAAAAACGCTTTGTCGCCTCGTTAGGGACAGTAAGCGCTATATAAATGCATTTACAATACAATACAACACATTGTTGTTTTTACTGTGGAAATCACAAGTTTCAGCATTGGCACATATAGACTTACATGCTAACTGCTCAGCAGTGCTAACTTTCAAGTGGGACAGCTAAATATGGTACTTCAAAGTTTCAAATGAATCATTGAATTAAACCTGACTTGTTGAAAAGTGAAATTTAATGTAACTTTTGCACAAATGGCCCCTTCTGAAAGTTGCCACTTAGTTGCCCAAAAGTTTCCATTAGTGGTTTTACAGTAGCACACAAGTTGCTCTCCTTGAGCCAGTCTTCTGCCCTACTGGAGAGAAGGGTGAATAACTCACAGGAAGAGGAACCTAGCATCTGCCAAGAGCACAGATGTAACAACAACAAGGTGATGGTGATGGAATGTTTGAATAAATCTCAGCCTCTGGCAATCGCTTAGGCCACATCCCAATCCATAATTTTCTGCCCAACTTTCTACCAGTTTGGACCCAGCAATATGTGAATCAGCCTTGACCCTGCTCCTCATGGTACCTGTCCATCACAAACTGCCTAGTGAGGCCCTACTTGAACCAGAATACAAGCAAATTGGGACAGGCTTTGCCATGATAAAGGCTCATCAGCCAGATATAGGTTGATTCCAGTGGCACCATGAGCACAGGACCCACTTTTGGACATGCACATCCTACTTCAGTGTGATCCCTTCCTGGCAGCATGGCCAGTATTGACGTGGGCCCAAAATACTAGCTTCAAAAGGATAGCCACCTTTGAAGGGCAAATAAGAATCACAATGGAAAGGGCTGCTTTCCTTCTGACTTAGCTAGATGCCACACTTTGCAGCACGTTGCCATGATGTGGGATAGAGACCCGGGAAAGAGACTTGGTAGTCGGAATACAATTTGCCCCCCCCCCCCCCGGCACCCAGATCTCAGATTACATCTGAAATGGAGAGAGGATCAAAGAAGAACTGTCCTTCTGTTCCCTGAACCTAGTAGAGAGAGCCTGCACTGCACCTGCTGCACCTTTGGTTAGCAAGGAAACAACTGTACCTGGGATGTCCAGCTCAAGGAAGAGTTGTCTCGAGCCTCACACAGAAAAGGTAACTCCTAGAGTCAGTTGGCTGACTACATGTTACAGCCAGAGGGCAATAAAAGCTTAGAAGCTTGCTCCTTGAGAATCCAGCACCAAGACGCCTCACCACTGCTGGACGCCGAGGTACATCCTGGGAGAGTCCTGACCCTCAAAAGTTGCACCTAATTCTGGTGTACCCGGTAGAGTTATCGTAGTGCAGTTTGGTCATCCAGCATGGAAGTTACAGCAAGTTAAAGGAAACCACTAGTTTTGTTGTAACCGGAGACCAGTAGACTAGTGGCAACGGGTTTGGTACTAGATATTTGCCAGAACTAATGGTACATTGACTCCAGAGGCCAAATCACCCCACTGTGTTCATGGACCAAGGGGTGGCCACAGAAAGACCCCTGACACCAGCTCTCAGCTTCCTTGAGCATCTTCAGCATCTTGCATCCCTTCCATCTGGACCACTCTAGTGACTTCTATGGAGGAGTGGCAATAGAACCCGAAACTGCTTAAATTTCGAAGTAACTGTTTAGTCGGTCCTGACTGGTTCCTGTGACTTGCCCCTATCGAAGTTGAAACCCACAAGAGTGCCTTTATTGTTGTTAGTACGGTACTTGTTGCGGCTAACCCTAAATCACGAGTTGTGGTAGAATTAAATGATTCATTGCATTGTGTGTGAAGCTGTGATTTATTGTTTCTTTAAAAATTCATATCTCTGGAACAATCTGGTGGATTCTTGTAATTGATCTGTCTATTTAAAGATAAAAACACAACCTATATTTATAAATTGGTGTTAGATTTTTATTGGGTTGCGTTTTCTTCAGTCAACTGTTTTGGTACTTCCTAATGCTTTGCATCTGTTCCTTTGAAAAAGGACAGACTGATTTGAGCCACAGCTACCCAGGACTGAGCCTAGGTTTTGCAAACAAAGCTGACTACACCTGATATGGAATTGTGTCTTTATTCCACGGTGAAGTTTCACAACCGCACTATTTAATAAACCACTTTCCTCACAGTATTAAAAAGAAAGGTTTATAACTAACAAAATATTTGTTTTCCCTGGTCAAAATGGCAGTTTTAAAGCTGCCTAACCAGACTGCAATTGTAGGCATGGAGACATGTTTTACAGGGCTACTTTAGTTAGTGTCACAATGAGTGCTACACCCCACTAGTAGCATTTAATGTACATGCTTGGGTATGGGTAGTGCCAAATACTTGGGACGTATAAGTAAATAAGATGTGCCAATTAGATATATGCCAATGTTACCATGTTGCAAAGGGGGAACACAAGCACTTCACCACTTGTTGTTAAGGGTAAAGTGCAAAGAGTTCTATGGCTAAAAAACAGGATCAGAAACAGAAGGCAAAAAACTGGGGTGAGGCCGCTTTAAGGGCAAGTGTCTAACAAATTAGATTTTTTAATAAATATAAAAATAGATTTTGAATGCTAATTACAGCAATTTCCTGTCAACATTTATAGATTAAAGTTTATAATCTGTACTTTGGATATTTTCTAGGTTCCAGCTCTAGCCTTGTCAGTAAAAATAGCTTTTGGGGGCTACTCACAGGAGGAGAATACAAACTTTCATTTTACTCATGTTCTACTATTAAGTATCAAGAACCTTCCTTCGTAAGCAGCAGGATCTGTCTATTGGATGATTTATAAATATTTTAAAGCAGAGTTTACCACCAGTGAGACAGGGTTATTTTGACAGTTTTGACAGTAGGTTTTTATGGTTCTGCATTCAGGCTACACATGGCAGGCCTGAAACCGTGTTTTACAGGATCACTCTGTTAATGGCATTATAGGTGCTGCAGTCCACAGGTGGCACTTAACTTCCAAGCCCTGGGTGCATTTTCTATACTACATACTAGGAGCATGTAGACAAGGTAAAAATGTCAATCAGGGATAAGCCCATATAACCTTGTTTAAAGGGAGAGCACAGATACTTAACTCCGGTTTAGCAGGGGTAGAGAGCACATTGTTGTAATGTCAGCAGAAGAGAGACACAGTTGGGGTAAATTACCAAAAGATGGCAATTTCTTATAAAATTATTATTTGAACTTGCCAGAACCTGAAATCTGATTGAATGAGGTTAGAACCTCACCATTAACCCAATCCTTGACAGGTCTGGCACTCTAGATCAACATCATGCACACAAAATGGCATTAATAAGATATGCCAAAAATGAGTGTTTGATAGACATATGGCAACAAATACAATCGTGAGATAGGCACTACACATGTACCATCCCCTAGATAGGAGTTCTAGAACTGACTCATTCTTGACCCCTGGTTCCCTACTTACTTATGTCTCTAAAAGCACTATGCCTGATTGAACTCCTTCCGCCCACTCACCAATAATATTGAGACTAGATTTTGGCCACATTGCACTATTGTCAAAATGTTTATGAATCAATGCAACCAAATATAAACTCCTAAGGCAGTGCTGTGGAATCCAATCCTGGCTTTGCTGTTACGAGTGCAATGTGAGCAGGGAGGCAGAGAGGCAGAGAGGCAGAGAGAGCGGCAGCTCTTACAGCGGGACAGCGGCACAGTGTGGGGGTTTGTTAAACCGCAATATCGCAATACTGCAATACCGGTACCGCTGTGCCGCAGCACTGCAACCGCGAAGTTGAGAAGCCGCCTCAGTCTTGGTCTTGGTGCTACGGGAGAGCCCTGGAGACACCCTGAAGGCCGCGGGAGAGCTCTAGCGCCCCGGAGCTGAGGCGCTGAGAGGAACCGCGGAGCAGAGAGGAGGCGTGCCCCGCGTGCGCTGCTGCCCTGCAGTCCTGCAGCTCTGCTGCCCTGTGACAGAGGCTGCAGACAGCGACTAAGGCGCCCATCCTAAGCTTTCTTCACCAGTGCTGGTCTGAGCCCAGCAGCCTGCATTCAGTACAGGCTGTGCAGGTAGTGAGCAGACAGTGAGTAAGGCATCCAGCCTGTACCCACCACACCCTCCTCACTCCCCATCAGAGGTGAGGTAACCGGACCTTAGTGCTGGTGCTGAGGATTTGAGTAGAGCGGGCGTGCGTGCCAAACAGCACCAAACAGCTGACTGAGTTCCAGACTGCCCTACAGCCAAGGAATAAGGCGCCCAGCCGGCCCCCCTTCACCAGAGGGTCCTGAATAGCTGAGTAGTTGCTGAGCAGAGCGGTGCCAGATGGAGATTAGAGAGAGCAGCGCCGCAGAGGAGCCACACATGCAGCTCTCTCCGTTCTACTAACCACGCGCAGCTCCGACCTCTCCCCCCTCTTCCCCCCGCCGCGATGGTGGTAGCGGCCGAGACGGTGACAGAGTCAGAGACGGGAGCACGGGAGCACCGCGGGGGGAGAGCTGTGAGCCACGAGCTGCGACTGGCAACCTCCAGAAATCAGAAATCCTCACGCCGTATCATCGTATCGTGCTGCCCCGCGAGGGAGGTGAGGTGAGGTGAGGAGCTGCGAGGGGGAGCTGTGGAAAGAACCACCCGGGCTGAAACACCTGGGCTGAAAAAAGGGTAAACAGAGGGTGTAACAGGGTGGCGGGGTGGCAGGGGGCACCTGCCCGTCGCACCCTGCTTTCGGATCCTTGCTCCTTGCTCCTAGCTACCCCTGCCCCCGCCCACCTGTAAGGCATAAGGAGCGCGGCCCAAGAGATCTGGCAACTAACACCCAGAGAGGAAGGCAGGCAGCCCTCAACCATCTTCAACCGTCAACGTTGTGCCTAACTCAACCGTCAACGTTGTGCCTAACTGTTTAAAATTCTGTCAGCAGCCTCCAACAGCCTAACCGCTTAAAATTCAGTCTGCAGCCCCCAACAGTCACCAACAACCAATCCAAAAGCTGAGGGCATCAGCATCACCGGCATCAGCATCACCGCCAAAACTGCCAATCCATCGCCAAACCGGGAGAAGGCAATGCTGAAAACTCATACCAACACCCAGGAAAACCATTAGGGGGGAAAAAAAGACAGCAAAGGACGCAAAAGGACGAATTACCTGAAACCTGCCAAGTACCCCAACCTAACCCATCGCACAAGGAGCCAAGCCGACAATGAGTTCCGGCAAGGTGAGGCGAGTCACAACTTCCACTACCAACACCAGAAAAAAGAAAATAAAGAATTCTAAGGTTCTAAGCGAGCCGTTTGAGAACAATACCCAAACCCTGATCACTCTGACCACCCTGATTGGACGGGAGAATGCCTTTCACATGGCCACCGCCGCCAACCCAGGAACGCCAGACACCCTGCTAGTAGACCTAACTCAAGACTCACTAGAGGTAGGAAAAGGGACTACTTGGAAGCAACCTGCGCCCTAGGGGAAAAAATCATTTCAACCTAAAATTTACTCCAAATTTTCCTTCATCTAAGACGAAGGAGCGGTACTCCTCCTTAACACCAGCAACACCAGCAACCAACCGAACCTCCCTTCCCTATTACACTCCCAGCTATCAGAAGGCGCATCCGGATACCTCTAAGCCTCATGGGCCCTATCCGACATTGATACTGGCCTGTCAATCCTATCAACTGAACCGGGGAGAGAAGACACAGCCCCTCAAACACGCCGACTAACCCAAATACAGAGTCCCCAAAAGACGTAACGGGACCATCGACATTTACTGCACCCCCACAATCAACTCTGAAATAGCCACAGGGGGTGCCCCAGAAGAGGCTCCGGCAAGCGATGAAATCACACTTTCACCGGCTCTACCAGCTTTACCAGCTCTACCAGCTTCCCTTCCCAGTCTCCCCAAGTAAATGAAATGGAACTACCAGCAGATCCAGCAGATCCATCCGGGATCCCTTTAGAGCCTAAAATCACAGTACTTCACTGCCAGCATACAAGTCCCCCTTTAGTCATATGACCCCTTGCTTTTTCTCCCACAGTGTCAGACGTATTCCACTTCACAGGCCTCACGACTTTCCCACCTGAAGACAAAACTGATATAAAGGCAACCAGAGAGCCAATTCCCGCTCAACTTCTGAACTCCTACTTTTTCAACCCCACTGACTGCAACCATGAATCCAACAAGTACAATCACACTCAGGAACGTAAGGACAACAAGAAAGATATCGCCTTCAAACAGTCGATAGCGAACCATTTACCCATTCGAAAAAGCTCAGATTACAAGCCCTCAAAGCCCACTCCGGAGGAACCCCACCCTGAAGCACCCACATCCAAGCATTTCCCTACAACGACTAACACGGGGCCGATCCAGACGACACAACCTTAGGAGGTCCCAATCTCGCTTCCCTTACAAAGGAAGAATGGGAAAATCTTGTCACCACTTATACATCTGAGGAAAAGAAGGCAACGGCTCCACAAGGATCGGGAACTACTTCCACAAAGGCAGACATAAACATTCAGCCAAGTGAATCAGGAATATGGCCTCCCTTTTAAACACCATGCAACTCTCCACCAAAGCTCTGGAATACCACTCTGACAAAATGGATATCCAGCTTACCCTTCTCAATTGTCTTGCATTACATGTTACCAGCATTGACAGCAAAGTCTCAGATATGAACAACTTTATCGAAAGGGCCCAACAGGATGCAACCATATTTCCACCAAGCTGTACCTGCCACCTAATCGTGGAAAAAATTGCCACGCTACCCACAGTGATGAGTGACCTCCTTACCGACCTGAAAACGATAGGCTCCAGTTTGAATTCTGAGACTGACAGCGCGAACACTAGCATCAGAGGACCAGCAGCCAACATCCTAATCAGCCTCATGACAAGGACACACAAAGGGGCACAAGGATTAGCCACCCAAGACCTCAATCCACCCACCACCCGAAATTCCCTTGGCCTTTGCTGAACTAAGAAAGAAGCAACACACCCGATGGTCCAAACCTCCGAAGAGGCCGGCCAAGACCTGGAAACCGGAATGAAAAGTTCCCACAAAGTAACCAAATCGCCTCCTCCAAAACCCCCAAGGAGTGTTGAGGTCAAGCACCTGGAATCAACTGCAGTAACCAGCACCCAGCCAAAAACGCAGGAAGTAGCAACTTTAGAAGGCAAAGCTGAGCAGAATAAATGACAATCCTCCAAACAGCAAAGGAAACAAAGGAGGAAAGGGAGGAACTAGAATTCACCTATAAAAACATACTTCCAAATCACACCAAACCCCCAGACTGGCCTTCTGCAGGATCTTAAAGAATTCAGCACGCTAAAAAAACCAACAGCCGGACCAAGGCTTAACCAGCACCCAGACATCAAGAAGCACAGTACGAGTAGTAGAGGACCTTCCCAATCAATGCCTAATAAATCTTCACGAAAAAGCGACTTGCAGCCAAAAGCCTGGTACAAATGGAAGCGTCGACCCAAAAACGGGCATCCCCTCCAGTATGTGACACTAACCAACGCCAACTCTCAGCCGTACAATCAAACCTAGTAGCAATAACCGAAACAACCCCAACTCCCTTATCCAACATTGCAGACCAATTTTACCACAGGGAGCGAACCCACGGAAATTAAAACAAAACAGAAAAAACACAGTAAAAGACTTTAGGATCGGGGTGTCCGACCACAGCGACCATCAACCCCAAGAGCTTACTCTTGGCATCCAGGGTACCGCCATAACCTACGCAAACCCAGAACCCCATCAAACCATGAGATACCAACACAAGAGAATTCAATGGAAAATACGCGACCCAGAGAAACTATCAGTCGCTGCAAAAATATCGTGGGAAGAAATCAAACTCATCGAAGGAAGCACTGTCCATGCATGGGAAATCTTCTCCAAAGATCTGGGCCAACTAGCCCCATCGGCCGTTACCCAATCAGCACAAAAAGAGTCCCAACTAAAACAAAATACCTGGGCGGGAACAAGCTAGTGCACCAACTTGACATCGAGCCAGCATGCCGAACTAAGACAACTAAGGGGTGACATAAACAGAGCAATCCTCTCTATCCGCCTAAACAGCTCAACTGCCGGCACTGTAGATGCACTAAGAAAACTCTGAGCGAGGTAAAAGAAAATCATTTGGCGTGCAAAAAAGGACCACACGGAATCACTCTGGGCCAAATTACTTCATGACGCCAAAACGAATAATAGTGCAAGATTCTGGCAAACCGTCAAGAGCATTGAAAACCCATCGGCCCCCTTAATCAACTCACATATAACGGAAGACGTCTGGACAACCCACCTGCAAACCTATTTCAAAGCAGATCCCCAAAGCAATCTGCAAAAACCAGCTGAGCGTCATGCTGCATTACCTCTGCCCCCCCCTTTCAGGAATAGCCAATCACTTAGCTCTTTTCTAAAAACGATTAAGGGCAGAATCCAGCAAAGTCACCAAGAGGGTGCCCCTGGGCCAAACGGCCTGCCACCAACGTTATACAAACAAGATCGAAAGTACTGGTCTGGCGCATTACAACTGCTCTTTGACAACATTACCATAACAGGAACAATTCCAGAATCCTGGAAAGGCTCCATCATCTCGCCTATTTAAAAAAAAGGCTGTAAGAACGACCCAAAAAACTACAGGCTCATCGCTCTTATTGACATCAAGGCCAAGTACTACGCGGGCCTTATCCTGGCCGAATTCCGTTAATGGGCAAGGGAAAAGTCCCTAATCCCAATCAACAGGGTTCCAGGAAAACTTGGAAACCACACAAGCATCCTGGCTCTTTCCCTTTTAGCCGACTCCACAAAAGCAGCAAGAAATTCATTATTTGTCTGCTTCATCGACTACAAAGCCGCCTTCGACAGCATAGATCGAGGAAAACTATGGTCAAAGCTAGCACGATGGGAAATACCTCCTGCCCTCCTGAATCCATTTATCCTGCTACACTCCGAGACGTGGGTCCAAATAAAACTGGGGAGTGGCACAATCGTATCCAGGTGGATCCCAACCTCTAGAGGTTTAAAGCAGGGGTGCGTTTTGGCTCCCACCCTATTTAACCTCTTTGTGGCTGATCTCTCAAGTGACCTAGACAATTGCAACCATCATGCACCAAAACTGGGAGGCCTCCCTCTTTCAAACTTACTGTATGCCGACGACTTGATCTTAATCAGCCAAACACCAGTCGGCCTACTGTTGGATTCCACTGGCCCAAACACTGCAGGAACGATGTATGACCCAATCCACTACCCCGACTCAAATGCTACTCATGAGGTAGAAAACCATGAGAGGACACCTGAGCCCAGGGCAGGGGACAGGAAAACAAAAGAAAGGGACGTCAAAAAGGCTTCACCCCCGAGCTGGACTGGACAACGATACTCGACCACCACCTCCACGCCTCTGCACCTACGGAACAATATACACACAATTACTCCTGTGTCCTACTCCTATGTGTACTCCTTTTTCTCCCAATCCCATAACCACACTCCACCATGTAATGAAAAGACCACCTCCTTACTTGTGACTTGTACAGGATCAGCCTCGGAAGGTTTTGGCAGCAGGAAGGATTAAACTCCGCTATTGTAGGAGCTTCCAGTTTCAGGACGAGGTCGAATTAAAGGGGACTGCACTCGAGGACACTTACAGCCAAAAAACGGGATACTAAGGGGAAAAAGCCATTTAACTCGTCATAAAAAACCCCCAAGCTATTGTCCACGTAAGTGACTTCAGTCCTGGGACGGGGAGGGGAGAACGAAAACAAACAAATCCCTCTTCCGGGATCAGCAGCTTCTCCATGGTTTCTGCGCGGCGGAAAACACCTTAGCGGCACACAAAGAGGCGGACTGCCTACAATAAATATGGAAGCAGAGGGTGCTGCTCGGAATCCATGCAGCAAACTCTCCGATAAGCCAACTGGAGTCTCTCACAACGCAAACAAACTCTCCTTCTGAGGGTCCGACATCCGAGGGGACTGGAGCCCCAGTTTACCCTCGCAATGCCAAAAAAACGTATCAGCACCAAGAATTCCCAAATGGGAAGGGGGGGGGGCAGGATGCAGAAGTCCAAGGAGATAAACTAAACAATAAGAACAACCAGGGGAGGGAAGGGGCAAGGCCAAAAATAGAACCTATGAATTAAAGGGAATCCAGTAACAAAGGAACACGAGCCCGTGAACCCAAGTCCCTCTAAGAGCTTAGATACAACAACCCAGCACCTGGAACCCAAAGCTAAAAGATACCAAGCACTGAATCAAGGGAGGGCGGTTCTTAAATCCCCTCAGGGCCGATCATGTGATGGTGGAGTATGGCCATAGAAGACAGACTAGACCTATTTCCTAACAGTATTCCCCCCAATGGTCCTCCCCACCGGACGGGGTTTAGAGGGGTGTTGTCTATGGAACAAACAAACCAGCCGTGGTACATGCACACTACCAGCTGGTTCCCATGTCCGATCCTCAGGTGTATATCCCTTCCAATCCACAAGGTAGAAGAGATGACCTCTCCTCCGCCTGGAATCCATAATGGCCTGAACCTCAAACTCCTCTTCCCCATCAATTAACAAAGGAGGGGGTGGTGGCAGAACCTGTGTTGATGGTATATATGGCTTCAACAGTGATGTATGAAACACCGGATGGACCTTATAGTCATCAGGCAAGACAAGCTTCATGGCCACGGGATTAATCACCTGCATAATGGCAAATGGCCCCACAAACCTAGGCTGCAATTTACGAGACCCCTGCAACCTAAGGTTGCGTGAAGCTAGCCACACCCGATCACCACCTTGTAAGATGGAGCAGGGACTCGATGTTTATCTGCCTGAGCCTTCATGGTGACTTTCGTTGCCTGTAACTCTTCTCGTGCTCTGTCCCATATTCCACCCAATGACCTACAAACATCGTCTATGGCTGGCACGTGCCCAGTAGGCTGGATGGCTAACGCCCTGGGATGATAACCCAATGAACAAAAAAAAGGAGTCATACCCACTGCGGAATGTAGGCTGTTATTGTAGGCAAACTCCGCAATAGGAAGAGCCACCATCCAGTCACAAAACAATGACGACACAAGACACCTCAAGTATTGCTCCATAGTCTGGTTTGTCTGTTCAGTCTGACCATCTGATTGCGGGTGGTACGCTGATGACAAACGTACTTCTATTTTCAGCACAAAACACAATTCCGTCCAAAAATGGGACACAAATTGTGCTCCCCTGTCAGAAACAATCGCAGATGGCAACCCATGGATCCTAACTATTGATGACATAAATACCAAAGCCATCTCCCTGGCAGTAGGAACCTTGGGTAACGGGATGAAGTGTGCCATTTTTGTGAACAGATCTACTAACACCAATATGGCGGTATGCCCTGACACAGAAGGTAGATCCGTCACAAAATCCATACTAATGGTGTGCCAAGGAGCAGGAGGGACCCCTAAGGGCTGCAACAGACCAGATGGCCTGCTATGGGTAGGTTTGCTAGTGGCACAAACGGGACACGCTGCCACGTAACACTGTATATCCTTGATCAGCGAGTCCCACCAAAACCATCGCAAACACATCTCCCTCGTCTTTTGCATCCCCGGATGTGCTACCAGCGAGGAGAAATGACACCACTCCAAAACCATCTTCCTCAAGGCAGGGGGAACAAACAAACGGTTCCCATGATGCAACAGCCCATCCTGCATCAACACCTGGGGTAAAGCCATCAAAGGGGCCAAATCCAACTGTCGTAATTGCCCTTTGACTAGGGAGGGGAAGTCCTCAGTGTGTGTAACCGCTACAATCCTCTCTTCACTGATCATAGGTCTGTCCTCTTTCACTCGTCCCTCCTCCCTACCTTCCACATGTATCCGAGAAAGGGCATCAGATTTTATCTGCTGTGCGGCGGGTCGATAAGTAATGACAAAGTCATACTCGTTAAAAAACAAGACCCACCGCATCTGGCGAGGTGTTAACGCCCGGGCAGCCCGAAAGAATTCAAGATTCTTATGATCTGTATAGATCGTGACTGTGTGTCTAGCGCCCCAGAGATAATGACGCCACTCCTCAAAGGACAATTTCACCGCCAGCAGCTCCCTCTCAGCCACCGTGTAATTACGCTCCGCAGGCAACAGGGTCTTAGAGAAAAAGGCAATGGGGTGCATCTGACCCGTTTCAGCATCCCTTTGGGACAACATCCCTCCCACCGCACACAATGAGGCATCCGCTTCCACAAAAAACGGTAAGGCAGTATCGGGATGCACCAAAACGGGTGCTGATGTAAAGGACCTTAACAAAAGATGAAAAGCTTTCTGGACTTCAGTGGACCAGACAAAGGGAACCCCCTTCCTCAGGAATCGGGTCATGGGAGACACGATATCAGAGAAATGGGGGATGAAGCGCCACTAGAAATTGGCGAACCCCAAAAGGGCCTGGATCTGCTTGACAGTGGATGGTATGGGCCAGGTAATGATAGCCTCTATCTTTCTAGGGTCCATTCGAATGCCCTCTGCTGTGATGATAAACCCCAGGAATTCTACCTTCTGGGTGCCGAACTGGCATTTCTCCAGTTTGGCGTACAGATGATGGTCCTGTAACTTCTGTAACACCTTCGGTACATGTTCTTGGTGCTCAGCCCCCGTCTCTGAGAAAATCAATATGTCGTCTAAATAGACGATAACACTTCTGTCCAGGTATTCCTGGAGAACCTCGTTAATGAATTATTGGAAGGCTGCTGGCGCGTTGCATAAGCCAAACGGCATCACGCAATACTCGAATAGGCCGAATTTGGTCTTGAACGCCGTCTTCCATTCATCCCCGGGTCAGACTCGAATAAGATGGTAAGCACCCCGCAAATCCAATTTAGTAACTATGGTTGCTTTGCGGAGCTGGTCCAACAACACGGGGATGAGTGGAAGAGGGTACCTATTCTTCACAGTAGCCTTATTCAGAGCCCTGTAGTCCACACATGCCCTCAATGTCCCTTCCTTCTTCGGAATGAAAAAGATCGCTGATGACACAGGCGAACAGGAGGGACGAATAAAACCCATCCTCAACATCTCCTCTAAGTACTCCTTGAGATGTAACTCCTCGGGTTCAGAGAGCACATATATGCGACAAGAAGGCAAAGGGACGCCAGGTATTAAATCGATTTTACAGTCAAAAGACCGGTGAGGAGGGAGACCCTGTGCCTGGACCTTATCAAAAACACCCCGAAAGGCAGAATACTGTGAGGGAACTGACATCACCTCCACCCCAGCACAAGACAAAGGAGGAATCCTTTCGCTGGCCTCCCTGTAACAATGTGTGAGGCAATGCTTGGAATCCAGAGTCACCAAACGTTGCACCCAATCAATCTTAGGGTTATGTTCCTGGAGCCAGGGGACTCCTAACACTAAACCAAAAGAAGGGGCGTCAATAAGGTCAAAGACCACTGACTCCGAGTGACCATTCTCACACAACAACGTCACTGGTTCTGTCTGGCGTGTAATGGAACCCGAAGTTAATTCTGTCCCATCGATGGCTCTCACAGGGGCTCTGGTTGTCTTTTGTATTGACATGGGATTTCTAACTTTTCCGCCAACGAGATGTCAATGAAATTCCCAGTAGCCCCGGAATCCAACAAAACAGACACGGGTACACGACTACTCCCAGACAGCAAGAGTTGTGCTGGAATAATGAAATGCCTTGGCACCTGATCTATCACACCCAGAACATCGTAGGTCCCCCCGGCTCCTTGGCTCATGGCTTGACTACGGTCCACCTGTACACATGCTACCTTTTTACTGAACGCCAGACCTGAGGGTTTAACAGGACACTCTCGGGCAAAGTGGCCCCCTTGTCCACAATACAAACATAAATTCAGTTCCCTCCTCCTTCTTTTCTCTTCCATGGTTAACGGGCCTCTAACCCCCCCTATCTCCATAGGCTCAGGAGCGGGCTTATGTTCCCCAGAAGGTTTTGTTTCCGGTTTCGTATGACTCCTCCAAGGTCCCTGAACCCGACTACGGTCACCGCGCCTCTCAGTCAACCTATGGTTTAACTTCACCACCAGATCTATAAAGGCAGCACAGTCGTCTGGAGGATCAACCACCTGAGATACCACATCTTTCAGTTCGTCACACAAACCCTGATAAAACAAGGAGGTTCTTTTGTCTGTTGGCCAATGTGTCTCCGACACCAACCTATTGAATGTTGAAACATAGGTTAGCAAATCCTGTTTGCCCTGTCTTAACTTGAGGAGCTCCGCATCGCTTGCCTGCATAAAAGCATGTTTAGCAAACAGGCCTCTCATTAATTCTTTAAACGCCAGATAATCGTGCAATACCAGATCATCACTTTCCACAAGAGGGATAGCCCACTGAGCCGCAGTGCCAGCCAAATACGAGATTGTAAAAGCTACTTTAGCCGTATCATTCGGAAAAGCGGTCGGCCTGCACATAAAATGCAGTTGGCATTGAGTCATAAAGGTCCCATACTTATTGCTGTCTCCCATAAACCTCTCAGGGGGGGCCGAGGGGACAGGAACAGGCGTCGTAACAGTAACCGCTACAGGGGCTGCCCCTCCGCTCTCTGACCCGTCCCGCCTCCGTACTGAAATGTGGCTGGCTGGATGATAGGACCATGTCCCCTATCTCTCAACTGTTCTCTGGCCTTCACGGCCCCTAGCTCCTGTTTAAGTCCTGCATTCTCCTGCTGTAAGTCCTGCACCTGAGCCTGCAAGGCAGCTACAGCCCCCACTATCTCCCAAGGGACCACCCAAGTCCTCGTCCATACCTCGTCCAGGCAGTGTATTTAATCGTGGGCTTGGTATTCTGTTGGATTCCACTGGCCCAAACACTGCAGGAACGATGTATGACCCAATCCACTACCCCGACTCAAATGCTACTCATGAGGTAGAAAACCATGAGAGGACACCTGAGCCCAGGGCAGGGGACAGGAAAACAAAAGAAAGGGACGTCAAAAAAGGCTTTACCCCCGAGCTGGACTGGACAACGATACTCGACCACCACCTCCACGCCTCTGCACCTACGGAACAATATACACACAATTATTCCTGTGTCCTACTCCTATGTGTACCCCTTTTTCTCCCAATCCCATAACCACACTCCACCATGTAATGAAAAGACCACCTCCTTACTTGTGACTTGTACAGGATCAGCCTCGGGAGGTTTTGGCAGCAGGAAGGATTAAACTCCGCTATTGTAGGAGCTTCCAGTTCCAGGACGAGGTCGAATTAAAGGGGACTGCACTCGAGGACACTTACAGCCAAAAAACGGGATACTAAGGGGAAAAAGCAATTTAACTCGGCATAAAAAACCCCCAAGCTATTGTCCACGTAAGTGACTTCAGTCCTGGGACGGGGAGGGGAGAACGAAAACAAACAAATCCCTCTTCCGGGATCAGCAGCTTCTCCGTGGTTTCTGCGCGGCGGAAAACGCCTAAGCGGCACACAGAGAGGCGGACTGCCTACAATAAATGCGGAAGCAGAGGGTGCTGCACGGAATCCATGCAGCGAACTCTCCGATAAGCCAACTGGAGTCTCTCACAATGCAAACAAACTCTCCTTTTGAGGGTCCGACATCCGAGGGGACTGGAGCACCAAGAATTCCCAGGGGGGGAAAGAGAGAGGGGGGGGGCAGGATGCAGAAGTCCAAGGAGATAAACCAAACGATAAGAAAACGGGACAACCAGGGGAGGGAAAGGGAAAGGCCAAAAATAGAACCAATGAATTAAAGGGAATCCAGTAACAAAGGAACATGAGCCCGTGAACCCAAGTCCCTCTAAGAGCTTAGATACAACAACCCAGCACCTGGAACCCAAAGCTAAAAGATACCAAGCACTGAATCAAGGGAGGGGCGGTTCTTAAATCCCCTCAGGGCCGATCATGTGATGGTGGAGTATGGCCATAGAAGACAGACTAGACCTATTTCCTAACATCTACAACACTTGCTCCACACCACGATAATTTTGCCTCAAAAAACGGGTTAGAAATCAACCTAGAAAAGTCGAAAATAATGGTGCTAAACCAGCGCAACCTAAAAAAGCGACTGAAATGGCAGCTGGGCGAGAGAGAACTTGAAGTCGTCCAAGACTACAAATAACTAGGGATTATTTTTGACAAGAATGGGTTATACGACCAACAAAAAGAGGCGATTCAGAGACGTGGAACCCTCCTAGCAGTTACCTTGAAAAATCTTAAAAGCAAAATAGCAGGTCCAAACCTGCTCCCACTGCCTGAAGTGCTTCATGCAAAGCTGCTACCAACGCTCACATACGGCAGTGAGGTCATGCGAGGGATGGACAAATAAACCCTGAATAAAATGGTTGCTAAAGCATTAAGAATAATTTTCAAGCTTCCTAAATATACCTCCCCAGCCCAATTAAGACTCGAATTTGGAATAGTAAACCAGAAAATAAGCAGGAAGGACGCATATGTAAAAAGCTGGTATAAAATAAAAAGCACAGAGGCGGGCTCACTAAACTCATTCCTATGGAAGGAAATATCAAGGGAAAACGCCTCACCGGCCAAAGCCTACCTTCAATCAGAGATTAGCATGTTAGCCCTGGAGAATATTTGGGAGTCAGGACTTCCATTCAACAACGTCAAAGATCTGGTAAATAGGTCGACAAAGCTTGTCTCTACTGAAAACGATAATGAATGCCTAAATGAGAGGGCCCACAGCTGGTTTGTGATACAAAGGTACCCAAAATGCTCACCACAACCGTATCTCGGCACCAGCTTTTCAGGACCACAAAAGAAGGCTTCTTGGCACTGAGGATGTGGATTATACCTGCTAAACCCCACATGCCACCCTGGAAACCTACATTTGCATCTACACTATGCAGATTATGCGGCGAAACCAACGATGATATGCTGCATCTCCTATGCATATGCAAGTTCCTAGACCGGGAGAGGAGAGAGCTGTTAAAACCACATATAAATGAAATGCATATCCGGTCTTGCAGACAGGCAGTGAAGGCGGGCTTCAGCAGGGTCAACGTTAAATTACCCTGCAGTTTTGTCCGCTTCATGAAAACTGCTCAAAGAAAACATTTTGCTGCAGCCTGAGCACAATTGTGCACGCCCAAGCCCTTTTGTCTGGTAACTCTCTCTGACCCCCCCACGTGTCGACTCTAAGTCCAGTCGTTCAAGTCATCAGGAAAGAACATCAGATCTATGGACACTGGCGTTGCCCCCAGACAGGGACTCACCCACAGCCCTTATTCAAACTTCACACCCCTACCGCAAACATATTGTATGTATTTTTAACCAGTCAACTGTTCGATTTTAAAACATATCCACCACGCTTTTAAGGAAATGTTAAATTATGCTATATATGTATTTATTTATACATTATATACTAATGTGTGGTCTGCTAAGATTAAAATTACTCAATGCAATAATGAAACCAAACCAAAAAAACTGCTGAACTGGGAGAAATCCCTCGATCTCACAATAAAACATATCTGGATGATAAGTTGGCCACTTTAGACCAGCCGTACAAGTATAGAGAGATTTGTTAAAGACCTTGTGTTTACAGATGAAGAATTAAGTACTTTTGGTAAGTCCTCTACTTACCAAAAGTTGGTAGTGTTAACAACTGCAGACAAAAGTGAGAGGTTGAAATTATTGAATCTTAAGAAAAAAGCAAAACAAAACAGATTATCCTGCACAGTTTATTTTCAAGTATTTAAGATCTGGAGTGATACCATTAGGTTTGAGATTGAGAAATGTCCAGCCCTTATCTGTAGAAATATGGAAATTCTTGGAAAAGTGGACCCATATCTCCAATTTCTGTTCAAGAGCGTGGATGATTCTATTAAAAACACACTGTGATGGATATGCTTCAATTGATCTGCACTTCACTATGTGTCCCAAAGTAACAAATATTGTTGTATCACACAAAATATTTATTGTTTGCGGTTGCATCCAGGATGTCAGATACCCATCCACCTTAGGTATCAAATTTCCGGGCTTACCAAAGTAGTCCAGATGCCATATTAATAGAATGACATCCGAGCACACCTTAACATTAATTGCTTTTATCCTAAATGCAATTAAGCACTGTCCCCAGAATAATCCACCGTCTTTTGGTGCAAGGTTTCAATTATCACATCACGAGACCAGGTCCCAAATTAAAGTTCACAATTATGAAGTCGATCCAGTTCAATCTTTATTTCTTTCAAGATAACACCGCAGTGACTCGCGTTTCGCCCAACCAGGCTTCCTCAAGGCTTGCTTCTATCCAGCCCTTTCCCAATAGTGTCAGCCTAATTATTCATACATATTTATAGCTCTGACACAGACAGAATAACAGGAAGCGCCTTTACTCACGATAAAACGTATCATGGTTTTGTGAGGACGCCCGTCTTAGAAAATAAGGACGTCTCACTAGTACGCTTTTTTGAATAATGAAGATTCTACAAGCAATTCCCTATTAATTTATAGTAGGACATATGAACTGGTTTACTATGACTGTGCAATGAGATTCATCATATATATGAATCATTAGGACGACACTATAAGGAACGTACTGGACAGAATCGAGCCTTGAGGAAGCCCGGTTAGGGGAAACGCAAGTCGACTGCTGTGTTATCTTGAAAGAAATAAAGATTGAACTGGATTGACTTCATCATTGTGAACTTTAATTTGGGACCTGGTCTCGTTACGTGATAATTTGAAACCTTGCACCAAAAGACGTTGGATTATTCTGGGGACCATGCTTAATTGCATTTAGGATCAAAACAAGTAATGTTAAGGTGTGCTTGGATGTCGTTCTATTAAGATGATTCTTATTGTAGAGACAGCGAAGGAACTGGTGGTCATCCTAACCAAAGAGATTCTGGGACCGGAAGAAAATCTTAAGAGCTTGAATGTGATTGAGGAAGTGAAGAAAAAGCTAGAAGAAGTCAACTTACAACTAAAGAGCTATGAGGAATATTTCATGAGGAAGAAAAGCAAAAACTTAAAAAAGGACATCACATTTTATTTACAAGAGAAAATATAGTTGCAGCTGGCATATTATCAAAGTGCTAACCAGGATAGCGGTGTAGCAAGTAATAATGAATAGAGACAGAGACAAATAGTGACATTGGCCGATACTTTCTCATCGTATTCTGAGGTAGAAAGTAATCCTAAAAAACAGATATTTACCAGCCCTCTTCCCCTTTTTTAGATGATCACAGAGGAGAGGAGAAGGTTCCAGAACCAAGACAGAGGGAGATATTACCATTGGGATCTCCAACACCATTGCTTACAAAACACATAAACAGAAGTATTGGATATGTATGAGGGAGCTGCTAGTTAAAGGTCACTCCTAGATGCCATCTCTATCTTTAATTTGTCATCAGTTAGGATCATTGACAATAACAACCAACTTCTATCTAAAGGCCTTTCATTTGTTCCTGGTCAAAAAAGTAGCATTTTTCAGTTGAGTAAAGATGTACATGCCTTTTCTCAGGGAGGTTATACTAAAAACATCTTTATGCACCATAATCATGAGACAAAGGAAGATACAGATTACTGTAGATGTAAAAGAGGGTCCAAATGTACACCTACATGCCAGGACCTACAGTAGCAGTCTTTGAAAAGACTGTGTTTTAGGAAGTAAAGAAAGTTTCTAAATATTTACCTCCAGTTGCATCAGATTATATATTGGGGAGAGAGCGCCTTTAACAAAGCTGCAAGAAAACCCAATGATAACTATAAATCCCACACGCAAGGGTGGGGGGGATTGTTCTTATCAACACTGACTATTATGAGAAAAAGTGAACTAGTTGCTAGCTAATAGGGATCATTATAAAAATACAAAAAAGTATCTTTAATTACCTTGAAGATGAAGACTAATGGCATTACATCCAATGCTCTGGACAGTGGTTGGATATGCAAAATGAATTTGAATATGTGAATTAAATCAACCTAGTTATTCCAGTAGTTTATGGTGCGGGAAGACAGATAAGAATGAAATCCCCTAATGCGACCTATAATTTCTACAATTAATGCTATGACAGAACCTCTTTCTAAGTATGTGCACTTCTCTACTCCCTGCAATTAAAACCCTAAAGTCATACATTAAAGCTAAAGGGGATTTGATTGTGAAGATTGAAAATCTGCCTTATTTTATGGTGTGTAAGGTACTAATGACTATAGATATTGAAGCGCTCTATATGAATACACTTCAGAGAAAAGCAGTCTAAGTAATCTGTGTAGTAACGTTGAAGACTCCAGTGGAAAAACCAGCATAATGTATATTGGAATGTGTGGAAATTGTACTTCTGAACAACCTTTTTAAATTCAGTGGAGAATTATTCCAACAATTCAATGTTACGATCAACAGGGAGTCTTGCACCCAAGTACAGCAAACATCTACATGGTGTGCATATGAAGAGAAACATATGTATACTGAAATCCAACTCTTTTTTGAGGATGAATTGGGCTTGTTTTATAGATGATATTTTTTCACCTGGAATTGCGAGAAAGATCAGCTCAAGGAATTTCTGTTATGGTTCAAGTTTGAGTAATCAAACCTTGAGGTTCAAAGTAAATATTAGCAGGAATAAGGTGGAATTCCTGAAGATCTGGATTATAGGAGCACATGGGTATCTCGACGTGGACCTATATAGAAAATCCGCTGTCAAGAATTCCTTTCTCCATTTCCCTAAATTTCACCCTAATTGTCAAAACATTTCAGTCCTTTTTGGACAATTTGTTGGAATAAGGAAAAAGTGTCCCAGGATTATTAAAGAAATGGAGAAGAGATGAAAAGGAAATTTAGCAAGAGAGGGTATCAAAAGAGCCAAATATTATGACCATAATGCCCTCATTGCAAAGAAGGAAAGGATGGGAAGTATGTGTGAAAAATTATTCAAATATAAATATTAAGATTAGGAGGATTGTTGATTCTAATTGGAAGACTTTAAATACAAAGGAGAATGATCCTATGATAAAGATACAGATGCAGGCGTATTAGACGAAACACTGACTTAAAAGATAAATCAGTTGACACCTGGAAAAATTTGAGATGTGCTCAAAGATCCATAAAACAAGGTTCAACAATTAAGGATAACCATCGATGTGGCACAAGCCATGCATGTGAAGTGGCTATAATTACTGACAAGTAGGAGCATAATGAATATTTAAAATAGATAACGAATCGCAGAAGTAAAATTATTGTCGATCTGAATATATAGCCAGATGGACTTGGATATTTGGGAAGAGATAGATGGAGAACTTAGCTTGAGATTTTGGGAGTATAAATTAGTGATTCACACAAAGAAAATCCAATCACTGATGGGTCATCACTGCTTAGAGGAAGGACATAAAGCAGTGGATATTTTATCAGGGTATTTTTGATGCATATCAATCTAAGGAGTGAGAAACATTTTGGATTTTATCCCTTAAGACTCATGAGAGAGTATTTAATGAAGAGATCATCTGGGAAGTTGGTTAACTTCCTGCTAAACTGGATTATGAGTTATATGCCTTGCCAATGCATTTATTGTACAGAATTGGGTCATGCCTGTTTTCTATTTCTAAATAAAAGCATCAATGGTAATGAGATTTACAATTAGTTTGGTACCCCATGAAGGGCATGAGGAACCTTAAGATGGCACACAGTCCAATTTTCCTTCTAATTAGTTATGTGAGTGTTAGTTTATCAGATATATGCTTTGACTTTGAAGCTGGATTTTCAATTGTTGGTTTTTGTATTTATTGCTATGTCAGTTATTCTGTAACACAGAAGGAATAATATAGATATAACATATGTGCCCTTGGTCAGTTTAGGTAGTTTTCTAATGATCTGTACAGCTTCAAGATGGTAGCCAGTTCACATTACCATTTTGGAACGGTTCTACTTCCGGGTGGGATTGCTGGCTTCCAGGGCCCAAACCTTTTCTGAATTGTTGACCGTGAAGACTTATAAATACTGTGGTTTTCTTGAATAGCAATGTGCGTAGATGCCAATCAGAAAGAAAGAGGGGAACAAATTACAATTAGTAAGTATAAGAGGCACGGCAAGGAGTAAACTGCGATAAATATAATCTGTAAAGAATTGGTTGGATAAGCATGGACTGCCACCTCTTTAGTAATCTGATTTTAGGTGTTACATCATATATGATAATGGGATAGTGGATAGGAAGTAGGCAGGAAAAAAGTCAGTGATAGTTAGATAGTAGGTTTGGGTAGATATATTGAGGTTATTTAAGATGAGTGGAATGTCTTCAGCATAGAGAAGCAGTTTAGATTCTCCAGCTGGTTTGAGTACAATTCATATCCCCCCTATAGGGTTTCAGTGGAAAGTACTGCTGATAGAACTAGAAGAATGACAAAGGACATTTGCCCTTTTTTACATTAACCAATTCTGACATGAAATCCCCAAAATTAATCCAAGCTTTAATGCTCATGAAGAGCCACTGAACTCTGTAGAATAAAATGTTGCCCCGAGTCTGCTTTTTCAAGGGTCCTAAATAGGTACTCTTTTTAAGCATGATTGAAAGCTTACTCTACATTAAGTTTTATGACAATGGTGTTTCTTTGGGTTTCTTTAATGAGCCACAGGAGGTGTGCTAGTGTTCCTATGTAATTTTGTGATGTGCTACCTGGAGCAAAGCCTGCTTGTGAGTGATGGATAAGAGCTGTGAATCGATTGCTTCAGCCTGCATACCAGGATCTTTGTTGCTATGTTATTATCAATGGCTATGTGTTCCAGGTATCTATTGTTGAGAATACAAAGATATTTGAGTTTTAATTTTTGTGGCACACACCTGAAGTTATTTGCCTCCTCAACCATGATAAAAAAAATAGCCCTAGCCTAAAGGGAAAATAGAATAGAACCAACCCCTTGGCGAATTGGATCAAAGAGTTCACTACTAAATAGACACCATATTTCAATCTTATCCTACAAAGCTGAAAATATGCATTGTAGACTGCAAATGAGATTTACAAGCGGGGCAAGGATGCTGGTATCTCCTTTTTTTAAAAAACATATTTTATTGAGGTTTGGTATCTTATTGCATACAGTTATTTACTGACATTCCGTGTGTACATTGCAATTCAAAGTGTAACAGAGCACAATGTGTAATTCTCTCATAGACAAACATATTTGTGTTTCTCAGCGCTTATTGTACACTTTTCTCTATGTTATTGCTCGGATCTGTACTGTTTTCCAATGTTATATATAAACAACTAACTTTCCTCAACTTCCCCAGCCCCATAGGTCCCAGTCACTATCTGTCCATTGCACATTAGCCAGTCCCGCCAGTACATGTACATAATCTGCGCTTACAGAGGTACAAAAATTACGTGTGACTTGCAACATTCTCGTGGTCTGGACTTCAATTCTGTTAAGTGTACAATATTTTAATCTTCTGAATCCATGTTATGTGACCTTATCCCTTCTAACATGACTTCCCATTCTAGAGAAATTGGCGTTTTACGTAGACCTCTAATCTGTCCTCTGCGCAGCGCGCTCTGCCCCACCCCAAACCAGCATTTCTGTATACCAAGCATGCACTTCAGGGGGTTTACGTGATTTCCATCTCATAGTGATGGTCCTGATAGCCAATATTAGTGCAAGGTCTATGAACCGGTATTGTACCTTTTGTTTGGATATATGAGTATGGAGACCTAAAATGCATGCCTCTATTGTGTCAGCAATGGCAAGATGTGCGGCCGCACCAGTCATTCTCATAACCGCATCCCATATCCCTTTATCTTCAAGCAGTCCCATACCATGTGTAATAAACCTGCCCCTTCTAGCATACATCTCGGGCATGAGTGTTGTGTTTGGGGAAAAATCTTATCCAGCCTGGTCGGCGTTAAGTACGCGCAAAGTAGTAACATTGTTTGGATAAATTTGAGCTTGGCATTCCTTGAGACTTTCCGAGGGTGCTCAAGTATTATTGACCATCCTTTGTCTGTCAGGTCTTTGCCTATGTCTACCTGCCAAATAGCCTTCAGCGCATTCAAGGGTGCTCTTGCGTGGGAGCTAATACCAGCATAACGCCATCTAATCAGGTGGCGCCCTCTTCCCATGTAATATACCATTTTGACTAATTCATTATCGGGGGGTGCTCTCCTCTGCGGGACCCAGTGCCTTTTAATGTACCGACTTAATGCTACGTGTATTAGATATAGTTGTGCCGGGGCGCCAGTCTCATTTATGAAAGTATCATGAGCCAGCAGTGTCTCCTCTCCATACAGGTGCGCCACTGTACTAATACCCACCTCCAGCCAAGGCGTCAGTTTGCGTTTTGTGAGCCCACCGCTGTCCAGTGGGATACCTAATAACGGTATGTTGCCTGCGTACGCGTGTGGTGTATTTGTGTTCTGTAGCGCCGCTTTCCAGCATCTCAATGCAGTCTGCAATAAGGGGGGGAGATCGTTCGGGGTTCTATTGCCTGGCAGGAGTAAGGTATGCAATGCCCCATTGTCAATATCTGTGTCCGTGTAGTCAATTTCCTGAAAATTACGTCCCGCCGTCCAATACGACAACCATTGTAATTGACAGGCGTAATAATAAGCACAAAAGTCTGGTACTCCCAGGCCTCCCGACCGGGTACCCACTTGTAGCTTTTTAAGACTGATGCGTCTCCTGCCCTTTCCCCAAATAAGGTCTGTGACCAGAGTGTTCAGTAATTTAAAAGTGGCCTGTGGTACCAGCAGCGGCAAATTCGTAAAATAATATAGTAGTCTTGGTAAGACAACCATTTTTGCAATCGCTGCTCTTCCTGTGATAGATAGTGGCAGTGCTGTCCAAAAAGTAACACTAGACCGCAAAGCTCTAATTGCTTTATTTAAGTTACCTTCTAGCATGTCTTAATTCGTTCTGTATATTTGGATGCCCAAATACCGAAACGTGGACTGTGTGACTTCAATTCTGGTGCCCCCGACTTCTACGTCAGTAATGCCCCCCTGGTCTGTGAAGAAAAAAGTATACGTTTGGTAGTGTTTAAAGCCAGGCCCGACAGGAGTGCGAAGTGTCGATATGTCTCGAATAATGGGGTCAGTGGTCTGCAGAGATCATATATGTACATAAGAATGTCGTCAGCATATGCCGAAAATAAGTGGGTCGTATTCCCTATCTGTATCCCCCAGTCCGGAAAGTCCTGTCTTAGCTGTATGGCTAACGACTCTAGCGCCAGAATGAAAATGAGGGGCGATAAGGGGCATCCCTGTCTGGTCCCTTTATGTATGGTGTATTCCTCTGAAATGTGTGCCCCCGTTATAGTTGCCGCCGTTGGGATGTTATACAACAATCGTAGCCATGTTATGTACTCTTCCTGTATCCCGAATTTAGATAGTGTTATGTTATGTTATGTTATCCTGATTTATTGAGCGCACAGCTGCCCCAGCAAAGGGGCGTCCTGGCGCTAGTGCAGAACAAAAAAACCGGACAGGAGGTGGGAAACACAACACAACGGCAACAGAACTAAGGGGCTATGGGGAAAAGAAAAGTTTTAACCGCCTTCCTAAAAGCAAGGAGCTCATCGATGGCACGGATGTGGACGGGCAAGGAATTCCATAGTTTGGCGGCAAGGACTCGAAAGGAGCGGCCGCCAATCCTGGATCTCTTGAAACGGGGAACAGTGGCAAGGTGGAGAACAGAAGACCGCAGAGAGCGAGCTGGAACATAAGGAGAAATGAGTTGCTGCAGAATCTGAGGAGAAGAAAGCTTAAGGATTTTGAATGTCAAAATCAAAGATTTAAACTTTATTCTCTGTGCCACCAGGAGCCAATGGAGATTAAAGATGGTTCTCCTAGCTGAACAGAATTTAGGCAAACCAACCAGAGCCCTGGCGGCAGCGTTCTGGACGCGTTGGACGGGAGAGCTCAGCCTGATTGACTCCAAGAAAAAGAGAGCTGGCATAGTCTAATTTAGACAGAATCAGAGCTTGCACAATAAGTTGACGTGTAGGAGCGTCAAAGTATTTGAAGGTGGACCGAAGCTGATGCAAGATTCCAAAGCAAGATGCCACGGTCTTTTTAGTGTGAGTGGAAAAGCTCAATTGGGAGTCAAACCACACCCCGAGGTTTTTGACTTCAGTGACAGGGGTAGGGGTAGGACCGAGCTCACGTGGCCACCAGCTGTCGCCCCACAGATGAATTTGTTTCCCCACAATGAGCACCTCGGTTTTTTTAGCATTCAATTGTAGGAAATTATCATTCATCCAGTGGGCCATAGATATGAGTCCCTCACGGAACTTGGCTGCCTCGAGATCGGAAGCCCCACTAATCGCAACCGCAAGCTGCGTGTCGTCTGCGTAGGACACGATGGAGAGGTTCCCACGCATGGCGACATCAGCCAGCGGCTGGACATAAAGGTTAAAAAGAGTGGGGCTTAAGGCCGATCCCTGGGGGACGCCCTGGGCAATCGCATGAGGTTTGGATTCAAAGGGGGGAGTGATGACCCTGAAGGAGCGATCAGATAGAAAAGATCTGAACCATTCAAGGGCCAGCTTATCCACCCCTGCCTCAACCAGACAATGGAGTAGAATGTCATGGGAGACAGTGTCAAAGGCGGCACTTAGATCGAGGAGCACAAGTGCCGTCGTGTGACCTGAATCCTCTAACATGCGGAGATGTTCCGCCATATACAGGAGCGCCGTCTCGGTGCTATGGCCGGGCCTGAACTCATTCTGCGAGGGATCTAAAATATTCGCAGAATGGAGATGTTTTGCTAGAATAGTATTAACATGGGCCTCAGTCAGCTTAGCAGCCCACGGGAGGAGAGAAATGGGGCGATAGTTTTCAGCTTTTTTAGGGTCCAAAGCAGGTTTTTTCAAGATAGGAATTACCTGCGCCTGTTTCCAGGCAGCTGGTACAGAGCCCGAGGACAGTGATAGATTGATAAGTTTACAGAGCGGGGGAAGGCAGACGGAGGATTCGCTAAATTGTGAGGGCCGCAAGGGATCTTTCGGGGAACCTGATTTCACCCTGATCGCGAGTTTGTCAAACTCCTCCGTAGAAAGCACCGGAAGATAGGATAGCGAAAAAGTAGTTTTAGAAGTGGCTGTGATAAGCTGCCGGGAACCTGTAGAGCTGGGAAAGGCTCGATAAATTCCTTCCACTTTATTGATAAAAAAAGCGGCCAAATCCTCACAGTGGGAGGCAGAGCAGATCTCAGCGGTAGAGGCTCTACAGGCAGTAAGATCTTTCAGTGCTTTAAAGATAAGTTTACTAGGGTTGGAGCTAGCACTGAATTCACGTGAGAAGTAGGAGGCCCTGGCCCTGCAGATGGCTCTATGATAAGTCTTGATGGTGGCGAGGTACAAAGCTTTCCTAGCCGGGTCATAGGACTTGCGCCAGGCTCTTTCGGCTTGTTTGCAAGATTTTTTTAAAAGTCGAAGAGCATCATCATACCAAGGACTGGAGTGGCTGCGCTGTTGTTTAGTCAGGGCATGAGGAATAAGCTTGTCCAACGCATTAGTGAGCCAGCGGCAGTATAGATTATAGCCGGACTCCACATCCGTGAAAGGAGCCAGAGGGGCTTCAGCTAAAAGCAGATGGAAATCATTGAGTTTCAACTTTTTCCACGGGCGCCTGGAAATAATAGGAGTAGGGGCAGCTGCAGGAGGATCTTCAAGTGAGAGATGACATTCAATTAGGTGGTGGTCAGTCCTGGAACATGTATCCCCAGTGAATTGAGTCGAATGCTTGCCGGAAATCCAGCGAGATGCAGCCCGTTTGTGGGTAGAGTTTCGGAGCCTCTGTCATCAGGTAGTGCAGTTTCCTAATGTTGAGTGACGTACTGCGTGCCAGTAGAAATCCGGTTTGATCTATATGGATCAATTTTGATAAGTGTGGAAGTAGTCTGTTAGACAACACTTTACTCAATATTTTGTATTCAGTGGGTAACAACGATAGTGGCCGGTAGTTAGCCATGTCAGTATGGTCTCTTTTCGGCTTTGGCAGCGATGTGACCAGGGCTTGTGCTGTTGTGATGGGCAGAGAGCCCTTCTCCCATATTGTTTTGTATAGCTCCACTAGTTGGAGCACTAGGGCCTTGGCATACGTGTCGTAAAACTCAATAGGGAGTCCATGCATGCCTGGATACGTGTCGTAAAACTCAATGGGGAGTCCATCCATGCCTGGAGATGCTGGTATCTCCTTGAAGCATGACTGTGTTGAAGAGAAATACAATCAGCCATCACAGATGTTTATAATGAAAATGGAGTATTACTTGCCCACCTAACTGATGTTCACTTCCTTTTCTAAGTGTTTGCAAAAGAGCATATTCTGCCCTCCGTTAACCTGCACTAATCAACTGACGAGGGCAGACTCCTCCTTGAGGGTGAATTATAAATGGAGGATAGGTTGACTCTGCTTTCTGACATCCGACATTAAATCAACAGGAGTTGATGGCTTTCCTGCAGAAGTTTATATACTCTGCAAATTGACAGGAGCATCAATGATATATTAAGTTGTCAAAGAGGTAGATTTCATAGACGTCCTCAGATCAACTCAAATAGCTCCTTATACTCTCACTAATCCCTAAACCTGACAAAGATCACTCGCACTGCACAGGTACTGCCTGATCTCAAAGATCAAGGCATCCTCATTATATAAGGCTATTTGAGACAAATATGAAATATTACTCATGTCAAAGACAATGCCCATTATGATAATTGAAGAGGCAAGTATTTTCAGGTGGGTGTCAGAAAAACTAAACTTGGTATTCTCATCAATAGATATTTGGAACACGTAGCCACTGATAACCTGAATCCTCTCATATTCAAAACTGCCAACAACTTTGCCGGATAGTACTACTTACAGCCAGTGGCAGCTGCTATTATTGCATGGTGATGAGGTGGGATGTGAATACAACCAAAAACTAAACACATAACTAAAAATAATTAAAATCACACTTACCTGCCGCTCCGAGGGCCACTGCCTTCCTTCTCTCCTCTGATCATGGACACCGACTGCGCAGGCTCCTAGATGCAAAATCCCAATGCTTCTCTCATGCTGGGAATACTGTTGCCAGGATGAGAGAAGCACTGGGATTGGTCTGAGTGGCTTTGTTTGCCACTCAAATAGTGCATTGGAGCCTGGGATGTTTTTCCAACCAGGCTGTGCAACACAGCCTCATTGGACTAACTTAAGTGCACATGTGTATTTGGCAGGCCTAGGGCGGCCAACCAAACACATATGTTCACTTAAAAATTCTCACCACTCACCCCCAGTCATGCCTCTCCAACAGGATTGCCTGGCCCGCCTCGCTGAAGACTCGCATCGTCATCTGTCAGGCAAAATTTAAGGGCCTGATGTATCAAGGCTTTTTATGCTCGCAAACAGGTCCATTTGCAGAATTGGCCCATTGGCGAACTCAAAAAGGCCTTTTGCAATTTATGTACCATTTTGCATTCACAATATAGGTAATCACCATTTTTTGCGATTAGCTAAATTGCAAATGCAGTTATGGAATCGCTACTTGCGATTCCTTAAATGCGATGCATATAGCATTCGCTAAATGCAACTTTGCATTTAGGAATTGCAAATTAACATCAACTTCAAGTTGATGGTAATTTGCGAATCCTTTGAAAAATGCACACTTATCTTTTTTGAGGGTGAATTGGGGAGACCGTAGCCCCCCTAGCACCCTTAGATTTGCATTTGCAAATTGCGATTACCAATTTGGTAATCACAAATTGCGAATCCATTCCCAATAGCGAATCACAGTTTGCGATTCGCTATTAGGGAATGTTAACGAATCGCAAAATATTTTGTGATTCCTACATACATTTCATTTTATGATTACAAAATAGCTAATCAGTAAAATTCGCTATTTCAGAATCGCAAAATGCTTTCTTGATACATCTGGCCCTAAATGACAATAAAATGCTTTTATTATCATTTTATTTTTCCTCTTTTAGCAGGGGGACAGTGCTCCTCCGCCATTATGGAGAACCCATTCCTGCTCACAGCTCTCCCTTTGCAATAGAATCCAAATGATCATGCTCATTGAAAAGGGCATCACCTAATTTGCATGGTGATAAACAAAATTCCGCATGACGGTATACAAACTCTGGCCTGAGACCCAAGCCAGTTGTCTAAGACTACTACTCTCTGAAGATGACTACCTTTCTGATTAGTTATCACAATTAATTCCATTTAACCTGCACCAACGTCCTTCTCCACCTCTGCATTCAAACTAAACACTCACCAACACAAGTCTAACCTTGGGAGGGAATATTGTACTGTTTTAAACCTGGATATCATCTTCCACCCCTTCCAATCAAGCAGCCGACTCAAAACTATGAGTAGACTGACACCTCAGCCCACTTATGGCGCAATCTGTGCCTTTTAATTGAAGGCAAAATAGTTAATTGAGAACCTGGGCTTTAGCAGGCATCAAAGTAATAGAAAATATGCTAAATGATGGACACATCAAGACATTTCAGAAGCTATGCAATGAATAGGACTAGATCAGCCGCGACCCATGCAGGTAAGAGCAGTAGGGCGGTGCGGCTGGGTTGGGGGGGGGGATTCGACAGACTACCGCAAGGGAAAGTGAAATAAATAATGAATTTTCCCTTGGTGTCGTCTGTCGAAATACCCCCGCCCCACTCGGCCCCACCGATATTACCTGCATGGGCCGCGGCTGGCCTAGATGATAACCAACATTGAAGTTATAGACAATTTTTAAATGGTTTTAAGTCCACAGTTTGGCCTAATTCAATTTAACTTACCATCTCACCACACCTGAAATATATTGAAACGTAGGCGCATTCCAAAGTGTGATCTCCGGACTGTACCAGTCTATCATATGTTATCTATTCTCTAATACACTTACTCAATACCTATGCCTCTTCTAGAATAGACATGTGTGCTATAAATCTTCTGGCAAAGTATTGTCCACCCTCGTAAAATAGAATGATAAAGAGTTGAGAGACGCAAGACTTGGCTATAAAATCTTTGGTGGATCCCCTCCAGACCCTAGAAGGCAAGAGTCTGCTGCATAGCAATGTGCTGGAGATGCCTTTAAACCAGAAGACACCGCACCCCATACAATTTGGGAATGACACAATATCACAGCCACTGGCATTATGCGGCAGAGGAAGGACAATGTATGGGACAGGGTTGAGTAAATTATGCAGCAAGAAAATTCTGCTGCACATTTTGTGATAATATTACTTTGTTAATGTGTTAGTTTGACACTTTTTGACATTGTCTGGCTATTTGTTGCACCTCATTGAAACCTGTTTAACACCAAAATATAACAATAGTTAATAGAAAGGTGACCAATCAACTTTTGCAAATAGCCTTCCGCTGTGCAGCCACACGTGTTGTTGTAATTTTAGTAATATTTCAACCATTTGAGCTAGAAACAATTTTTGTGTGTTAAAATCTGCATATTATTTAGCAGCTGAAGGATTATGTGGCATAGGTGGCAAATCTATATTTATGCGAAAAACATTGCTGCCACACAATCACATAATTCGAGTGGCCCTGCATAATACTGACATCTGCTGGGTCACCCTATGAGACTTTATGTCCATAACAAGTTGTTTAGCATTTTGCCGGTCTGACAAATTTGCAATCCTACATCACGTCTTTGACATACCATAAAACATCTTCCACTGGAAGAGGTAGATCTCCACTTCACTTTCCAGAGCCAAGGTCTTTATACTGTGCCACTGGGAATCATCCAAAGTGCCATCTTATGGTGAATGAATAACTGAAATGTACTGCATGGCAACACACAAAAGAACCATATATAGATTAAGCAACATGATGGACAACCATTGCATATGGATCAAAAGAAATGTAGGAAAGCGAAACCACATGCTTGGATCAACTTGTTACCAACATCTATAGACAAGTCTTCTGGCTTCAGCGTACAGTTCCCGAGCCCAGTTATGGCTGGAGTTCAGCCTAACAAAACAGACCATAGAAAGTCAAGGAAGATTTGTGAAAACGTGTTTTAAATTAAGGGCATTGAAGGAGGCTACTTTAGAGCAAAAATTATGGTTGGAAATGTCAAATTCAGGTAAAACATTTGCAGTATGTTCTCAGCTCATAAGGTCCCTCACTGATTTGAATATATAGAGAATTTGTGGTTGTTAGAAATTCAACTTTTACCCTGTTCACCCCAATTTTCTGCTGAATAATACTGGTGGTAACATAGAAACCGTTTTCTATGTTTACGCAGCTCTCGCGTCAGACGTAAACAAACGCCGTAACCATAGTGGCTTTAAACCATAGAGCGCGGGCGTGTAGAGCGCCGCACGCCAAGCATAGCGAGGGAGAAACTATCGCACTACGGACCGGGTAAGATACGGCCAGTTACCGTATTTAAAAACAGACGTGAGATGTCTGTCATGGTTCGCGTTACTCATACGAATCTATTTTCATTTACATTTTTTCAGCTATTTCGGTACATGCAACGTTATGAGCACTAAGGTCAGTGCCCAATCTTTTGGGCTTTATACATTGTGTTACAATAGTACGTTCGTTTTTAGAAATACGTGCAGTGGAAACCTTTTAGTTTACATTTCAATCATGTCTTTACAGCGTGATACACAAACGTTGGTTTTATGTCATTCAAAATGTTTGCATTGAGGTACTAATGACGACATATGATTATTGTTTCTAGATATAATGGAAGTCCCCTGAGGAAGGGCTATATGCTTGAAATGCATCGGGCAATACTATAATTTTGAAATATGATGTATTACACTTTGAAAAAATGAAATCTTCAAAACAAACTTTGCTATGAATACATGAACTACTGATTATCAAACATTGGTTTATGAAAACATTTTTATGAAAGTTATAAACGAGTGCATGAATGGAATGCATCTTGTCTCACAGGATTCATATCTTTTCTAAACAATAACCATACCCATATGGCATATAAATATAAAATTGAGTTTAGGCGTCACATCCCGATTGCAGCAATGTGATAACAGTTGATTCAAATGAGCCCTTAAGTTTGATAGGGAACAGTTAATGCTATAGTATGCACTTTATAATTCTGATAGTTTTAACTTACTAAGTAAATCCAGCTGCTATGCTAATTATATATATATATAAATATAAATATATATATATATATATATATATATATATATATATATATATATATATATATATATATATATATATATATATATATATATATATATATATATATATATATATATATATATATATATATATTCACTGAAAAAAAACATTGGTTATAGACCATATATAGTTAGGGATTAGCATTTACAAAACCTTAATTTACTCGCACAAAACCATAGAAATTCGCATATATAGTTAGTTGCAATAACTATATATCGCGCACCCGCAATCCACTGCTGATGATGTCACATATTACATCAATCATGACATGGTCAGTGACATCACTGATGACAGCACTGATGACATCTCAAATGACATCACTGATGACATCTCAAATGACATCACCCAGTGACTGTATGTTTCTGTAAAGTTAAAATATGTCTTACATATTGAAGAATGAGTGGATGTATAAGTGTCTGGATGAAGGATTTAGTAGGTGCATGACTGACTGTATGAATGATTGATTTAATGTGTCTCACTGAGTGCATAGGTTAGTGACTAAACTGTCTTAATTTGTGCATCATTATGTCTGTTGTTCTGTAAACTGCTGCATGTGTTGATCAGTAGCTATATGAATAACTATATGGGATATTGATTGGTTGCCCAAGTATTTGTAAGGAAGACTGAGTGTGTGTGTGGGTGGCTGGGAGGTGTGTGACTCTGTGCATAGATGTGTGAGCAGTTGATTCACTAGATGTATGGGTTCAAAAGTGCATGTGGAAACAGCTGTATGGGCGATTGACTGTCTGCATGAGTGTATTGGTGAGTGAATGGATATCTCAGTGCTACATGTCAAAGTAAGTACATATATAAAACACAGTACATGTGAGAGTTGACATATATAAATAACTGTGCATAAGAGCCAGTGAATGTGTGAGTGACTGTATGGATCATTGTGAACTTGTATCAGGGATTGTATAAGAGAGTAAATATGTGTTAGTATATGTTTGAATAAGTAAGGTGTGTATAACTGTATAGTTGAGGAAATGGAGGTGTGATTGATTCTTTGCATGACTGACTAGTTGTGTGAGTAACTCCATGGATGAGTGACAGTCTGTGAGTGTCTGTTTACACTGATTGTATCTAAGGTTATATTAGAGTCTGAAGAGGTTCATCGTATTATCACATGAATGATATCATCAGTGATGTGATCAGTAATGTCAAATGAGATGTTATCAGTGATTTCATCAGTGATGTCATTTGAGATGTCATCAGTGATGTCATCAGTGATGTCATTTGAGATGTCATCAGTGATGTCATTTGAGATGTCATCAGTGATGTCATCAGTGATGTCACTGACCATGTCATGAATGATGTAATATGTGACATCATCAGCATTGGATTGCGGGTGCGCGATATATAGGTATTGCAACTAACTATATATGCGAATTTCTATGGTTTTGTGCGAGAAAATTAAGGTTTTGTAAATGCTAATCCCTAACTATATATGGTCTATAACCAATGGTTTTTTCAGTGAATTTTCAAGGTTTTGTAAATGCTAATCCCTAACTATATATGGTCTATAACCTATGGCTTTTTCAGTGAATTTCAATGGTTTTTTAATAGCAAATATCAAAAGCTGTAAAATGTATTCTTCTTTTACGCCCCCCTTGCATACACTATACCTGACGCAGGTATAATGTGGCGCAGGGTTTTAAAAAGTGACCCATCTATCTAGATGCGTCACTTTTTAAATATAGCGCAACGAGTTGCATTTTTTTACACCGCTGGTGCGATGCATCACTTTTCTGTGCGCACTCCTTACGACATTCCAGATGTGTCATATTTAATGTATGACGAATCATGTCGCAAGGAGTTACTTTCTCCTCTCATACCTTTCTGTTCTTTCTTACTCATTCTCTTTTCAATTATCAATGCACTCTATTTCACTTACTCTTTTTCATTTTTTTAAGAATATAGCTCTTTGATGAGAATTGGAGGTAGTTCTGAAAAGAACTTTTGGTTTTCTTCTTTTTCAAAACTGGAACAAAAACAGTGAATGGAAACTGCTCAACAGGAGCAAAAAAAACAAAACAATTAGGGGTGGGAAGGGCAGCGATGGTTCTCCAATGCTCCAACCATGAGCTGGACACTTTGCTCCCCATAGGTGAGGAGTTGATTGCAGTATCTGCATCTGACGACCCCATGGTTAAATGCAGGTTGAATGTTTGGCACCTGCTCCTGTGATTGCTCCCTCCCAGAAGAAGTTGCTCCAGTTGATGTAGAGGCCCCATCTTTGGGAACCTCTTGTGCCAGAGCCCTGACACTTTCCCTGGCAAAATACTGGGGGTGCTTCCTCTCCACATGCCGGATCATTGTAAAGTTCCCAAAAGAGTAATTTTTCAAAGGATTACCTCGAGGCAGCTCTTCTTTGCAGATCCTGCACTGTACTTTTGGAGCATTAACCTTTTTTAGTCCAGGTGGGATTATAAAAAAATTCCAAATGAAATGCTCCTTAACTTTTCGTTGAGGAGGCTGTTCATTGATGAATTCATTGGAGCCCTTTTAAAGCCTCCACATCAAACCTAGGGGGTCAGGGAGGATCTACTATGCCCCCTTATGGTCATTTGCCCCTTCCTTTTGGCCTCCTCTTGTCTCTCGATCCTACCGAGAGACAAGATGGCGGCCGCTACGGACTGTTTAGAATGTTGACAGACACGGGAGAGCCAATCAGCTTCGCTTCGCAAAGCTCCGTTACGCGAAAAGTACGCAAACTGGTTCGCTATCCAGGACGCTGTCACAGATATATCTGTTTTTTAAAACGTTAATTTTTCAAAATCCACTGGAGCACATATATTGAGACCCAGCAAAGGCACATTGGGCTAACAGTCCCTACAATTTTGCCAAGTTTCGTGTAAATCCATTCAGCCGTTCGAGCTAAAAGTGAGGCCAAACGCCCTATGGAAAAATGAATCGGAAAAACACGTTTTGGGACCCCCCTTTTTTCTCGGCCCCCCTTGACGAAACCCCCCCAAATTTTTAGGGGCTGATCAGAAACAAAATGTGCCATTTTCCTGAAAATTTCAGCCGATTCCGTCCACAAACGCTAAAGTTATTAGACATAGAATTTTCAAAAGTTCCATAGAGAAAAAATCCTAACTATATATACCTACTGGCGACCGCCCGTAGGTAATATATATATATATATATATATATATATATATATTGCAGAGTCACGAAAAGAAACAGAATTACAGACACCAGGATTTCGTGGAGTTTCAGGTCTTTATTCCAACAGCTATGACATGTTTCGGTTAACAGAGTAACCTTGCTCACATGCGGAAACGCAGTCGGCTTACTATTTTCATACTCACAGTGCTCGTGAAAGTGCAATCTTTATGGTCCTCCTATGTCACGTAATGTAAATAGGCATGGAAGACATACTTCTGGAGCGCTATGCTCTGTCTTTGTTTAACAGTACTATTGTGTGCACATATATACATTGATCATATAAATATATATATGTAGAACTGGTTCAATAAATTTGCAATAAACATGATAATATTCGTCTTTTAGAAAAAAACATTAAAATATAAGTTAATATCGGCATGAATGCAAGGTAAAAATGATTGGCACGTCTCTTTGAAATGGCTTTTGAATGAAAAATGGGTCTATTGCTCTATTTTCATAATGTATATAGAACAATGCATGACATGATATAAATAGATAAAATCTATTTATTATATAATGCTTTAAACAATAAATAGAATTGCATTAAAACCTATTTACTGATATTTGCATGTGCTAAAAAGCAAAAAGTCCCCCAAAGGCCATTTGGTTAACATCTTAGTTTATCTGAATAAATTCATGACGCTCAGTGCCAAGCATATTATAATCATGTTCAGAAACCAATAAACATGTGCAAAATTTTGCAGAGTGTAAACAATTAGAAAGCACTCTATTAACCTAGGTATATGAGGCTATGAAGTGCAAAGCGCTATATAAAGTGGCTGTATATATGTGCAAAAGTGCAAACATTTATCCATCATCAATCGGTTTTTGTGTTTCAAATTTAAAATGTAAAAGAACGGGAAAGGTATATTTCAGCAGGGGAAAAGTAAAATAAAATTGTAGTTAAGTGCCTGCAGATATAGTTTGTAAGCATTACAAAAAATTGTGAAGGTCTTCAGTGTTGTTAAGGCCCCTTGGATGTTTGCTATCTAGTTCTAGGATCATCTTAGATTCTAGTTGTCTCAATGATCGTTCCCAGTTGCCCCCTCATTGGGACATTGGGATTGCTGCGATTACAAAATAGCTTAGGCATTTTAGATCGTTGCCATGCACCACCTTAAAGTGCCTGACTACCGGGTATGCCGTATCGTTGTTGAAAATAGCACGTAAGTGTTGTAGAATTCTGATATGTACCTGTAGTTTTGTGCTGCCCACATATCTCAGGCCCCAGGTTCATGTCAGAACAAATACGGCATACTCGGTTTTGCAGTTGTAACTGCCTCTGATCCTGTACTCAGTGGGGGTAAAAGGGGTCATGTACTTTGTGGTGGTTATACCAAATCTCCATGCTTGGCATGAGGAGCATTTGTAGAAACCTTGTCTTGGTTGTAACCAAGTCATCTTTTTGGTAATGGTTTCTGGGCTTTTTCTCACTATCAGCGTTCTTACAGAGATGCCTTTTTTTACAGGTGATGGTAGGGCATTTGGATAGGTCTGGTGCCAGAACTGCAACCGACAATACAATTGGCCAATTGCATTTTATAATTGCCCTAATTTGATGCTCTTGTTGAGTGAATGTGAGGATAAGTCTTTGTTTACTAGTTTCCTGTGTTTGTTCAGCTTCGATTTTGAAAGGTTCTAACAGGGAATCTATAGGTCTATTGTTGACTTTTGCTACTGTTTGATTGAGGGTAGATGTTTTGTACCCTCTCTCTCGAAATCTTTGAAGTGCATTCCTAGTGCAACTTTCTAGATCTTCTCTAGTGCTGCATATTCTTTTTATTCTTAAAAGCTCTCCATACGGAATGCTTTGTACCAGATTTTGTGGGTGTGCACTTGAGGCATGTAGCGTTGAGTTTCCTGCAGTTGCTTTTCTGTGAGGGGTAGTGTGAATATTTCCTTCATGTATGTAGACCTGAACATCGAGAAAGTCCACTTCATGTTCACTGATGTATGAGGTGAACTTTGAGTTAGCTGAATTATCATTAGTGTCTTGTACAAATAAGTTTCTTTACTGCCCTCCCATACCACGAAAACATCATCGATGTATCGGAACCAATGTTTAACCTGTCCAGCATATTTATATATATATATAGTCACTGAAAAAAACATAGGTTTCAGGGACTTTACTTTCACTCATGCAACACCATAGAAATTCCCCCATTATAGTTAGTTCAGCTAACTATAACTCACATGCCCGCAATGTCACATATTACATAATTCATTACATGGTCAGTGACATCACTGATGACATCACTGATGTCCTCAGTGATGTCATTTGAGATGTCATCAGTGATGTCATTGACCATGCCATGAATGATGTAATCTGTGACATCATCAGCAGTGCATTGCGGGGGCGCGAGTTATAGTTAGCTAAACTATAACGGTTGAATTTCTGTGATTTTGTATGAGTGAAATGTCCAACTAACTATAACATCCCTAAAACCCATGGTTGTTTCAGTGAATTTCTAGGGTTTTTCGTATGCTAATTTCTAACTATAACGTGCCTGAAACCTATGGTTTTCTCAGTGAATTTCAAGGGTTTTTTAAATGCTAATTTCTAACTTTAAAGTGCCGGAACCCTATGTTTTTTCAGTGAATTTCAATAGTTTTTCAACCGAAATTATGCTAATTTCTAACTATGCCTACAAAGTTAGGACATGTGAAGAAAGAGGAAGAAAAGCGCAGAAAGAAGCAAGACAAATGCAGAAAGAGGCAACAGAAGTCCAGAAAGACGAAGAAAAGTGCAGGAAGAAGCAAGAGATGTACAGAAAGAACCAACAGAGGAGCAGAAAGTCCTCCTGTGCCCCTAACATTTAGTTGCGGGTACTGGAGGTAACTGACTCTGACTAACCAGGACCAGAGCCAGTGCTATGATCAAAAAGACACTTAGAATACTGTGAAAACACCTACATACACAAGGGAACACTATGCGTTGGGGTACCCTTGTAATTAGCATGACCTCCTGTGTATTTCAATCAATCAATCAATCAATCAATCAAGGACATTTATAGAGCGCACTACTTACCCGGAGGGTCTCAAGGCGCTTGGGAAGGGGGGGGGGAGGTGCTGCTACTGCTCGAACAGCCAGGTCTTGAGCTTCTTCCTGAAGGAGAGGTGGTCTTCGGTCAGGCGCAGGTCGGTCGGGAGGGAGTTCCAGGTCTTGGCGGCCAGGTAGGAGAAGGACCTTCCTCCTGTTGTCATTCTTCGGATGCGGGGGACGGCGGCGAGGGCGTGACTGGCTGATCGGAGATGGAGTTTGGGAGCGTGGAAGTTGATGCGGTTGTTGAGGTAGCTCGGGCCTTGATCGTGTAGGGCTTTGTGTGCGTGGGTGAGGAGACGGAAGGTGATTCTTTTGTTGACGGGGAGCCAATGCAGGTCTTTCAGATGTCCGGCGATGTGGCTGTGTCGTGGGATGTCGAGGATGAGTCTGGCTGAGGTGTTCTGGATCCGCTGGAGTCTCTTCTGGAGCTTGGCGGTGGTTCCGGCGTAGAGGGCGTTGCCGTAGTCCAGTCGGCTGGTGACGAGGGCCTGGGTGACCGTCTTCCTGGTCTCGGTGGGGATCCACCGGAAGATCTTCCTTAGCATGCGCAGGATGTTGAAGCATGACGAGGAGACGGCGTTGACTTGTCTGGTCATGGAGAGGGAGGAGTCCAGGATGAAGCCCAGGTTGCGTGCGTGGTCTGTCGGTTTGGGTGCGGTGCCCAGGGCGGGGGGCCACCAGGAGTCGTCCCAGGCGGAGGGCGAGGAGCCCAGTATGAGGACTTCCGTCTTGTCTGAGTTCAGTTTCAGGCGGCTGGTCGTCCTCCACTCGGCTACGTCTTTCATCCCTTCGTGAAGGTTGGCTCTGGCGGGGTCGTTGGTCAGGGAGAGGATCAGCTGGGTGTCGTCAGCGTAGGAGATGATGTTGAGGTTGTGTTGGCGTGCGATGGCCGCGAGGGGGCTCATGTAGACGTTGAAGAGGGTGGGGCTCAGCGAGGATCCTTGAGGGACACCGCAGATGACTTCGGTGGCCTCTGACTTGTACGGTGGTAGACGGACTCTCTGTGTTCTTCCGTCGAGGAAGGAGATGATCCATTCCAGTGCCTTCTCCTGGATTCCGACGTTGCTGAGGCGCTGCACTAGGGTGCGGTGGCAGACAGTGTCGAATGCCGCGGAGAGGTCTAGGAGGATGAGGGCCGCTGTTTCTCCGTTGTCCATCAGGGCTCGGATGTCATCGGTGGCAGCGATGAGGGCGGTCTCGGTGCTGTGGTTGGCTCGGAAGCCAGACTGTGAGGGGTCGAGGGATCCATTCATCTCGAGGAAGGCGGCCAGCTGTTTGTTGACGGCTGCCATGAGTTAGTGCCTAGGTCATTGCATGAGTACATGGGTAGTGACTGAATAATTAGAAAGCCTCAAGGACAGTGCATGTTGATTTTATAACTGCTTGGGTTTTGGCGGAGTGATTGGATAAGTACATGATGCTGGATGGCTGATTTGAGGAGTGCATGGGCAGTGACAGAGGGATTTCTGGAGTGCATGGGTACAACCTGGGTAATTGGAGGAGTGAATCAGTACTGTGTGGAGGTTAGAGTTCTGCATGGGTAGTGCACAGGCGATTGTAGCAGTGCATGTGTTAGTGCCTAGGTCATTCCATGAGTACATGGGTACTGAATGGAAGATTAGAGTACTGCAAGGAGAGTGCATGGTGAATTTATAAGTGCTTGGGTTTTGGTTGAGTGATTGGATAAGTACATCGTGCTGGCTGGGTGATTGGAAAAGTGCATGGGTACTGACAGGGTGATGACTGGATTGCATGGGTAGTGCTTAGAGTATTGTAGCAGTGCAAGTGTAAATTCCTGGGCCATTGCATAAGTATATGGGTACTGATTGGATGATTAGAGTACTGCAAGGACAGTAAATTTAAAAGTGCCTGGGTTTTGGTAGAGTGAATGGATAAGTACATGGTGCTCGCTGGGTGATTGGAGGAGTGCATAGGTAGTGACAGGGCGATGGTTGGGATGCATGCATACTGCTCAATGTAGTGTAGCAGTGTATGAGTTAGTGCATGGGTCAATGCATGAGTGCATGGGTAGTGACTGGATGATTAGAGTGCCGCAAGGAGAGTGCATGATGCATTTATAAGTGCTTGGGTTTTGGTGGATCGATTGCATGAGTGCACACATGTCACTTCAGGCCCGCCCCGCCCTTCACCACTGTGCAAATGTGTCCCCTGACGGGTTTTAATTTCAGGGATTAATTCCCCTTGAATCCTGAGGCTCCCTGGGGTTCAATTAGCTCACCAGTACCTCTAATAAGCGCCACAGAACTGCGTTGCTGACTGGTGTAAAAAGGGGGTGTGGCCTTGGACCACCTCTCTGCAAAGCAGCTCCCTGGAGGTTAATGGGGGTACCTGGTGGGATTTTCATAAAAAAATATAGGAGGAGGGCTGCGTGGCCCCCCTCCTGAGGCCTCTATTAGCCCCAGGGACCCCATCCCCCGGTGCTGTGCCTCTTTTTGTTTCTAAATGATTTGTGGGGGGTCGTGTGGCCCCCCTCCTAGGCCACTCCTGGCCCCAGGGACCCCATCCTCTGGGGCCTGGCCTTTCCATTGGGGACTGTGCGGGGACCCCAATTCCCACGCAGTCCTGCCAGCTCCCCGCCTCCTGCTGTAGCCAGCATTGCTTTTCCACACGGGGAGCTGCTGACATGCAGCTCCCCTTGAGGAAAAGCAATCTGGCTTGGATTTTGTATGTGAGAGCAGGAAACCTGCTCTCACTTACAAAATCCAAACCAGTGTTTGCTATGACAGGGCAGGAGTTGCACAGCTCCTAGCCTGCCATAGCAAACAGCAGTGTCCTGGGGTAGACACCCCGGGACACTGCAGTAACCGTCCCTGGGGGGTGGCAGTCCCTAGGGCCATCAAGGGCTCCAGGAGGGAGGCTCATGGAGCCCTTGATGGCCCCAGGGACCGCCCTCCCTATGTGATTAAAGCCCCAGGGAGGTGGTGGTCCCCGGGGCTCGGGAGTCCATAACGCATTTCCATTTTAGTACCCCAGTGAGATGGCAGTCCCCGGGGCGTGTGGGGGGGCTCGAGCCCCCAAACTTAGGTTTATTTCTTGTTTATAAAACGAACCCCGGGGGTGGTGATCCCCAAGGCTTCGGAGGGGGGCGTGTGCCCACGCGAATGATTAATAAAAACCCCAGGGGGTGGCGGTCCCCGGGGCTTGGGGGCCTTGGAGGCCCCCACACAATAAAAAAGAAGCTCCAGAAGTGGCCCTCCTGCACACCATTTTAACCCAGACCTAGGGGGTGGCGGTGTCCGGGGCTACGGGAGCCCCTGCGGGCCCCTGCATATATTTTTTGCAAATGCCCCCAGACTCTTGCCCACCCAGGGGCCTCAAATAAGTGAAGCGGCAGCGCCTGCGATTCATTGTTTTTAAACATTTCGGCGGGAATTGCGCCCCAGTGCGAATTTCTCCGAAATGTAAAAAAAATATTATGCACTTTTTAGCCCTGGGCGTCCTTCTGGGACCCCCTGAGCAGGCCTAGGGGGTCTGCTCCCTTCTCTCATTTTATATCTTTGTTTCTCTGTTTTCTGTTGACTTGCTTCTACCGAGTCACAAGATGACTGCCAACACTTCCTGGTTTGGAGTGTTGGCAGCCAATCACCGTGAAGCTCGTGCTCGGAAGTTAGGCTCCGGATATCAAAACTTTTATTTCTTTAATTTCTCAGCAACTACTGAACGGATGTACACCATTTAAAAAAAAGGTTGCTTTCCAATCCAAGCACTTTTTGCCAAATTTGGGGTCATTCTGTTCAGTAGTTTCGGCTGTAGCCTTGACCAAAGTTTCCTATGGAAAATTGATTTTTTTGACACTTATTTTTTTTAATTTCGCAAAAACTCCTGAATGGATTTACACCATTTATACCATTTAAACCAAGCTCTACCTTTTTGCCAAATTTGGAGTAAAGCCCATCTCAAGATTTCCTATGAAATTGAACATGGGGAAAACGCGTTTTGTTACTCCTTTTTTTCTCAGCCCCTGCTTGACGAATCACCACTTTCAGGATAGGAGCTGACCTGGATAGACTTTGTTTTTGGAGAATTTTGCGAAGATTCGTCAAACGACGCCAAAGTTATTAGCAAATTGAAAAATGCTTTTCCTATGGAAACTAGGTTTTAACTATAACTACCTACTGGCGACCACCAGTAGGTAATATATATATATATATATATATATATAGTCAGTCATGGAGAGTCAGGAAAAGTCTTGAGAAATATTGGGATGTCCTAAAACTCGACGATGACATAAAAGAAGTAATCAGTGACCGTCCTGCAGTTACCTTTAGAAAGGCAAAGTCGCTTAAAGACACTCTAAGCAATGCCTTAATAAAGGAAAAAACCAAAAACTTGCAAACTGCTGGATTTTTTCCGTGCAGAAATTGCAAGGCTTGCAAACACAGCTATAAATGTAAAAGCGTAAAAATCTCCCAAGACCAAGAAGAACACAAAATCACGAAACAACTGGGGTGCAACACTGAATTCGCGGTATACGCGTTACAGTGTCCCTGTAACAAATGTTATATAGGGATGACCACAAAAAAAGCCAAATTGAGGGTGTTGGAACACATGAGGGCCATTAAAAATGTCAATCCACAGTATCCGGTGGCAAGGCATTTTGCCTCTGTACATAACCAAAATCCTGATCTGTTGAGATTCACGGTGATTGACTGTGTGGAAAAGAAAGAAAGGGGTGGTAACAGGTTGTTGGCTCTGCGAAAACTCGAGTCCCGTTACATCATACGATATAACACCACACATCCGAATGGGCATAATTTGGGGGAAGAATTGGCTGTTCATTTGCAAACATGAAAATGTATTAATAGCTGTTCACTGTTCTCCATCATTTTCCATTCTTGAAGTCTATGAATGTTTTAAATTCACTTTGGTGCAAGGACTTTTTAAAAATTATTGCATATATTTTTGTTTTTCTTTGTTTACAGATGTCATCTTGAAACGTGACTGCTTAAAAATCACCCACTTGGGTAGCACACAGTCTGATTAATGACTTTGATTTGAGAAACAACGTCAACTTGACAAAAAATTATTCTTTGGATTGACTTTGTGGCTTACTGTGAGGTATCACAAAATTGGAGCCTTTTGGCTGAAATCATTACCCACTTGGGTTTATTCACGCATACGAACTGGTGTAAAAATGCCATCAAGGACAATCTTTATTAATGGAACATGTTTCTCTAGTATTTGTTAATTCACATTTTGTAATTGTTACAAAGTGAAAAAAGAAAACATTGTAGCAAAGTATTTCTTTCATGTCCTTGCAAACACGTGCACGTTATTTTGTATCATGTCACTTTAAATAGAATGGCCGCTTTAAGTAATGTTACCCGTGAGCAAGAAGCTTGGCTTCGAAACGCGTTGGGTTTTGTTCGTGAGCCAAATAAATACTAACATCAAGCACCATTTGGGCCTCGGCACTGGTTTTTTGATGAAAAATCGTGGTATACCAGGGAAAGGTATAATATATATATATATATATATATATATATATATATATATATATATAGAAGATGCCGTTCTTCATAACTTTTACAAGGAAAAGGACGGAACACAAACCCAGCTTTGTGCGTGAAATTATTTATTGCTCACAAACACCACAATCGCCTTGACGCGTTTCAGCCTGAGACGCGTTGATCAAATGACGCGGTACTGAGGCCAGGATGCCATATTTAAAGTGCCAGTGTAGTAACCGTGATAAGCAAATACAAAAACATGGAAGAAATTCAGCATTTTGATCCGTATATACGCTAGTTTGTGCAACAATTGCATTGAAATTGTGCAAAACCTACCATTAATATATATATTTCATATATTAACAGTGGTATTTTTGTATATATAAAAATATAAATATAGGAACAATGCAAGGTTAAATCCATCTCATAAATGCTTATTTAAATACATAAAACACGTTTTGATGTAAAATACTTAAGAATGTCCTGTGTGAATATTTACATTGCAATACACTTATAATACCAACATGTGAAATCTATTGTTGAAAAAAGATCTGGTATATATCAGTATAATACATTATCCATAATGCAGTTTGACCCAATTTCATATGGCAGATGCATATATTAGAATTTTGACAGTGAAATACTGGATATGCGTCCACTCATATTAGTGCAAAATTCCATGTCTATATAATAAACATATTAAAGTTCTTATAGTGAAAAAAGTGCTGTCTAAGTACAGGTCCCTGTACTTAAACATGAATAAAACAAGAATACTGACGATATAAACAGAAGTTTTGTTGAAAAACTTTTTTAAAAAGCTAAAATTTGCTTATAGCAGCATGCTGAAGAATTTACAACTGTTATATCTATACAGAGAACATGTCATTTGCTTGATATCTGTTTTTATTTTATTGTTCTTTTTATTTTCATTTTCTTAACCGAAAAACTGCCTGATTGATCATATATATTAGTTGTCCCACCTTGGACAGATATGGTTACCATAGTCAGAATGCCTATAACCATGTATAAAAATCCTCACTTGAATTATGTCCATTCGAGGTCTTTGTATCAAGTTCCACAATATATTGAGTTTCTAAACGTCTCAGGTTAGCCTCACTATTGCCCCCACGTCTAGATATTGGGATAGAATCAATCACTGACCATGTCATGAGTGATGTAATATGTGACGTCATCAGCAGTGCATTGCAGGCACGCAAGTTATAGTGAGTCCAACTAATTTCAATGGTTGTATGTCAGTAAAATTTCCAGCTAACTATAACTGGTGTGAAACCTATGGTTTTTTCAGTGAATTTAATGGGTTTTTTAAATGCTAATTCCTAACTATAACTTGTGTGAAACCTATGGTTTTTTCAGTGAATTTCAAAGGTTTTTTAAATGCTAATTCCTAACTATAACTGGTGTGAAACCTATGTTTTTTTCAGTGAATTTCAAAGGTTTTTTAATAGCAAATTTCTATAGCTATGAAATGTAATATTTTCTTAAATTAATCCTATATTGTATATTTATTTTATACTATTTTTTTTATGTATATTCATATATATTTTTTTTTGCCCTGGAGCGCTCCCGGTACGCCTACCGGTGTGTTCACCGGTAAGCGCATTATTTTGGCACGCCCGGTGCGCGTACTGGGGCGCGTCCCGTTAGCGCACCAAAAAAAAAATAATGAAGGAGTGAGCATGAGGAAAAGGGACAGAGATAGTGGTGTTAAGAGAAAGAGAGCTAGAGGGAGGAACACAGAGGGACTGTGTAATAGATAGTAAGACAGAGAAGGTGTTAGAGGAAGTAACTGAGAAAAGGAAAGACATGGGAAGCGACAGAGAGAAAGGACAGAGAGAGTAAAGGAAGGAGTGACAGAAAGGGACTGAGTGAACCAGAAAAGAAAGGTAAGTGAGGGAGTGTGGGTGAGCGGGGGGACTGAAAGAAGTTGAATGTGGTAGGAAAGTAAGGAAAAGGGAAGTAAACATGGAGGATAAGAATAAGTGAGGGAAGCAGAGTAAGGAAACAGGGGTGAGGTAGGGTGAGAGAAAAGTAGTGACGTTAAAGCAAAGGGTGATGACAAACTACATTTTTTTAGTCACACTTACCATATAATTAATTTAAACTTAATTACATCTTTTTTCTACACTTTGTATCTGTGAAAGAGAGAAGAAAAAATAAGTTATAAATAGTAAAATATATATTTTAAAATAGAAAAGACAGGTCAAGAGGTAAAAAATCATAAAAGTGTACTAAGAAATAAAGCAAGAGTGAAGGATACAGAAAGGGAAATAAAGTAATGTAGAAGGACAAAAAGAGGGAAAAAGAAATAGAAGGAGAGCAAATTACTAAGAGTAAGGCAGAAAAATTCAGTGACAGAGAGGAAGAGAAGAAGAGAGAAATGAACTGAAGGTAAGTAAGATACTAAAAGAATGTGAGTTACCAAAACTAAATCAGGAAAGAGGAGTAAGTAAAAGGGGAATGAGTGAGAGGGAAAGGAGTCTGATTGAGGATCCATTTACAAGAAAGAGGAATGGAAGATGACTGAGAGTGAGTGAAGGGGAGTCACAGAATGAAGGGATGAAGGGAGTGAGGATAATATAGAAGGATTGAGGGAAAAGGAGTGAGGAAGTAAGTACACAGAGGGACTAAGGGAAGGACTGAGTGAAGTGGAGTACAATGAGTGACGGAAGGAAAATGAGTAAAGGAGAAAAAGAAGGAAAGAGAGGGGAAGAGGACTAAAGCAGTTGTACTGAGAGAATGTGATTCGGTGATGAAAGTAAAGAGAAGGACACTGAAAGATAGGAAATGCAGGGTAGTAATGGAACCGTAGTAAAAGAACTGGGGTGAAGAATGATGAGAGAGGAGCAGTGAAGTTGTTGTAACAGAAATTGTAGTGAACGAAAAAAGAGGACAAAAGAAAGAAGCAAAGAAAGATAAGTGAGGGAGAATGGGTGAGTTATAGTGACAGAGTGCGACAAAAGAGGTGAGTGAGTAAAGAGGAACTAGCAAAAGAGCAAAGGAGGAAAAGACGGAAAAAGGAAGTAAATTAGACAGACTGAAAGCTGAAAAGTGGTGCAAGGGAGAGAGGGGATGCAGACAGTTGAAATGGGACTGAGGGGTTGTGAAAGAAGTAGAGTAAAGGAACAGCGATGTGAGAGAAAAGCAGTGTGAGTGAGTAAAGAGAGCTGAAAAAAGGGTGGAAAAAGTAAAGTGAGTGTGAGACAATGGGAATACAATATAAATTACACAATACAAACTATAGAATAACTTGTTCAACATGTTAGATAGTTTATTTTTGCTGTTCTCAGAATATATTGAATTTCACTAAAAACAGTGAGTTCAAACTATTCATCATATGACAGCGGGAAAAAAACACAATCTAAAAGATTGTGTTAAACCCATATAAACTTACAAATCATATATGTACACTAATCTTTCAGTCACTTTCTTTTCCTTGAGGCCAAATAGAAGATCGTGAAGGTCCTTTTCGTTGGAAAATACTCTGTTGTTCTTTAAAATTTCCATTTCATCGACTTTCTATAAAAAAAGCTCTAAGAACATCTGAAATAATTCTCAACCTTTTCATTTCCTCCTTGTGTTAAGTCATGACTCTTTGCTCATTCCTTCACCTTTCCTTATGGCCAAATAGTGTCAGATATATCAGTATGTTTTTAAATTTCTGAAATCAAACTCTGAAATTACCGTTTACCCGATGTTCTGAAAGAAAAGCTCATACAAAATGTTCACAATGTTTAAATATTCATATTCCCATCTTTGGATCACTCATGTTCAACATTTCCTATAATACTGATGTCACTTACTATGAAATCCACTTACAGGACCTATATGAGAACTGGATTTTTTATATTATGTTGATCACTTTTATTCACAATATAATTTTAAACAGTAGACTAACTTTTATTAACTGCTCCCGTCTTCATAGGCCAATTACCTTTACTTAAAATTTGGTTCTAAAAACACTAGGTAGGAATTTTTTAAGTTAAAAGGCAAACGTTGTTTGTAAGTCAAATGAGTATCATTGCAGTAAGTCCAACCTTTTCGACATTTTAAATAAGTTGTATAATGCCCTGATGTTGTCGAAGGACCGTCATGATAAATAATAGCTATAGTTGCAAAGGTTCTTCCTGAAATTGATAACTGAGAAGCTATGAAATTTTTAATACAAGTTGTCAATTTAGTTCCATCAGGTCTACATCGTTGGAACACTAAAATGACTTTGCTACTTGAGGACTTTGGCATTACAGGACGCCTGATTGGGAGCGTACACTTGTGAATTCCCTGCCAGCCGGCTCCACACCTCGCTGCACCCGCTCCGCGGGTGCCGCGTCGCCTTGCTGTGCCGGGTGTTGCGTGCTGGACGACAGAGGAGGAAAGGCAGATCCGGGCAAGGTACACCAGCGGGGCTGCGAGCGTAGCAGGGACTCCAACAACCAGGAGTCCCTGCGTGACCGACAGCCAGCTTCCGGTCCGCTCTCCCCGCTGGCCCGCCCACCGCCCACCAGAGGATTACAAAAACCATCTGCCCCATCTTACCAGCGTGGGACTTTGCTACTTGAGGACTTTGGCATTACATGACGCCTGATTGGGAGCGTACACTTGTGAATTCCCTGCCAGCCGGCTCCACACCTCGCCGCACCCGCTCCGCGGGTGCCGCGTCGCCTTGCTGTGCCGGGTGTTGCGTGCTGGACATCAGAGGAGGAAAGGCGGATTCGGGCAAGGTACACCAGCGGGGCTGTGAGCGTAGCAGGGACTCCAACAACCAGGAGTCCCTGCGTGACCGACAGCCAGCTTCCGGTCCGCTCTCCCCGCTGGCCCGCCCACCGCCCACCAGAGGATTACAAAAACCATCTGCCCCATCTTACCAGCGTGGGACTTTGCTACTTGAGGACTTTGGCATTACAGGATGCCTGATTGGGAGCGTACACTTGTGAATTCCCTGCCAGCCGGCTGCACTCCTCGCCGCACCCGCTCCGCGGGTGCCGCGTCGCCTTGCTGTGCCGGGTGTTGCGTGCTGGACGTCAGAGGAGGAAAGGCGGATCCGGGCAAGGTACACCAGCGGGGCTGCGAGCGTAGCAAGGACTCCAACAACCAGGAGTCCCTGCGTGACCGACAGCCAGCTTCCGGTCCGCTCTCCCCGCTGGCCCGCCCACCGGAGGATTACAAAAACCATCTGCCCCATCTTACCAGCGTGGGACTTTGCTACTTGAGGACTTTGGCATTACAGGACGCCTGATTGGGAGCATACACTTGTGAATTCCCTGCCAGCCGGCTCCACATCTCGCCGCACCCGCTCTGCGGGTGCCGCGTCGCCTTGCTGTGCAGGGTGTTGCGTGCTGGACGTCAGAGGAGGAAAGGCGGATCCGGGCATGGTACACCAGCGGGGCTGCGAGTGTAGCAGGGACTCCAACAACCAGGAGTCCCTGCGGGGACGACAGCCAGCTTCCGGTCTGCTCTCCCCGCTGGCCCGCCCACCGCCCTCTACGCCCTCTATAACTCAGCACTAACCTCCCACAGCGCGGGACGCAGCGCGGGACGCAGCACGGGGCGAAGACCGGGCAAAGAGCGGGCCGTTTCAGGCCGTTAGAGGCTGGGAGAGACTGGGCTGGGCCATTATCTTTGGCCCTAACCCTCGGTACTAACTGTACCATCAGTTTGTTTGTCCGACTAGCCACTATGTCATCCCGTGAGTACAAAGATAGGGCAGCCAAGTCCAAACTGAAAAATGGTACACTAGATGACTTTATCACCAGGACCCACACAGCCATTGACACAGAGATTGCTAAAATGCAGCACTGAGTGTCCATTGTATTAGATGCCGCAAGGAGATTGTCATAGGAGTTAGCAGCAGCAAAAAAAATCTTCCCTAGGGCCCATAGCCTTCGCTAAAACACCTGATCGTTCAAATGGTCCTCCTCCTACCTTGATTGTAACTGAGGTCGATATTCACCAGCCATTAGTACCCACTACATCCATACCAAAGGGGGGGTCACCTTTAGTATCCTCTAATTCCCTAAAATCTTCTATGGTCGGGGTAGATGGGGAAGAGAAGGAGGGTGAGGGCGTTCCCTGGGAATGGCGCCAAAACCCAAATCCATGGAACCGGGCGGGGGAAATTCTTGCACCAAACAACGAGGGCCACACAATAAAAGGAAGCGTAATAACATAACAGCATACGCAAGGAAAAAGGCCAAGATTGCGAAGGCACAGTTATCCACCAAGGCACCATCTTTGCTACCCCTAGAGCCACTCCCAGTGAGCAACACACAGCCACCTGAACCAAGACCAGAACCCAGCCCGGAATCACTGGTGGTAACTCATGAAAATAATATTCTCGTAATAGAGAATGAAACTAGTGGGGTTCCACTTTGCGTCATAAAAGGGAAAGACGTAGAATTCTTGACTGTGGTATGGGAAACACTCAAAAAGCTCTTAACTCCCCTTGAAGTGAGACTTTCACATATAGGATCCCAGCTCTTGGAGATGGAAAAAAGTATTTTGAACCTAGATAAAAAACCAACCCACACACAAGATAAGGACCTTATGGCCAGTCTTGAGAAGCTGATAAAAAGCCTGCTGACTCCCCTGATGGAAAAAACCCAAATCATTAATCTAAAACTAGATCAACTAGAGTTTTTAACATCTAAAAACACCGCTTTACTGGAGAGTTTTGTAGATAATAGCAAACACCCGTTGCTACTGGTGGTAATAATATTACTTTAGCAAAAAAGGGTGCTAAGAAAAACCAGACACAATCTCAGCAACCGAAAACTGCAGTATCTGCAGATCCTAACGGTATTACTCCTTGTATAGCACCAGCTACTTTATCTAAAACTAAGCTGGCGACTACTGTGGGATCTAAGTTAAACAACTCTGTGGTGGTGGCTACACCAGTAAACACAGCTGCCCCTGCTCTGCCAAATGCTGAAGGGAGAGAAACTCCAGTTAGTAAACCTCTAGCCCCTAGCAAAACACCCCTGCCTGGTAAACAGATCTATGTAAACATACCCCCTGAGGCTGCCCCGTATATGGCAATTTTGACAGGTGTTCCATTAATTGCAGCGAATAAATATGAAAAAATGGAGGACCTTTTAAATAAAACAAAATTCTGGCTAAATAATAACAGGCCCCTATCCCAAGACACTGCTACAAAAATCCTAAGCGTGCGGAGGGTCCCCTGGGTTGGGCCAAGCAAGAAAGATCTGGAGGGAGATTGCATCCTGATTAACTTTAGAGACATCTGGGTTAAGGATATTATCTGCAGTAAAGCAAGGTTCGGTAGGATGGGGGACATCCAGTGTGTGGGACTCGAATATTTCTACCCCAACCTTTATCATACCGTCTCAAACCCCAACCACCGCGGGTATAGAACAAACGAATGTCTGACATAATATCGACAGACAGAATATCGAAATGCAAAAATATCGGAGCAAAAATATCGACATCAAAAATATCGGAATCTTATCTTCATAAAGGTAAGTACAAAAATATCGAAAAAATAATATCGTAGTACAAAAATATCGGAATCAAAAATATCGTTTTTTTAAATGTATTAATAATAATGTAAAAATAATTTTAAAATACATATAATTTTACAAATATTAAATAAAAATATTAAAACAAAATTAAAACTAATACATATACATTTAAAATAAATAAAACACTTAATAATTTAATGTACTTTTTTTTTAATGTTATTTATTTGATTTAATGTAATATATTTTTGTTTTTACCCTGTATGCCTGTACCCCAAAAACCCAAAACTGACCCTGAACCCTAAAAATATCCCTGTACCCCAAAAACCCCAAACTGAAAACTGACCCTTATCCCTAAAAATACCCCTTTACCCAAAAACTGAAAACTGATCCTGAACCCTAAAAATACCCCTTTACCCAAAAACTGAAAACTGAGCCTGAACCCTAAAAATACCCCTTTACCCATGAACTGAAAACTGACCCTGAACCCTAAAAATACCCCTTTACCCAAAAACTGAAAACTGACCCAGAACCCTAAAAATACCCCTTTAACCAAAAACTGAAAACTGACCCTGAACCCTAAAAATACTCCTTTACCCAAAATTAATTAATATTATTTAATTACCAATTAATTATTAATTACCAATAACAATAAAGTAAATATATTAGCACATTAGCTGTAATTAATTTAATTTAATAATTAATATTATTTTTCCAAATTAATTAATTAAGAATATCAAAAAATTATATATAAAAAAGTTACTATAATTAATGTAATTAAATAATTAATATTAATTATTTACCAACTAATTAATAATTATAAATATGTACAAAATTATATTAATTAATTAACTAATTAATATAAATTAATTACCAATTAATTATTAATTAAAATATGTACAAACATATATCAATTAATTAATTATTATTACATTACTTCCCACCCTATTCCCCTATAAACCCATAACCCGCTACAGAACATATTTATCAATTAATCAATTAATTAAAATTAATTAAAAATTATTTCTCAATTAATTAATTAATAATTCCTACTAATTAATAATGAATTTAACATAATTAAATTACTTCCCACCCTATTCCCCTATAAACCCACAACCCGCTACAGTAGTAAAAGACAATATCTAATTAAATTACATTAAAAATAAATAATAAAACATAATAAATACAATATAATATACACTAAATGTTTTTAAAAATTGATATTAGTAACATCGAAGTTATTTATTTCGATATTATTGACATCGATATTTAAAACTTCGATATTACTGATATCATACTAATATCGATATTAAGACTGTCGATATTACTTACCTTCGATATTTTGTCCCATCGATATTTAAACTTCGATATTTTTGTATATCGATATTTAAAAATCGATATTTTGTCTGTGTACCGAACAAACGGTAATAATCACTTGGGTTGGGCACATAACCTGAACATGAACCAAGGCACACAAAATTATTGTGCCCCTTGGCATGAGACAAATGGCCCCTTTATGGGACCACCAAGTATGGGTCCTTTTACACAAGTCCCGTTTAACCCACGAAGACCAAGGTTTCAGGGCGAGGAACACGCAGGATGGATCTTAAATAATAACATCCCATTGAGAAACCGCTTTGACCCGTTAATGGGTATGGATGGGGTAGACTGACCATCAGGTGGGTCTGAGGGCAATGCGCCTATCGCTCTATATTTGGGAAAGAGGGAAAACATAGGGTTAGCCCGCAATGATGACCTAGCGGTGGTGACTGGTGATTGTGATACTGTGAGTATTGGCCCCCCACACGCAGAGAACGATGTTATTTTTGGGGGAAATACCACTTTGGCTTGTGAGAATTACACACTACTGCCTGGGCGAGACCCCTCAAGTACAAGAGATATTTTGGGAAGCACCTATGGGAAACAGGGGCTGTCCTTATTATCTTGGAATATTGCCGGACTTACAGGCAGATTGGAAAATGATGCGTGGCTGGATTTTGTGGGAGCCCAGGGAATCCTGTGTTTACAGGAGACTTGGACTAGGACTGGCTGTGACATTGAGGGTTTTCAATCATTCAATGTTTTGGCCGTTCCATCGACATCTGGGAGGGCAAAGGGTGGTATAATGACAGCGTTGTCTATAAAACTACAGAAGTTGACAACTTCGAAACTGGTGGACACAAATTGGTACCAATTGCTGTTACTAGAACATCTTTTTCCAGAACCTGTGTTGTTAGTCAACTGGTATCACAACATCTTTAATGGACATGACATATCGTTAATTCAAAGTCTGGAGGACGCAGTGGGTAAAGCACGAAGCAACCACCCTTTATCGTCTGTCATTTGGGTTGGCGACTTCAACTGTACGTTGTGCAGTTTTGGAGGCTCAAACGTGTGTGGACTGGAGGACTCAAACGCACAGCCCTTGACCCACTTTAAACACACACCCCAGGGGGATGCTCTGAACAATATTATTATCCTGAATGACTTGTGTGTGGTAGAACCTTGGTCAGCCCCCGACACACCGCATATACCAACTTTTCAGGGTACAAGGGGGGAGATGAGCACCATTGATTTTGTCTTGGTATCCAGTAGCTTTCTCAAATATGTTGATAAGCTGGAGGTGGTGGCCAATCCCGCAAGTGACCATAATCCCCTAATGTTGTCATTGTGCTTGCCAGCACAAGAATCACCAAAGATCTGGGAACAGTCAATCAAGTACAGCAAGAATCAGGGCGTTATCTTGAAATGGGGGAAGGTAAACGCGATAAAATTGGAGGAAGATATTCTTGTTAATTGCAAAACGGAAATGGAATCATGTCTAGTCCCAGCACCTGACCCCCATCAGGTTATTGAGAGCTTTGAGAAACTGTGTGGGCATGTAGCAAAGCACCTTAGGAAACCCAAGGGAAAGGGTGGCCAAAAAGCCTTTAGATGGTTTGACTCCGTGTGTTCTGCCACACACCAATCGCTAAAACTAGCCTTGCGCCAAAAACCAAGAAACAGAGAACTTGTAAGAACTAGCAGAAAGGCCTATAGGGAGGCTATTGTAAAAAGAAAGCAGGACCTAAAAAACATTGCCTGGGAAGACCTTGAAAAGGCTGCAGAACTAAAAGATAGCAGACTCTTTTGGGAGGTCCTAAATCGCCGCCTTTTTGAGAACGATAATAAAGAATCTATAGTTATGCAGGTCACCGCTGAACAGTGGGTTCAACATTTTACTAAGATTTTTAATCCTAATTCTATTTCAATAATGGCAAGTTCGGATAGTACAGGGGAACTGGTGACATCTCCCTCGGCTTTGACCCTCAGCTCTTCACTTACACTGATAGAGATTGAGGAAGCCTTAGAGAAGGGATCATCACTAAAAGCTCCAGGCCCAGATGCTGTCCCCTTGGACCTTTTTAAACATAATGTTAGTTTGTGGGCACCCATATTACTGAATGTCTTCAAGGCTGTTGTGGTCGGGCGCATCCCTGGTACATGGGAGGAGGCAATTGTAGTGCAGATTTTCAAGAAGGGTGACAGGTGCGACCCACGTTGCTATTGTCCTATTTCCTTAATAGATGCCTCATGCAAAATCCTGGGCAGGGTAATCCTAGCGAGATTAGAAAGTTGGGCAGATTCAACAGGACTTATAGTTGATTCCCAATACGGATTTAGGCATGGAAAGGGGACCGTCGAGCAGTGCCTGAATTTGGCACTAATTTTAGGCAAGTACATGAAGGCAAAAAAGTCCGCAATACATCTTGCCTTCATGGACTTGTCAAGTGCATTCAAGACTGTTTGTAGACATAAGTTGTGGTGGATGATGGATGACATGGGCTTTGAGGAACCTTTGGTCACATTGCTTCGCAGGTTACATGCAGCAACAACTGTATCAATTAGATTTGGCCCTGGAGGTGAAATGACAAAATCAATTCCTTCTACTGAGGGTGTGCGTCAAGGATGCATTTTGGCGCCTTTTCTTTTCTTGGTTTACACAAACGGGCTAGAAAAGTATTTATTAAACCAGGGTTGTGACTTTCCAAAAATTAAAGGCAAAAGTATTCCCATGCTTTCTTATGCAGACGATGCTGTCTTAATGACCTTAACTGGAAATAGCTTGCAAGTATGTTTAGATGCTTTTAATACTTTCATGCTTGACCTCGACTTAAAGGTGAACTTTGACAAATCCTTTGTAATGTCTTGTGGTCCTAAAGGGTCAAACATCAGGAAGTTTGTGGTAAATAATCGCACAATTGGAAAGGTGGAACATTTTAACTACCTAGGTAATTTGTTTAATAGCAAATTAAGCTGGACACCAGTTATGAAGGTTCGAGCCCAGAGTGTGACCTGGGCTATAGAGGGCATCTTCCGTTTTTGTAGCAAACTGGGCCAAAAACATGTTACGCACCTCAAAACCCTCTACACATCAAAATGTTTATCGGTGGCCACCTACGGGGCAGGGGTGTGGGGGACTGAATCACCATCCGTGATACAGGTGGTGGAAAATAATTTCATAAAAAGGGTTTTATCAGTCCCCAAAGGCTGCTCAAACATTTTCTGCCACAAAGAAATGGGAATGGTCAGTGTTTCTGATACGATTCGTTTGTCCCCTTTATTTTTATGGGGCAAAATATGGCAATCTGAAGACCTGCAACTTACTAAAGATATCATCATGGATTGCATGGCCTTAGAAAATTCAAAACAGATCCCCTGGTTGTCCTACGTTTGTAATATGTTAAATAATATTGGATTGGGTTCCTTTTATGACAATCCTGAAAAAATAGAGGGAAACCAAAAGGCGGACATAAAGGCAATGTATTGGAAATCATTGAATCCACCATCTTTGGACGATGCTAATGTTTATGCTCGTAAGCCCCAACCTCAGTTTTATCTAACATTTACCCTTAATGTGCAATGGCGATTCCTACTAACAAGGTTTAGATTGGATATTCTGCATTTTTTGCTTGCTTTCCCGAAACAAGGGGGTTGGTGTGAGAGGCTGCCCCCTTGTCCATGTATTAACAGGGTTAGCCAAAGCACTATTCATGTGGTCCTCTTTTGCTCCTTATATCAAGAGCCAAGAATCCGGTTTATTAAACCAATCCTGAAGGGGAGGCAACCTTGCACCTATAAGGAAGGGTATGATTACCTGTCAGCACTATCCTCTATTGAAACCTGCTGTGCCATGTTAAATTTTATCAGAGTTTCGCTAAAGATTAGGAAGGCCTATGGATAGTACCAAAATGTATATAATATTCTCTGGTGAAAATTATGTATTTATATATTCTTATAATGGTCATTTTTACTATGTCTTTTATAAATTTGAGAAAATTGTGTACTTAAAAATCTTTTCTTTGCTCCATGAGGTACGATGAATTGTATGTTCAGTACTTTTATGATCCATTTTATGAATCGAATAAAGTTTTGAAATGAAAATGAATGACATTCTGACCATAAGTTTGTATAAATATTGTGGACAGCATTGGACACTTACATTGGGTACACACCATATTATGATCAGCTGCTTTAACTAGATTATTAAATGACACTGATTTGCAGTCTGGTAAAGTTAAATATATAAATCTTTCAGTGTCTATTCTAGTAGTACTTGATAAACTACAATTGTCGCAGTCATGCTGCCATTGATAAGAAAGGCTAAAAAGATTTTCTACATCTACACCTTCATCTTCCAAAACACCAAACATATACATTAAAAATTCGTGACAATCCTGCTAAATCTTCTGTGAATTTTTTTTTGTTGAACAGAACATATGTCTAAAAGATTTCGAATTTCTGAAACACTTTCTATTTTTGCTCTATCACTGCTACATTTCTCAAACACAGAATTCAATAAACCGCTGAATCTTTGATCCCGATTTTCAACAATCTGTTCTTGTAAAGTTTGAAGAAAAAAAAACATTAACCACTACATTAGAATAGCAGTTGACACCAGAACTGTTTTCAAACTGAAATCCAACAACATCTTCATCAGAATCCTTTTTCTTTCTGTTTACAATTACATTTTAATCTACTTTTTGTCTTTTTGCTACTACCTCACTGCAATTATTCTCATTTCTTCTTTTTCAACCTACCACACGTTTTTCAAACAAAGGATATTGAGGCAAATGTGGAGCATACTCTCTTCTTAACCTATTGTATTCTTTAACACAATCTAGATCTGCACAAATCTTTGTCTCATCACACTTAATCAAGTACAATCCTGATAAAGTTCTGACTCGTGATAATGCCACATATGCCATACCCTCTTTAAACACAGAACTTCCAGTATTCACCAAAGCACTATCTACACTTAAACCTTGAGATTTATGAATTGTCACCGCATATGCCAAACAAACAGGAAACTGTTTTCGGCGAACATATAAGTCTTTTACAAGCAAAAATCTAGCAGAACAACGACTGATTTGTTGTACTTGCTCAATGCCATCAAATTTAATTTTTAAAAATTCAATTCCATCTCTATTTCTATAATTCACAAAATCAACAACATGACCCATTGCTCCATTTACCAGACCTCTTTCAACATTTAAATTCCTTCTCAAAATGATACGACAATTTAAACACACATTCAGAGTCTTTTCAAAACCAGCTATTTTAGATATACTCTTCTCTAATGAATCCAATTTTGATTTCAAATTTTCTGACAAAATAATTGTTGCTCCCATATGCTCTATTTAATCTATTGCTTCCAGTTTCACAATCTCTTCATTTTCTAACTTTAACATTTTGTTGTTGAAGATGGAACATTCTTGCAGAGTTGGCATTAAACATATCCCAGATTTGTTCTCAGTAATTTTCTTAAAAATATTCTCTGGAAGAATGTTTTCATTTGGATACAAATTTGAAATTAATCGTGCTCACTTACTTTTCCGATTCTTACATTTTGTAGAATATTGTTATAATCTTCATCTTTTGCTTGTCGCATATTTTGAAGCAGTTCTGCATATTTTAAATTTAACCATATATTAACGTTTCCAATGCTTCCAAGGGACTTCCTGGTATCTTCATGCGTGAGCATTTTAAACACTGGTTGTCCTTTTACTGGAGTCAACTGCAGTAGATCTCCAAAAACAATAATGTTTTTCCCTCCAAATAACACATCATACTCTGTTCTAAGAATTTCTTGCATTCTCAAATGCACAAAAGCAAGCATTAGATTTGAGACCATGCTTACTTCATCAATGATAAGAAGTTTCATTTTCTTCAGGACTCTGGAAACTTCAGAACATGCATCTCCAGATAGCTTGTTGTAATGCAATTTATTATCATGCTCAACTGGCAGCATCAGTAAACGATGTAGAGTAATCCCTTTAATGTTATGTGCTGCCAGTCCAGTTGGAGCGGTTACAACACAAGACAGCGGTGATTAGGCCTTTTCTGCAGATAAGTTGCAATTGCTTTAATCAGAAAACTTTTTCCTGTTCCCGCTTCTCCACTTATGCACAGTCGGACGGGCTTAAATGGTGTACATGAGCATTCTTTTTTCTCATGTCTGAATCCATGTTCAATCTGTTCTGTGACTTCGTCATATATCTTTTTCTGCTCAACGTTTAGTTGCTTTACCAAATCTTTTAAGTTAACTACATCCTCTTGAGCTTGTTCCATAGCTCTTTCCACCTTATCCATGGCAGTGGCAGCTTCATTTTGGATAATTGGTCCTCCTAGTGGATCCTGACTCAATGAAGTAGAACTCTGACTGTCCTGAGAACTCTCTCTAGCAATCTCTTCAGCAATTGTGGCTTCTTGCTCTATTTCTTCATTCAACATTTGCAGATACTTTGGAAAAACTGGACATTCTATGGTATCCTTGGTTGCATTAAAAGAATCTTCGTACCAGAGAAAATCTCCAAGTAGTTCCTCTTTTGTACGCCATGGCTTAAAGAGTTGGAAAAGAGCTAAATAGTAAAATTCTCTTTTGTCTGGAGATTCGCAACTCAATTTTCGATGATTAATCAAATGGCCGTTTCTCTTGTTCACTAGCCATCCTTCATACCCTATGACAGCATATTTTCCATTATTGATATCTTCTGTGATGTTCCTCTTATAACTATAGTTTTGCAGAACTTCATACAAACAAGTGTTCTCAAGATGAGTACTTCTATTTGGATAGTATGTATCCAACACGTTTGTCTTCAAAATATTTGTACTGTTTGATTCTTTCTCCGCCAAATACTCAATTTCTTGTACAGATTTAAAAACTCGGTTTCGTGTTGCAGCAAGACCTAGACTCACCCAAATGATTGTTCTAGATTTTACATAGAGACTTGCTGATGATAACCGAACAGAACATTCATATGCTCCAATTTCTCGATGCGACAACATCTTCAGACTGAAACTGTATAATTTTTTACTTATACTCTTTTCATGTGAAATGTCCTCCCACATTTCCTTCAGTTCTGTCTTTTCTTTTTTTGTGCTGTAAGACGTCACATATCGAGCCACAGCAATAGAGTTGTCAGCAATGAACTGAATATACATGTTAGCATTCCACATGGACAAAATCACTGGGTTGTATTCGTTAATATACTTGGACTCTTCGTTTCTTTTTATATTGTATGCATTTTTTGGTGATTTCCTCGTCACAGTATGTCGCAGAGAAGACATCAAATTATTTACTCTTCCTTTAGAAATCACTGGTCGTGGAAACGCGAAACGACATTTTGTGTAGAACTTGTCCTTGTTTCTGAATTTTCGACGACAGTACTTTCCACAACGATGGGATTGAAAGCGTAAAACTTGTTGCCTTAAATTGTTTTCTTCAGTAGTTTTCGGAACAGCACATGTTGAATACTCTTCAATGAAACTCATCACTGTGTCATCTGAATCAGTTTCAAATTTGGGTGCATCTTTAATCCATAACAACATCTGTATGCGAGGAGCACCTCTCGCTTGATACTCCTTCCTCCAAAAGAAATCCAAAACCTCTCCAAGGGGAGGATTTTTTTTGTTGGTAATAAAAGACATCATAGCTTCAAATCTATGATTGAAATATCTGCATACATTCACTGGATCCAAAGAACACAGTTCTCCAGGTGTTTTGAATTCTATATTTTGTATGTTTCCATTTGCCTCTCTTAGAAATTGAAGTAATTCGTCCCATGCATACTCAGCACAGCTAAGAGTGAGGAACCATGTAGGAGTTCCTAAGTTTCTTAGCATACATTTCAATTCCCCATGACGACGGAACCAATACTCGTTTGTACCACGCTGACATGCCATGAGATTGATAAGCTGAGATTCCAAAATACTGTCTTGCAGATTGACTTTCTCCATAAAGTCCCTCGTCGAAACATTTTGCAGATGTGCTCCACTTTTCAGTATATGATTAACTGCATAAGAAGGCCCAGACAAGTCACTTTCATACAGTAGATGAAACAAATACGGAATGCATTGATGAAACCCTGGATCTTTAGCATATAATCTTAAAGTCCGGTATTCAGCTGCAGGAATTTGAACTGGTTGATCGTCATATCGTCCACCTCGACCTGTTGGAAATAACTGTGGGAAACAACCCGCTTCCAAACTTTATTCCCATACACTAATGGGACTTCCTTTTGCTGCTTTCATTTGAAACAAGTGAATTGCATTCCCCATTACTTCTTCGGAATGCAAAGGATGAACAGTATAATGTTCATATATTCCTTCACTTCTAGACACATCAACTTTTTCAATTTGGCTGACTGAACAATCACTGTCTTTTTCTGTAGCTGTTTCCTCTGCTCCAACACAAACATGTTTGTAGTACTCATTGTTTTTGACCAAATACAACGTTGCCTTTTTGACTTTCCTAACATCCACTAAATCTTGCCAGATTTTCTTACTCTTTGTCGGAAACCCCATTAACTAGAATAACCAGAGGATCCTCTTCTACTCTTTCTACACCAATTGTATCAATATTTTTCTTGACATCTAGAGGCAAATAAACAACTCTTCCCTTTAATCCTCTTTGTAAATCGGAAGGAGGCAATTTCCCCATCTTAGGCTCCATGCGAGCAATAGCCTGAAAAGGATGGACACATTGAATCAAAATAGACTCATAAGTATTTAAATCCATCAATTCAGAAGGAATATCTACCAACTGAAGACTATTATGAACAGCTCTAGCAGGCATTCTGTTTTCATTTAATTTTTTAAAACGATAATGACAAATACGCTGATCAGAACTCAAATCAAAATAATTCTCCACCAACAAATAAGTTACAAAATCCTTCCATCCACTATTGTTTTCCGTTTCACTTTTTGCATATAAATCAACTAACCTAGTCTAAATCTTATAATGAGTCCGTCGACAACACACACAAGTAAAATTAGTCCTTTCACTTGATTTCACCTTAAACTTGGTAATTTCCTCATCAAACTTTTCTGTACTTAAAATCTGTACATTGTCTTCCACATTACCATCTATTACTATATCCATTTCTACACTGTCCTCTTTGTACCCAAAATAACAAAACTCAATTTCCTCACAAATGCTCTTCACATCTCATTCAGATTCATGCAAAAGAGCACTGTTTAACTGTATAAGCTTAAGTGCTGGACTTTTTGCATAATACAACCTTCTCACTAATTTCCTCACTTTATTATGATGCACTGCTAACATCCTAAAATGATGAAAAACACTCTGACATACTTTTATAGAAAGTGAATGCCCATGCAAACCTGTGTTTTCTCTCACTCTGCAAGGATATAACTCTTGCAACATCTTCATTTTCTGTTTTACACTTTTTTTACTATATGTACGTAAGAAATTACGAAGCAAATCGATTGAATCCTGTTGCACACTATAAATACTACTACACTTCCATGTGTACACTGGACCCTTAGTACGTCTCCCTAAAACTTCATCAGCTAACACCTCTTCTGCATCTCTAGACACAAGTTTCTCTTTTTCCATCGGACAACCGTCTTTCACCTCATATGCACGACCACTGGTGTCAACTGCTTGCACCAAATCATTCTCCTGGAAGTAACTCTCCTCATTAAAAAATGGCTCAGAACTTGAACAATGCATCCATTCTCCAGAAAATACTTCACAAAAATTAGTCTGATTAATTATTCTTTTCCATCTACTGTTCTTTTTTCTTGTAGAAAGCAGCTCTCTGTTTACCTTTCTTCATATTTTTTAACAAATTTAAAACTACCCTATTGCGAAACCTTCGTCTACGAATGTCCCTAAATTGGTTTTGCCTTCTATTACTATACATACTGTTCTCTCCTGGTCCAGTAGTAACACTTTTGGGGGGCCTCTCCATCCTTTTCAAATTTGCTCTCTCCTTCTGTATATTCACATTCCCATTAACATTATTTTTTGCTCTACATATGTTCCGAAAAAAAGACTTAGTTGTCTTACCAGGAGCTTTTTTTGTGTTTCTTGAAGTACTTGTTGTAGGGGAGTGCTTTAATTCCGTTACTGTTTTTGATTTTTTCCGTATGGCATCTTTCCTTCTTCTCTTCCTTGAAGGCATATTCCCTTACTATTGGAATTGTTAATTTCAATTGGTGGTAAAGAAAATAATAACACATTATAGACCACTATTAGCAAACAACAAAGGAATGACAATAAGCAAACCATATAAACACTAGTTTACAACATATCTAAGTTTATATCACAGCAACTACATAAATAGGCGTAAGACAGAGAAAAGCAGCTAAACGGAGTAACACAAAGAGACAGACAGAGTCAGAAAAAGAAACAGGTAGAGGGAGTAAAACATAGAGAAGGAGTAAGACAGAGAGAGTGTATAATATGTTGTAAGACAGAGAAAGGATGTAATAGGGTGAGGGGGTAAGTCAAAGAAAGGGAGAAAAAGAGTAAATCAGAAAAAGGGTGTAACAGGGTGTAAAAGAGAGAGGGTGTTAGAAGGCAAGAGGATGTAAAAGAGACTTAAACAGAGAGAGCCTGTAAAAGGGAGAGAGAGAGTAAGCTTGAGAGAGGGTGTAAGAGGAAGTAAAAAAAAGAGAGGTGAGGCCTGTCCAGAAGCACAGAGGAGGTGAAGCCTGTCCAGGGGAGCAGAGGTGGTGAGGCCTGTGTCTAAGAATGCAGTGGACTGGACTTCATGAAGCCTTTCCCCCACTGCATTCTTAGACACAGGCCTCACCTCCTTTGCACCCCTGGACAGGCTACTCTCCCACTACACTCTTGAACACAGGCCTCGCCTCCTCTGCACCCCTATACAAGCCTCACCTCATCTGCAACCCTGAACAGGCTTCACCTCATCTGCCCCCTGGACAGGCTTCACCTCATCTATACCCCTGGACCGGCCTCACCTCATCTACACTATTTATTCCTTCTCAAAAATGTAAAAACCATTCATTTGCCCCAACATCGTTTTTTGCATCACATTTAAGAAACACAGCACAGGTCCTATGTACAAGCATACCATTTCACTACTGGGACCTCACTTCTTTCACAAAAGACAATTCCTCTATCTTGCATATGTTGATATCTAGCATTTTCAAAAAACATGCCACAAACCAACAAGAAAGAACCTCAATCTGCTTCCTAATCTGAGGTAACGTAGGTGACATCATTCTAAAAGGTTCAAATATATTTATTTAATGAGGCAAACACTATTAATTCCTTCTCAAAAATATAAAATCCATTCATTTACCCCAAAATCGTTTTTTAAATAACATTTTAGAAACACAGCACAGGCCCTATGTACAAGCATTCCATGTCACTAGTGAAACATCTCAATTTTACATAATACAATTCCTCTATGCAGCAAAATCTATTTACCAGATTAGGAAGCACATTAAGCTTTTTTATTCTTCCTTTGAGTCATATTTCTTGATAATACTTGGTAAAGAAATGTTAGTGCATAGAATAATTGTATTTTGTAAAAAAGTGAGGTTTCAGTAGCGTAATGAAATGCTTCTACATATGACCTGTGCTCTGTTTTTTAAATGTTATGTAAAAATTGATTTACAACACATGAATTGGTTTTACATTATTCACAAGGTTTAGATACTGTGTACATGATTGCACGTTTCACCCTGTGTTTCCTCAGATTAGGAAGCAGATTGTGCAGATGAGGTGAGGCCTCTCCAGAAGCGCAGAGGAGATGAGGCCTGTCCAGGGGAGCAGAGGTGGTGAGGCCTGTGTCTAAGAATGCAGTGGACTGGACTTCATGAAGCCTCTCCCCCACTGCATTCTTAGACACAGGCCTCACCTCCTTTGCACCCCTGGACAGACTTCTCTCCCACTACACTCTTGAACACAGGCCTCGCCTTCTCTGCACCCCTGTACAAGCCTTACCTCATCTGCAACCCTGAACAGGCTTCACCTCATCTGCACCCCTAGACAGGCCTCACCTCATCTACACTCCTGGACAGGCCTCACCTCATCTACACTATTTATTCCTTCTCAAAAATGTAAAAACCATTCATTTGCCCCAAAATTGTTTTTCGCATCACATTTAAGAAACACAGCACAAGTCCTATGTACAAGCATACAATATTACTACTTAAACCTCCCTATTTCACAAAAGACATTTCCTCTATCTTGCATATGTTGATATCAAGCATTTCCAAAAAACATGCCACAAACCAACAAGAAAGAACCTCAATCTGCTTCCTAATCAGAGGTAACGCAGGTGACATCATTCTAAAAGGTTCAAATATATTTATTTAATGTGGCAAACACTAATAATTCCTTCTCAAAAATATAAAAGCCATTCATTTACCCCCAAATCATTTTTTAAATAACATTTTAGAAACACAGCACAGGTCCTATGTACAAGCATTCCATGTCACTAGTGAAACTTCTCAATTTTACATAATACAATTCCTCTATGCAGCAAAATCTATTTACCAGATTAGGAAGCACATTAAGCTTTGTTATTCTTCCTTTGTGTCTTATTTCTTGATAATACTTGGTAAAGAAATGTTAGTGCATACAGGAATTGTATTTTGTAAAAAAGTGAGTTTTCAGTAGTGTAATGAAATGCTTGTACATATGACCTGTGCTCTGTTTTTTAAATGTTATGTAAAAATTGATTTACAGCACATGAATTGGTTTTACATTATTCACAAGGTTTAGATACTGTGTACATGATTGCACATTTCACCTGTGTTTCCTCAGATTAGGAAGCAGATTGTACAGATGAGGTGAGGCCTCTGGGAGGCGTGGCTTGGACGCCGATGGCGATGGTCGCCTGAGAGCTCGGCTCCGGGACTGAGCCCGCGATTATCCTGCAGATCGGAGTCCGCGGGGCACCCTAGCCCCCGCAAACCGATGATCGGACCGATTGGGACCTGCTGAGGCACCCGGTGAAACTCGAAAACGGGTCGACCCGACGGAAAATCGAAGTTCGGGGACCCGCGGAGTGCGACCCAAGATGGCGCCCGGACCTCTTCGTCTCCTTGGCCGGGACCCTTAATCTGGAGGAGCGTCGTTGGCCACGGCGCACCCTCCACCTCCTATCTCCCTGTGATGTGATGGTCTGGGTGTCGCTTTGATCGGAATTTGAGCGCGGTGTCCGCTCCTGGAGGGTCGGAGGACCGCACTATCGTAGACCTCGAATCACGGATGCCTGGCGGCCCTGTCTGTGGTGCCGACCCCCTGTGCCGCACCCGTCCGCACCCCGCCGAGCGACTAACCTTCATGGGCAGCACGGCGCCCTGGCACCACAAAGCCCGGGGTGGTGTTGGTGACCCTCGTTCCAGATCTTCATCGGCCAAGCGGGCCTACCCGACCTGGCGCCGATTGTCCCCGCCTCCTCCTCAGTGCCCTCCGACGACGCGGTGGTGGCGCGGCCCGAGGTTGTGGAGGACCAACAGGCCCTGGAGACGGAGATCATCGGCCCTCGGCCCAAGGACAACCTGCCGGGAGGGACATAGTCGACGCCCGCACTCAGTGGCGCCTCTGACTGACTCTCCACCGTGGGACTCCTGCGCCATGGGAAAACCGAGAGGACCCAAGGGGACCACCCCAGCCGCCTCAGATTCGGAGGCGCCGGACAAAGATGATCGTGGGGACCCGGAGTGCTCTGGTGGCGCTCCATTGCAACAACAATTTGACCGGGTCCTGGAGGCGATCGCGACCACACGCTCGGCCCTCCAGCAGGACATTGCCCAGGTTGCGACGAGTCTGGGCCTCCTTAGAGCGGACCATGGCAAACTCTCGGATAGAGTCAAGGATGTGGAGGGCTCAGTAAAGACCTTGGAGCCAGCACAGAGGACCCTGGCCGCGACGATGAAGGATGCCCTATCCCGGATTGAGGCCCTGGAGCGGCGAGCGGAGGATGCGGAGGAACGTAATAGGCGAAATAACATTCGAGTGGTGGGCCTGCCGGAAAAGATTGAAGACGGCGACATGGTGGCCTACTTGGAAGCCTGGCTCTGGGACACAGTGGCCCCGGAGGGTCTGTCCTCCTTCTACACCCTGGAGCGAGCACACAGAGTCCCAGCGAGGCCGCCGCAGCAGGGCCGTGCCCCGCGACCGGTGGTGGCACGTTTGCTGCACTTTCGGGACAGAGACCTTATCCTTAATGCCGCCAGACATAATGGCCCCTACAAGGTGGAGAATAGCCAAGTGAATATTTTCCCGGACTACACATATGAGACCCAGCGCAGGCGGTTCTCTTTCCTGGCGGTCAAGCGCGAGCTCCGGAGCGAGGGCCTCCAATACTCGCTCCTGTTTCCTGCAAGGCTCCGCATAATCGTTGATGACAAGACTCAGTTCTTTGATTCCCCGGAAGATGTCTGTAGCTGGCTCGAACTCTATAGGGCTGGAAAAGATGGCTTTGGCTCGTCATCTCAACTGGCAGTGGAGCCTGGACAGCGGCGGCAGTCCAAAAGAATTCGGAGTCGCCGTGGCCAGACAGGCAGACCTTCGACTGTGGAGACGTCGGCGGAGCGGAAGGGTGTGTTGGAGATGTTGTCTACGCTGTCTGGTTCGCGGGATGGTCCCATTATAGAGGAAGCGGACCTTGGAGACGAGGGGGCACCAACGGACTCGGAAGAATCGGTTACCGACAGTGTCCACACGCCGGTGATCACTCCAAACTCGGTTGAGGACCTTTTGGATGGACAGGGATGACGGGGTGAGATACTTCCATTTGGGTGGGGGCCCGCGACAGGGGTGGCGGGGATGGGCGATTGCTCATGAACTCCGGTGAAAATGGGGGGGGGGGGTGCCCTGCTCATGACATAGTCTTTTGTTTTGGGCACACTTTAGTCTCGGTGGCCCGAGAATCGAGGGCCCATTGCCGGCGCCCAGCCCGCACCTAGCCCTTAAGGCCTTCCTGCGGTGGCGACTGCAGGATTAGTTGGGGACTGTGGGATTGTTGGGGGTACGGTTTGGATGGGAACTAGATGGTACTATTTGGGTCCTGTTCTGGGGAGGGTGGGCAGGGGTTTGGTTCGAACGGGGGTTGTTGTTTTTTGGTTGGGGAAAATGGCCGCCATCAGTGCTGGGTTGATTGTTGCTCTTTCTTTGTTGGGACCTGGGTGGAGAGACCCGGCACGAACGATATGGGACAATGGCTGATGTTGCTAATGTGAAATGCATCACTTGGAATGTACGGGGGCTTCACACTATGTCTAGACGTCACAAAGTCCACGCTTATTTAGTGCGTAGAGGGGTGCAAATGGCGCTGCTGCAGGAGACCCATCTCAACAAGGCGGAAGGGGCGGCGCTACAGCGTAGGTGGAGAGGGCAGGTCTTCTACACTTCATACTCAGCGTATGCCAGGGGGGCGCTGATTTGGATCAGAGCTGGGGTTCCTTTTCAGGTTACGAAATCAGTGGTGGATCCGGAGGGTCGCTACGTGGCCATCTCAGGCACACTGGGGGGGGAGGGACCTAAACGTTTGCTGTGTTTATGCACCTAATGTGGACCAGCTAGCCTTCCTTTCCAGGTTATCGGGCTCGTTGGCCCACTTCTTCTCTGGGCCCCTCCTGCTCGGAGGGGATTTTAATTCAATAGTGGACGTGGAAACCGACCGCTCGCACCCCCCCCCTCCCTGACTCTCTGGTTCGCCGTGTGACTAAAGGTAGGAGGGAATGCCAGACGCACTGGGGCCTTACGGACATCTGGAGGGCACAGCACCCCGACACTAGGGACTACTCCTACTTCTCGGGCCTGCACGAGTTGCACGTCCGACTGGACGGGTTTCTGGGCTCGGCAGAGTTGGCTTCCGCAGCGGTCCGATCTGAATATCTGACCAGGACTATCTCGGACCATAACCCGCTCCTGCTGGACCTTCACTGGTTTCCTGGGGTTCCTGCTGTGCCCACCTGGAAACTGCGTCCGGAAATCTTGGAGGACATAGTCTTCAAAGCGGACCTAGAAGACAAAATCTCGGAATACTTCGCGTCCAATGGGTGTACTGCGGGATCGAGGGCGCTGGAATGGGACGCCTTTAAGGTGGTGGTCAGGGGCTACTGTATTTCTAAAAAGGTGGGCATGAGGCGAATCATCCTCGATGACTTGGCTGTGGCTGATCGGAAACTCCGCGAGTTGGAACTCCGCCGCCCCGGGCGTCCTGAACTTCGGGAGCGCACGGCAGCGGTGAAGGAGGCGGTAGCGGCGGAGGTCGAGCGGCTGCGCTGCTTCGACTATAAGGCCTATACTGTTAGGTCGCTCGCGGAGGGGGACAGATCGGGCGCATTGCTGGCGTGGCTTGCTAATCCCACGCGCCAGACCTCTCTAACGACGTCCATGCGCACGGCGGAAGGGGCTGAAGTGCACACTCAGCCTGAGATCTTGAGTTATTACCTGCGCTACTATGAACGCTTGTACCGCAGCCGCTCTGCCAGGGACCCCGACCTGATTGAGGACTACCTGCGACCCCTGGAGCTCCCAATGGTGGAGCCAGACCTAGTGAAAGCTCTGGGCACCGACATCGACCTGGGGGAAATTCGCAGCGCCATTAAACAGATGGCGAGGAATAAGACCCCGGGCCTAGACGGCCTTCCGATTGAATTTTATGCCGCCTACGCTGATCTCCTGGCACCGAAGCTGCTTATAGTTTACAGGGAGGCGAAGCGACTGGGTCGGCTCCCCGGCTCGATGTGCGAGGCCTTAGTGGTTCCCCTCCTCAAACCGGGAAGGGACTCGTCCGATCCTACCGTCCTTTATCAATGTTGTCGGTCGATTATAAGATACTGAGCAGCATATTGGCGTCGAGGTTGCTAGGTCACATGAGCTCTCTGGTACACGAGGACCAGGCCGGATTCATTCCTAAGCGAAACACGACCATGAACATCCGTAGGCTGTTCCGCTTGCTGGGAGAACCGCTCGTGGACGCCCCATGCCCGGTGATCCTTTCAGTAGATTTGGAGAAGGCTTTTGACAGCCTAGAATGGGACTACCTGCGCACTGTATTGCTGCGGTTCGGCCTCGGTGAGGGCTTCGTTAGGTGGACCACGGTACTGTATGCCTCGGCGTCGGCCAGGGTACGGGCGGGCCCGCTGATCTCCTCGCAATACCCGGTGGAGAGTGGCACGAGGCAGGGTTGTTCACTATCCCCGCTTCTCTTCGCGCTAGCGGTGGAGCCACTGGTGCTGCTGCTCCGGGGCCCACTTTAACGGTTTGTGGACACCTTCGGGCCCACATTATGTCTCGTTGTACGCCGATGACCTGTTGCTCTTCCTTGAGGACCCGGTTGCTGCCTTGAACGGAGCTGCTTCGGCGCTCACGGCATTTGGGGAGGTCTCGGGCCTTCGTGTAAATTGGGCTAAGACCTGTCTCTTCCCGGTTCGCAAGGGTACGCCCAGCCCCGATATCGGCAGGGAGAATAGGTGGGAACCTGACTGCTTCAAGTACCTGGGGGTGTACGTCTACCACGACCCGACTGACCTCCTGGATGGGAACATAGCTCGCAGCACTCGCGCGCTGCGTGGTAGTATGGACTTCTGGGCTACTCTGCCGCTCTCGGTGGCGGGGCGGATCGCTTTGCTTAAAATGGTGGCGCTCCCCCTGCTGCTGTACTATTTCCGGGCGCTGCCGATTTGGATCCCGCCGGCCACCTTTCGCCTGTTACGGTCAATGGTGGTGGGATTCCTCTGGGGTTCGGGCCGCCGGAGAGTGGCCCTTAAGACCCTGACGAGACCGAAAGCTGAGGGTGGTCTTGCGGTGCCGGACTTCGAGAAGTATTACTTGGTGGCGCAGCTGCAGACCTTCACCCAGGAGGTCGCCAGAGAGTTCCGAGGCCCTGAAGACAGGAGGGGCACAGGGATGGCTAGGCATGTTATCTCCTTCATCGCGCTGCGACAACGTTTGGCCTTGCAGGACCTGACGCTCGAAGAAAGGACCATTCGATTATGCTGGAACCGTGCCCACGCCCGGGGCCAGTTGCGGATACCATATGCACCCGAAATGCCTCTGGGTATGTTGACGGCCCTGCCTCACGGCGGTGATTGGTCACGACTAGCGGACTGGGAGGACGCGGGTCTGCAGTTGGTGGGTGACCTTTACGAGGACGGGGCGCTATTGCCCTTTCAGGAGCTCATTGACCGTTTCGATGTTCCTCGTGGCGATTTTCTTTTGCACACGGCCCTGGTCCGAGCGATTCAGGCGCACTGGAAAAACGGACTGGAGGAACCTCCTACATCTTCGGTGTGCCAGTATGTTATGATGTCCGCGGGAACGGTCAAAACGGTTACTTGCCTGTATGGCAGACTGATCAATGAGGGGTTGACCCCCCTCACTACCTTAAGGACCCGTTGGGAAGCGGACATAGGGAAGGAGATCCCGGAGTCAACCTGGTCGCAACTCATGAGGTGGGCCTGGAAGGGCACGCGCCACGCCCGCTTTCAATTGGTCCACTTCTATGTACTCCACAGGGCATATTTGACCCCGGCGAAGATCCAACAATATTTTGCCACGGATTCTGCGGACTGTCCCAGGTGCCGTGCGCCTGATGCAGACCTCCTCCACATGCTGTGGTCTTGCGGACCGGCTTCGACTTCCTGTTGAGTCCCCACTGGTAATCGCCGCCCGACCCTCGGGTTGTGGGCTGAATGGCTGTGTAATGGACTGTCTTGCCGAGGGGAGATGGGATGTATTCTACTAATTTTGATTGAATTTATACTGCTGGTCCACTTTGTAAAATTTTACTGATTCCTGCAATAAAAATATATTAAAAAAAAAAAAAATGAGGTGAGGCCTCTCCAGAAGCCCAGAGGAGGTGAGGCCTGTCCAGGGGAGCAGAGGTGGTGAGGCCTGTGTCTAAGAATGCAGTGGACTGGACTTCACGAAGCCTTTCCCCCACTGCATTCTTAGACACAGGTCTCACCTCTTTTGCACCCCTGGACAGGCTTCTCTCCCACTACACTCTTGAACACAGGCCTCGCCTCCTCTGCACCCCTGTACAAGCCTCACCTCATCTGCAGCCCTGAACAGGCTTCACCTCATCTGCACCCCTAGACAGGCCTCACCTCATCTACACCCTGGACAGGCCTCACCTCATCTACACTATTTATTCCTTCTCAAAAATGTAAAAACCATTCATTTGCCCCAAAATCGTTTTTCGCATCACATTTAA